>NC_081360.1:26363778-26972240 GCF_030684315.1 Stegostoma tigrinum
TGTTCCAAGTAGTTTTATGTTTCTGATATAGCTCTTTAAAACAAAATCAAAAATGGTGCCTTCTGTGACGATGACAGTGTGTATTTACTCCTCCTGTTTCACCAGTTTGTAACCCTTGACAGTCATAGGATAGTTCAACACTGAGGGAACCTCCATGGCCTTTTCATGCTTGCACTTCCAAAAAGCAATTGATCTTCCTCCCTCACTACTCTTGTTCTTATCTCCCTGAAATTATGTTTCCTTATGTGTTTATCCAACTTCCTCTTGAATCTGTACACATCACTTCATCAAGACAGTGCATTTCAAATGCTCTCCATTTATTGTTTGAGCCATTCTTTTTTTTTAATGCCATGTTTCCTTTGTCAGTCACCTTAAATCTGTACCCACTTGTTAGTAGACTTTAAGCTACTGAAAATCATTTATCATTTATAGAATCCCTACAGTGTAGAAACAGGCCCTTCAGCCCAACAAGTCCACACCGACCCTTAGACCATCCCACCCAGACCAAAGCTACACATCCCCAAACACTACGGGCAATTTAGCATGGCCAATCCACCTAACCTGCACATCTTTGGACTGTGGGAGGAAACCCATGCAGACAAGAGGAGAATGTGCAAACTCCACACAGACAGTCGCCCAAGGGTGGAATTGAACCTGGGTCCCTGGTGCTATGAGGCAACAGTGCTAACTACCGAGTCACCTTGCCCCCCTAATTATTTACTCTCCTTAAATCCTTACGACTGAAATTCCATCATTGGATAATACCTAGAACACTGTGGATAGTCCATCTTTGATGATTTTCAAGATTTGAGTTTGATAGCTTTGTCGGTAAGAGGTCTTGTGGTGCTGTAAGTTCCCTGCCTCTGAGCTAGAAGCTTTGACTTCAAGTCCCACTCTAGTACGTGATAGCCAAACCAATTTGAGTATAAAATTCCAGATCCTTACAACATAGACCAGTGGTAGTGATTAGAATGGGAACGAGGCCTCATCAGCCATCTGCAGAAGGCAATGGTAAACCACTGCAGTATCTTGCAGAAGAAGATTGGATGAACACAGAAGTCCATGGTTGCCGACTCTTTTCCAGTGTGGTACTTGAAGAGGGAGAATTGTGGATCTTAAGGAAATTGAGAATAGGGTAGAAATGTGAACATAAGACAGAGATCAGACATGATTTTTATTTAATGAGGGATCAGTCTCGGGTTGTCTGATGACCTGTTCTGTTTTCTTTTATTTATGTTAAATATCTGGTACAGGACGATCAGTAACATTTGTCGTTCAGTTTAGCAAGGGATGATTATTTGCCAGTGTCAACATGGATTTGATCTTGAAGAGATGGACATTCTAACAGTAGCTACAATTTGCACAATTAAAGAATACAAGAAAACTCAGACCAAACGCACTTTTGTAATTAGATATACCATGGCATTGGTATAGCCAATTACATAGATGGTTGATGATTACATAACAGCCTGAGTTGGAGGAAGAAAAGAGGAAGAGACTTGTACACAGATACGGTTTGTTTATTGAGCATGTTGGTTTCGATTTGTAAAGCTTCATACTAACACTTAATGGTTTTCAACAAAAGCAATCTATTATCAGATCTTTAACTAGTTTGAAACAAGTTACAAGGGAATACTTAAATTTTTATATAGAAATGAAATTTACTGCTATATTAAATATATATTACCACTTAAACACCTGAAGTACTTCTCTCCATAAAGCAGCCTTAACGTATGTAAATTGACAATTTAGCCCCATTCAAATGTGCAAGGAGCACGTTTTGGAAGATTCACAATTTTTATATCATGCTTCAGACAATTAGACAAAGTGGTGAAAAGGTTTATATTACATATACAGTTATACTTTTTGTTGAGCTCGTCAAACTTTGCCTTGGTCGTAACCAGCTTGATATTGCCTTTTACCCAGTTTGTCATCCAGTAGCTCTTTGAGGATCTGCCATCTTGTAGATGGACAATTCATGGGTCGTCAGTCCTTTCTGTATAATTGATCTTGAGTTGCCGTCCTCAATATTCATATTCCAGACAGCGTACCTTGTCAAAGTAGACAGTCGGGTGGTCATTGATGTTCCTTTGCTTATCCTTGAATCCATGTGATCTGGGTATGGCTCAGAGGTGTTTAACTGAAACAGTTCACATGCTGACAAATACTTTGGATCCTTGATTTTTTTCACATGTCTGGTCATGAACTAGATGTGAGTGTGTAGAACACAATTACATAAAACATTGTAAGTTACTTAAGTATTCTAAATTGTTAAGATAGTGATTGACCTCATGAGAAGTGTGGAATGATACATTTTGCGAGGAAGGAGGAAGGCAATATCAACCAAAGGATAAATCCTAAACGGAGTGCAGGATCAGGGAATCTGGTCTTAGTATAATATATTTGCACAGAGATATCTGAAAGTGGTTGAACAAATATGTGCAATCCTAGGCATTTTGAATAGGAACGAAGTGGGTAAAAAAACAAGTGATTTCTGATTAATATTTATAATATTCTAGTTCAGACTAATTCTTGGCACCACACTTTAAAACAGGGTGTAAAGGCATAAGAGGGGTGATGGATTTCAGTTAAATGGATAGTTCGGAGAAGCTGGAATTCTGTCCTCAACTAAAAGAAGGTTAAATGAAAATTTGATAGTGGTGTTCAAAATCATTAGATGGTTTGTGAGAGTAGATGGAAAATATCTCTTTCCATTGGTGGAAGGATTGACAACCTGAGTGAACAGGTTTAAGGCGATTGACCCAAAAGAGCAAGAGCAATACAAGGTAAAGTGTAATATGTGACCGGTTTTAGGAACTGAAATGTATTGTCTGACAGTATGGTAGAATAAAATTCAGTTACGCTTTTCGAAAGGGATTCGGATAAAAAGGAACCGTGGAGAAGTGAGACTGGCTAGCTGAACTAGAGAAAGAGCCATTGTGGAAACTATGGCTGCCATCTGCAACCATTCTAGGTTTTCCCCTACAACTGGCTGGTAATTACCTTGTTAATTGATCCATCTCAAACTAATCCACTAATTTGTATTGTCAAATCCCTTCTTCCAATGTTGAGCACATCACCCTCTTCCACTGCCCGTGCTTTTCAGATTGATCTGATGGTCTTAGTATCTCCATTGCTTTATGCCCTGTATTGTCGCCTCCGGATATGACTCCCCTTCCTCATCTACGTACTGTTGCTTGACAAGATTATCTCCAAGTATGAGATAATGACACCCAACTTTATGTCTGACACCTTTCTTGACTCCTCTGTTGCCTATTTGCAAATCTTTGAAAGTTAATTTGAATGAACTCTCAAGCACCTTTCCAAGTTTATCACAATCCAGTCAATCAAATTGAATTTGAGTACAGCTAGTATGGTATTTTATTTGGAGCTTAATGTTATATCATGTCCTAATTGTTTAGTCAAAAATCCAAAGCTGATAACTAGTAAATACCAGTCCATGTCGGGCAGGGTGCTGACTTAGACAAAAAGCACTAATTTCTTATACGTCTCAGTGCCCAGGTCTCCTCAATCACCTTAATTCCCAAACAAGTATTTGATTGGAACTTTCCCTTAGAGTCCTTGTTCACCACCACCCGTTCTGAGCTTCCAGCACTTTCTTGCCATTTGCTAGTGCTTCCCAAACTCTTTACCCAGCATGACTTCCTGTGACCCCAGAGTGAGAGTTATGAGGGTTTAGTGCCGAACATAAAATAAATTACCAGAATTCATTTCTTATAGTTTTGTGACATGCCTTTTTTGCTTTTGACTGCTACATTTCAAGCAATATTTTACAACCTCCTTTAAGTTTTCTTCAAAAACTGTTGCCCTGTTTAACTGAATAATGACATCTGTTTATGTTCAATTT
Organism: Stegostoma tigrinum; assembly: GCF_030684315.1. Classification (NCBI taxonomy): domain Eukaryota; kingdom Metazoa; phylum Chordata; class Chondrichthyes; order Orectolobiformes; family Stegostomatidae; genus Stegostoma; species Stegostoma tigrinum. Next base: position 26,367,647 of record NC_081360.1, read on the forward strand.
CTCTCATGATAAAGGCTAGCATTCTGTTAGTTGCTGTACCTGCAGGTTAATATTTTGAAACTCATACGCTAGATCACGCAGATCACACTGCATTGCATTTGTTAATTTGAACAAAACGTTTGGCTCAATAAATCACAAGGTGCTGTGGATTGTGCTTCGGAGATTTAGATGTCCGAGAAACTTGGTTACAATCCTGCATTTGTTTCAGAATAATATGACTGCAACTCTCCCAAGCAGGAGATCTGAAATAGAGACCTTAGAAATCTAGATTGTTGTCGAGCAAAGCTGTGAGTTAACATTTATACTATTTACAATCTACTTGACAATTGCTGTTCGCCTCACCAAGGATGTTGCCTTCTGGTGTCAGCATTAAACACAGTCTAGATGGAAAACACTCTAACCTTAATGTCAATACCAAAATTACCACTGGTGGTATGCATGATCAACTGTTTTACACCTTATAAGAAATCAGCCCATTCTCAAAAGTTAGCAAAACAAAATTCATACCTCCCAGTTCACACGTGGGATTTTCCTGGATGCATGCTCATTATCCATTGGATAAGCTCTCTTCAGGGATTATTATGATTTATTTAATGCAAGTTAGTTTGCTAACTGGGTAGCTGAGATTTTGGCTTCCAAAATATTTTGTTTTTAAATTCACTCGATACTAATGTATTAATATGTAAAATGTTGGATCTCCATTAAACAGGAACTTCTAATTTTTCTTTTTAGGACAACTTGTCAGTAACTAATTTTTTTTCAGTATTATGTGTTTTTACATAAAATTGGGCCTCATAAATGGGATTGAGGATTTTTTTAATGGAAAGAAAGTGATAAACAGTTAATTTTCAAGTTGGCAGGTTGTAACTAGCAGAGTGCCAAAACGATCAGTACTTGGACCTTGACTGTTTACAATCTAACATTAGTGGCTTGGAGGAGGCCAGGTATTATATGTTCAAGCTTGTAGATGATACATGACTAAAGGGGAAAGCTGCAAAGGGATTGATTTGGAATTTGGAGAAATGGGCAGTTATCCTCTTGGGTAGGAAGAATAAAAATGCAGAATGAAAAGTAATTTGTATTTATAAAAGATGTGACAATTAAGATGATCAGTCACATTGAATGTCTAAGCAGATTTGAGGGCCTTATGGTCTACTCATTTAATTTACACATTTTTCCCACAGAATAGGGTTAGTGTTGGTCAGTGGCACATTAGTTACTGATTTTTCATCAGTTTTGTGAATCTGAAACAAAACAGAAATTCCTGGAGAAAGGCAGCATGTCTAGCAGCATTTGTGGACGGAAAGCAGAGTCAATTTTTCGGTCAACATTTGAGTTTCTTCAGCAATTTCTGTTTTTGTTTCAGATTTCGAGCTATTGATTTTATTTGTTTAGAAATCACTGGCTACACTTCAGCTGTAGTATTGTCTGCCATTCTATACAGCACATTTAGAAAGGCTATCAGAACCCTGGAGAGAATGGACTGAGGGCTTATTGTAATGACAGCCAAGGATGAGGGAATTCAGTTATCTGGAGAGTTGAAGAAGCTGGGAATATTTCTTTTCCGTCGAGAAAGTTGAGAGGAGGTTTGAAAGGAAAATTTCCTCTGGCAAATGGGATCGTCACCAAAGATTGTAGATTTAAAATAATTGGCAAAAGCGGTAAAGAAGATACGGGAAATTTCTTCACACAGTTCTTGAGATATCAAAGTGGTGGAATTGGATTCCGTAAAACTCGTAAAAAATCAATTAAAAGGTATATGAAAAAGAATCGTGCACAATTCTTTGAAAAAACACACTCATTGTGGGCTGAATAGCCTTCTTATAAAGTTATGATTAGATGAACATGTTTGAATCTCATGTTTATTTTGAAATCGTAGATATTCTGAAAATCCACATACATAACTGACACATTTTCTGCTTAGTTTTGCAGTGGTTCATGGGATAAGATGATAAAGATATGGTCTGCAGGTAATGGAAAGTATGTCACAAAGTCTCATGTGTGTGTTCCAACTTCTGAACTGCCACTTATTTTATTTTTTCATTAACCCTTGATTAATTGCAAGGTCCAAATTGTCATCAACAGTTTATCTTAAAATGTACAACTTCCATTATTAGAACGGGTCAAATGCTAGGTTTGCTTCAATGTTTTTGCTTTTTCCCCATGGAATTCATATTTTACAGTCTTGTTATTTGTCGCCATAATTCAGCATCGTTATTTCTGTGGTGATCTTTCCTACCTTCCACCTTGAAGGACATGCGTCCCTGTAGTAATTGATGGGTGACATGTTTATGTATATTGCCTGTGTCACTTAGACTTGCGATCATAAAGCCCATGATGACTTTTTCATTTGGTTTCTGCTGTTTTAATTTGCTGTCACACCCAAGGTTAAGAATTTACCGTGAGAGAGAGTTGCATGTATAAGTTACTATTCTGCCAGTGCGCTGTGCTATCCTTTACTTCCTCAACACCCTAAGGTTTAAATTTTTTTATATATTATTAGTTCCCAGTGAGGATGAAGAAATGGTGGATGAATCTGAATCCAGACCAAGAAAGAAACAGAAGACTGAACAACTAGGATTAACCAGAGTAAGCTGCCACGCTAATAATGTAACTTCTCAAGTCGGGAAGGAAAGGAAAGGGAAATAGGCCTTCATCATTCCTTATCTGAGATTTAAAAGGATTAGTTAGACTGATATGGAAGCTGAAACTTTCTACTGAGGGTTTCTGCCTAGAGTTCCTTGTTTTAGTCATGTTGCTAGGAGGAATTGACAGGTTTTGGGCAAGGTTTCCATATAGGAAACACTTGAGTTTCCAAGGCACTGGAAAGCTTACGTTGGCACAACCGGTAATAGATTTCCTTGTATTTTTCACATAATAAATCCTACACATTCAAACTCTACAGTGTAATGAATAGTTTATGTTCATCATGAAAGTGTTAACATTTGGAAATCTCAAGCAATTTGGTTGCATTTTCTGTCCCACTTGCAAAGAGAATGACTTCTACGGTCCATATTTCCTAATCAGCTTCCGTAATCGTTGATCAAAAAGCAGTAGTGAGGGAAAAATTGTATTTTCCTAAATAAGTAGAATCTATAATGATTTTTAAGAGACGGCTGAGTTTTAATTTTCTTGGCCCTTATGATGCAATGACTGTTCACCTGAAAGTTGTACCAATAGGAAGGAAATTAACCAATGAAAGCAGACACAACTGCTGAGGGAAATGTTGAGGAAAAACTCATTTGCAGGGAGCCACGTGTGAAAGTAAAAGAAAGCAGAAAGCTGAAGACTGAGTTAGAACAGGGATTATGAATTACACAGGTTTACGTCTGCCTCAGTTTTGACAGAGCTGACCAGACAATTTTTTTTTTAAGCGATAGCATAAAGGAGTTTATGAATGTAACTGTGGAGGTTGTGCAAGAGTGGACTGTTTGAGTGATAACTGTCTTCAGTGACCTAATTTGGCCCGTCATGCCTGCTGGTAAACGCATATTGAGGGAAGGACAGTGGCTCATGGCCACTGTCTGTGTGGCTTTCCTCCCGTAGTCCAACGATGTGCAGATTAGTTGGATTGGCCATGCTAGATTGCCCAATGTGGGCCAGGTGGATTAACCATGGGAAATATGGGATTACAGGGATAGGGTAGGGGTTGGGAGGGTTAGTGTGGACTCAATGGGCAAAATGGCCTGTTCCACACTGCATAGGGATTCTGTGATTTCCCCTGTAGCAGAGACCAAATTGGAGAACTTTGAAACTGCAAATGATGTTGTCATATCTGCAAAATCATGTAGGTGCTTATAGTTGTACTGATTAAAATAAGTGAAATTTATCTTTTTACTTGAATGGCCATTTGAGGGTGTTTGATAAACGTGGTTATTTTAGTTAATGGTTCCCACACTTCCACCCAAAAAATATATAGTTCCCATGTAATTTTAGGTGACTAAAAGCTGGTATTGAAGTGTATTTAGTTGGCATATTTTAATCTTATAACTTTAACTTTTGTACTAATTTCAGACATGGGGCAAAATTGCTCACTATATATTAAAGTGACAAACGCTAAGTCTAAACACAAGTCTTTCAGATTTTAAGTTTAATTTTATACTTCCTTGTCATTTCATCTTGATGTATTGAGAAACAGAACTTTCCACAGGTTTTTTTTTATTTATTGGCACTTTTAGTTTTAATCTTAATCACATCTGTGAAGTAGAAATTTTCTGCTCATTTTACACTGAAGATCGTCATCAACTATGGTTGATTATCTGCAAACTTTCTCGCATCTATGCTTGCTGCTAATCAGTTTTATTTAAAGTAGGAGACCTGAATTGAACTCGAGATGAGCAAAACCCGTGTTGACTTAAGGTAGTTCCTTGATGTATCAGGTGGTAACTTTCTTTATCTTGAGGAAAATGAAAGAAAGGCAGAATTGGCACTTTAAGCTCACATCTGATTAAAGTGGACTGTTAAGAATTTGACTCAAGGTGGGACAAGTTTTTGGAGATTTTCAAAGCCTTCAGTAACTGAATTTTTGGATTTCCTGAGAACGTGGGGTAGTACCCTTTTTGAAGTTATATGTTTTCGTTTGCTTTTTGTAAAAATCCAACACTTGATTATTTAGATGAAATTTGTTACCCAATGATCTATTATTCAGAGTCACCACCATTAACTTTGATATTCTTTCCCCCAGACTCCTATGATGACACTATCTGGTCACAATGAAGCAGTTTCCTCTGTCTTGTGGTCTGATACAGAGGAACTCTGTAGTGCATCCTGGGATCACACGCTCAAAATTTGGGATGCTGAAACTGGAGCCCAAAAATGTACCTTGGTGAGTTGGTAGAGTTACATGGCAGCTTCTATTCAGGATCAAATGTTTACTATAGATCACAATGGAATAAACACTCACATTATTCCCACATCTTACCTGTATGAGGGACCTAGATAATTGGGTAGGATCAGTTTTGGCTGCAGCTGCTAATCTTGTACTTTGTCTGTTGGAGCTGTGTGTGTTATTTATTTCTGCCCTATCCAGATAGGAAGGAATCTGCTTTGTTTGTGCTTGTTACTTAAGGTTGGCCTTTACTGTTATCCTAATAGCTGTTTTTTCTTTATGAATTGTGACAATTTTGACTGCTATGAAGTTTGTTTGTGTGCAAAAGAAAAATTTTTTGTTCTAAATAACACCACTTAGTTTTTTTTCAGTTTAAGTCAGTACCTAGAATGGGTGTTATAGCTTAACTTCTAACATTTTGAGTAGGTATTGCACATGTACTCTTTTTTTTTGTTCTGTGTTTTTTTTTCTCTCATTTCCATTTAATCTTTCATACATTCTTTCTTAATGTAGTGCTCCTATTTCTGGTCCAGGAGACCCACCTGCTCTAGATAACTTCTCTGACCAGATTGCTGTATTTTCTAGTCAGTCTCATCACATCTTATATTTGAAGCTAATTTTTTCCTTGAGGTGACTTTAATTGTTTCTGTGCTTTCTGAAACATGATTTCCATTGCCTTTACTTGTCTTTTTTCACCCCCTTCCAGAATGGGAATAAGGTGTTTAATTGCATCTCTTATTCCCCATTGTGCAAAAGGCTGGCTTCGGGCAGCACTGACAGGCACATCAGGCTGTGGGATCCACGTTCAAAAGGTAATTTCAGAATATTTTGTGCTTTCTCCTACAAGACTTGTTTGGCCATTCTGTTAACTCATTATGCATTCCTTATGTGAAGTGAAAATTATAATCGAGTTTTCAGTCAAGTGTGATTGTATTGTTAAACCACAGCATTGAATGTAGAAAATTCAGTGTGTAGATATAGTGTAATTTTAGGATTGATTTCTGTGTACACCCTCCAATGCCAGTGAATCATTTCTTAGAAATTGGAGACTGCAACGGCATAAAGTATTCCAGACATAGTCCTTTGTTCCTTGTACTCCAATCACGTTGCAGTAAAGGCCAAATTGCTAAATTTTGTTGCTATCTTTCATGGTCCTTTTACAAACATACTGAAGTCTCCTTGAATACAAGTTGCAGACACTTATGCTTTTCTATTCTTTTGGCCAACATGGACAAATTAATTTTCCCACACTCTGTACTTACTCCCACCTTCCTCTATCATCAGTATTCATCTGACTCATTAATATAGGTTGTACATAGCTGAAGCCCCAAAGCTGACCCTTTTGGCTCTCCATCAGTCACAGTCTGTCAACTTGAAAATTAATTGTTTATGCAGAATGTTTGCATTTTGTCCATTAACCAATTGTTTATTCATGCTAATATATTATCCCCCAGATCCATGAACTCTTTTCTTGCCTGCTAACTTAATGTGTGCACCTTTTTGAATGTTTTAAAAACCTAGATACTGGGATCTATTGGGTCCCCTTTAATAATAAGATCTGACATTTTCCCAATATTTAGTGTCAGGCTGACTGGCTTTTAATATTTTGTTTTCTGTTGCGTTGACAACTTTTATTCTACTGGGGCTGTTCCTAAATCAGAGAGATTGTGCAAAAACATAGTTGCAGAGATAATGGATATAGGCCATCAAGCCCCTGCAATTTGTCAGATTTTGGTTCCTGAAGTTTCTCCAAGCTCTTAGCTCCCAGACGATCCCTCATTTCTGCAATGTTATTGTCTGTTAAAACAAGAACAAAGTATGTGTTCAGTTCCTTATTATTTTCTCAGTCCCATGATTTCTCCTAGATGTGAAAGCCGTTGAATATCAATAGAATATATGAAAATTTGATGACTTTTGTCGATAGTTGAAGCTGAATGGCCCCTTTATGCTCTTAAAACTCAGTCTCTAGTGGAATATATTTTTATAATTCTGGCAAAATTTTCATTTGTTTCCCTTATCAATTTATTGCTGGCTATTTGATTCCAAATCCTCTGCCTTGATATTGTGTTTTATAATTTATAGGCCTGTTCTGTTAATCTAATGGTGTTCACGGTACAGAAGGATAATAGAACTCATGGGTGGGTGGGACGGCGTGCAATGACATAGTTAGGTGCATTAACTTCGACAGAGGAGATGTTAGTCATTTTAGCTGGCTTGAAAGTGGATAAATCCCAGACCAGGATGAGATGTTTCCCTAGCTGCTGTAGGAGGTGATTGCAAGGACTCTGACATGTTAATTTTCAAATCTTCTCTGGCCACAAGAAGGGGTGTCAGAGGGCAGCTAATTTAGTACCATTATTGTAGGGGTCAGCTGGGAACTACAGGCCAGTGAGTTTAACGTCTGTAGTTGGGAGACTTGGAAAAAATTTTGAGCAACAGAATCCCCACTTGGGGAGGTAAAGATTAATCCAGTATAGTCAGCATGGCTTTGCAAGGGGTGAGATCATTTCTAATAAATTTGATTGAATTTTTCAGTGACTGGGTGTATAAATAAGGATAATCTACATGGACTTCAGTAAGGCTTTTGTAAAGGTCTTGCATGGCAGACTAGTTAGAAACTAAGGACCCTGGGATCAAGGACAGTTGGATAACTTAGTGGCAGGAAGCCCTGTGAACAGTAATGTACCACGTGGTTTGTTGTGTACATTAATGATCAATAAGTTTAAAATGACATGAAAATTGGTGGTTTAGTAAATAGCAAGAAGGAAAGGCTTAGACTACAAGATGATCTAAATGGACTCAAATCCTGAAAAGTGAGAGGTGACACATTTTGGGACCAGTATCAAAAGAACCTTGCTGTGCATGTCCAGAGATCCTTGAAGACAGCAGGATGTATAGTTGAGATGATTATGACATCATCTAGGTTACATACCTTTGCTAGTCAAGGCATTGAATACAAGAGCAAGGAGGTTCTGTTCGAGCTGTACAACTGCAATGTATGTTAGTCCACAGCTGGAATAGTGTGTGCAGTTGTGGTTGCCATACTATAGGAAGAATGTGACTGCACCAGGATATTGGCTGGGTGGGAGTGATTCATTTGGGGGAAAAACTAGATAGTCTGGGGTGGCTGAGAGCAGAGAAGACTAAGGTATACAGAGTTAGATTGGGTAGATGGGTCAAATAACCAGATGGCACAGTTTTAAGATAAGCAGCAGGAGATTTAGCGGGGCTTTGAGGAAAACCCATTTCACCTATAGACAGGGTGGTTAAGAAGGTGCTTAGTATGCTTGCCTTCATTGCTCAGACTTTCGAGTATAGGAGTTGGGGCATTGTGTTGAGATTGTACAGGACATCGGTGAGGCTGGGGTTTTTTACGTTGGAATGTAAGAGATTAAGAGGCGACCTTTATAGAGGTGTATAGATAGGAGGAATAGCAGGTGTTGGATTTCAAGACTAGAGGACATGTTTTCATGGTAAGCAGAAAGATTTTGAAAAGACACGAGCATTTAAGTGTGGCTTTTGTTTGGAATGAACTTCCAGAAGTGATGGGTGCAGGTACAATAACAACATTAAAAAGACATTTAGGTGAGTACAGAAGAAGTGCTTATAGGGATGTGGGACTAATTGGACCGAAGGGTCTGTTTCTCTGTTTTGTTTGACTGTATACCCAGAGGGTTTTGGATGTCTAGAATTCACTGCCTAGAAGAGTAGCCTAATCAGATGAGTGCTCGAAATGTTGTTGCCTACAAGGCTGCAGGCCAATTGCTGGAAAATTTATGACTGAAGAGTCTCTTTTTGTGCTGTAAAACTCAGACTCTAATAGATCATCAAGTGCTTTTGGAATATGTTTTGTTGAAAACTTTATTTCTTTAAATATTGCCCACTCAATTTGTTGCCAGACTTTTTTTAGCCAATTTTGGTTTTAAGTAAGTTTAAGATTCTTGATTGGGAAAATTTGCAACTGACATATTCCAGTGAATTCTTATTAGTATGTTGCCTCATTACACAATACTGCATTTAAAATAGCTTTCATCCTAAGCTATTCCGCAGTGTATTTGTTTTTGTGATTCTCATGAAAAGCTTCTACAACCTCACCAATGTTATCCACAACTGCAACATTGTCTTTGTTACAGGTTCCACTAATTTCTTATTAATGCTTTGTCCAACTATGTAATTACAGTATGAACCTGTAAACTAACCCCAACAGTGTTTTCTGACTCTTACTAATCACCTGGATCCCCTTTGTCTTCCTAAAATATGGTGTATCCTGGAATATTTGTTTCCCAACTTTGCTCAAATAGAACTATGTTTCTGTAATGGTGATTAAATTGAAGCCATTTCATACTCCTCGTGGCACTAGGTCATCTTACTGTAGCTGCTTTACCCACATAGATCAAGACTATTTAATTTTGATTTTTTTTTTCTAGGCAGTTATTCCCTGAATGGAACTTGCTTGCTGATGTCAAATAAACTCTGCCTGTATTTACTCAGAGTGCTATACTGTTCCTGTTAGTTTAATGTCTTGCTGACACCCATAGTTATACAGAGCAGTTGTTGCAGCCTGATTTAAAGTTAATCTCATATCTCATCCTGATGGAATAGGTCCCTCTTTAGTGAGTGCTGCTGCCAGTGCCCCATCATTCAAAAATCTCTCTTTCACTAATCTGCTTGACCTTGTGCCAATTGACACATTGCTCAGATAATAGTCCAGACATGATTACCTTCAGTGATCTGCATTTCAATTTCAACATTAAATCCTCAAAGTCTCTCTGTAAAGCATCATTCCTGATTCAAACTTTGTCATTGATATCCAAATGGACCAGAACAACTGAATGCACCCCTTGACTCCAAGTTCCTCTCCAAGTCTGAGGAGATGTCTTTCAGAAGACCTGATTGTACTGTCCCCTATCAGTATTACATTCCTTCTCATACTTTCAGGGATGAAAGTACGCAATATACTTTGTACTTTGCTTACTTCAGCATTGGCAATCCAAGTGAATTTACTGATGGAGACCAGTAGATAGCAGTTTGTAACAGGGACTCTGGTAAATTGAACACATACCTTGGTCAGAGTTTGCTCAGATAAGTTATAGGGGCCAACTACAATCCTGCCAGAAAATTGTAGTGAGAAGTGCTTTGTTTCATTTGCCAGCTAATGCAGATCTGTTGCCAACCACTGTGACTGGTGTGCACTTCAAACATCCTCAGAGTGGATCAAATTTCGCAATGTCTCAGAGTTTTGTGATATCATGAAAACAAAATTGGTCAAGGTAAACTCTGTTGCCTTTTGGGATGTTTTTTGTTTGTTGCAGAAGACCCAATTCTGATAGTCTCTTATAGAAATGACAACTAAATCAAAAGCCTAATTATAGATTTTGTGATCTGGATTGAGATCGCACAATGTAAATTCAGGTATTAGTGTCAGCAGACTATCAAAAATTATTCTTTCCTAGCTACAGCTATTAACTAATTATCTACAGTGTATAGCATTTTTGGCAAAATAAACCAGAAGGATTTAATGGCACCTAATTACTTTCTCCTCTCTGTCATTGCAGATGGATCTCTGGTGCTGTTCTCCCTAACTTCACACAATGGCTGGGTAACAGCAGTCAAATGGTCACCTACACATGAGAATCAGTTGATTTCAGGCTCTTTTGACAAATTGGTCAAGTTCTGGGATGTACGGAGGTATTTTGAGAATTAACTATGTGGTAAGACAGATCCACAGGAAGGAGATTCAAATCTCAAAAGTTATTTATGCCCAACCAAAATGCTGTCATCTCTTTAACCACTTCCACTAGTAGAACAACATTAGAGCTATACATGCCTTGTTATATTGAGGATTATTTTACAGTAGCAGGAAGAATATTAATCTCCAGATTGTTAGCCTAGCTATCATGCATTTTTGTTCTCTTGTGGTGATTACAACAATCTCCTCAAGTGAATGGCCTCAACTAAAATTATTTATGTCTGTTTTGGGGAGAAGAAAGTGTTTCATGCCAAGTTAGCTAAGAGTCTGTTCTTCATGTGTGGGGCGTGGACAGCATGTGTTCAAATATTGAACTGTAGAGGAATTGCTGAACTGACTTTGCCCTTGGTGCCCAGATGTGTATTCCTGACAGAGATCACTGCATATCAATTCACTGTGCACACAATCTTCTGTTTTCTACCCTGGTTGCAGCACTCCAGACCTTTGATATAAAACCACTAAATGATTTTAAAATGCATGTTCTCAAGATACCATTGTGATACGACAGTTTGGAGCTGGAGGAACACAGCAGGCCAGCTGATATTTCGGGTCAGGACCCTTGTTCCATTTCTGAAGAAGGGTCCAGACCCGAAACATAAGCTTTCCTGCTCCTCTGATGCTGCCTGGCCTGCTGTATTCCTCCACCTCCACTCATTGTTATCTCAGACTCCAGCATCGGCAGTTCCTCCTTTCTCTGAGTGAGTTAATACCCACTGCAAAGCCTCTTCTAAGGATGCCTAACTTGAAGAAGTTACCCTCCTCCATCCAGAAAGACCTCAGTGGATCTCTCTCCCACTGCGTCCCTCTAGTAATCTCTTCAGCCCTGAAACTGCTCGACCATGTACTGAGCAAACCAGGTACTATACTCACATTGCCTTTGGAACTGGATCATCCCAAATGGACTGCAGTCTACATTCAGGCCATCCCAATTTAGCCCTGACCGTGACAACCGCTATGTACAGAACATTCAGATTCTCCAAAAATGTTTTTCTCTGCGGCTCCTCAAGCACACACTTGCAGCAATGCACTGGCATCTCCTACCCTAGCTCACAACCTCTCTCTCCCAAACCTGCAAAGGACCTCTCCTACTTTTCATTGTTCGCAGGATCCACAACCTCAACTTGCGATTCTACTTGGCCCTATCAGACATTAAAAGATGGTCTGAAAATCTGCCGTGAATATAAAAGAGTCTGATTCGGTAAACATTAAGAGTAGGTATGTGGATGCTGATCTGTAATCTTTCTTAAAACAGTCACCTAATTTAAATGAAGGAAGATGGTTATTCAGAGTCGAATTGGTAATGTTCTGAATCCCCACTTTGGTCTACTGTTTGCTTAGTTATTGAGGAATATGAATTACTTCATTTAACTTTTCTGTTTTAGTTGCAAGGCTCCACTTTATGATTTGAATGCCCATGAAGACAGAGTACTCTGTGTAGACTGGACAGAGAATGGGGTAAGCATTTGTATGGGTTAGTGTATTGTTTCTTCATTCATTGTGCAGTGTAGTTCATTGGAGGGATTGAGGGGTCAATGTAAAACCTCAGTACCTAACTTAGTAAATACCTTGCTTGAATGTGCTTGTAAATTGTCACAGAAATCTACATTTTCTGTTCTTCTCTTACTGGTTCTATATGCCTGTTCATTTGAAAGTCATAACAATAAGAGGTCAGTTATAGGGACATCATTGCATTCTGTCAAGCTGACAGGATGACAGTTTCCAGGGAATAAAAGTGAACATTTGTTTTTGATGGGTTCAATCTCTTGTTCATTGAGCCTGATTAGAATACTGTAGAAAAAAAAGGCATGAATTTAAAAGAGGTTGGTAAATAACTGTGTAAGAGAGTTTAGAAATTGCCAGGGATATAGAACATAAAACAGTACAGGCCCTTCAGCCCACGATGTTGTGCTGAACTTTTACCCTAATCCTAAAGACAATCTAACCTCCACATGCCTATCTAATAACCACTTTAATGCCCCCTAATGAGGCTGACTCCAACCACTTTGAGTAAAGAACCTACCTCTGACGTCTCCCTGATGAAGAATGGTTCATTAGAGCTGATGTCATAGTCATACAGCATGGAAATGGACCCCCTCAGTCTAACTCGTCTATGCCAACCAAGTTTCCCACACTAAACTAGTCTCACTTACCTGTGTTTGGCCTATATCCCTCTAAATCTTGCCACTATACCTGCATCTATCACTTCCTGTGGTAGTTGATTCTATATATGAAACGCCTTGGATGTGGGAAAAGTTGCCCTCGTGTCCCTTTTAAATCTTTCTCTCCTCACCTTAAAAATACGCTCCCTTGATTTGAATTCCCTCACCCGAGGGAAAACACCTTTGCTATTCACCTTATCTATACTCCTCATGCTCCCATGAAAAAGGCCCCATCTTTTCTGAACCTTCTCCTGTTTAATAACATCCTTCCTACAGTAGGGTGACCAGAACTGTACACAGTACTCCAGAAGTGGCCACTCCAGTGTCCTGTACAGCCTCAACTCCTTAATGGTCCTGTCTACCTGCAAGACAACTTCCATTGCACCTGAACACCCTAGGTCTCTGTTTGATAACACTACTCAGAGCTCTACCATTAACTGTATAAGTCCTGCCCTTGTTCACTTTACCAAAATACAATATCACGCATTTATCCAAATTAAAGTCCATCTGCCACTCCGCAGCCCATTGACCAAGATCCGTTTGTAATCTTAGATAATCTTCTTCACCATCTGTTTTGGTGTCATCTGCACACTTAATAACTTCAAATAAGGTTCCAGATTAACTGACTATAGGAAGCTTGAGGGAAACTCTTGTGGTACTGTGATAGTGTTCCTGACTCTGAGCGAGAAGACCCACCTGCTCTAAAAGTTTGCAGTCTCTGGCCAGGTTGATTAGAAGCAGGAGACCGTTCATGACATAAGGGAAACTTTTCTTTACCTAGAGGATGGTGTGTATTTGGACATGAAATCCTCAGATCATTTAAAAGGAACCTAAAACTGCACATGAAGTTCTGTAACTGGCAAAGGCTTTCAGTTCGACTGAATGTCCCTCCGATGACTTAGGTGATGAAAATTTAAGTGACTCAAGAGGATAGAAATTGACGGTGAGGGTTACACAACTCATTGGAGTAGATCGTGAAATTTGACATTGAAAGGGTGTAGGTTCCCTCCTAAAATTGCTTGCATTAATTGAAAAAAAAGTCTTATCAGGACAAAATCTGGATGGTTATACAGGAAAGACTGAGTGACCTGTGAAAATCTTGCAAAGTTGAAATGTAACTTTTCTTTGTTTTTTTCAGTTGCTGTTAAGTGGTGGAGCAGACAACAAATTATTCTCGTTTAGATATTTGGCTCCTACGTCTGGGGATGGCGCTTGAACGAGCATACCAAATGATGAAGGACCGCACCCCATCAGAGGACACCATTGGATTCATTTAAATACTTCCTCACACTCTCTCATCTTGTGTTGTTCTTATAACACCTTGAATAAGATCTGTTTGCCTGCCATGATGATTGAGTTTTGATCTCATTCTATCAATGTAATAATGCCTGATGGTTCTTACGTTAAGATAATTGGCACTGGGATTTAAACTTGGAAAGGTGGTCTACTGATGTCCCTTGGCGTGAGCAAGGACAGCTGCTGTTACTATTTTCAGGCATTTGTAATAATGTTGCACCTAACTTAGTTTTTTTTTTAAAAAAAGGGTCTTGGAGTTTTGTACTTTATGTGCAGGAAGTTCAACATTTTGTCAGATCCTATCTACAATGTGGTGATATCTCCCGTAAAATTCTCGAATTGTGATCAGTGTAATCCAGGAGCTGAGTGCAGACTTACAATACCAAACTGAAAACCTGTGTGGACACTGAGTTGGAAGTGGATTGGATTTTCTAACCTTAGATGAGTGTCATCTCATAGTAACATGTATAGTTTCCTATAATTTCTTATTGTTGTTCATTAATCAAGATCATTTTGCAAGAAATATGAAAAGAAAACTGATTGGATTAATTTGCATAAATTCTGCTAAGCAAATTTGAAAGGCTTAATTTCTAAACTGGCCCATGTCAGGTGACTGCATTCAAATTTTAAACTGTTTGCCTAGTCTGTGAAAAAACTTTACATAGGATATACAGAATTTGTGCATCATTTCAAGCTTTCTCTTCCTCATCTTTATTTATTTCCATGATTCCATTTGAAAACAACTTCAACGTTCTTACTATTTCGAGGACAATTAAGATGCGATTAATGCTGATGGTACTAGTGATGTACATTACTGAACAAATAAAGTACATTTCTCAAGTTCCCGATGGTGACTATCTCTCAATTCCTTGCAGAAGTAGGAACACCCCTTTCACAAAGATCTCTTAGGTCCTTCCTTAGAGTTTATCTCAAGAGGAGACCTCGGCCTGTTCAAAGTATGATCAAGATATTCTTTGTAGGCAGAACTTGTGCATTGTCATTTTTGTAAAAACTTTTATCTACTGTGATCTAAAGAAACAAATGTGGAAATTTTGCTGAACACTTTGGTTTCTGTGAGGTTCTGCACTCTTTCTAGTTTAATAATATCCTTCCTATAGCAGTGCAACCAGAACTCCAAATGTGGCCTCACAAACACCTTGTACAGCTACAACAAAACATCTAGCATGCCAAAAGCCTTCTGTGCCCTGTGTGAGGGATTATGAACCTGCACTCCTAGATTGCTTTATTCTATAACGTTCCCCAGGGCCCGACCATGGACTGTATAACTCCTGCCCTAGTTTGCCTTACCAAAATGCAACACCTTGCATTTACCTAATTTGATTGAGTTTTTATTGAAGGGTTGATCAAGAAAATTGCTGGGGGTAGTGCAACAGATGTTGTCTACATGGACTTTAGCTAGGCTTTTGACAAGGTACCACATGGCGGTATCTGCCATTCCTCAGTCCACAGGTATAGTTGATTAAGATTTCGCTGCATTTCCAGGTAACCTTCTGCACTGTCACTGTCAATCAAATTTGTGAGACATGATTTCCCATTCACAATGCCATGCTAACTATCTCAAAGGAGTGCTTGCCTCTTAGAATCTCCTCAAACAACTTACCCACCATGGGCATTAGGCTCAGCGGTCTGTAATTCCCAGGCATTTCCCTGCAGCCTGCCTTAAATAATGGGACAATGTTAGCCGCTGTCCAATTTTCGGGCACTTCATTCATGGCTGTCGACGATACAGATATCTCCTCTAGGGCCTCCACAATTTCGACCCTAACCTGCCACAAAGTCCTGGGATATACTTCATCAGGTCCCAGGAATTTATCTACCTTTCTGCATTTAAGACTTCCAGCACCACCTCTTCTGTAATGTGGACACTGCTCAAGATATCACTATTTATTCCCCAAGTTCTCCAGCATCCATACCTTTCTCAATGGTAAATACTGATAAGAAATATTCATTTAAGATCTCATCATCTCTTGTGGCTCCACATGTTGATCTTTAAGAGGCCCTATTCTATCCCTAGTTACTCTTTTGTCCTTCATATACTTGTAGAATCTCTGGATTCTCCATTACCTTACCTGCCAATGCCTCCTCATATCCCCTTCCAGCCCTCCTGATTTCTCTCTTAAATGAACTCTGACACTCTCTATACTCTTCAAGGATTTCACATTGACTTCACTATAAAGCAGCAACAAGAAAATCGAAGCCAAAATTTCTAAACAGTCACAAAATGTCACAATAAAATTAACTAGCTCTCCTGGTTATATGTCAGTGTTAGTGGTAACAATATAAAATGTGACATTACCAATAATTCTGTATTGCAGAAATACCTGTTCAGAAATTTCTTTCGGCAGACTCCACAACATTCTCATTTCACTGAGGGAGCTGCAACTGAATCATAAATAAGATAAATATGGAGGGAAAAAGAGTCAGCAAATCAGTATCAAGAACATTAAAACAAAACAAAAAACCGTGGCTACTGGAAATTGAAACTTGGACAAACTCATGGGGTGTGGCAGTATCTGGGAAGAGAAAACAAGAGGTAACATTTTGAGTTCAATGATGCTTCAAAATTCAACAGTTCCATTTTTGACAGCCTAAAATGGTTGATAATTCTCATTCTGTGTTTTCAGTAGTTTTCTGAAGAACGGTCACTGCACCCAGTACATTGACTATGCTTTCTCTCTCTGTCACAAGCCAAGGTACCCGGTTGCTGCTTCTGTGTTATGGAGTTCTACCAGCTTTGAAACTGCCCACTATCCTTGATTGAACAAATCTGTTAATTCAGGGAAACTCCCTGCCAGGCAACTGTTCCCAACACATTACAGCGTTGTGACATCTTGTTTCACCTTGAAATCAATGTTTTGACCCAAAATCGGACTTCAGTACTTAGTCATATGTAAAAACATCCTTCACTGATAAGTAAATTATTTACATTTAGAGTAATACTGAATTTGAAAAGTGTTTTTCATTATTAACGGAAGGAAGTTGCAATCTGCAAACACTCACTAAACACTGCTTTATAGTAAACAATTACATCTTACCCATAACTATTAACATCAGGAAATAGTAATTGGTTATATTTAGAACAATGGAGTTGGTTCATTTTTGCCTTTGCCTCTCTATTCATAGAGTTAAGTCATGCAAGGGTATAACTTGGACTAAAAAGATAAATATGGAGATTTGAAGGCAAAAATGCCACCTTCAGGAACTGTTGGATTGATTTACGTGTTTCAGTAAAGTTACATTATCCTCATTCCATTACTTGCACACTCAAAGCTTTTACGTCAACTTCATCCTAAAATCATGTGATGATCGCTGTATTATATATCATTTAAAAATAAAACTACGGAAAGGCCGATGAAGTCACTACAGCACCTAATAATTGAAATAGTCCGATTTCTATTTCTGAAATTTGTTTCGATTTATCTTCCAGTCCAGCATTAGAACTAATTTTAGATGAAATTACAGACACATCGATCACATAAAATTCAGATGCCAAACATGAAGCATTTAGAGTGCATCATTCTGCGCACCATTCCAAGATGGCAATGGAGTAGTGCTCCTCAATCAGAGCTGTCCGCTCCGTCCATTTCTTTTTCTTTATCCTCCTTCTTACCTCCCATCCTGGAGTCTCAAGTGAAGTTAGTGTAAACATTCTGTCTCAACAGCATTCAGGTGAAGTCACCACAGACTCCCAGCTTTGAGGTGAAATGGTGTGGACTGAAGGTGAGTGGCAGTGTGGAGACTGGGTGCTGACGTGGCCTGGTTTGGAAGGACTGTTGTTGTGAACTTTTTATTTCTTTATTTTTCTAATTTGTACTTAAAACACCACCTTAGGTACCGGTTCTTAAGTGGCAACTTGTAAACTTTTCCATGTACTCGTGAGTACGTGTGGTAATAAAGCTAATTCTAATTCTCATGTGTGCACCACTACTCTTTTGTCCCACCATCTCTGTATAATGATTTACAATGAATGATCCTGAAGTCAGACATTAAATAAAACATGTAATAATTTTCAAGCAAAACAACAATGTTTGTAGTATTCGTTACTAGGTGAAAAGACATCAACAATATCCTTGAAAAACTTAGAGTGATGTTTTTTGGTCAGTTTATTTCTGCAGTGTGGATTTTTCTGCCATCAGTAATGTTTGTCTTCTTAACCAGGAAAACATGATTCTTCCAAAGTCATTGACTAGTAAGTTAATACTGTCAGCTTGAGCAATATGAGCAGCTACCATAGAGAAAACACAAAGGTAATTTTACAGTTTAGTTCCAACAGCTTCCCACCATGGAAGTGCATGTTGAAATTCTGAGGAGGATGGAACTCACCAATACAAAAGCCACATGGTTTCTCATCCATTTATTTTGGTCAAAAAGTTACAATTGAACTTTACACCAGTATTTCTGATGCATGCCTGTGTCACGCAAAGCTGCATATTGGGATAGATCGTGGCAGCAAGTATATAGGAAGAATAGCAATTAAGGGTAGAAATAAATTATCTAAAAATGTAACATGTCCAGTGAAAATCCCCAGTATGCTGTCTTAATGTATACTAATAAAGCACAAATTCTGTCATTAAAATATTACTGAGCAATCCAGTTGGGTCTTTAAACTTGGCATTTTTAATCCAACTTCTGACTACATTACACTAAAACCATGTATCAGTTGGTTTGTTATACCAATAACATCCAATCCAGAGAAGAACTGTAAGGCTAAAATTGATCAGTGCTGGACTATGGGTGCAAGTTGGTCTGCGTAATTAGAAAGTCATCTTAAATTAACTTTGGGTCAAATCTTAGCAAATGCAGTGAGAAACTGCAACTTTGCATTCCTCCACAGGCAGCTTGCTGTATACATCTGGAATCAATTTTCTTTAGCTTCTTGGTAAATCTTAAGCAAAATTGTGGATAAGGTAGCTCAATTGAGAAAAAAATCCTTTGCAGCAAGTATCTACACTCTGGAATGTACTGCCTCAGATTCAGTTGAGGCATTCAAAAAGGAATTAAATTATCTTAAAAGGAGCCTGCAAAGTATGATTTTCTCATTTGGAGAGTTGGTGCAGACATGGCACAGTGGCTTCATTCTGTGTTCAAACAAACTGGACAGAAGGGCTTCAGTAAATCTATGTATGGAGAATTTTACTGAAATGAATAACCTTTATAAAATGATAACAGCTTTGTAATTGCAAGCTACTTTTCATATAAATGAGATTTTTTTATAATCGGAGAAAACCAATGTCATGAAATCTTATTAAGTCACAATACTCGTCTCAACCACCAGTGCCTCTCGCCCTCCCCCACTCTCCAGAAAGTGTCCCTTATTAATACGATTTGTTCGACTTACTGCAAAATCATACACAGCTTCACACAGTTTTCTTTTTAATGATCATTACAGAGGATTTCCAGAACAACCAACAAAGCCTTTACATTTTTTAGGAAAGGAGTTAACATTGCCATGAATTGGCCACCAATAACGAGGAACAATCCGTCAGATTAGGCCCTGGTTCTGCTGTATGTTATTTCTGTTTTACACTCAAAAATTAAAAACAACACTAAGTTATTTTGTCCCCTTTCACAGATTATTGTGCAGATTTGTCACCACAATTAAAACCTTTACAGCCATTCTGAATTATCGATTTCGCATGGCACTTTCTAGTGAAACAGAGTAATTTTGTCAGTACATATTTAAAAACAACTCACCAGCCACAAAACAGTGGGGCCCAAATTAGATAAGGTGCAATAACGGGTGTGAAATGGTCATCCTGCTGAAAACTCTCTTTTGATGCATGTAGGACTGCCCTAAATTTACGGGCCAACTGTTGGCATCAATCAGGTCAGGTCTGGTTAAGAGAGTAAGGGGCATTAGGCTGTGTGGACCAACAACAGTACACAACATTAATGTGGAGGTACTCCAGTCATATCAGTATCGAGGCAAACTTTTATAAAAAGAGCCATTGTTTTGTCAGCCACCTCTAATTTTATTTCTTTAAGGGCTACTGCATATGAAGAACTAGGCAAAACTTGCACGGCCTAAGAATACCCATATTCCATTGTGTCCAAGACTGCATCCTTCTTCTACTCAAATCTTTATTCAGGCAAC
This sequence comes from Stegostoma tigrinum, assembly GCF_030684315.1. Taxonomy (NCBI): domain Eukaryota; kingdom Metazoa; phylum Chordata; class Chondrichthyes; order Orectolobiformes; family Stegostomatidae; genus Stegostoma; species Stegostoma tigrinum. The sequence continues at coordinate 26,387,794 of NC_081360.1, forward strand.
TAGCTTTCCTTGTGGATTTAGGTAGAAGACTGATGTGTCTATTCAGGGAAGTCCAAAAAGTTTAAGAGTTGTGGCCCTCATGAGAAAGAGGGCCTGAGGGTTTGTACTCTTACCTCAGCCTCTGCCTCTGCCTTTATAACCCCCACTGGAAGTGAAAACTTAGCCCCTACTCATTTTTTTTGGGCTCACCTACAAAGGATGGCTGAATCAATTGGTGGATTAACATAAAGGCATCACTTATTGTGACTGGCTTGGACTTTGGTAACTGCCCATCTTCCCAGCCAAAGGGAATGAGAGACCTGTCAAGATATCACTGGAAAGAAAAGAGAATCAGAGGAAAATAGAAAAATGTATTGGTTTTCAAAAGCAAATTACAATGGAAGATGAGCTATTCACCCCCACACCACCCCCACTCCCAAAAAAATAAAATAAACTGCTCGGAGGCAGGTTCTTAAAGGATCGAAAGTTATTTTTTTAACCAACCTTCTCAAGCTATGTCTACTTCAGTTGTGTGACCTGAAGATGGCCACATCACATTAAAATACAGTACAGCCAATTGTGTTATCTGCCACAATAGAGCACAACCTTTGCCTTGCCAATAATTTAAAATATCCCAAATTTTGATCTTGAAATCTATAAGATGGAAAGAAAGCAAGTACTATAAAAGAAATCTGAAGAACAAGGTTTAAGCACTGACATTACACTGACACAATACCTCATGCAAGGCTTTGCCCTGTAATAGTTCTGACAAGGGAGGCAGATAATTTAGGCTCAACTGTACATAAGTACATTCAACAGTTAGTTACTACAAGCTGACTTTTGACATCGAACTGGTTCATTTGCATTTACATCAAACTGTCATACAATACATTTAACGGCATATGTTTTTATGAAAGTTTCAATTTTAAAATGGAATAATGCTGAAACAAACACAGGACACGTGAAATCACTGCAGCATTACATTCATTGTTGATAATTGCTTTTCCAGCTTTGGTGTATTAATGACTAGATTACGCAACACGATGGCACATTATTATTTAGTTGCTAATGAATCAACAAATTCTTTTAATATAAAGATTTTTCCAACATACTTACCACTTTTAACAGACCATGAAAAAGAAACTTAATGGCAACCAATATTTAGAAAATTACTGGGTACCTTGAAACATCAAGAATAAATTAATATCTTTGGATCCTGTAACAGACCTGGGAAATAAACACACAAATCAAGTAAACACAAATGACAAGCAAACAAGCTATGTTATTATTTACTAAAGAAAACAGGACTCAAAGCATTTGAACCACAGTAATAATCAAGGACATGGGGCCAGTTCATGAAAAGAGCTGCTTCAGGTGAAGGATTCATCCAGATTTATGTCAGCCTTACCAGCTTCCACATTCAACAAACTGAATGGATCAGAAAGTAGAGGATTTTCTGGAGCATTCTCTTCACTGATATGCAGGACCGTGTCTGTACGTTGAAGTAAGTTGCTTGCTTCAAGCCCTGTAAAGTCATCGCTGACAGAGACAGGGGGCTGGTATGCAGATTTGGTTTGTGCTGACAGCATTTTATCTGTCTTTGAGTCTTTGCTTTCAGATTCTGAAAATGTTGGCTTCATCTGAGAAGAGTAAAAGAACTGCTATAAGATCAGAACAAAAAAGGAATGAAATGTTTTAATTGCCTTCCGATCCTACTGCCTCTACGGTAACTTCCTGCTCTGAGACATATCGTGCTCCAGGTGTGGAAGTCCCTAAAAGATCGGCTCACTGTAAGAATGATCCTCATTGTGTGAATGAAGGCCCTTCCTCAATATCACCATGTCAGAAAGGCTGGCTCTGTGATCACAGCTCATCCTCATTCCACAAATTTCCACTCTTTCATTTTGATGCACAGAAAGTCAGTGATAGGTAGTGCACAACTTTGTAAAATGCACCCAGGATGTGTTCTACAAACAGTTCAGCAGCTTAAGTGTGTTACTGAGCATTATCTAGTTTAACATGTAACTGTGAGAGGTGTTATCAAGCGATATTAATGCTTTACTCCTGGGCTGTCAAGAAAGAGATGGATAGAGCTCTTAAAGATAGTGGAATCAAGGGTTATGGGGATAAGGCAGGAACTGGATACTGATTGTGGATGATCAGCCATGATCATAATGAATGGTGGTGCTGGCTCGAAGGGCCGAATGGCCTACTCCTGTACCTATTGTCTATTGTCTCAACATCCTATGTTTTCTCAACATTTCGTTGGAGTTTGCTGTACTTTTAACTTCAGTTTTCTCTTCATTTTCATTCGTAACACACCAGTCTTCAACTGAATGAGGTCAAAAAACTACTCCCCAGGTTTTTAAAGAGTAAACTGGAGCGTGTTGCACTTTGACCTGTTTTGGCCACGTCCTGTGAATGAACTTAAACAAAAACCACATTGGAGCAGCATTACAACAAATGCAATGCTGAGTACAACTTCACACTACTGTCTGGAATGATAACCAGCCTTGAGTAAACTCAAGACTACACAGATAAATTGAACATTCAAAAGAGCGACTCCTTATAATGACAAGCAAACTGTATAGCTTTACAGCATTTTGGTGAAAATTCTTAGGGTTCACACCCGACAATGGTGGGGAAGTGTCTTTTCACACCATTGTTGCTAATGTAGTATTAAATGGCCTACGGCTGCCAGGATGCACCTGAGTTAGATACAAGTTAGTCCTGTCTAATTTGGAGATTAGGATCCAAAGTCATACTTTGAACTATTATTACCATTTTGCCAGACAGAAAACATGCTATGCACACACGAAGGGAAAAATCTCCAGAATCCTTTCTATTTGGAGAATTGTTTTGAAATTTTAGAATAATTAACGTTTTATATGTTTCCTCAGACACTTTGAAAGAGAATCCAGAAATGACATAAAACAACAGCGGAAACTTCTTCTAAATGGCTCTTCACTGTGCATCTTCCTGGTCCTTATGGGTTTCTTTAAATTAAGATTCTATCAGCTTACTCTGATGGATCCAATGCACTATCTGATGGACAGCAGAGCATTCCTGGTTTCTGGTACCTAGGAACTCACTAAACATCAAGAACAAATTAACTGCTCGATTCTAACAGATTTATTTCAATCACTCGTTCACCAGGTGAGGGTGTCACTGACTAGCCCAGTATTTATTATTCATCCCACAGGGCAGTTATGAGTCAACCATATTGCTGAGAGTCTGAAGTCTCATGCGAGTCTAGAACAGGTAAGGATGGCAAGTTTCCTTTCCTCAAGGACATTAGTGAATCAAGATTTTATTTTTCTCTGACAATCGACAATGGACTCATGATCATCATTCAACTGTTAATTCATGGATGATAGTACAAGTCAGGGGTGGAGGTTAGATAGACCTTAGACACTTCCCCACCATTGTCGGGTGTGAACCCTAAGATAAAAGGTATTTCTTTTATATACACAAGTTCAGCACAAAACATCGTGAACTGAAGGGCCTGTGCTGTGCTACACTATTCTATGTTCTAAACTTCTATTGAATTTAAATTCCACCATCTGCTGTGGTGGGTTTCAAACTCGGGTCCCCAGAATGTTACCAAAGTTCCTAGATTAATAGCCCAGTGATAATACCACTAGGTCAGTACCTCCACCATTCTTATTCACAGTTACCTCCATTTGTGAATGTGGCCAGTACGTTTCTCTCCACAATAATGAATACCTTCAAAAGGAATTCATTGAGGAATACTTTGGAACATCTTGAGGACATGAAATATTCCATTTAAAAGCAAGTTTGCTTTTTCAATATATGAGAAAATGCAGTGACATTTTTGACTCTTGGCAATGTGGCAACTGCTTTGTGGTGAGAAAACCGATTGTGTCTTCTAGCAGTCACCTCTTGCAGGCGCTGGCCTCTACTGGCTGTGAAGGACACGTACCTGGTAGTGGTCTTGGTTGCTCGGATCCTTAATTAAGGGGGATCTAGGTGCTGCTGCTGAAACTGGTGAAATGGCAGGCATTGACATCCCGGCTGCTTCTGGTTTGCTGCTCTCTGCCTGCTCCGTAGCACTTTCCTTCCCCTCGGCGATTGTTGCTTGTTGCTGAGGAGCGAGGGCATCCTGCTGCATTTCAGTGAAGGTCACTGACCGCTTTTGCTCTGCCAGTATCAAAAGATCAAGTGAAAACATATGGCCTCAGCTTAAGATATTTATTTTATATACACATGTTAAAAGAGCGTGGTTAAGTTGATGAGCATCGGTTACAGCGCATATTTGAAGAATACAAGAAACGACCCTGTGACATAACTGAAAAATCAGTGTGATTAGTTTCTCATTCTACAATATGCTTTACTACCCCTTACACTATTCCGAATTTCTTCATTCTAGGCTTATTGTTTTTTTTTTTCCTGTACTTCATTCCAGTCTCTAATTGAGCCATAGAAACTTATGTCACACTGTGACTGTGCCTACTCCATGTAGGGACAAATGTCTTAACTGCCACATGTTTGTCCATTTAAATTCTTCATCATTAAGAACTTGTTCGATTCCCTTTAAAAATGAGTTAAAAGGGTGCATCTGGTCCCAAACTCTCTGATTCCATCGTTCCAATAAGCCTGTGTGGGATTTTGTTGACTGCCTCCAAACTGACCAGACAAACATTTTTTGACACTACCTTGCTCAGCCTTCCTTATTACTTCTTCCCTCTTAGAAGAGCTGATTTAGTTATTTAGATACAAATTTCTTTCACAAATCCATTCAAAGGACATTACACATTGGCAACCTGTTTCCCGGTCATAATATTAACGGATAAGAGAAGACAAGTGTCATGAATTTGAATTTAATTCATTGTCACATGCACTCACCTGAGTACAGTGAAGTTTTTATATGTCACCGCTTACAGCATTATCTTAGATACAAAGGTACCTAGGCACAGATTCTTAAGCACAAATTGTTGGGAAAGACATTTAAAACAAAATAAAGAAATAAATAGCCCAGCATTACTGACCTTCAAAGTACAAACTCGTAATAATAAATTACATAAATGAAGAAATATTGGCACTGGAGAATACAAAGAAAACTGACTGGGAAAGATCTGAGCAGTAGTGAAATGTTAACAAATGGCTATTGGTTGCTGTGAAGGGATGATAATAAATTCATTAAGCAAAAAAAACTGCAGATGGTGGAAAACAGAAACAAAAAAGAAATTGCTGGGCAAAAAACACTCAGCAGGTCTGACAGCATCTGTACAGAGAAAGCAGAATTAATGTTCAGAGTCCACTGACCCTTCTCAAGAATAATAAATTCATTGCTGGAATTCACAAAAAAAAACACAATCTTCAGTGAATTCAGTTACAATTTTTAATATTGGCTGCTTAAGTATCCAACTTGTATGCAAATTTGAAGAAAATTAAATGGGACAAGGAGGACATTGGGAAAGACTGAAAACTTTACAGCTCAACTCCTTTGACTGGTGGTCATAATTATCATTAAGTGATTGTGAAGCTCGATGCCCACAAAAAGACCAAAATTATCCTGGAAATATTACAATATTTTCACTGTTAATTTTCACTGCAAACCTTCCAAAGGGGTAGCTAAAACGCTATCTAATCTTTGCTCCTTCAGTTTGAATGTCACATTCAAAGTGGAAGACTTGGCAAAGGAGGTACACAGTGACTCAGTGGTTAGCCTCACGGCGCCAGGGACCCGGGTTTGATTCCACCCTTGGGTGACTGCGTGGAGTTTGCACGTTCTCCCTGTGTCTGCGTGGGTTTCCTCCCACAGTGCAAAGATGTGCAGGCTGGGTGGTTTGGCCATGCTAAATTGCCCATAGTGTTCATGGATGTGTAGATTAGGTGGGTTATCGGGATGCTCTGAGGGTCAGTGTGGAATTGTTGGGCCGAACGGCCTGATTCCACACTCGGGGGATTCTATGATTCTAGGTAGATAACATAACTGGCATTGTCAAATCATCCTTCCATTGTACAGCACATATCATGCTGTGAAAATTCCATGTCTTGAGGGTTTTACAAAAATGAAAATTGTTGGAAAAGCTCAACAGGTAGAGCAGCATCTTGGGAGAAAAATCAGAATTAAAACATTTCTGAGGAAAGTTCACTGGACACGAAACGTTAACTTTAATTTCTCTCCGTAGATGCTGCCAGACCCGTTGGTCTTCTCCAGCAATTTACAGTTTTTGCTTTCCAGCATCCGGAGTTATTTCAGTCTTTAGGATTTAGCTCAATTATTTGTCTTTTTTTTAAAAAAAACCTTTTGCTTTTATACCCTGAAATGTTGCTTTCATCAAATGGTTTATTAGGCTTCAAAATATTTCCATTTTCATATAACGACTTTTATAAGTCTAGTTTTCAACTGCATTTGCTTCTCAGGTAACTGCTGAATAAAAACTAAATTGTGGATCTTACCTAGAGATTTGGCTTTTGGCTGAATGCTGCGTCTGGTTGTAGACAGTCGGGCGCCCTGCCGTCCCCTTATTTCAGCTTGTAACTTTGGACGCGAGAGGAGAGGGCGGCGTGGCTAACAGGGATGGAAATCTTTTTAATAAAGTGTTGTAATAAATAGCAATGCTTTCCAAATTCATCTCATTCCCTTCATTCCTTTCATTGACAATTAGACTTTTGCTTTGCAAAATGTAAGAAGTCAATATTGAGATAGAGGATATTTCCTATTTTTTTAAAATCTCAAATCACCATGAGATATGTCCAAATGTAGTATAAAGCTCTCTCTAATCTGTTCCAATAATGGACCGTAATTTAATTTTACATAAAATCAATTTTGTCTAGATCCTCATCACCTCTCTTGAAGGCAGCATTTTAATGTGATGTTCAGAGTACAATGTGTGGATGGCATGGTGGCTCAGTGGTTAGCACTGCTGTCTCAGCGAGCCAGGAACCCGGGTTTGATTCCACCCTCAGGCAACTGTCTGTGTGGAGTTTGCACCTTCTCCTCGTGGGTTTCCTCCGGGTGCTCCCGTTTCCTCCTGCAGTCCAAAAATGTGCAGGCTCGGTGGATTGGCCATGCTAAATTGCTCCTAGTGCCCAGAGATGTTTAGATTATACATAGGAAATCAGGCATAGGAGAATAGGTCTGGGTGGGATGCTCTTTGGAGGAGCGGTGTGGACTTGTTGGGCTGAATGGCCTGTTTCCACACTAGGGCTTCTATGATTCAAGACATGTCTCAAGCATGAATCCCTGGGAATATTTTCAGAGTCACGTGATTTAATTTGAGCAAAGTTAGGTGCACTTGCATCAAGCACAGAAGAGTTTACTCATAGGCTGCTTAGCAAAACTGGTCACCTATGCTTTGCTTTACACGGTGAGTGCTCTGAGTTGCAAGACATTAAGAAGCCAAATGGATTTTAGCTGCATTGGGAATAGGGTACCAGAATAAAGAAATCTTGCCACAATCAAACTGGGCTTATTGAATAAAACAGTGTGCGCGATTTTGGTCTCAACATTCAAGCACGCATTTGTTTGCACTGGAGGCAGTTTAGTGAAGACTCGCTAGTTTGGTCCCCGGGATGAGAGTGTGAGAAGCTGCGTAGCATGTGTCAATGTTCTCTGGAGTTTAGAAGAGATGATTGAATTTAAATATACAAAATACTAAAGGGGCTTGAGGGGGTAGATACTGAGGGTCTGTTTCCCCTATCTGAGAAATCTAGGATAAGGGAACATAGTCGCAAGATACAGTACCAATCAGTTAGGACTGGGTTGAGAAGAAATTTGTTCACGCAAAAGGAGAGTAAATCTGTGAAATTCTCTGTCCCAAAGGGCTGCAGATCCTGCATTGTTCAATATATTTTGGGTGGGAGAAGCCGATTTTGGTCTTAGGAAATAATGAGATGTAAGGAGGGGATAGGAAAGTGGCATTGAAGTTCAAAATTAGCCATGATTATATTCAAAAATGGTAAGGACTCAGTGCTTTATGATATTCTATTTCTTAACTTCTTGTGTTTTGCTCACTGATGTAGGAATTATGTTTTGTCTGCTTTACTATGTCTTAATGTTCTTAGTTATACTGCATCGCACAGAAATATATTGCATTTACCACGAGCAATTATCATTTTAGAATTCTATATTTCTTTTTGCTCATCGCACTGTTAAGCATTTTTGTTTTTATTTGTCTCAGGGTGTTAATAGCAACTTTTTGTGATGACTAGTATCTCCCCCTCACTCCTAAAAAACAAAGCATACGTTATGTTTAGTTTCTGCTTTTTCAGCATTGCTGTAAAGATCAGAATTCAGTTTCTCACCTGCCGGAGACCTCTCTTTCTTCCCAATGGTTGTTGCATAAGCAGATTCTGCTGCCCAGGTTCACTTTGAACACTTGCTACCCTGTTAAGTATACTTAGTGTTAATCAGATTACAAATAATTAACTAATTCTGAATTTCTTTTATTAATTGTTATTTTTGTAGTGCTTGTTTCATGTTTCAGAAAACTATTACTAACTTAATTTCAGCAAATAGATTGTCTTGTTCTCAATTTATTGTGTATTATTTTAAAACACCCACCTCAGACTCCATTAACTCTAATTTCCTAGCATTGTAAAGCAATTTGTACTCTTCAAAATTAGAATGTTTAAAAAAGATGCTGGATTTTTTTTCAGCTACTTTTATATTCGTAGCATCATTAACTTGGTTGAAATTAATGATTTGTCAGTCTGGCATTTACTGAAACTGAAATTTGAATAAATATTCATACAAGAGCTTTCCCTTTTGCTGGTAGAACATTTATATCACATTTCAGCCCAAATACCTCTCCTCTAATCTGTGAGAACTCATGGTACACTGTTAAAAGGAAGATAAAGTTGCAATAGTGCACGGGTCTAAAACAAAAACAAACACTACAATTGAATTTTTTTTTAGAAATGGCAATGGTGGAGGTGTAAACAACTTGTTTCTTATATTTTGTAATGTTCAACAACAAAGGGCTGTCAAAATGTCAATAATTCATCACATAACACAATTTTTAATAAACAGTTCTGCTAAAAATGAAGCAATATAATGCATCTAAATTCAAGTTCTCTTACATGTAATTGATTCTCCAGATTTAATCGTACTAGGGGACAGAAGCTCATGGATAGAGCTCTTGCACTCACCAGGATGTTCAAAGCAGATATTCAAGACTCCCAGCTCCCATATGCACTGAAAATTATCGCATGCAGTCCTGATTTTCACTGAGCATGTGTTTTTTTTTTCCTTTGAAGGATGTGCTGAGATAGAAATTTGTTCATGTGGCATTGTGCCACCACTTACTGGGGGGTGTGCTATGGCACTAGCATCCCTTCTGTGTACTACTGCTGGTTATTGATGCTGGATGGTCCATTCACTGGGTGTCACACAGGCGCACTAACTGCTATCATGCCAGTATTGGAAACCTGCACCCATGAGGATTTCTTGCATATCCATCAATGTAGCTCATAGCAACAAGCTGGGATCTCAGTCTGTTCACATTACCAGTCAAAGGAGAGCTATTTTTCAGTTAACTGTAGCTGGGTCCTTGGAGGTGTTATTTTCAGTTCCTGAATACAGCCAAGGAGAGGACAACCTGGCCAAGCATGGAGGCACTTGTCGCAGTGTCCCCTTTTCTTTCACAGTGTGTGGTCTTCACCGGCATTTGTTTGCCATCCCTACTGCCCTTGAGCAGATTGGTTTTCTAGGCCATTGCTAAGGGCAGGTAAGAATCAAGATTTCATTGCTGTGGTTCAGGGGTGACATGTAGGTCAGACCAGGTGAGGATGGCAGACATCCTTCCTCAGGAGCACGAGTGAAGTAAGTGGGTTTTTACATCAATCGGCGATAACTGTCGCGGTTGCATTAACCATCACCGTTGCGCCCTGCCTTTGGGAAGCCCTGGTCTTAATGTCCTCCAAAGGAGGCAATGCCACCCTGTGGGGGAGCAAAACTGGGCCTGACTGTGGCTCACTTGTGCTCCCTGACCAGCTTTTGCTGGCTTCCAGGCAGAATTCTCAAGGACCTGAAAGCAAACAGAGGCGAAAGGTTAAAAATGGGGTGGCATGGAGCTTTTTAGCCACACCATCTGAAGCTTTCTGTTGAAGACAAATGCCAGGAGGGGGCGGTGGGAGGTAAATATAGGTTTGAGAGGCAGAAGACAGATTGCCGCCTCCTCCTCCCAAAACCACCTCTTGGAACTAGATTCCATGGGCTACGTCACCTGCTGCCCCAATATCTCAATGATCTCCTTCTGGGGTTCAGCAGACTGCATCTTGGAAATTGCCCACCCTTTTCTTCCTGAGTTATGTTTGTATTTTCACCTGAAGACAGAGAGAGAGGCTGACTGACAGTGATTGCATAGCATTGTCCCTTGCTCATGTGTACAACAGAGAAAGGTGCATGAAGCAAGAGATAGGTGTGATTCTGCCCAATTTGGAAAGCTGTCTGTTGATGAGGTGCATGTTAGGTGAAAGTTTGAAGTGAGGAGTTGGTGTGTGCCACACGTGGGATGTAATGCAAATCTACTTTCACTCACCTTGAGCAACAAGTCATTGCACTTTATCAGGAACACTGTCGCACCCTATGGGTGAGAGTCTGAGCATTAACCTCCCTCCCTCATCAATCTGGTACATGAGAATATTCTACCAACCCACAGAATCTTGGTCTCCATCCTGGAATCCACCTTGCTCACCTGGCCCTCTAAGGCAACACCAGAGAAGCATGATTTGAATGAGTGACAGCAGGGTCACACGTCACAACTCATCTGTAACAAATCGAATTTCTAGTCCACCATGTGTACCCAGCACTTGCAGGTCCATGTCCATGTTACTTTCTTCACATCAGAAATATCCTTCGGCTACAAGTATGGACAGCACAGTGGCTGAGTGGTTAGCACTGCTGCCTCACCTGGCCTCGATTCCAGCCTCAGGTGACTGTCAGTGTGGTGTCTGCACATTCTCCCTATATCGGCGTGGATTTCTGCCAGGAGGAGAACATGCCCCCATCTACATCAATGGAACCAAGGTTGAGAAGGTGAAGGGCGTCAAGTTCCTTGGAATGACGATAACTGACTACCTGTCCTGGACTTCCCACGTAGAGGCAACAGTCAAGAATGCATAGCAACGCCTGTTCTTCCACAGGCAGCTCAGGAAGTTTGGCATGTCCATAAGGTCCCTCATCAACTTCTACAGACGCACCATTGAAAGCATACTGCCAGGGTGCATCATAGTCTGGTACGGCAACTGCTCTCCCCAGGACCATAAGAAACTACAGAAGGTGGTGTGCACAGCCCAGACCATCGCTGAAGCCAACCTTCCATCCATGGACACTATTTAAACGGCACACTGCCATGGAAAGGCAGCCAACAACATCAAAGACCCATCACACCCTGGTAATGATCTCCTGCAACTTTTATTAGCAGGTAGAAGATACAGAAGCCTGAACAGACACACCAGCAGGTTCGGAAACAGTTCCTTCCTGGCTGTTATCAGACTGTTGAATGGATTCTCTAGAATCAAATAACTCTAATCTTGCTCATGTTGATCTTGCCTAGAGCACACCCTGTGCAATCTAACCTGTATGCCTTTGTCTGAGTCTTTCGGATCTGTACATCCTTTCCTTACTATGATCTGCCTGTACGGCTCATAAAAAAGCTTTTCACTGCATTTCAGTACACGAGGCAACAAATAAACCAATCAACCAGGTGCTCCAGTTTCAGCCCATAGTCCAAAGAAATCAAGAAATGCACATCAACAAATGTAATCTCTTGCCGAAAGAAGAAGTGTTTTGAACAGTAGCTTCTCACCTGACCATGCCAGGAACTCTTCATTTGCATTGATCAAGGTTTCTCAGCTTGTCAATTTCACTGAAGAAACTCTTTGCATTGTGTATTCACCTTGCAAGCTGCTGGCAGCTAAGGAAACAGATGAAAACTGAAAGAACTGCAGGTGCTGTATATCAGAAACAAAAACAGAAGTTGCTTGATAAGCTCAGCAGGACTGGCAGCATCTGTGAAGAGAAATCAGAGTTAACGTTTCGGGTCCAGCGATGCTTCCTCAGTTCTGCCAGACCTGCTGAGCTTTACCAACAACTTCTAGCTGGTCTTGAACAAAACTGTGTACCAATTAAAAAGGAAATAATTCCCTGTCAATGGGGCAATGATTTACGTTCAGTGAGACATTAGTCAAGGAAAACATTTACAAAGTTTTACTGCAACCGGAAAGACTTTGATTGAGCGTGTTGCATTTGTATGGTGGCTCAAGGTGTGCACTTAAATGCACATGATGAAGCTGAAGATTTTTTTTGCCTTTGTAATTAAATTTACAGTCAAATTAAAACTGGATCCTTGAGGCACTCATCCACTCAGCAGCATTTCTATTAAGTTACTTCAAAAGGAAAGAAGAGATAAAATCAAAGGTTATTTAATGAAGTCAACAAGAGCTTTGGAGTGATCGAGAGCTTCTACAATGAATATGCTACGAAGCACAAAAGATCAATACTGGTTGAGATGAATTTGGAGACTGCATTTATTTGGATAATTCCTGTCCTGTATGATGCTAGAGAGCACATCATTAACAAAGAAATATGGTGCAGCAGAATATCAGACATGTTCATTAATTACATAATATCATCTGTGAAGAGGCATAACCGACTCTGCTCTGAATTTCTGACAGTAAGAGAGTCAATGGATGTGAAAGTTCAGTCAGGGCCCACTACCCTGGATTGCTGTTCATTTTTATAACCTTCCTATTTTCCATAGACACAATCAACTACATATTTAGAAGCAGGTACGCAAACAGGGCACATAGATTTAAGCGAAATGATAATGTAACACCATTCACCCCATTTTCCATTACAGCTTTATCATTTATTTGTGACAGTGTATAAATAAGAGCAATGATTTTTATAACTCTTAGGCCTGAGGGGTTCTTGAAAGTTCTAAATGTGAATTTTAACATTATTTTGACTTCAAATATCTGATTCAGTCATATACTTAAATATAATATATGAGATAAAGTTACAGCAATGGAAAAGGAAAAAGCCTGAAACATCAAAAGATTTCACTTACTTAAAGAACATGACCGTTTGATAGCAAGTAATACATTAGAATGCTGAAATTTCACTCAATTGCCTTGATATTCCAGGAGCATCTCAGTTTTCTCTTTATCAAAATGATGCCATGGGTAATTTAGATAAGACATGGAAAATGTATTCAGAAGGGACAGAGATGGGTCATTCAAAGGAGTGATATTTTATTGTCCCCTTCCTTTTGATACTTGTTACATTTTATATTACACCTCCACCTTTACCAAAAGTTTCCATCAAAGATTCAGTCATTTAAAATGCTAGGGGATGTGAGCACGAATGGATAATATGGGAACATGGGTGGATAACATTCGTGTGATGGAACATTTTCATGGCATTTCTGATTTCCAATTAAACCACAGGTTTCACAGAGAGAAAAAGAAATGTGAGATTTAAAAGACATATGAATGGCAATGTGGTTTTTGTTTGGAAAAAAAACCGGATGAAAACTAAATAGCAAGACTTATTAAATGACAGACAAAAGTGTTATCAGGATTCCTAGCATGTACATTGACATAAATGCAACATTACACTGTACCTAGAAAGGTTAATCTCAGCAGCCAGCCCCTGGGATTCATCGAGGACATTAGGTTCACTGCAGGGCAGGGAGATGAGTATTTAGGGAAATGAAGCATGCCTTGTCTACAAACAGGGCAATTCACAAGGTAGCATGCTGTTAAACAGCATACACTTACTGTACATTGTAAAACAAATCAATAGGCTTAAACAAATCTAGGGACTGGAATTTCAAATCAAGTATAATGCTTAAAACACATGAAAACCAAAACAAATTCTACATTGCTCTAGACCAGGAGGAAAATCTCACCTACTATACAAAGAATTAATAGAAAATATGATCAATTTTAAGGATGAAGCCTGTTTTGCTAAATAACAGAATTTCATTTTCTGCCCCATTGGAGGTTCAGAGAGATTTACTTATGGATGTCTAAATTAAACACAAAAAATTGAACATTCTTTAGCAGACAATGCTGGAAAATTAAGTCAAATACTTGAATGCTATTCATGCAAATGTTATGTAATAAAATTGTACGGTGTAGGTTTGCACCCATGAACAACTGAGTGCAGGTAAACATATGAAAACTCAGAAGGTAAGACAACTCAGGCCAGTCTTCACTTTAAGCACTTAAACAGAGATAAAGATTGGTAAAGATTGACAGTGCACCTGGCCACAGAATATATGTTACAAAGGTACACTGCATAGAAATTAACACTTTAAAAAGAAGGCAAAATGCCACAAACATTGTTCTCAGGACCACAATGTTGCTTTAGTCTCAAAGTAGAGTGCTCTCAACATTTGAAATCTTTATGAGAAACAATACAGCAGTTTAAGCAATGGCAGTCTTAAAACACTGAACCTGCTGACAGTATATATTTTTCTTTAGGCTTGGGATATAGACGTCATTGACTGAGCCAGCATTTATTACCCATCCCTTTTAAATTGTGTTGCAAGAAATTAAATGTATTCAATTCTAATATTAACATTACCATTAACCATTGTCACAGGAACAAATGATTTTATTCATCTCTAAATATTTGGGTGTCATTACTTACCATTATTTTGATTGTGAATTTGTTAACCGCAATGCTTGATAAACAATTAGAAAATGGGCACAAAAAGTAAATTTACCTTATGTTTAAAATGAGGATCACCCATTACAGATCGGTTACAGATCAGAGGGTTATTAGCGTCAAATTCTTTCCCACATAGACCAGTGGAGGATCACTGTTATTACTGCTGTGTTTAATTAATCATTTAAAAATAGATCAAAAGGATGAAATACATTTTCACCCAAACTCTATATAAAAACCCAAGTGTCAACGATCAAATGAATGTTGATACATGAGTATATTCAAACTAACCTATGTTGGATTTTGTTTTCAAAGTTACCAAATGTGTTCTTTGTTATGCTATCCTTTGCTCTTATGCAGTATACAACTTGTCCCAAGTCATCGTCAACATCATTTCCATTCTGGACAGTTGCCTTCGTTTGATGGAATTTGTGAATTATTGATAGGACTTCACATTAATAGATGTACACACGGCTGACTAAACAGAACATAACAGTGGAACATGCATGTGGATCCAGGTGGGCTTGGCAAGATTGATATTAAAGGATGTTTCCCCTACTGGGACGGACTAGAACTAAGGGACACAGAATAAGATGGGGAGACTCCCATTTCAGATGGGGATGAAGAAAATTTCTCCTCTGGGGGTCATTAGCCTGTGAAATTCTTTTCCCCCACACAGCAGTGCAGAATCACTGATTCCTATTACAGCAGAGTTAAGTAGATCTTGCTTGACAAGTAGGTCAAAGGACAAAGGTATTAGACGTGAAAGAGAAAACTGCAATCAGGTCAGCTATGATCATTAATATAAACAGATAATGATAACTACTCACTACGAGTCATGGACAGAACTAAATTAATTAAAATAGAAATATTCATAATTTCAAAGCTACTTTAGTTTTCTTCCAAGTAAAAGCACATGATGCTCCAATAAAATTCATATAAAAGCTAATTCAATGATTACAGCTACAGATGAACATAAAAGATCCCATACCCACAACCAATAAAACTAATGTAACATACAAAATGCCATGTAAGGACTGTGAGAAACATCATATAGGCCAAACTGGAAGAAAACTGACAATAAGAATACACAAACACCAACTAGCTACCAAGAAACACAACCAATTCTCAAGGGTCTTAATACACTCGGACAAAGGAGGACATGAATTTGACTGGGACAACACATCCATAATAGCACAAGCCAAACACAGAATTCCTGGAGGCCTGGCATTTCAACTGTAACTCCAACAACAAACACATTGAACCGGACCTGGTATGCAAACCACTGAAAAACAGAACTCGAAGTGATACCAACCACCCCAGCAAACTGAGGCACATAAATAACAAACGGGACAGGATGCCAGCACTTCACAGGAGGCACACTGATGATGTTACTTAGCAGGGTGTCAAAGCATCCACAACCAAACACATTGGCTCAGCAAGCAAATTTACAACCTCATCCACAACCCGAGCTACAAGTCTTCTCAAAAACTTTAATTCAATGGGTTTTTTAAAAAAGAATGACTAGATGTTCTTACAATCTAAGGGAACTAGCTGAGAGAATTCCATAATGCAAATATTTGAGTGCTTCATTGTATGGATTAGGAATTTCTAAGTCAGCCTAACCGGGATATTGCCGGGAATGGAAGATTTGAGTTATAGGGAGAGGCTGGATAGGCTGAGACTTTTCTCACTGGAGCATAGGAGGTTGAGAGGTGACTTTACAGAGTATTTTAAATTCGTGGGGGGTATCGATAAGGTGAATGGTAGATATCTTTTCCCTACAGTGGGGCATTTCAAGACTAGGGTGCTTTTTTTTTTAAGGTGAGATGGGAAAGATTTAAAAAGGACATGAGGGACAATGTTTTACACAAGGAGCAGTTCGTGTGTGGAATGAATTTCATAGGAAGTGGCGGATGCAAGTACAATTACGATCCTTAAGACATTTGGATAAGTGCATGAATGAGATAGGGTTGGAGGGAAATGGGCCAAGTGCAGACAGGTGAGATTATAGTTTGGTTTGGGATTTTGGTCAGCATGGACTGGTTGGACTGAAAGGTCTGTTTCTGTGTTGTATGACTCAATGACACAGGAGAATTCCAGGAACATTTGCAATCCAGTCATCCGTGAGAAACTTGCACCACCATTCTTTTCATCTTTAAGACAGTTCAAACTCTTCATGAAAGTCTCCTTTAGGAATTTATTTTGCAGCAAACAAATGTTGCTCTGCTTTTGTCTTCACTCACTCTCAAAGTTTAGAATGATGCATCATTGCTGCTTTACAGAGGTCTCCTGTTCCAGTCACTCCATGAAGATCTCATTGAAAAATTTACCTGCAATGCCCTAGAGGATTGCCACTGGCTTTTAAATGCATTGGAATCAATTTAGCGTGACTTTATTAATGATCCTGGTGGAGAAGTGGGCTTCATTTTCCCTCATTAACATGCAGGTAACTCTGGCTCCCTCAAATCTAATCTAAATTCTGATAGTATCAAAATGAGGACAGTGTGAAAATTGTAGCCTCATGATCATGGCCACAAAACTAGGCATTCATCTGACTAACCTCATGTCAACTTAATAAATTAACACAATGTTTACGTTACTGGTCTAAACATTTAGAGGTATGAGCTGAGACATGTAAATTCAGTAAACAAATTAATCAGGGAACAACAAAAAACTAGTATCTGTAATAACCACCATGTAACTAGCATTGGCTCTAAAAATTCAAATGCCTACTAATGTCCTCTTCCATCCATACCAAATTAAATCCACATTAGAAGTATTGTGGACACTTAACTGTGCTCTAAAATGGCCCTAATAAAATCATGTAAAAGTAAGTCAGGAATGGACAATAAACATTGGCTTTGCCAGGGACATCATGGTTGAATATGTTAAGAATTTGAATCAAAATCCAAATGCAAAAGAATCAATTATCAATAAAAGAAACCATGAAACAATTACAAACAAAAGCAGTGTGTCCTGGATAAACACAACACGTCTGCCAACATCTGTAGAGAGAAAACAGAGTTAAGTTTTCAAGTCCAGTGACCCTTTTTCTGACCGACAAAGATCACTCTCTAACAAGGAACACAGGAACAGTGTACCAGTTAGCCTTGACCCTGTTCCAGTATCCAATAAGATCATAGCTGATTTATAACCTAATTCTATGTTTCTCCCTTTGCCCCACTTCTTCCAATGCCTTTGCATATTAAATGTCTCCTTCAAAAATTACCTTTGGATGAGCATCAACTGTAATTTATAGAACAGAATTTAAAACATCTCCCAGCTTTTGAATATACAGGTGTTTTCTAAATTCATTCATGAAAGTCTGGCTCTTTTCTTTTATAAGAAGCCCATTGGTTCAGAAGAATTAAAGGCAATCTTGTTGAAACATGTAAGATTCTGAGGGGACCGAGCAGGGCAGATACAGAAAGGATGCTTCCCCTTGTGGAAGGCACAACATCTAAGGAGCATACTTTAGAAATACGGAGTCTTCCATTCAAACTGGGGATAAAGCAAAATTATTTCTCTTGGAGGATTGTCTGTGGAATCCTTTGCTCCAAAGACTGTAGCAGGGTAAGAGAATATGCTTAGAAGTCAGAGGTGTACAAGGTGATCAAAAGGTATTGGGATAATGTGAAAGTGAGCCATGAGCTTCCTGAATGGTGCAGCAGGCTTAAGGGACCTCTTGGTCCTCTGAAATTGTAAGCTCATATTTCCACGTTGCAAAAAATCCTTAATTTTATATTTCACCCTCTTTGCAATAAACAACATGCAATTCACTTTCTAATTACTTGCTGTATGTCCACACTAAGTTGTGATCCATGAACCAGGACACCTAAAGCGTCCACCTCGAGTTTATAATCTCTCTGCTGTTTTTCTACTCTTTCTGCCAAAGTCAACAAGTTCACATTTTACTCCATCTTCCAAATTTCTGTCTAGTCACCTATCTATAGGACTTCTTGCCTCCACTTCAAAACTTACTTTCCTATCTGTCATTGTGTTGTTGGAAAAGTTAGCAACCATATATTCTGTCCATTTATCCAAGTTTGAAAAACAGCCCCAGCACTGATCCTTGTGAACCACCTGGAAATCCAAGCACCTCACATGTCTACAAGTTCCCCTTGATCCATGTTCCTTGTTACCTAGTCAAAGAACTCTAAATTATGAGTTAAATATGACTTGCCTTTAAATAAATAACATATTGACTCTATCTGATTGTACTGAGATTCTGAAAGTGTCTTCCAAAATCTCTAAGATAGATTCCAGTATTTTCCCTATGACGGCTATTAGGCTAACTGGCCTGTAGTTTCCTGCTTTCTGTTTCCCTACTTTCTTGAAGAGTTACATTTGCTATTTTCCAATCTGGTGGGACTTTTCCACATCCCTATTGTAGTGAGAGCTCAGTAATTATACCAGGTTGACAGCTCCTTCTGGAATTTTTCATTGTTGGAGTAATTTTGCAACTCTGTTGGTGAAACAATCAGCTTCACTCGCATCTAAAAGAATCCAGCTTTGAGCAACCTGGAGCAAAGCTGATGAATCAAGTGAATTGAGATGTTCCCACCTTTATGAATCAGTCTGATCATTGGTGCAACTGGAATCTTTCAGCCAACAAAGTGGACCATACACTCTCAGATTCTACTGTTGTTCTCCACATTTAACATACTTTAATATTAAACTTAAAAAGTAATTTATATGACATTTAAATGAAAGTTATAGAAATTGTTGGCCTCATTACCTGTTGCTGGGCAAAATTCTGAGGCCGGAGTCTGACTGAGGAGCAGACATGCTAGAGACATGGCTTGAAAATCGACGACGCCCCCTACTGCTGCTGGCCAAATATGCTTCCTGTTCGCTAACAACACTAGGCATGCTAACGGTGTCATCTGCAGGGCAGAAAGGAAAACCCATTTAGACAGCTTTCTCTTCCTATTGAAACAGCAACATTATGATCCACGCATGAATGACAACATTAAAAATAATAAAGGTAACATGAAACATGCTGGAACCCCCATTAATAGCGGTTTAAACAGTACTTCTGTGCTGAAGATATCGAAGTTGTGAAACTGTTTTTTTTTCCAATTCTTGCGTTTTAAAAGTACAAAAGTTAAATTGCCTTTCTGTGCGCTGGGTTTGTGTCCATCTGGTGACCAAATAATTTGCCAACAGTCATAAGTGGGTTTTCCTGTGTAAAATGTACATTTTTCAGTTATGGTCAGTGAAGATTGTAAAAGTGAAAGAGTTTTTAATCCTCCAACCAAAAAAGGGAGGTAATTCATCTGGGATGGGCATCAGTGAAACAAAATGGTCCCTCAAAGTGATTTTAGCCCCTGACCCTATATGAACTTTTCAGTTGTACCCCATCAAGGAGTTCCCACTTGAAGCATTTTACGTTCTTAAATTCTGTCCCTCCTTCCCATGCAGCTTACCCAGGACACACCATTTCCTGTTTAACACAAACTTTAGCTAATGCAGCTCTGTTTTCAGCTACAACACATTATGCAAACATAACACCCAAAGTTGTTGACAGCCTTCTTATGGGAACGCAGAATGCTGCTATTTCAATATTTGATTTGTGTGCGCTCCCAAGTAATGAAAGCTAGAATGCAAATTTGGTACTTGTAGCACTGCTTTACTAAATAATAAATAAGTTCTGAGGAAGTGTTACTGGACCTGTAATGATAACTTTAATTTCTCTTCACAGATGCTGACAGACCTGTGAGCTTTTCCAGCAACACCTGTTTTTGATGCTTTTTTAAATAAATACAGTATTGTTGCTATGTGCACAATCGCCACATATTATTGGAAAAATAGAGAAAAATACATGTAGTTCACAGAGACACTTCTAGCAGAAGTTACTGACCAATAATCAACAGTAGATACTTAACTTCTTCGTCAAACTCTAACTCCAAGTTGCTAAAACTAATTCTCACCATGGCCCCAAAGTCACTCATTTACTCTTTTAGTCATTGGGTAAACTCTACAAAAAGCTATATCTTTAGTTATCTGTTTGGCAGGATGGGATTAAAGTAGAAAATGAGTAGAGAGAAAACTGGTAAAGCAAAATACTGTCCACCGCACTGTCCCAAATAACTACATCTATATGGTCCACCAGAAAGCTTACCTGCCACAAAATTCCATGTCTTTTTGCCATGCTGTCTTGTGAGTCAGTGTGTAGATTTGGAACGTAGTATTGGCATAAAGGCCATTATCTATCACTGAAACCAAACATACTAGAACATCCTAACCATGTGGTTATCTTGTTATAGAACATCTTTCTATATGTAATGTGGCCGCTATTTTCTACATTACAACAGTGACTACAGTTCAAATGTAATTTGTTGACTGTAAAGTGTGTTGGCATGTCCTGAGGTCACGAAGCACATGACCTCAAGTCTTCCTTTATAGAGAGTATCAGCTATGACTCAGATCTATGTATTAAGCCAAATTACACTCCATGGTCCACGACTGGATAAATATAAAAGAACTGGCCTACAAATGCATGGACGCCGAACCCGTATTAACAAATGGGAATTTGATTATGTTATTTGGTAAGCAGTGTCCCCCTTTTTTATTTAGTGTCAGAGGTACTTAAAACATTGAAATGGATGTCTAATGCTTGTTGTACAAGTGTTGTTAAACTGGGTAGGTCCAAAGTTGTCTTGTCCTGTGATAATCTTTTAACTTAACAATGATGACTGATAGAATGGACGAGTGTAAATTGAAGAATTCATCTGTATATGTTGGATTCATTTTTGGCTGGCAGCTTACCCTACTGAATGACTGGAGTTTGGCCTAGTTTATCACTTCTGAAACTCACCTCTGACCTTTCAAAACAATTCGTTGATGAATTTATCCTCTTAAATGGCGTCATTGCCTTGTTTATTCACTTTCTAGCTACTGGGAGAGAAAGTCATCTTGTGTATCAGTGTGAAATATGACACATTCCATCTGCCATTTATTATACTGGTCAGCATACATTCAGTTCCACCATAGTCAAGGTTATTGGTTAGCTTGGTTGGCTGGACGGCAGACTGACAGCAACAGCTGGGGATCAATTCCCATGCTGGCTGAAGTTGCTATGAAGGTCCCACCTTATTAATCTCTCACCTCAGCTGAGCGATGGTGACCCTCAGGTTAAACCACCACCAGCTGTCTCCCTCTAATGAGAGAGCAGCCCTATACCTCGGTAGGACCAAGGTGATTTTACCCTTTAGTCAATATTGAGCATGATGGGAACAGCTGACCAACTGAAGCTACCCATTTTACATGTCTACTCAAAAAGAATTTCAATGTCATATATACTAAGGACCGTATGCATTAAAGACAAACATGTCAGGGTGATTTTCTGATTTGGCAGCTCCCCCCCCATCTCAGTTTAAAGCCCTTGGTGACACTCTGCAAAGGGAGGGACGCTAAGGGAAATGGCGTGCAGCTGTGGGATAGAGTCAGGCCAGCTGACCCTGAGAGAAGGTCAGAACTAAAGAAAAGCTGTTTGTTTCACTGGGACTTTTTCGCCAATTGCAATAATATCAAATATTCTTCCTCACCCCTCACGCCCTTATCCATTCTTCATGTCTTTGCCTTGCCAACTGATTTCCCCACGTGGTTCCTCATACCCTCCAGTAGCACAGAATGCTATCTTGTCCAGTGACTACCGTGGACCGATCTCAAAGAGCCATGGGGAGATGAAAAAAAACAAACTAATAATTAAAGAAAATGTTCACACTGTAACTTGATGGTGACAAAGCTCCCATTCAAACTTTTTAAATCTCAGGTGATTAATTTCTCACCATATAAAATTCTGTTTATTTTCACAATTAAAATTGTGAACGCAACCTCCCGCTGAGATAATTATAGTTTTTGAAACTTAGACAAGCTGTGTAATGGCATAATGATACAAGAATTTGTGGGAATGGTAAACAGTGAGTAGGACAGCCTTAGGTTACAGGAAGATACAGATGGTCTGGTTAGATGGGCTGATCATTGGCAAATGGGATTCAGTTTGGATAAATGAGAAGAGATGCATCTGGGCAGGATAGACAAAGCAAGGGAGTACATGAAAATAATAAGATCATGGCAACCACTGAAGATCAGAGGGACCTTGGTGTGCATGTACCAGACAGATAAATAAAATGGTTGAGATGGCATTAGGAAATCATACCTTTATTAGCTGGGGCTTAGAGTTTAAGAGCAGGAAGGCAATGCTGGAACTGTATAAAACTTTGGCTAGTTCACAGAGAGAGAGTGTGTGCAGTTCTGGAATCCATTTTATAGGAGGGATGTGGTAACACTGGAGAGGGTGCAGAGGAGATTTACCAGGGCATTGCCTGGGCTGGAGAGTTTTAGTTATGAAGAGAGATTTGACAGACTGGAGCTATTTTCTTTGGAGCAGAGGAGATTGAAAGGGGACATGATTTAGGTATATAAAATTGTAAGAGGGGTTGACTAGTAGGGACTTTTCTCCTTGATGAAAGGATCAATGATCGGGGGACAGATGTTTAAGTTAAAGGATGCGGGATTTAGAGGGAATGTGAGGAAAAGCCCTTTCACCCAGAAGGTGGTGAGAATCTGGAACTCATTGGCTGTAAGGGTTGTAAATGCAGAAATTCTCGTAACAAAGAAGAAGTATTTCGATGTCCGCTTGCAATGCCAAGGCATACAAAGCTATGAGCCGAATGCTGGAAAATAGGATTAGAATAATTAGGGAGTTGGTTTTGCCTGGCACAAACTTGATTGCCCAAAGAACCGTTTTCTGTGTTGCAGACTTCTTGTGACTTTGTTACACCATTCTAGCATTTCGGGAAATCAAACACTGCATCAACAGATGCTATAGCAGCTGACCCTCAATGTAAGCAATCCAGTAGAGGATTTTTTTTTAAGAAAACAACCACGGACAATATCAGCCAGAGTCTTTCTACAATCTAGAAAAAGGACAAAAAGAACTTGGGGTCATGGCATTTATGCAGACTTTATCTCCCTTTCAAGAGCGTTTGAGTCTGCTCCACAAATCTGTGACTTCCACACTGCATCTTAGCACATACCACTGAGTTGAAATGATCAAATAGACTTGTCAAGATCGGGTTTCCCTTCTGTGTTATTCATGCACCATTCCATTTCATCGACTGGCAAAAATAGGGGCTGGGTTTCCACAACCTGAGACATCTGTCAATTTTGAAAACCTGCAGATTCTTCCCAACTCTCTGAAAATCCAGTCCTAATTCTTACACAATCAAACAGCAACATCTTAGATCAATTACCACAACATACCAGAAATCGCACCTCAGGCTAACCTGCATTATGTCTCAGACTTTGTACACACACACTCTTTTATATTCCCACTGAGTTGGATTACTGATTTATATGCAAGCGGGTATTTCTTTTTGAGCAGCAGAAAATGCTGATTGAATTTTGTGTCAAGAATTTTTAAGTTAAGAAAAACTTGTTCCAAGTTAAAAATGCAGCTTTTAGTGTTCGTCATCATGCTTCTTAGGTGCAAGACTGGGCTGAAATTTGAATAATGTTTGGTTGAAAATTCTGTAGCTTGCTGAAGAATTGCACAAGCAAAGAATTTATTGATCGGAAATTTTGCAAATTACAGAGGTGCATTTAATGTTCTAACAGGCACCATTCGAAGACAATTCAACTTAGACCTCATGTTGCATTAAGTACAGAAACAGCAGCTCATGCTATTTTTCATAGCCAGAATGAATCACGATTGTTGAAATGAAAGAAGTGCAAATGATGATCAGACTGTCATGTTCAATCTAATAAAAGAAAATATCATGCAAGTTGAATTGAAGCAGTTAATGACAAGTGCTCACTTTCACCATCCTCCTCATCAGTCCTGCTTAGTGTGTCCTGAGAGGCCTGATGAGAAGGTTGGCTGTCCTGCTCCCACACAGTGCCTGTCCCCGTGTTTGAACGAGACATGGTGGCCAGACTCAAGCGGTAAGCTGATGTGGAGGTTCCCACAGTGCTGATGGAAGGTTTGCCTTGGTATGCTGCAAAGATATAATGAACAAGTTATGTGAGACAAATATGGCACGGCAAGATTCTGATTAGAGTCTTAGTATTTTCATCAACTGCAAGGCAGTAACAGGAGTCTTGTACAAAAAAAAATCAAAAAATATTAGTAAAATGCATGGGAGAACTGTCGGCTGCTTCTGTTCTCACTACATAGATGAGTGGGTTGGACAATGGGAAATGATGGCAGTTTGTATCTAGGGATGATGAGGGACTTCCACCTGGAAAGAAATTCTAGTAGCCCAAAGCTTCTGTCGATGCTTATTTCAGGTTTACTTGGTCCCGTGAAAAGCAATCGGATACAAGCTTCGGCAGGTCATCTAGCTCATTTCCGAATCAGAAAGCATTCTGATAGCAAAAGTGCAGAAATCAATGGCCTGAACTGTCCTACTCAATGGAGACAGGAGTCAGTTCATAAGGTGACAAAATTTAACGACATGTTGAGGGAAAGGGATGTGTACTCAAAAGTAAAACATTATATATTGGTGATGCTCTTGGGTGCCTTCACATTAACACTTGGAAGTTGTAAATATTCTTCTAGTCTAAGCATAAATGGATTCCCTGAAATTATTTATCATTTAACAGTTTTGTCATTTAGATATTATATTATATCCTTGATATTTTCTATTTATGTACAGAATGTTAAACATTCATGAGTTGATATTCCTATTATTTGTGAACTTTTAAGTGTACTAATCTGGTTTTTAGACTTTCTTTGGAAAATTCATTTACAGTAACACAGATCAATGCGAACAAGACACATGGGGTCAATTCTGCAGTCTTGTCACAGTGCTGAGAACACTGCTCTTTTTCCATGATGTCTATTACATGTCCAAATTTGTAAATCAAGCTAAACAAATTACTGCGATACCCTGTGCACATTTCTATCCTATGACCAATGGTGGAAGTTGGATTTTTAAAATAATTGAAAGGTTGATGAGAAAAGTTAATGGGATGTAGCCACTTAAAGGCAAGTGATTGCGTGGGGCGGGGGAACAGAGCAAAAAGACATGCCAGCCAAGCTCAACGCTACACATGGTATCTGCAATGATCTAGAAACAGAAGTGAGAGACAATAGCTTATCTTATGGAATTAGCAAAGTATGATTCCCCAACTGAACCAGTATCATGTACATGCCCCATATTCCATGCCACAAATGTTACCCACCAACTGGTTCCACATTTATTACCTATGTTAAGTCTTCACTCAATCTAGCAGGTCTTTCATTGCATTCAGACACACTCACACTTCAGCTCAGTCCATTCTCCCAAGTTGAAACTTACAATGGAAAGACTTTGCAACATAGCCATCTTCCAACTGATTCACACATTAAGCATTGTAACACAAACATGATAATTCAGGACAGGAATTTAGGTTGTTAATATTGAATTTAGTAGCGGTCTTTGGAACTTTGAGAAATATGGTAGTATTGTGATATTAGGTATAACTGACATAACTACCTTATGTTATTCATTGGGTAAGTAGATCAGAGTGCAGGCCATGGTGACAAGCTCTGGTGACTGATACATGAATCATTTGCTTGATTCAGACATTAGCAGCACATTCATTAATACTATGACGATGGATGGACACAGACTTTACAATTGAGAACCAACCACTGATCTAGCTGACCCAGCGTTACAAGCTGGTTACAACGCCCTTAAGTGTAGATGGTGAAGCCCTGTAAATTGGCTTGTTGTTTGTTCTCTGCAAGCTGAGGCAATCATCAACCGTCACTGGCAGATATGTTTGCTAAGGTCCACAGATACATTGGTGTTTGCTAACCTTCCTGCCATGCTTTCTATTTCTCAACCATGTCGGTGAAGCACTCTAAAATGAAGCTTTACCTTATGCAGCAAATAATAATCATCAAATTGATGAGCCTTTGATGAAGCTAAGGCAAATGAAATTTCAAGACTCAAAGTTTAGCAGATTATTACAATATAGTAGAAAACAAATATTGGGCTAATTCTCCCAATTCCAAGACTGTCCCGTGCCCACGTTGCAACTGCTCTGTCAGTGCATTACCGCAGAATTGGCCCCAGTGAACATACATGGAAAAATATCCTTCAAAAAGGCATTCTTTGATTAGTTCAACCTAGGGAGATCAACATGGTTACATGACCACACTGCTGCTAGGTGCCCTCAGTTTTAGGCTCTCCAACCAGCAACTGATTTAAGTGACAAATTAAGGATGCTTGTGCGCTGTGGTTGCAGTAATCTACAGTAAAAGAAGCTTACTTGCTTAGACTACCATTACCTGATCCACTGTGCACTGCTTCCTTCAGGATTTTTAATTCACTGTGAAACTCAGCAACTAGAGAACTCTTGCAGAGTGGCCTTGGAATGAACCGACGCTCGAGCTGGTCCACAATGTGATGCCTTGCAGTCATTTCTTCATGATTTTCTGCTGGTTGACTTAACAGCTGGAACGATTCCAGAGAGGGGAAAAAAAAGTATAAATGTCTTTGGTGAAATACTTGTTGGTATCTTTTCTAGTTAAGTGTTATATCTCTAACCCTTTTTCAGGTTCTTGTTGAAGAATAATTATTTTCAATTCAGGTGCTAGCAGATGATATTGAACTCTGACAAAGTTCTTGCAAAAGGCTACAGGGTTGTGCAAGCTCATTAAGCTTTTACTTATTTCTTCCTACTTTCAAAGAATGCTAGAGTTTGAATTTAAAAAAGCCGGGATGTAAAACCCTAGAAGGAACAGTGCACTGCATTTTCCTCAGCTGCTGGTTTCATAAGAAGGTCCACAAACAAACTTTTTTGACTCACCAAATGAAGAAATTTAGCTCTTGGCAAAGGCAACATTTGCACTAGGAGTTTACGAATTTGTGGGTAAAAGGTACTAACAGATATAAATTTCGGAACCAGTGTTTAACAGAACACATATGTTCAATCATATGTAAAGATGTGATAACGGAAGCAGTGACAAACGATTTCAGATGCCAGTTAATAGATGCTTTTTGAGCAGATTCAGTTTTGAATGGCTGCAATATTGGGAAACGTAGGCATCACAGACCTTCAGGACAAAATGCCAGTCAACAGGTAGCAAGAGAAACAATCACCATATTGTAATCTGGTTAATAGTCACCTTGGTTTGACCAGAGTTTCCATTTGGTTTAGTTTTCTTAGCACATTTTGGTTGAAATCAATGCAACTGCTGCTAAGGTCATAACATTTTAAATATATTTCACATTCAGCAAAACTGAAGCTTCTGGAACTACTGCAGCATTTTGAGAATATTGGGTTGGAAGATAGGTCCATGCACAAAATCAAATCACGTTTACCGCCATGGTTACCAGTGTTGTTAACTGTACTTATTTGCAGACCGACAGGCTATAAAAATTATACTGGTCTCTAGAGGTCAATTAACTAAGAAATTTAAACTGTGATTTTTGCTTGTATTTATCAAAAAACAGACTAATGTATCTGAATGCAATTGATTCATTTTACACATTTTCACTTTTCATGCAAATTTCAGTGATTTAAAATCAGATTATTCAGAGGTGGAGAATCTACACATTTAAAAAATGCATTTTTGTGATAAACTTATTTTCAACAGTTTTCAACAAATTCTAGCAACTTTTGAAGAGAGATGGAAACATTTTAAAGTAAATCTTCTAAATAAAGGATTATGATTTTAAATACTGCTCAATTGCACTGGATTGTGGCAATGTTTGTGTTCATCAAATAAGTTTTTGATACTCAGAGGGAAAAAGGACATTTCAAAATGAATACAAATTTTGCCGCATTGTCCAGCAGAACCAAATCTAAATTTGAAATTCATTTACCCTATGTATGCATATAATAAATAATAACTGAAAACTTTGCAGAACATCCACAAAATACACGGATTATTTCTGTAGTTGACAAGCTGAGGCAAATTTAAGACATTATTTTTGAAAAATCTGTTTTTAGAAAAATACTCCATAATTTTCTTTACCTTACATTGGATGAAAGGTCGCAGAAGAATGAAGATAGGGATTCTGGTTCTCACTATAAAGTCGATGAAATCCCACATCGCTAGACCACCAACCTTCCGCAATGCCATTTCTTTAACTTGCAAACTAAGTTTGTACCATTGACTACCCAAATGACGCTCAAAGCAGACAAGGATCACCTTTAAAGCTAAAGGGCAAAGGAAAATTGCAAGTATAAAGAAAAATAGGAAGTAAATAATAAGGTTATTACTGATATTTTAATTTTGTATAACATGTTTAGATACTAGACTAAAATAAAGAAATAAACAGAAACAACTATGTCACTTGTGAAAAGCGCACTGAAAATTGATAAAATTCAGATATATAGATTATTTTTCTGTCACCTCAGAACTACTGTGATCAGACATAGACTAATGTGGTTTTGCATCCAACAACATTCAAGTGAGTATTTTTATGCTGGCCTCTCTAAATTCTAACCAGATCAAATCTCTTGAATACGTAAAGAGCTATACAAAAGCCTGGTTTGGTCACATCTGAAGTATTGAGCCCAGTTTTGGTCACCTCATTACAGGAAAGATGTGGAAGCATTAGAAAAGGTGCAGAGGAGATTTACCTAAATGTCGCCTGGATGGAGGGAAGGTCTTATGAGGAAAGGATGAGAGAGCCAGGGCTTTTCTCTTCAGAACGACAAAGGATGAGAGGTGACTTGATAGAAGTGTACAAAATGATCAGAGGTACAGATAGAGTAGACAGCCAGAGACTTTTTCCTAGGGTAGAGGTAGCTTTTATGACAGGAGATAGTTTTAAAGCAAAAGGTGGTAGATATTGGGGAGACGTCAGAGGTAGGTTCTTTACTTAGAGAGTGGTAGGGGTGTGGAATGCACTGCCGAAGAGGGTAGTGGAGTCAGCCTCATTAGGGGCATTTAAGCGGCTATTAGATAGGCATATGGGTGATAGTATAAGCTAGGGATAGAGGTTAGTTAGCTCTGAGGATTAGGATAAAAATTCAGCACAACATCGTGGGCCGAAGGGCCTGTACTGTGCTGTGCTGTACTGTACTGTTCTATGTTCTATGTTCCACCACTCAGTATTATTTACACTGCAGAAATGGGGGACTAAATTATATCACTCCAAAATCTGGAGTAATGAAAACTCAATGAATGGCAAGACACCTGGAAGATCAGAGGAACAGAGGGATCGTGGGTTTTTGTTCATAGATCCCAGAAAGTGGCAGGACAGGTTAACAGGGTGGTTAATAAGGTGAACAGAAAACTTGCCTTTATCAGTTGTGGCATGGATTATACAAGTTAGGGAGGTTAGGTTAGGCCACAGCTAGAGTAGCATACGCAGTTCTGGTCATCACATTATAG
The DNA here is from genome assembly GCF_030684315.1 of Stegostoma tigrinum. Lineage (NCBI taxonomy): Eukaryota > Metazoa > Chordata > Chondrichthyes > Orectolobiformes > Stegostomatidae > Stegostoma > Stegostoma tigrinum. The sequence continues at coordinate 26,417,772 of NC_081360.1, forward strand.
GAAGGAGGTGGTGCTGAGGAGATTCACCAAGATGTTGCCTGGTTTGGAAAATTTCAACTATGAAGAGATGTTGGATAAGTTTGGGTTGTTTGCTTTGGAGCAGAAAAGGTTGAAGGGGTTGAGGACAGGGGAATGGGGAGGAGGGGTGTGACCTGATAAATGTGTTTAAGATTATGAGGTGCGTAGAACAATGCAGCACAGGAACAGGCCCTTCAGCCCACTTTACCTGTGCCCAGCATGATGCCATTCAAAACTAATCCCATCTGCTTGCACATGGTCTGTGTCCCTTTGTTCCCCACCTGTTCATAAGTCTTTCTAATTGCCTCTTAAACGTTGTTATTGTATCTGCTTCTGCCACCTTCCCTGCTAGTATGTTCTGGGCATCTACCACCCACTGTGTAAAAAGACTTGCCTTGCACATCTCTTTACACTTGCCCCTACTCTCTCAAACTTATTTCTTCAAGTATTTAACGTTTCCATCCTGGAAGAAAGACACTGACTATTTACCTTATCCATGCCTCTCAATTTTATATGCTTTGATCAGGTAACCCGTCAGCTTCTGACACTAACAAAAATAATCCAAGTTTGTGTGACCTCATAGCTTATACATTCTAAACCAGGCAAAATCCTAGGAAACTGAGATAACAAGGTGCAGAGCTGGATGAATACAGCAGGCCAAGCAGCATTAGAGGAGCAGGAAGGCTGACATTTCTTCTCTCCGCGTTCTGGGCCGAGAATGGTCTTCATTTTCAGGAAAAGGGTCTAGGCTCGAAACGTCAGCTTTCCTGTTCCTCTGATGCTGCTTGGCCTGCTGTGTTCATCCAGCTCTACACCTGGTTATCTCAGACTGTCCAGCATCTGCAGTTCCTGCTATGCCTAAAATCCTTGGAAACTTCTTTTGCAGGCTCTCCAAAGCCTCTATATTCTTCCTATAGTATGGTGACCAGAACTGCACACAATATTCCAAATGTGGCCAAACTAAACTCTTGTACAGCTGCAATATGACTTGCTAACTTTTACACTCAATGCACTGTCCAATGAAGACAAGCTTGCCTGTACGCCTCCTTTAGCACTTTATTCACCTCTGTGACTACTTTCAGGGGGCTGTGGATTTCTCGAAATCAATGATCCTAAGGATCCTGTCATCTACTGTGTATCTTCTTCCTTAATTTTACCTCCCAAAATGCATCTCCTTACTTGAAAAAACTCCATCTGCCATTATAGCGCCCAAATTTGACTGATCTGTATCCTGTTGTGTGGCTTGACAACCTCCCTCATTATCCACAACTCCACCAATTTTTGTGTCATCCGCATACTCAATAATTAGATAACCTATATGTTCACCCAAATCATTTATATATATTAGAAATAACAGAGCTCCCAGTGCTGATTATTGCAGAACACCATTGGTCACAGGCCTCCAGTCCAAAAAGCACACCTTCACCACAAATGTCCATCTTCCAAGACAAAGCCAATTTTGTATCAAACTTACCAACTCACCATGGATTGCATGCGGCTTCATCTCTTAGACCAGCCCATCATGAGGAACCTTGTCAAATGCTTTAGTAGAACACATATAGATAATATCCACTGCCCTACTCTTAGCCTTCATAAACAAAATAATAACATTGGCTATTCTCAAGTCTTCTGTGACATTGCCTAGGGTTAATGTGGTATAGAAAGGTCTTCGTCAAGACCCCAGCAATCTCTGTCCTTGTTCCCCTCAATAACACAGGGTGGATCCCATCAGGCTCTCAAGACTTATCTTCATTAATGCTTTCCAAGACACCCAACAGCACCACCTTCTTAATATCAACATGCCCTAGAAAATGAGAATTCCCCTCCCTCTTCTTCACATCATCCACGTTCTTCCCTTTGGTGAATATCAATGCAAAGTATGCACTAATGACCTCACAACATTTATAAAGTATTTGAATGAGCACCAGGAAGCTCAAAGGAACAGAGGGATCATGGGGTACTTGTCCACAGATCCCCGAATGTGGCAAGACAGGTTAACAGGGTAGTTATAAAGGCAACTTGAATGTGTCACAACATTCAAGGTTGTGAGTCTAATGTAAATGGTAGCATATTTTCTGGTGATACAGACCCAAGGGGCTAAAGGGCCTCTTCTGTACTATGATTCTGTGAATGTATAATTAATCCAAGTCCATTCAAAATAATGCAGGCATCAGGTAAACTTCTAATTATAATGATAATGATGTGCAGCATATTGCTGATTGTACTCCTGAATAGCTGCATGCTTCGTGCAAGGCTACCACCATTTAAAGATAACTTGCATTATTTAGCATTGTACTTCCTGCTGATACAGCATGCCTGAGATGTTAATGTCACTGGTGTGTGCCTGGAACCTGAGCAGTCACAGTCTTGACTGAGGCCCCTCCAGGGGCAGTGGCAAGTGCAAGCATTACTGAAAGCCCAGTGTGCACACTTCAAGGCATGGTGTGTTCTGGCTGTAGTAGAGCTGGGATCGATTACAGGAGAGTTGAAGGCCAGGACGAGTCCTCAGAATTAATGCAACAAGCATTCAGATACCATACTGGAGACCTCAGTACAAAGGATGCACAGAAGAGGAGATATGGTCTTTCTTTAGTGGGAGTGCCTACTCTGAATGGACTGTTATGGTACAAGGAGGCACCTCACTAGCAATTTCAAGGGCACTTAGGGATGAATAATAAATGCTGGTCTTGCCAGTGAAGCCCACATACCACGAATGCTTAGAAACAAAATATACTACACATCCTTCACTTACCGATCAACTTTTCATTAATCATGAATTATACCTCGTTCAGAGCCTCACCCGAACATACTTAGCACCACTGTAATCCTTACGATCACATCCACAATTTGCAAATCATGACCACACCTATTGGCACACAGAATTATGACGGAGCAGAAGGACAATATTCACCTGTCATACCTGCACTGATTCTATTGCTTAGTGCCAATCTCCTGCCTTTTCCCCATATTCCTGCATACTACTTCTAACAAAATAACCACCCCAATGCCCCTCTTGAGTGCTTCAGTTGAACCAGGCTCCACCAAAGTTCCAGGCAGTGCACTCCAGGCCTAACTCATTCCCTGTGTAAAAAGAAATTTTGTTCACATGACATTTTGCTGCTTTTGCAATTCACTTTCAATCTGTGCCTTTTCCTTTTCAAAGGATAGTTTCAATGCTTTCACTTGATACGAACTTTGGAAGCATTAAATTGTGAGAAGGGTAGTATTTAACACCAAAAGGATGTAGACAAATTGGTGGAGTGGGCAAATGAAATTCAATGCAGAGAAATGTGAGGTGATGCATTTTGGTAGGAAGAACATCAACTGACAAAACGAAGTAGGGATACAATTAATAAGGAATGCATGAACAGATGGACCTAGGTGTACATGTGCAGAGATTATTGTCAGACAGGTGAAGAAAGCAATTAATAAGGTTTACAGTATCTTTGGATTTATTATTAATAGCATTGAGAACAAGAGCAAGGAGGTTATGCTGAACTCGTACAAAGCACTTGTTAAAGTTGAGACTATAGTTCTGGATGCCATGCTACAGAAGGGATAGGAATGGAGAATGTATAGAGTTGGTTTAGAAGAATGGATCTAGAGATGAGAAATTTCTGTTATGAGGAAAGACTGGAGAAGTTTAACAGTTCTTCTTCGAGAGACAGAGGATACTACGAGTTCTGACAGAAAATTTCAAAATCTGGATAAAGTAAATCAGGGGAAACTGTGTTCCCACTCACAGAAGGATTGAGAAGGAGAAGCTGTTACATCAATTCTAATAAAATAATCTTCCTGAAAGATACCCTTTCACCATTACTCTGTTTCATTTTACTGAATCAATTTATGGCCATGTTGCTACTGTCCCTTTCATTCTCTGAAGTTTAGCCTTTCTTACATGTCTATTGCGCGGCACGTTATCTAAACATCTTCTGGAGGTTCATGTCCATTGTATCAAATACATTACCATCATTGACCCTTTCTATGGCCTCTTTAATAAAACTTAAGTAAGTTTGGTAAATATGATTTAATCTTTTGAAACCCATGCAAGCCATTTCTAATCAACCAGCCTTTTCCTGTACGATTCCTAATTTAATCCTTAAAAATGATTCCTAGAAGCTACCCCACCACTGATTTTAAGTGAACTGGTAGTGCCAAGCTTATCCTTAGAACGTAGGGAATAGTGAAAGATTGTGGCTAGTGGCCCTGCAAATTTCATTCACTTTCTTCCATATCATTGGATGCATCCCATCTGGTTCTGGTGTCCTGTCAATTTTAAGTGTCAACAATCTACCAAACATTTGCTACATATCAATTTGAAACCCTTCCAGTAACAGAGTTACTCGCTCTGTCAGCATATCATCCATCTTATCGGTCAAGACAAATACAAAATATTAATTTGATTCCTCAGCCATTCCCTCTGCCTCTATGTCTAATTTTATTTTGGTTCTTAATCAGCTCTACATCTCCTTTTAGCAGCTTTTTGCTACTAATATGACAATGACTTTGAGATTCCCCATTATGTTAGCCATCAGCCTTTTCTCACAATCTTTCTTTATTCTCTAATGTGCTTTCTCTTCTACCTGCTGAACCTTCAAAAGTCATCTTGCTTCTTATTTATACTTGTGACCTGGCATGTGTTAAAACATACATTTTCTTCTTTAATTCTTACCTTCTTGTTCAGCCAGGGAGTTCTATATTTGTTGTCCTTGCTTTCCCCTTTGAAGCAATACAGTTTGATGGGCCTGAACTATTAAAATTCTAAAGGTTACCCATTGTTCAGCCACAGATTTTTCTGCCAAGCTTCGGTCCCAGCCTTTCCGCCCAGCTCTATCTTGTCCCACTAAAGACGTCTCTTCCCCAGTTAATCATTCTTATTGTGGATTGTCTATTGTTCTTTTCCATCAGCATCCTAAATCTCATGATACAATAATCACTGTCTCCTAAATGTTCCCCTATTGATAGTTGATCAATTCGGTTCATTCAATTTTCCAAACCAGATCCAATAATGCATTGTTTTCTGTGAGATTGGACACATCTTGCTGCTAGAAATTTTCCTGAACATTGTCTAGGAACACTTGCATTCTTTCTGCCACTATTGCAATCCACATTCAAATAAAGTCCCCATTCTATAATGTTTGCATTTTTTTGCAATTTCCCTGCAGATTTCTTCTTCTACATCCTTCCCACTAATGGGCCATCTATAGACTAGACCAAGCGTTTTTGTCCTTAGCTCGAGCCAAATTCATTCTGTCCTTGCACTATGATGTCTTCTTTCTCCAGCACTCCAACAGTTTCATCAATACTGCTACCCACTCCTCCTTTTCTATTTTTATGAAATCTTGGACTCAGAAATATTTAACACCAGTGTGTCCTTTCTTAAATTATGTCTCATCATTGTAACAAACTTCCACAAGGCAATTTGGGCACATAACTCCCCATTCAGACACTGTATAGGGAGAAGTTTCAGATCTGAATTCTTCATTCGCAGCCTCTGTACTTGTGTATGCTGTTAAATCTTCCATGAGCATTCATCTACTAAATCTCTCTCCAGCTCCTCATATGCAATCAAACATGCTTTTCCTCTACCATGGATGCTCTGTGAGAAAATGGCAATTAATCCCACATTCTTCTTTCAGAATATCCTAATTTAGTCATAAGTTTCATCCCCTTTCATTTGTTTCAAGGTCATTTGTATCAGGTCAAAATTAATATTCTGTGGCCTATTGCTGATGATAAAAGGCTCTTCAACATTACCTAAGTAAGCTGCCTGACTTGTGGATTCTGCCAAGCCTTCCCTGCGAAGATCCTTCCCAGCATCCCCAGGGGTGGAGCAGTGGGCTGGAGAATTTTCCAACATGAAGTTCTTGCTACGGGAAGTGCTGATGATTCGTGGCGGAAGGAGAATATTGATTACTGTTTGTAACAGCAGGAAAACCTCAGGCTGCTCCAAATTTGGACTATCTGGATCACAAAGGAAGAATATCATTGGGAAAAAAAACTCACACCAATCTGACAGACTTTTGGACAGAGAGAAGATTCACATTACCAGTGTTATTTCAACTCAGAAAGCCACACAATACATTTACTTTGTTTTCAAACTGCAAATAGATAGATTTCAGAAGAGAATGGCTCCCCACCTCCTCAATATCATTTTACGTTGCATTCAAACCTTCAAGCTGATCTCATACACTTTGGAGGGTGGTTGACTTGAACCCCCAGATCTTTGTACAACCTCAATATTAACATTAACAAACAGGAACACCGACTTGGGTTTTCATGGAGTTGGAGAGACTTTGCAGAGGGGTGAAAACGGAGATCAGGGATTCTGGTATTCCAACACCCTCTTGCCAGTGTTTCAGATTTTCACCTGGACATTTTCAGGCTGCGGATTGGTTTGGGTTATCAGCGCAGCCTTCCACTCCTGATCTGGTTGGCTCCATTTCAGGTGTTGGCATTTCCAAGTCGTCCAGGATTTTCATGGAGCAGGACCAACATTTTAGTTATGGCAGCTCAAGGGATGTCATGAACAACAATCTGCAGAAGAGAATCTTTTGAAAGCCAAGTTCAGAAACCTTTCCATGCCCAAGTGTGACTCCCTTACCCTCCACAGCTTCTCATTCTGACATGGCTCTCATCTTTGCATGTCCTCCATGTCCCATATCCCAAGATGTGTCCTTTACTTGACCCCTATGTGGCCCCTCATTCTTGTGCTCAATTACCTATTGTACACTGCATATAAGCAATGAACACCGTCGGGACAATATGGCTTGTTAAAAAATGACTTTAAGGACAGTATTTCATTGAAAACATTCTATTGTCGTCAAAACAACCTCATTTTCACTATAGGCAAATATATTTATCAATCATCCATAACTTGTAAGATACCAAGAGCAGAAACTGGGATCACTTGGAACTCATATCTTGTATAAATTAGCATTATGCGATTGACAGAAGAGGTCAGGAATCCAGAGATATCAATCAAGCAATGTTTACCGCAGGGTACAGCTGTTTCAAAAGGCTAATGAACTCTCTGCTAATCTTCATTATACATTCTTGGCTAGAAACTCAGACATCCATTTAAATCGAAGTTGCCGATCAACCAAAAGTGTGACAAGGTTTAATGTATAGGCCCTTAACTTGAATTGCAATGCTCTCTGACTGTTGTGACTGGGCTGTTATTGAACAACACTTTCTACAATTACAAACCACCTTTTTTAGGTGTTACTTTGGATTAAAATTTAGTTTACGTTCTTATTATTAAAAATAACGTTTATATATCCAACATATTTACTGTGTTTATTGTAGAAACAGAAAGTATGCTTGAAGAAAACAAAAGCAGTCAAAAATCACAATTTTTTAAAATTATAAATATGTTATCTAGCAATTCCTTGGAGTTTTGTCGATAGAAAATTATTGTGTAACTTGCAGCAAAGTTTCTTTCGCTGATATGTGTGATTTCTTTTCTATTTCCAAACTGAAAGGAGCAAGATGTGCAAAAGTAACAATGCTTCTTTTACATAAAGTAGCAGACCTTTGCTTCCTGTTCCAACTGTTAGCACAAACGGTATCAGAAGATTCAGGAGCATGCCTTCCCTTCTTTCTTGATTTGTAAATGGGGAAATCACATGACTCAATGGGAAGTCTTCTTTCAAAGCCTTTCATGAGGAAAAAGAGAGTTGAATTAGAATGTTTCAAAAGCTCCTAAATTCGAACAGCTCTATAACACACCTGACAGATCTAAAGAAGTAACATTGGACTCGAAATGTTAACTCTGTTTCACTCTCCACAGATGCTGCCAGAACTGTCAGGTAGTATAGCGCACTGACCTCTACATCACGTCAACTCTCCAACACCACCTCCTACTGCCCCCTTGATCATGACCCCACCCTCGACTACCAACCCATCCACAACCTCATCACTTCAGGTGACCTCCCACCCACAGCCTCCAACTTCATCGTTCCCCAACCTCGCACCGCCGGCTTCTATCTTATTCCCAAAATCCACAAATGTGACTGCCCTGGTCGACCCATTGTCTCTGCCTGCTTCAGCCCCATTGAGCTTATCTCCACCTATCTGGTCTCCATTTTCTCCCTCTTGGTCCAGGAACTCCATACCTACATCCGTGACACCACTCTCACCCTCTACCTCCTCCAGAACTTCCAATTCCTCGGTCCCCAACACCTCATCTGTACCATGGATGTCCAGTCCCTATACATCTGCATTCCGCATGCAGGTGGCCTAAAGTCCCTTCCCTTCTTTCTGTCCTGCAGGCCTGACCAGTCCCCCTCCACTGACACCCTCATCTGCTTAGCCGAACTCATCCTCACCCTCAACAAATTCTCTTTCAATTCCTCCCACTTCCTACAGACAAAGGGGGTGGCCATGGGTACCCGCATGGGCCCAAGCTATGCCTGCCTCTTTGTAGGTTACGTGGAACAATCCGTCTTCCCGCACCCACACTGGCCCTAAACCCTGCCTCTTCCTTCGTTACATTGATGATTGTATCAGCGCCGCTCGTGCTCCCTCGAGGAGTTTGGACAGTTCATCCACTTCACCAACACCTTCCACCCCAACCTTAAGTTCACCTGGACCATCTATAATATCTCTCACTCCTTCCTGGACCTCTCTGTCTCCATCTCAGGCAACCACCTAGAAAGTGACATCCATTTCAAGGCCACCGACTCCCACAGCTACCTAGAATACACCTCCTCCCACCCACCCTCCTGCAAAAATTCCATCCCCTATTCCCAATTCCTTTACCTCCGCTGCATTTGCTCCCAGGATGAGGCATTTCACTCCCGTACATCTCAGATGTCCTCGTTTTTCAAGGACCGCAACTTCCCCCCATCAGTGGTCAAGAATGCCCTTGGCCATGTCTTGTGCATTTCCTGCGACTCATCCTCACACCCCCTCCCCACACAATAACCACCAACCTCTGGATCCAACGCATCATCCTCCAATACTTCAGTCGTCTGCAATCTGACCCACCACCAAACATATTTTTCCCTCCCCACCTTTAACTGCTGTCCAGAGGGACCACTCTCAGCGACTCCCTTGACCACTCCACACTCCCCTCCAGCCCCACCTCACCCAGCACTTTTCCCTGCAACCACAGGAAGTGCTGTACCTGCCTCCACACCTCCCCACCTCACCCTGGGCCCCAAGATGACTTTCCACATCAAGCAGGTGTTCATCTGCACATCTGCCAATGTGGTATACTGTATCCGCTGTACCCGGTGTGGCCTCCTCTACATTGGGGAAACCAAGCGGAGGCTTGGGAACCGCTTTGCAGAACACCTACGCTCGGTTCACAATAAACAACTGCATCTCCCAGTCGCGAACCATTTCAACCCACCCTCCCATTCTGCAGACGACATGTCCATCATGAGCCTCCTGCAGTGCCACAATGATGCCACCCGAAGGTTGCAGAAACAGCAACTCGTATTCCCCTTGGGAACCCTGCAACCCAATGGTATCAATGTGGACTTCACAAGCTTCAAAATCTCCCCTCCCCTGACTGCTTCCCAGAACTAGCTCAGCTCATCCCCGCCCCCCCAACCTGTCCTTCCTCCTGCCTATCCCCTCCTCCCACTTCAAGCCGCACCCACATTTCCTACCTACTAACCTCATCCCGCCCCCTTGACCTGTCCTTCGTTGCTGGACTGACCTATCCCCCCCAACTCCACACCACGACTCCATCCCTGCCTTTTTGACCTATCTGTCTCCTCTCCACCTATCTTCTCCTCTATCCATCTTCTATCCGCCTCTCGCTCTCTCCCTATTTATTTCAAAATCCCCTTCCCCTCCCCCATTTCTGAAGAAGGGTCTAGGCCCGAAACATCAGCCTTGCTGCTCGGTCTGCTGTGTACATCCAGTCTACACCTTATTATCTCAGATTCTCCAGCATCTGCAGTTCCTACTATCTCTGAAACAACCGTTAGGACATGTATGTGTTTATATGTTTTGATTTGATTGTCTAATAATTTTGTTCCCGCCTATAGAAAATACTTCTCAGGGAGGTGAAATTTACTTTAGATTCTTCTAATTTTCCAATTGTAACCTTGGTGAAAGCTTGGGGAAACTGACTAAATCTATATTTGTGCCATATCTCCAGAGTTTCTGTTGTTCATGGGAAAGTGAGAGATTGAGAGACTTTTCTCCCCTGCCTTGTGAAACCCCTTCTTCCCAGCCAGCAACCAGGAAGTTTCACCTTCACGACTTGAAGCAGTAAAACACGAATACCTGAATCTGTAATGCGACGAGCCGAACGACAGCTGTGCTGAAAGGTAGAGGCGGAGAAAGATATGGGCTTAAGTGCAGAAGAGGCAGACCATCGGCAACACTGGAAGGTCCAACCACACCCATTACCTGTAAGTAAGAAATGAAAGAACTCATTTGTCCTCATAATGATTCAGATAGGCAACCTTTCTTAAAATGTCTTGATAGTTTTGTTTAATCCTTTTCACTAACAAACCAAAAATCCGAGCGTGTATTCTTTACCTATTTATTTTTGATAGTATAATTGGAAAGTAAGCAGTTGGCCACCCTATTTCTTGATCAGGCTTACACGTATGAAATTATTTAACTCACTTCTAAACGCACTGAAGTTTCCTTTTTGCAGTCCACTGTCAAGATTTAGACATAACCGAGGCTGCCACGTGCCTCAGCTACAGGATTAGCTGGACCAGACCAATCAGCTAGAATCGATTGTTGGTGCTGAGGACACTGTAATTTGTCTTAGCAACCTGATATTAAGGAGGAAGATTTCCTGCTTTTGTTCATTATCCAGTGACCCTGGTTGTAAACGATTAGAGGTTAGATATGTCAATGCATTGAACAAACAGGAGCCACAAGTTTGGGAATTATGGAGGAAGAAATTAAAAAAAAAGATTGAATGTACCTGAGAGGAAATGGGTTACAGCCACGGTAGCACCATTATAAATTTTCTCCCCCTTCCCTCTCAGGTGGATGACGACTCTGACTGGATTTGGATTCTATGACAGTCCATTAAGTTATTTTTAAAGGCTATACAGATGCTCAGCTACTGCTGCCTGAAAAGCCAGCGGTGACAATGCCAAGGCCCTGTCTGTGAGGCTGACCAGTCTGTCTGCTGCATGCCTTTGTAGTTCCGTAGCGCAGGGTGTTTCCCATTTTTGATGGCAAATCAGAACTGATCAGCTCTCCCGAACCAGCAGTGCCAACAGGGGCAACAGGCAGTGCTGGCACTTCAGTAGACACTAAGAGGAGGATCACTGAGGAGCCCCAGAATGGAACTAAGTGAGTTGGGCCCAATCATTGATGCCCTGGCAGAGGTGAGTCGGTGTAAAAATAAGGAAGGTGTCTTCGTGGAGGGTCAGCCTTGATGTCAGTGGGTCCGTCAGTTTGGCAGAGGGTGCCCAGGAAAGGGGGTACACTCTTAATGCTGCAGTTACATCTGCCGTGATGCTCCATGTGCTTGTTTGCACCCACATGCCACTGGAGTTAAGGCAGGAGACTGAAGTCCATAAGTAGCCCATACGTGGCCATTTAAAGCTCTTAACTGGCCTTCAGCGGGGAAACTTATTCTCAATTCTGATTACCCAGTACTTAATGGGGAGAAGTCAAGAAATGAATGTGCTCTCAAACCCAAGTCTTACACAGGACCCCTGACCTCCCACACTAACCCTGAAACAAGATGTTAAATTCCACTTCACTTAAATACACTTGGATTTCCAGCAAGGGTTATGCAATGACAAGCAGGATCACTGAGCATGCATGGATTCTTCCTCCTCTTTCTGGTTTGAGACCACTCATAGTGCTATAGTATTCACTGGGACAAGGATCTCAGACTTTGGTCTGAATTTTCATAATGATTGAGAGGGCCTCCGGCCTAGACAACATGGTGCCAGTGACCTGATTTAGAAGGCCACCACGGAACAGGATGCCTATGATTTCAGCCAAGGACTGGGTGGGGTTCGAAGCACAACTGTGTGGTTCGGGAAAGCAACTGTGTAGGTTCAAGTACATGCTCACTCAAAACTTTTCCAAGTTTTGCTAATGGGATATCCAAGCATGCCTGATTAGCTTTTTCAGGAAATAGTCCAAAGGTTCTGGAGTTCTTTGAAGAGGCTGGGCATACTTGTGAAAAAGTATGGTGGAACAACTGGCTGAGGTACGATGCCCTCTGGGAGAGATCAAACACACTTGAGATTGTCAAAAGTAGTTGCTAAACAACTGCGAGTAAAAGGAAAATTAATTAACTCATTGGAACTATCACGCTCATCTGTGCTGTACAACTGGTTCACAAACTGTCAGGAAAGTGGGGTTTCTATCTATTTATAGCATCAATGTCTAATTGCTTATAAAGTCCTTGAAGTGGGCATTATGCATAGAAATTCTTGCATTAAATAGGAATTAAATAGTTGAAGGTAATTAAATGTAGTGAGACAGTTGTAATCAGTGGGGAGGTGTTTTCTCCCTCAAGTGATTCATCAATAGACATGTAAGAATATCATGTATTCTACTTCATCTCAGCATTAGTTCTGAGGCTCTCTCAGTAGATACTGGGTTGTACTAACATGGAAGATATATGGGCAGAGAGGGGTTGATGGAGTCAACAGTCAGCATAAGTTGGGGATAAGTTGGTTCAATTGCTATGGAGGTGGGTAGAGGGGCATAATTTGACATGGGGGGAATGAGCAGTAGGTGGCATGTGACGACAAGGGTTGTCACGAATGGGAGAAGAAGTGTGTTGGAATGGGTGGAGTGGCACTGGGATATGTTGGTAATGATTTTATTGGACAGAGAGGCCCTGGTGAATATTCTCGTGATGTAGGTACAAAATCCAGTGCACAGCTAGTCAAAATTACATTTAACTAATAACAGATGGAATTATAAAATTAGTCTCATTCTGGAGGCCATGACAACTATTATCAATTGTTGTAATGATACTGTAGCTTTAAGAGCGGTTTTTTGACCTGGTTTGTTTTTCATGAAAGTTTCAACAGAGGTGCTGAATAGTCTGCTCCAAAGCAAAGGAAGTAAACAGCTTGTGAGGCCTTGGGTTGTTTTTAAGTTAGAACAATAGAATGGGTGGGAGCAAGCTCCCACAGAACCAGGGTTTTTTCAGTTTTAGTCTTTAGTAGCAGTCACTGGGCACATGAAGCTACAAGTGGAAGCTCTTATTCCATTATCTGTCACAGCTAAAAGCTGGGGTTCTCTTCCTGCTGCTAGCATTACATGTGAGACAATCCGTTTTATTGACTGTGCCTTTGCCAAAGGTGTATTTATGGCACATTGTTGCATTGGAATAGTTAATGAGTAGTAACTAATGTATATTATCTTGCTATGCATTTCAATAGAGTTACTACTAAGCCAATTATTTCATTTTAATTATGCCTGTGCTTTAATCATAGTGTATGAATAAGGTGTTTTGGGGCGGCACGGTGGCTCAGTGGTTAGCACTGCTGCCTCACAGCACCAGGGACCCAGGTTCGATTCTAGCCTCAGGTCTGTGTGGAGTTTGCACATTATCCCCGTGTCTGTGCGGGTTTCCTCCGGGTGCTCCAGCTTCCTCCCACAGTCCAAAAAAATGTGCAGGTTAGGTGGATTGGCCATACTAAATTGCCCGTAGTGTTCATGGAGGTGTAGATGAGATGGGTTACAAGGGGACAGGTGTGGGTGGGATGCTCTGAGGGTCGTTGTGGACTTGTTAGGCCAAAGGGCCTGTTTCAACACTGTAGGGGATTCTATGATTCTAGTGTGTTTTGTTTCAAGCCTGGTGGTTTGACCAATCAAATCACATCCAGAATACAACACCTTACACTTAGCTTTAAAATAAGAAAACATTTGCGTATAGGCTGTCTTCTTAACTTATTTTCAGAGGGCTTGGTCTGGTCCATAACGTGTTGTTAAAAAAAACAATTTAGTTCAAATGCTGACCTCTCCAATGTTTGTTTGTTTCCTTGTTATGCTACTGTATGGAACTGAACTGTGTTTTTGACCAGGTTTTTTTTTATGAATAAAGTATATTTTTGAAAAAAAAAATTAATGCTGGCCTTTCTGATGATTCCCATATCCCATGAAGGAGTAACAACAATTGAAGAGCTCTTTGACTTTGAAAGACAATATTGAAGTTTGACAGGGATTGGTTAAATTTCACTGCTTCCCAGCTACTCACCAAATTGACACAAACATTAATCAATGACCTGAGATGTGGCAGGAATGAAATGATTGGCTGCCTTTGGAGGGTGACACAAATGCCTTCAATTAAACTGCTCGCAGCTTCCCACTCCACCTGGCGCCTGCAGAAACATTAAAAATCAACCAGAATCTGACAAAATATTCCAATGTTTATGTACAATAATGCCATGTACGACTTTAACCATAAATTTTACTAGTCTTGCATCTAACAAATCTGTCACTTTTCACAGCTACAAAATGTATGTAAATTGTTGCCTCCAACTGGCTACAATATAATTTCCTAACAAAACCAAATCAAAGTGCTTTAATCAATTGAAAAAAATATAAGAAATAGAAAGTTATTTCCTGCTCAATTTTCCTGCCTTTTGACATCCCAGCCTTTCAAATTGAAACCGGATCTGCAGACACATCTTTATTGAACAACAGCAGTTAATAGAACTTCAGAATATGTGGGCTTAAAACTCTTCTCACAGAAAACCCATTCTGTACTCTTGCAGACTCCTTGAAAAGTTGATCAAGATGTAAACTAACTTGTCACTGTTTAATATATCAGAGTACATCTTAATATAAAACCTACTTCTTCTCAGCAGAACTTTGTTGGCGAAGACATACTGTGGAGTAGGCAGGTGTTAGTAAGGGAGACTGACAATGTGTGTTCACAGTAACATCCTGGCTTGCAGAGTAAAGGGCTACAATCTAAGCATGTACATAGGGAGCTATGTTACCGCCGATGCAAAAACTACACGATGGTAGGCATAATAATGATGAGACTCTGGTGAAGTAGCTCTAGCTTAGAACTTGTGTAGCTGTTTTTAGCTAGCTTGGTGTTAATAAATAGTTGTTCAAAAATATCCAACAGTCTAGCTATATCTTTAATTTAGAGCAAGGCCACACAAACATCGCCTAGAACCCAACCTAATGATATTAGCCAATGGCACCAGTGAGCAGGGTTGAAACAGCTTAATGACCAAATCAGCACTCAAACTAGTGGAATTGGTGAAATCTCGTAATCTCCCACACAGTGCAGGGAAAAGGTCCAAAATGGCATATTTGGAGAAAGAGATTCACACACTATAAGAATGTCCCAGCATTAGTGACAACAAAGATTAAGTCAGGACATTCTTGCATGCTGCATTGTGGGTAACATGCATACAAGGCAAGCAGGAAGCAAAAAGGACATAACTGGCAGGTACGATTCTGATTTTAGTGTTTCACACAACATTATAATTAAACAAAATTTAACAGGAGAAATCAATCTTGGAATGCCTCAATTAGGTCATTTAGAATCTCTGACATTTATTGGATAATTGTAGGAATGATTATTTATTGATTTTTATGACTTGTGTATAATATTGGTCTCCTGATTCAAGGTAGGATATTGGAAGCAGCTCAGAGGTTGTCTACTGGACTAATACCTTGTCTTGTGAGAAAAGGTTGGTAAGGATGGCTTCCATCTGCTAGAATTTAAAGATGCAAGCAGCAACTTGATTGAAATTTTAGATCCTGAGGTGGATTCGCAGATTGGATGTGGAAAGGATTTCTCTTGTAATCTGGAATGAGGGCGTCACCCAAATAATAGGAAAGTGAGGATTTCTTTTTTTCACACAGGGGGCCAGCAGTCTTTGGATCTCTTCTTGAAAAGGCAGTGGAAGCAGGGTCTTTGAATATTTTTAAGACAGTGGAAGATGAAGGGTTTGGTAAGCATGGGTCGAAAGGTTCAAAAACAAAATTGCTGGAAAAGCTCAGCAGGTCTGGCAGCATCTGTGATGGAGAAAACAGAGTTATAATTTGAAAGGTTATCTGGGACACACAGGGAACGCAGATTTGAGGTTCCAATCAGATCAGCCATGATCTTATTGAATGATAGAACAAGGTTCATAAGGTCAAAGGCCTATTAATGCTCCTAACTAGTATGTTCACAGGTATGCTAACATTTATATATACAAAATGCTAAAAGATGATTTGATCAGAGGGGGAGTAGTGGTTTTGCTTTAGATTCAACTCTTAAATTTGACACAACCCAGGGAAGAATTTAACATTGATTAAAGCACTGTATTCGGCTAAACACTTCTTGGATTACAGTTCAAGTTTGAAACTGATTGAGAGCCATTTTTAACTTTGTTAAAGACAAAGGCAATCACAAAGGTTCTGCTTCAGAGCCGATTATTCAGATAGAGGTTCATGTGATGATACCATCCCAGCATATATTCAGTGGAAATATCCAGCTACTGCCAATACATTATTGACAATACCCACTGACTATCCATGCCAGGATGAAATTCATCAAGGAAATTGAAGATTTTCGTTACCTAACCTCTGAATACCTGCACGTGACTGCAATAAAGAGGCAGGAAATTAGGCAGGGACAAGATACAGGATGAGAAATGCGCACAGAATTAGATGTGTTGTCACAACAGAGGGTCAGCACATTGTGAGACAACATTTTGAGCAGTGTAGATAGCTTAGCAGTCACTGCTGACCTCTTGGTTTATGACAAGAGTCTGTTTAACTCATGCAACTTTTATCTTGAAATCCTCCAACTAGTAGGAGCACCAAGACATCATCAAATATGTTTGTATGGTGGAGAGAAATTAATGGTCACTGGTAGACAGTGGGTGTGATTTTTTATTTGTTCTCAGAGGAGGTGATAAGACTGGCTAACATGTTAATTTAATCAGAAACTCACCATTGAGATAAACGTTAGACATTAAGCCCTCCTTTCGTAGAAGATGTGTAAATCTTCTCACCACCAGGTGGCAATGCATGTATTTGCAGTGAATCACTTTTATAACTTGCTAGAATTAACTTTGCCTTCTCAATTAATTTCTGCTCAAACTGTGATACTCGACAATTCAAATACTTGACTGTAGATGGCAAGTACATACTTAGCAACTTGGTCTTCAGTCTCCAGTCTGGGCAGGTTATCTTTTCTTTTTGCCTCTGGTGAAATGCTGGAAACATTCATTATTTTTAATGTCAATGTTAGCTCTGCAACTGTTTCAGGGATCACGGCAGAATGTATCACTGTACCCTCACAGAACTCAACTGCATTGTTAATTCAAAACAATTTATGTCCGTTTCATTTAACAAAAACTGGGCTCACAGCACAACGGGTTCCTCGCATCCTTGCATGGAGTTTCCTACTTGAACACAATTGACAAACTGGGCACAAGCTGCTTGCAAACATTTCATTCTTGATGCCAGTAAACAAAAACAAAAGCTGTGCTTTATAACATGATTGTTTCTCACTATATTAAAATATGCTTCAAAGCATTTAAGAGCAGCAATCTGGTCCAGTTTTATCAATAAAGCTGAAGTATACTTTAACACACAGAATAAACCTTTTCCTCTGTGTTTCAGCCACTGCCTCTAAGTAACTAATTTTAAATGACTTTAAATAAAACCATACAGCACCATTAACTACTTAAATTAGTGTGCACAAGTCAGTTTCTTGGTAAGTTAAACATTTAATAACTTATAATATTCGCTATTGCCTCAGCACTTTAAACTTAAAGTTATGTTGAGGGAACCTCATCTTTGGAACTCACCCTCAGGCATGACCACAGACAGAAACCATGGGCTCTGGTGCTGCTCCAGGCCTGAACCCCTGGACCTATCTGGTCACAGTGACTCCACCCCCAAAACCAGAGCACTGCAGGCTCCTGAAGCCTTGGGCTCAGTTATTGGCCCTAATAAATCTCCTGCTCAAGTTTTGGGTCCAAAATGACCCTCCTTTGGAACTGATTGCCTTACTCTTCCTCCCCCCTCTTTTTTTCATAAGCATAAAACCCATCAGTTTTTCAGCCTCTTCCTGAGTCATATTAGACTTAAAACATTAATTCTTTTCACAGTTACAGCCACAGCTGCTGAGTTTCCCCTGCATTTTGTTTTCACTTCAGATTTCCATCATCTGCTTTTTTTACATAAGATTAATAAGGATCTCTGCATTATTGAAAATTTAACAGATGAAAGAGAAGTACTTTGGAAACTGCTTCAGAAATCTTTCTTGCCCTCTCTTTATCTCACTCATCTAATACAGAATGCAACTTCGTCCCTTGTAATTGTGCTGCTAATTTCACAATCCTATCTTCTCATTGGTTAAGGACACTGTTTGTTGCCCGATATACGAAGATCCCAAATGCACCATTTCCCTCATTTGTCTGGCTGTCAGCTCCCACATTTAACAAGTTGTCACGCAAACAATATTAGAATCCAAATGCTCTAATTAACAGACGTTATTCGATCACTTGTAACACCAGAATTTTCCAATGTTTAATAAGTTACCTTAAGGTTGGCATTTTGTGAATCTTATTGAACATCCGATCTAATCTCTTTAAGATTAGGATGAGAGCTGGTCGCACAGCTTCTGCAGTCCAGTCAGTGATTGGAAGCATTTCCATGATGTATCTCCGAAGTCCATGACTCTCCATTGTTTGAGTGTCGTATGGTGCAAGCTTTAGAAGGGAATGTGCAATTTCAGCCAACCTAAGGTACGATAAACATCAAATTTATTCCAGAAGGGCAAAATATAATAACTGCAAATTCTAAAAGGGACTGACTATTGCCATAACAGGCAAATGAAGTCATTTTTAGTTCTCAAACTTCAGGGTAATTGCACAGATCATCAAAGAAATCTGCAGACGCTATCAGAACTGTGATCTATACTGCCATCTCCTACATATTTACTGATCAAGGAGTAATCTGTCTCAGAGTGTGTACTGTACTGAAGATTGTGAAATAGTAGGGATCGTGATGTTGACCAATATACCAAAGCTGATGTTGTCAATTTCCTCTGTCATTGAGTTTCATACCAGGGAGACATTAGCCAATATTTAGGGCCTTCAAGTCACATTTGCAAGCAATATTGAAGTGGAGCTTTGGACATCATACTAGCCTTTTGGCTCTAGATACTTTATTACACATGATGTCCTTCTGTAGATTTCTGTCTTCCATCATTACACTGAATATCAGTGAAACTACCTTTGCGTGTATTGAGAGCGTCACCAGAGTTACGATTTTGTCCTTCCGTAAAATGGTCAGAATGAATAATATGAAGAAACCCTAAGGTGGCAAGTTTAGAATAAATGGTGCAGAACTAGAAATATACCTCATATGTGACTTCACATCAAGTAATTCAAGAGAGGTAACCCTTGGTTCTCCGGCCATATTCTGAAGAATTTTCAACCTGGGGCCACAATGCTTGAAGAATTCAGTGCAAATGTTTAGGACTGACTCCCGAGGCCTGCGGAATTCCTCTCTCGCTATACGCTCATCCAGTTCCTCAGTTGGCAGACTCTGGCCCTCTTCTAACAAATGAAGGTTTTCTCTGCAGAAAAGTAACAATGTCCTTTTATACCAAAAGAAAAGCAAGAAATTTTGACATCATTTGTAGTTACCAACAATTTTCACCCAATCAGCTAGCAACTTTGGAAGTCAAACTCCTGCAATTTTCCATCCAATTTATGGGAAAACCACAGCAGCTAGGGCGCGATATGTCAAGGTGGTTTACCAACTTCTTGGAACAAGTCAGGTGGGCTATGACCTGAAAGGATTTGAAACCATGCTCCCAGAGCTTGAGCATCTGGGTTGCTAGTTCAGTGCCATGACCATCCTGTCACCACTTACTTCGAATAAGTCTACGATTTGTGCTAGCCAAGTGTCAAGATGGGTAGGTAAGAGATTGGGCATGGATCAGCCATGATCCATTTGAACGCGGAGCAGGGCTGAATGGCCTGCTCCAGTTCAAATGCTCCTACAATCCAAACATGCTCAGAACCTTTGTTCTAATGATAGATTAAGAAGTCCAAATATTCTGCTTTCTGGTGCCAGGCAGGTCAGATCAGGTGATTTGTATTTCAGACAATAACAGACATCGGCTTTTCACTGTAATGTAAATGGATCTGCAAAATTAAAATTCACGTTTTACATCTCTAGGACTATGTTCTTCTGATTAATCTTCTGAAACAAGAAATTGTTAATTGTGAATGATCGAAAATGAAAGAGAGAGACAAACTGATAGAATGATTGGAATTAAAATTTAGTCCATTGTGCCTGTAAAAATGAACATGCAAGAATTATCATGATTCTTCCTGACCTTGTATTGGGTCCTCCAGACATGGCATGATTGGCTGTTGGAGCTCCTCTATGACCTTGGTCGGACCTGCTCATTTGAGGAGCTGTCATTGGTCTGCACCACAATCCGAGAGAAAAAAAATGCAAAAATTTTTTCAGAGATGTTCTGAACAAATATCGCTCGATCAAATCAAAGCAACTACAAAGATTAAAACAGAAGCTCATTTAGACAAATTGTATTACTGATGATCTTCAATCAATTCTAGATAGGTTTCATGCATTACATTGTACTGAATAAAGCACACAGCAGTCAACTAAAAGCATAGAAACAAAATGTGCTGTTGAAATTTTAATTAAAAAATCCAACATTGTAACCAATAAATGCTAACACATTAAAAGTTAACTTGGAAGGACTGTGACATCTAATGGTATTGAGTGCAAAGGCAGCCCAAGAGCAGGATTAATAAATTACCTGGTGAGAGATTCAACACTATATAATAGGGCTTGCAAGGATGTGGCGAGTGAAGCAATTGCAGTGATTTCATCCCTTGCTGCGGAGGATGATTCCAATTGAATGGTTTGCTTCTTCAGTTTCTGCAAGTAGCAGGGAACCAGTGCCTCTAACACCATCAGCATTTGAAGACTATGGCATAAATAAGAAGCATGAATGTGTGGCAACAGTAAAGAAAATTCAATTCTACTGTGGCTAATCATTTAAGTAAAACCAAAAGAGTTGCACAAATGTAAAGGGGCTAAACATTTGATCATAATTATTGTGCAAAGTCAGGATTGCCGTTCTGGGCCACCTTAGGTGGTGAAGCCACAACTGGAGTATTGTGTTCCTTCTGGTCAATACATTGCAGGAGGGACACAATTGTTCTGGAGAGAGCAGAGAAGATTTACTTGCAAGTTGCCAGGGCTGGAGAACTATAACTACATGGAGAGACTGGAGAGGTCGGGGTTGTTTTCCTGTGAACAGAGAATCTGAGCGGTGAGATGATTGAGTTTTACAAACTTGTGAGGTGTAGAGATAGAGCAGGAACTTGTTTCCCTGAGTGGAGACTTTGAAAACCAGGGTTCATAGATCCAAGCTGAATGCCAGAAGGATTAGAAGGTACATGAGGGAAAAGCTTCTTTATGCAGAGGGTGGTGGGTGCCTGGAATTTACCGGTGGTGGACACAGAAACCCTAAACTCTTTAAAAACACCTGAACCTGCACCTTAACTAAGGTGTTGGCTCTAAGCTGCAGGGTTATGGACCATGTGCAGGAAGGTAGGATTAGAAAGGGCACCTGTGTATCTTTGGACAAGATAGGCAAAATGACCCCCTTCTGTGCTGTATCATTTTTAATAGTTTCTAGGTCCATGTCCACAATTGAGTTAAACTTGCCTTATTAAGCAAAATTAGATTAAGTTAAATTTTCATTCAAAACTTATTGATAAAATGGGGAATAGGAAAACTGTGGCAAAATTCTACATCTATGAACATGAAATAGTGCCTTTTAGTAATTGAAACAGAAATAATGGCTATACTTTAAAGGCTGTGTGATGTGAATGATTGACTTCAGATCCACAAGACAGGGAAAAAAAACCTTATATACGTAAGATATTTAAACAGATTAACAGATTTAAGATTTAAATGGATTTTGGAGCAGCTTCTTTCCTGCTGTTATCAGACCTCTCATATAATAGAGTTGGTTTTTCTCTGCACAATCTCTATAGCACTGTATTTTCCATTCTGTTCTATTACCCTGATGTACATAGGTAAGGAATGATTTGTCTGATTAACATGCGAAACAATACTTTCACTATATCTCTGTACATTTGACAATAATAAATCAGATATTAGAAAGAGTAGCAAGAGTTAATTATTACATGGAGTAACAAGAACTACAGAATACAAAATTCATAATGCAACAGTGAATCCATTCTACTAATCCTTAATAAGTTGTGAGACAATAAAGAATATAAAGCATAGATTAACACCAATAATTCTTGCTGAGAGAAAGACTAAAAATTTAGCTCATTTCTTTAAAAGGACATCATGGTGACTGACACAGCAAGGACAGGATAGGATATATAGAAGCTGACTGCTCCCAATCATTAAGGGTTTATAACAAGAGGGACTTGAGCATGAGACGATGCATGAGTTTTAGGTTGAGAATAGGTGAAACTTTTACACAAAGGCTTTTGGGATTCGATAAATGGTTGAAGAAAAGAAATATGGGAACAGGGTTAGTACATGGATTTAGTGAGATTCACCTGTTGTATACGCTTTTATGCATTTTATGCAGAAAGTAAATGTATGGAAGAGAGAAAATAAAATAAGTGAAGCCCATCAGTCAGGCTTTGTTGTCTAGGCTACAGAGATGGGTAGTTTTTACAACATGGCTGATCTGCTATGCTAGTTAAATACAAAATCAAAAATCCTATAGAACCCTTTCATAACCTGATTGAAAGGGAAAGGGGGAACAGTAGATTCCTTAAGAGACCTAAAATTAGAGAACAAAATTGGCAACTGTGATAAGAAAAGGAAAAGGAGACAAATACAGACTGATACCAAGCCATCCAGGAGTGACTACTGCCTGACTCATACAGAATGTTAAGGACAAAAATATACACATTGAGCATGTTATTTCCATTTAATTTCCATGCCCCCTACTGACAAGCAGCTGCTGTTCGCTGGAATTAGCAATAGTAAATTGTGCAGGCACAAAAGTGAATGAGGATCCAATGCTAGCAATGTTACTTCTGCAATCTCCCACATTAGCACCCCAAAACCAGGCATCATTTGGCAAACGTTTTCAGCAATATAACTGGCCGCTTTTTGGTTGCCTCCCTAGTTTCGCACTTGTTACTTATCACTTCAAGTTCTGATCAATCAACTCTTGAAATACTTGGAAAGCCCTTTGTAATCCATTTGAACAACACATGCTGCCCAAAAGATCAATGTTTTTAACAGCATTTCCTCAATTCTCTTTGATTTAACATAATTTAACACCTTGTATTTAATAACTCAACACTTGTGAGAAGTATGAAATGGTAAAATTAACATGAACCTTATCAGTTCCTTTGTCAGCATGACAATGGTATGGTCTTTCAGATGAAATTTCTGTCATTGTTTTCAAAATGACATGTTTGCCAGGATGAAGTTCATTATAGCATTCCATTTAATACTGTTGAACGTCAGGGATTATTTAAGACAAGGGTCAAAACATTACTGCTGTGGACATAGCCATCTTATATCTTATTCCAATTATTAAGATGCACTTACATATATATATATATTTAGATTTTAAGATGTTTGGCAAGTAAAGTGCTGAAAGTGGAAGCTGAAAGTAACACAGCAATTATGGCAGGGTATCTGGGTCTTTGGTGAGCAATGAGACAAACAGTGAATCTCAGTGAAATAAATAGAGCTAAGTTGGAAAACCTAGAACATTTCCGTCAGAGTGAAATTGGTGAAAATCACAAACTTGGAAGTCCCACCCCAGAATTAATCTTTTCCTATTTTTGTGGGGTTGAGTTTGGGGAAAGACCAGCTTTTATCCTTGTGGAGATAGCTGACTATTTCAATAATCAGCTGCCTTCATTTAAATTATGTTTTGGTATTCACACTGTCCAGAACCCAGAGTATAAGGAGCGGGAGACCAAGTCTGAACATCTATTAAAGAGCGAATTGGTTTCGGATAGCATGGGCACCCCTTTGGAAAGCGATGGCCCTTTCGGGGAAAATGGTCTTGGAACACTTTGGTGAGAGAATGGTAAAGGGCCCAATAGGTTTTGGCATTGTTAAAAGTATACATCAATTTGTCTAAAAAATACATAAACTTATTGAAACTATTAAAGTTGGCAAGAGCATAGAATACAAAATTTTGTTTTCAGTGGAGAGTAATTAAAGTGATTTCAATGCGTTGAATTATTTTACATCAATGAAAGGATTATTTAAATAATGACATCATCAGTAAACAAATACATTTATTTGATATTTGCATGGCTCCTGACACTTGCGCCTGGTGGATTTTAGGTGAGTTGGGATGGAAGCTTGAGGGAAGAGAGTGATTGGGGGAGATTATGGGTTGTCATTAGTTGGTAAGATGGAAGATTGTTAGAGGGGCATAGGGTTTCTAAGGGACAAATTAGTTTCTGGATAGAGGTAACAGTGTGGACAAGATGGTAGGAAGGACCATGTGTTGAGGGGTATGGGAGTATGGGGGGACATAGAGAGAAGTAAACGGGCATTGGGTGGCTTAGGGGTTACGAGGTGGCTTTGATCACCATGGATAGGCATGTGAGAGAGGTGAGGAGACATCAGGCATCTGGGCTGGAGTGATGCCTTTGGTTCTATTCAGTTTACAGCAACATGTACTGGTACACGGGTCAGGCCTTACACCCAGCTCCTTTCTGGAGCCAGCAGCCTCTACTGCTGTTCCAGGAACATCCAGCCTACCTCCTGTGGAATCCCATCACCCTGGAATGAAAATGGGACCTTTTCAAGCCAGCTTTTCCCATGCCGAGTTCACCTGGCTAGGGAATGTCCCATGTCTAAGCTCTCAACCTGGCAATGAAAATTGTGGCAGAAGGAGGAGGTTGGATTAGGGTGGGTGAATTGAACATTAAACATCAATCGTTCAGAAGGCGAAATTACCCAACCTTGCTTTCTGTTTAAGTGAGAAAGAAAAATGGGACAGGAGGGAGAATGGCATTTTTAAAAATCTCCCAGAAAAAGTTTACAATCTTAAGGAATGAAAGTCTTGTAGTTGCTCACTTCCTGGGTAAGAGCATTTAATTGGCAATGCAAAGGAAGTTAATTACCAGATTTCTGCCGTATATGCCAAAAGTCATTAATGTGCGGATACAGCAACTTTAGAACAGTCGCGGGGACCTATTGTATTTGGTGCATGATGGAGCAATGCAAATTGGCCAATTCATAATTCATGGGGTGTCAGGTCCTCACCATAATTGCAAGCTGCTCTGCATATGAAAAATGGTATGCATTGCACTGATATCATGATGTTTCCTGCATAATCCAGGCCACTGGTTACTGAACACGATCTATTTTTGCTTTACTTCACTAAATAGTAAGCTCACAATTTATCATCGACTGTTACACATCTGTGTGATTTCTCTTTTTTCTCAGCAATAAATGTATTTCACTGTTATATGCTTCATTTTCAATTTCACATGCCATCACCTTTTAGGACGAGCTGTGCATTTTGGTCGATATAATTCAGCACCAAACCCAAGCACATAATAAGGATATTTACAGATGAAATTTTATTATTTTCCACATTGTCTTAAATAATTTTCTGGTACCTTCTAAGTGATTCCGGTGCATATGCAACTACAGTAACACAGAGTTTAATAGCTTCACTAATAGAGAAGGCAAGATCTTCATTTCCATAGCAGAAATCTGGAAAAACATGAAAAAATATATGGGTTACTGCAGAGTTTGTGACACTGGTGTTCATTTTACACGACTCAATGCATCATTAAAATAAGGGCGAAAATTATAATTTAACCTGTTCTTTTAGGCCAAATTTCAATTGACTAGAGATTTGAACATGATAAAAATGACAGGACTCCTGCTTTATTCCAGAACAATCTCAGCTAACCAGAAAGTAAAATGACTCTTCCATATAAATGTCAGAGTATGTCAGAGGCTGGGAATTTTGTAGTGACGAACTCACCTCCTGTCTACTATCTACATGGTGCATGTCAGAGGTCTGACGGAATACTCCCCACTTGCCTGGATGTGTGCAGCTCCAATGACATTCAAAAATCTCAACACCATCCAGGACAAAGCAACACACTTGACTAGCACTTCATCTACCACTTCTCACCAGCAATACGCAGTGGCAGCAGTGTGTGCTCTTTACATGATGCACCCTATCTGCTTTCCAAGAATCCTTTGACTGCATTTTTGAATCACCTTACCTGTGTTTACAAGAACAAGGTAACAGACATATAGGATGACCACAGTGTGCAAAGGGTAATTTGTGATTTTGTGTTTTCTTGTGACTTAAAAGCTATTAACAGTTTCCTAATTCCTCCACCACTGCCCCGTCTGCAGCCAAGTTGGGGCGTTCCACTCCCGGACACCCCAGACGTCCTCTTATTTCAAGGACCGCAACCTCCCTCCCTTCAGTGGTCAAAAACGCTCTCAACTGTGTCTGTTGCGTTTCCCGTGCCTGTCTTCACATCCCTTCCCTCCAACAAAAACAAAGACAGAATCCCCCTTGTCCTCACATATCACCCCGCTAACCTCCGCATCCAACATACCATTCACCCCACTTCTGTCACCTACAATCCGGCCTCACAACCTCCCTGCCCTTACCTGCCTTTCGTAGGGTCCGCTCTTTCTGTGACTTCCTCGTCTGCTCCACCCTCCCCACCAGCCCCACCGCCCCCGGA
This sequence comes from Stegostoma tigrinum, assembly GCF_030684315.1. Taxonomy (NCBI): domain Eukaryota; kingdom Metazoa; phylum Chordata; class Chondrichthyes; order Orectolobiformes; family Stegostomatidae; genus Stegostoma; species Stegostoma tigrinum. The sequence continues at coordinate 26,444,459 of NC_081360.1, forward strand.
CCTTTCCCTACAACCTCAGGAAGTGCTACGCCTGTCCCAACACCTCCCTCCTCAACTTCATCCAAGGAACCAAACAAACTTTCCACATCAGACAGAGGTTCACTTGCACCCTGTCAATGTGGTCTACTGCATCCGCTACTCCCGTTGTGACCTCCCGTACATCGGTGAGACCAAGCGGAGGCTCAGAGGCCACATTGTAGAGCACCTACACTCTGTTCATGACAAAAAACACATTCTGGTCATGAACCATTTCAACTCCCTCTCCCTGGGTGACATGTCCATCCTGGGCCTCCTCCAGTATCACAATGACACCACCCACAAACTGGAGGAACAACATCTCATTTTCCGCCTTGGGAGCCTACAACCCAATGGTTTCAATGTGGACTTTACAAGCTTCAAAATCTTCCCACCCTCGGCCTCATCCCGTGACTAACCCTCCCTCTCATCCCCGCCTCCTTGACCTGACATAACCTGTCCATCTTCTCTCCCACCTATCCACTCCTCCCAAACCACTGACCAATCCCCATCATTGCCTACCTGCACTCACCTATCACCATTCCACCTACCTTCCACAGCCCCACCCCTCCTCTCTATTTATTTCAGAGCTCCCTTCCCCCTCACTATTTCTGAAGAAGGGCGCCAAAACAAAATGTCAATTTTCCTGCTCCTCTGATGCTGCCTGGCCTGCTGTGTTCCTCCAGCTCCACACTGTTACCTCTGACTCCAACATTGGCACTTCTTACTATCTCTTGGTACTTTGTCCCATGCTTTTAGTAATTTACATTAAGGCTTTAGACTCTAATGTAGGGCACTTGATAAAGAAATTTGCAGATGATATGAAAATTGGCTGTGTGGTTGACAGTCAGAAAGAAATCTTTAGATATAGACAATCAGTGCAGGGAATGCATTTCTGAGGGTGCAATAGGCAAAGGATAAAAAAGACAATAAATAGGAGGACGCTGAGTACTGTAGAACAATATAGGGACCTTGGAATATATGTCCATACGAAAGTAGAGGACAGGTCAATAAGGTGGGTGAGAAAGTATATGTAGTGTATTATTTTATAAATCTGAAACATTGTCTCGATAGCTCTTTCATAAAAGGTCACCAATATACTCTACAAACTCACAGACTTCAACAGTTAGCTCAATTACACATGCTCACATCCTGTTTCCCGTAAGGGCTCCACCCCATTCTCCCAGTTTCTCCATCTCCATCTCCATCTCATCTGTTCTCTCCATGGCGCATTCTGCAGGAGTCCTCAGAAATGTCCACCTTTCTCCTCAAAAGAGGATTCCCTGCTGCCACAGTCGCTGGGGGGTTCAACCTATCTCTCATACTTTGACCTTCACTCCTTTCCTTTCCCCCCACAACCTCTGGGAGGTTGGGTTCCTCTGGTTCCTCACTTATCTTCCCACTAGCTTCCTCAATCAAAGGATTATAAGGTGCCATTTCCATTACCTTCAATGGGATGCCATGACGTGACATATATATTCCCCTCTCTTCTCTTGTCAGCATTCCTCAGGGACCAATCTATCCAGGCCCATCTAGTCCACTATTCCTCCACTCCTAACATCTCCTCACACCCTCACAGCACCTTCCCACGCAACTGCAGAAGGTGTAACACCTGTCTGTTTCCCTCTTCCCTCCACACTATCCAAGGCTACAATCATACATAAACCAAATGAAGCATCATTTTGCCATTCATGAATGCATTAAGAATTATATATGACATTAGTTACACCACAATCTGAGTACAATTCTGGTCACTAATTACAGGAGAGATATGATTGTAATGAAAAGGGTGTGGAGGAGATTTGTGGGTGAGTTGCCAGAGCTGTAAAACTTTACCTAAGATAACAGATTGGATACACTGTTGCTGTTTTCTTTGGAATAGATGATGCTGTGGGGAAACTTCATTGAGGTGAATACAGTTAGGAGTCGTCAGGATACAGTAAAGAAGGATGGCCTTTTTGGCTTAACTAAGAGAGTGAAAAGCAGAGGTACAGATTTATGTTATTTAGCACAAGGATAAGAATCATAGATACCTTGCAGTGCGGAAGCAGGCCATTTGGCCCATTGAAACCACACCATATCTTCTGAAGAGCATACAACCCATCCCTGCCCTATCCTGCTAACGTTTTTTTATAGAATTCCTCCAGTGTGGAAACAAGCCATTCACCCCAACAAGTCTACATTGCCTCTCCAAAGAGCATCGCACCCAAACTCATTCCCCCATCCTATCTTTGTAACCGTACATTTCCCATGCTCACCAATCCAACCTACACATCCTTGGACACTGCAGGCAATTTAGCATGGCCAATCCGCCTAACTGCACATCTCTGGACTTTGGGAGGAAACTGGGTCACCTGGAGGAAACTCACGTAGACATGGGGGAGAATTTGCAAATTGCCTGAGGGTGGAATTGAACCTGGGTCCCTGGCGCTTTGAGGCAGCAGTGCTAACCACCGAGCCACCATGCCACACCAGGAGAGGGAGATGTGGAAATTTTCTTTTTCAACCCAGGGAGTGATCGGGACTTGAAACTCTCTGTCTGAAAGAGGCAAAAACTCTTACTGTATTTACAAAGTAATTCTATGTTGAATTGAAGACCTGGGGCCACTGTGGATCTTGCACAGGAAAATAACATTAAGCATGGTTAATGTTCATCACCCAGCATGTGCACAATGGGACCTATGAACTTCTTCAGTGTGAAAAATCTTCTATGATTTCAAACACCATAACCTGCATGTGCCCTTCCAAGTCACATATCATCCAGACTCTGAGCTCCATGCTCACTCTGTCAAATTCCCCTAAAATGTTATCCCTAACATCTTTGTGGGTCTACCTACACCAGGTAGACTGCAGCCGTTCAAGAAGGCAACTCACCACTATCATGACAAGTATAATCAATGGCAAAGGCATAAACAACAGAGTTACAGCAATGCACAGATCCACAAACGAATTGTAAACACATCGTAACAATTTACCTTCCCCAGAGATCATATATTTCTGAGCTGTATTTGCACCCCTCTCATGAAAACTTTAGTAACTCACCTATAGGATGACATTGGATATTAGCTAATAAAATGTGAGGCTGGATGAACACAGCAGGCCAAGCAGCATCTCAGGAGATTCTCCAGCATCTGCAGTTCCCATTATCTTGGATATTAGCTGACAGGTTCAATCATATGTCAAGCATTCTTTTGCAAAAGGTAGCTGAAACTTGTACCTCTGATAGGGTCCCAATACTACTCAAAATGTGCACAATGTGTATCCATCCTGCAGCAGTTGGGAGGTTTATGGTAATATGTTGAAATCATTTTATAGACTATTTTGCTGTCAGATGATTGTGGGATACATTAGGAGTGGCAGATTAGTTACTTCTGGAATACTGACCTTGCTGATTCTCTATGTCAATTTACAGAGTCTCAACTGCTCTAGAACTCAGTATACCAGCTGATTTTTAGCTAATAAATATTGTTCACTATCCTGTTCAAAGGTATTGTGACACACCTCTGGGACTTGAACCAGGCCTTCCTGGCCCAGAGGTAAGGACACTAGAAGATCCAATTCACACCATAAGTAGCAATATGTCACTGGTCTGAATTAAAGCACAGGCAATTTTACTCAAAGAGAGAGTTTCTGACTGTATCATGTTCATGAGAATTTATATTTGTACTGGTAAGTCATCACCATTTTTGGAGGTGGGTAAGTCAATCCATCCGACATTGTTGAGATTGCAATGACTCCAAAAGGTTTAGTTGACAATAGATGGCTGGAACCATCTGAATTAGTCTGCTAAGGGTGAATTTTAACTCAATGGTCATGGTGGAGGATTTAATGAATTCAACCTGACAATCTCCTGATCTTTGGATGTCAAAACAATGCAGGCCACAGTACAGCTTTCATGATGCTTTTTGTTTGGTCATCAGTGCAGACTCTATAGGCCAAAGGGCCTCTTCTGTACAGTATGACTATGTATAAAATTCAGAGATAGACCGGTTTGGAACATTTCACATCATTATTAACCACTTGCAAGTTTCCTTCCATCATCCCGACTTGGAACTACATCACCGTTCCTTCACTGTCATTGGATTAAAAACCTGAAATTCCTTCTCTAATAGCACTATGGATGCCCCGACATGCCAAACACCACAGCAGTTCAAGGGGGCAGCTCTTCAGCACCTTTTCGAGGAGAGTTAGGGATGGGCAACAATTATTGGTTCAACCAGCAATGCACACATCCCACAAATGACTAACAAAATAAAACAGCCTGGCCAACTTATTGGACCTTGCTGTGGGGAAGGAGTGGGAAAAATTTCCTGGGATTTTTTTTCCAACTCCATATACTTCTTCAACCCAATAGATTAACAGGCTTGCACAGGGAGAGGGAGTGGATAAACAGAAACCTCACCAGGACTGATTCCTCAGTTAATAACAGCGACGAAAATGAGAGTCTCCATAATCCCAGAGGACCATGTGCTTGTCTCTCAGTGAGAGAGAGAAATAAACTGGTGTGGAGCTTAACCTGAGAGTCTCCATGCCTGAGGCATGACTCTCATTTCATTGATGCCTCAGCCAATTTTGGAATTGAATCTGTGCGTTGGCATCACACTGTTTCGCAAATCAGCCAGATAGCCAACTGAGATAACTAACCGCATCAGGTTTATGGCAGACAAGAAAAATATTTAAGGGGCATCTAAAGTTCTGCCAAGAAATAATTACATTTTAATGAACAACTACAGTTATTTTTGCTTTTTTTTCAAACAAAGCTTTAGAATGTACTTGTCTACTTGGTTTAAAAGATTAAAATGACAAAAAATCTTATCCTCCTTTCTACACAGTAAATGACAGATTGAGTAATCTGCTCCATGTATCAGTCATGGAAAACCTCATCATTACTTAATTGTTTCGAACAATTATTTCTACATTTTTTTAAAAAAAGGGTTTTAAATAAATCAATTAAGTTACTGATTGAATAATGGAAAAAAATAGATATCTTGCTACAAATTACATTAGTAATTCTTTCAGATTTGTGTATGAAAAAAACATTTGGTAAATAAAGTGCCAGATTTGAGGCATCAACAGTCAAACACTGTAACAATCTGATGTAATATACCTGTACAGAAATCACTTTTCAGGATGTCAAGCAGGAAGACCTTGACTGCAATTAAATCTTGATTTTTGGAGTTAAAATGCAGTATGCACAGTTTTAGCAGCTAACGAGAAGTTAAGGAACAGTGAAGAGAGAATGTTATGATACACAATGAAAGGAAAATCTGAGAATAAATGCTGCCAATAAGTAAAAATCAATCAAACAAATTTAATCCAAGAGTTTATTATACTCTAATAATATTAATGTATTATTACTTTTCATAATATCACAATTACATTTTAATGGCAAAGGCAAAAAAAAGTACTTTGATCACATGATTTTTGGTTTTGGCGTATGCTTCCCCTTTAGGAAAAATGAATTGCAATGTATTAACTTCTTTTTAACACCACAGTTTATTAAATGTGATTTTTTAAAAAAATTCTCAGAACTAATCACATAATGTCACTGTGCACTGCCACGTATTTCCACTGCATACATTATTATTGCAATCTTTGACAAATACTAAATTTCAGTAAGATTACCGAGAGATTTGAGTGGTTTCTCAGCTTTCACTAATTCCAGCACATCCAACGTATCTTGTGTATCACCCTCCAAAGACACCAAAAGGTCAAACAGACATTGAGAAGACACACCTTTAGCTGATCCACTTGTTGTAACATCCTAAATACAAAAACAAAATACAAGTTTTCTTTGACACAATTTTTGCTTTCACGGCAGACTTGACTCCTTCTATGGTAAGTATTGTTCGCCTAGTTAAGATGGTGATAAGTTGAGCCGATAGAGCTGAAAGGTGATAGGTCGAATAGTATGTATCTGATCTCAGCCAGAGTAACTCAGACATATCTCTGCATCCTTGTGTAAGGGGGAGGAGAAAATCGGCCAAGTCTCTCTCTGATCACTATTTTTTTTCCAATCAATCTGTTCAGAGATGTTCTTACACATTTCTAGTGCAAGAGGGGCTTGAACTCAGGCCTCCTGGTTCAGGGGTATGGCAGGATAACAAAGTGTGGGGCTGGATGAACACAGCAGGCCAAGCAGCATCTCAGGAGCACAAAAGCTGATGTTTCGGGCCTAGACCCTTCATCAGAAAAAGCTGGGACTTGAACCCAGACCTCTTGACTCAAAGTTAGGGATACTTCCTCTGCACCACAGCAAGTTTGAAGGGCCTGGCGACCTACTTTTATTCCTTGCTCCGATCCAAAAACTTTGCCAAGCCAGAACTGTATATTATTTAAAAACAGGTTCGAATAAATATCTGGGGCCAACATGAGAGGGATGGAACAATTTTATTTACTTACTGAGAACTCCAGTAGTGGTGCTGCACTTGCAAATAATTGAAGAATAAAAGGCTTTCGATGCAAAACATAAAACTGTCGACAAGAAAATTCAATTGCTTGGCGTAGCAATGGATTGCTTTCATAATCAGCATAGACCTGCAAGAGGGAATATTTTGAAACAATGTGAATACTAGCAATAAACACACTTTATATAGCCTTTGATAAATACACATAGGTGTTGTAAATTTGAGCAGCGTGATAAGATTCTATTTGCATGCATGATTTTTGCATGTGAGGTTGTATTCTTTATATTGTTACAGAAAGGAGAGGCATGCATTTACAGAGTGCCTTTTATGACCTGAAAGTGCACCAAAGAATGTTAAGCTATGACAATCTTTAAATTTGTAGTCAGTTTTGCAGGAAGGGAAAACAGCAGTCAATTTGCAAACTGCAACCTTCTACAACAGCAATGAAACAATGACACCCCTATACAGTCAGTGGGGTAAAGCACAGAAACAGATCCATATCTCTCTAAACACTTCCTATTCATATACCCATCCAGATGGCTTTTAAATGTTATAATTGCATCAGCCTCCATCACTTCCTCTGGCAGCTCAATCTGGACAAACGCCACCCTCTGCATGAAAAAGTTGCCCCTCACCTTAAACTTATGTCTTGGAGCTTTAGATTCCCCTACCCTGGTGAAAAGGCATTAGTTTTCTTTTAACATCTTTTTAAATTGGTATTGAGTGAGGGATAAATATTGACAACAGTACTGGAATGCTGCGCTCGGGGAAGCAATGTGGTCTTTTATCTCCATTCACCTGAATTGAATGCCGACAATTTTTTTTGCCTAATACTGCTACTTGCCACACACAGTTACTGTTGTGGTTTGTCTTGTGAGCTTGCAAAGAGAATTAACGAGTGTACAGCTGCATCACACTCAACAGTATTGAAACAGAGGATGGTTTGAAAACAAATCGAAGGATGCTCTGGTAATTTATGTATTAACTTCACATGAAAATACAATGTCTTGGTTTATATGTATCTCATGCATGGTACAAAATTTGAAACCAAAGAACAGGAAGAAAACTTTCTATTATATAGTCTTAAGAACAAGCTCATATGTTTTTGTTTCTGAATGCACTGAGTTTATTGTGTCAATCAAAGTGAAGTGAATACAGCTGAAAGGCATTGCAGGACTAATGCCACTTCAGCCCAAGCCTGCATACTGGCCCCATCTTGCTGCACGCAGGTATAGGACAGCTTCATTATCTCAGGAATTGCAAATGGCACTAAACATTGTCATCATCAGCAATCTTATGAAGAAGGTAAGGATGTTGTTGTTTAAACAGCTGAAGCAGACTGGACCTAGGTCTACAGGTAACAATGAAGAACATGAAGACAGAAGGAATAGTTTGGGACAATGCTTTATTTGCTTACTATAGTTTAGTATTAATACTGCAGTCGCATGCTATCCCCAATGTTCGCATTGTCTTCTCTCAAACTGTATTCTGTGCAGAATGAAGACTTTTTTGACAGTAATAAAGATTGGAAAATATGATACTACTATGATCTAAAGAATAAGAATCTGCTTGACATTTTTTGTTCGGTTGCAGCATACTGCCAAACACAGAAACCCGTCACAATAATCAATAATCTCCTAACAAGTTACTAAGAAATCTATGCGAAGGCATTTACATGTTTTCTTTAGGTGTAGGCCAATTTTACATCCCTATATGTCCTGTCCCACCGGCAGGACAGACTTGGCAGAGGTGGCGGCACAGTGGTACAGTCAGGAGGGAGTGTCCCCTAGGAATCCTTAACATTGACTCTGGGCTCTAAGAAGTGTCATGACTACAGGCTAACCATGGCAAGGGACCCTCCTTTCAAATATCACACAACATCCTCCATCAGTTGGTGAATCAGAGCTCCTCCATGTTGAGCAATGCTTTGAAGCACGGAACGTGGAAAGGACACAAAACGTATTCTGATGGGAGATTTCAACATGTGCTCCTAGGAGTGGCTCAGCATCAGCACTACTGATCGAGTTGGTTGGGTGCTAAAGGACATAGTTACTAGATTGGGTCTGCGGCAGGTAATGAGGGGAATCAACAAGAGGAAAAGCATACATGGCCTCATTCTTACCAATTTTCCAGCTGCAGATGCATGTCTCCATGACATGAGTGGTAAAAAAGTGACCACTGCATGGTCCTTGCAGAGACAAAGTCCCCTGCGTCACATTGTGACACCATCACTGTGCTAATGGGACAGACTCCAACAGATCTTGCAACTCAAGGCTGGCTTAACAAGAGAACTTAAAAGAAGAATTGTATATGGTATTTTGAATCTCATCTGAAGTATCCAGTAGCCATATCCAAAGTATTTGAGGCTCATTCTTCTGCTATTGTTTCATAATGTCAATTGTCTGTTGTTATTATTTATCTCTGTCCTTAATGTTTCAGGATTTCAAAGTAAGACTTGTGTTTAAAACAGATTATGGTCTATTAAGCTCCATTATATATTCTTCTACAGAAGCATTGTTAGATTTCTAAATTTATCAAAGTCTGAGTGTGCCTCATGTGCATTGAACAGATTTTCTTAGCAACTTTGACCACAAATATTAGAAGATTATCCAAGCATTCCTCAGTGTCAAATTCCTGAGCCTCCATCTCTGAAAATATTTTACACCCGATCCTGTTTCAGGCAGGAAGGAATTGTACAAACATCAGTGGGAAATGACATCCTGACACTTTGTTTGCTTCAGCCATTCTTCTTAAAAGCAAATCAAATTCCCATATCCTGTTGGAATAAAAAAAATCCCCTATTTCCAATCTTTACCTTCTGGCAACCATCCTGTTCTAGCAATGTCCACACAGACCCAAGCCTGATGGTGAAATAGAACTTAAGGCACATTTCCTTGTGGTTAGCATTTATCAACCTTTCAGTAACCTAGCTCCTATCATCCTAAACACCACCTGTTCACCTTTTATATTTACTCGTCTTTAATTAATCAATTAAACACAGTCAGCAGCAGCAACTCTTTTGCGCTAACACTAATTTCTACCAAAGATGTATAACACTGCTTGCATTCAGATGTGTACTTTGCTTATTTATTAACACAAGTTCTTCTTAAGTTTGGTTTGTTCTTAAGCACATAAACCTAGTCCATGCTTTCTATTAATTTGGGTGTGGAAGGCAGTTAAATTGGGAAAAAAAAATCTTAAGTGTTAATAATGGGCTTGATAATGGGCTGTATAACGCAGTGAGGCATAACACTAGTAAATCCAATATCTGTTGCCCATCCCTAACTACACTTGGCTGGGCAGCTGACATTGCCATTTCAAACAGCAGTTCAGAGTCATCCATGTTCCTGTAGGCCAGACCAGGAGATGACCTAAAGGACATTAATAAACTCGATGGGTTTTTACAATTGATAGTTCCAGGTCACCTTTCCTGAGACTAGCTTTTAATTCCAGGTTCATTAACTGAATTTGAATTCTGAAAGTTTTCATGGTGGGATTGTCATACATATTACAAGACTAACAGTTTGGATCTCTGGACTACTAGTCCAGTGACACTACCAGTTCCCAGTTTCCCTTTGGTTTTTCTCTTGGCCCTTCTGGGTTTAAATCCCACCATGACTTTTAGAAGAATCTAAATTCAATTACCAAAAATCTTCAATTAAAAGTAAGATGCAGAGATAAAAATTCCCACATTGATAGGCCCAAATGTGCCTGCATTAAGCAACATGGGTTGACTCTGAAATGGCTGTGCAAGCCACTACTATAAGCTGGTGCAAGATGACAAAGGAGTGAAACCGTACAGACCGCCACTATCAGCTGAGGAACTGGAAATGACAAAGGCACTCCTGTCTGGTGAACTTACACCCTACTAACATCTTGCACCCAATGCTAAAATTACGAGAGCTATCACACAGATTAATAAAACTGCAAAAAGCAGAAGTTGCTGGAAAAGCTCAGCAGGTCCAGCAGCATCTGCAAAGAGAAATCAGAGTTAATGTTTCTGTTCTGGTGGTACACAAAACGTTAACTCTGATTTTTTCCTCACAGGTGCCGCCAGACCTGCTGTGCTTTTCTAGCAACTTCTGCTTTTGTTTCTGATTCACAGCATCTGCATTTCTTTTGGTTTTTATGTAATAAAGCCACAGGCTTGTACAGTCATGCTCACTGAATTATACCACATGGACAATGTCCCAGGCCCAGACTAGGAGCAATACCCACATCCAGTGAGAGTATAAAAAACAAACCTCTTCCCAGCCATTGTCTCTGTATGAATCGGACATCCATATTGACCTCGGGGTGTACTTAATATCCACTGTCCTGTCCATGACAGAAAAAGCACTTCCTTCAATCTTCACAATGTTATTACATCGTTACGTCACCACCTCCCCAACAACATTCCCTGAAACACATATTCAATACTTTGTGAAACTACGTCCAGACAGAACTATTCCAACGTATACTTGGTTAGTCACCCCTAATCTATCATTAAACATCTGATCATACAAAACACTACTGCACAGATCCTTACCCACATCAACTCCTTCTCATGCACTAATCTTTCCTTGCTAAGCAACATCAGCTCCTGTCCCGCAAAGATTTCACATTTAGCTTACTTACTTTTGTGTTAAAATACTTCCATGCCCTTGGTATAGTTTGAGATTTGTAATCTTCTTTAGTGGGGAAATGGTAGGGTGGTAGTAGTATGCCACCAGATTAATAATCCAGAGATCCAAACTAGTGGTCTAATGATATGTATGACATTTCCACATTGTGACTGGTAGAATTTACATTCACTTAATAAACCTGGAATTAAGAATCCTGGCCACGAAACTATCAGTTATTGTAAAACTCCATATGGTTTATTAATGTCCTTTAGGTCATTGGTTGGTCTGACCTACATGTTACTCAGATCCATAGCAACGTGGTTGAGTCTGAACTGCTATTTGAAACGGCAATGTGAGCCACCCAGCACTTAGGGATGGGCAACAAATGTTGGATTTACTACTGTTATCCCTCAATGCTTTACACACTGGTGATCAAGCCTCATTATCAAAGTTTAAGTTTTCTTCCCAATTCACCTGCCTTTCATACTTAAATTAATACAAAGCCTGGATCAAGTTTCTGTACTTAAGAACAAACCAAATTTAAGAAGAACATGTTATAAATAAATAGATTCTAACCATAAGTAAAGAATGATGAACTGCTAGCATACAACTCCACTACTAAAACTCTTAACTCCTTCTAAAACTCCCTACACATATTAAAAGAGAAACAAAAGCATTGGTGTTATGGCAGAGCAGAAAAATAACTGGGAAAGCAGTTCAATGGCCCCACTTCATAGGGTTATTTTGATTTCTGCACAAGAGGCACAGAGTGACTGGTACATTGACTGCAAATTTTCTTGGTTACTGGGTAGGAGTCCCAGATAACAGCAAGTTATGACAGTAAATAAATGAGCTTTCTTCAGGCTTTAGGTAATTTGTTGGACAGAAAGGCTTGTTGTTACCAAAGACTCTGCCAGTATCATTCACAAACCCAAGTTATTCAGCTACCTTGGAACCAGTTAGTTGTTGTCGGGCTGATGTCATCCACAAATTGTCACAACCCCACAAACCAATTGCCAGCTGAATCTCATTTTGTAAATAACCCCTGGTGCTGGCCCATCTACAAACAGATTCCCCCTCATTGCTTGACCAAATCAACAGTGCAAGCACAACATACAAGGAGTTTTAGTAACTTGGTTTTGAAAATTTCTTCTGAAATCTTTGGTTTTAAAACAATCCTTCTTCCATTTCGGTCCACAAAGATAAATAAAATTTTTTTAAAAATTACACAAGCAATGACCATTTCAGATCAAAAGGATTTTTAGTATCTTAACCAGTAAAAATTTCTTCTGATCCCAGTTTTTTATGTAATTCACTTCCTTCTCCCTCCCACTGGCACAAAGGACAAAGAAAATTACAGCACAAGAACAGGCTCTTCAACCCTCCAAGCCTGCGCTGATCCAGATCCTTTATCTAAACTTGTCATCTATTTTCCAAGGATCTGTATCCCTCTGCTCCCTGCCCATTCACGTATCTGTCCAGATACATCTTAAATGACAATATCATGCCCGACTGTACCACCTCCGCTGGCAACGCGTACCAAGCACCCATCACCCTCTGCGTGAAGAACTTTCCATGCATATCTCCCTTAAACTTCTCCCCTCTCACCTTGAAATCATAAGCCCTAGTAACTGAGTTCCCTGCTCTGGGAAAAAGCTTCTTGCTTTCCACCCTGTCTATATCTCTCATGATTTTGTAGTCCTCAATCAGGCCCCCCCCTCAACCTCCATCTTTCTAATATAAATAATCCTAATCTACTCAACCTCTCTTCATAGCTAGCGCCCTCCATACCAGGCAACATCCTGGTGAACCTCCTCTGCACCCTCTCCAAAGCATCCGCATCCTTTTGGTAATATGGCGACCAGAACTGTACACAGTATTCTAAATTGGTTGAACCAAAGTCCTATACAACTGGAACATGACCTGCCAACTCTTGTACTCAATACCCTGTCCGATGAAGGAAAGCATGCCGTATGCCTTCTTGACCACTCTATTGACCTGCGTTGCCACCTTCAGGGTACAATGGACCTGAACACCCAGATCTCTCTATGCATCAATTTTCCCCCAGGGCTTTTCAATTTACCGCATTGTTCACTCTTGAATTGGGTCTTCCAAAATGAATCACCTCGCATTTGCCCGGATTGAACTCCATCTGCCATTTCTCCACCCAACTCTCCAATCTATCGCTATTCCGCTACATTCTCTGGCAGTCCTCTTCACTATCTGCTCCTCCCCCATCTTAGTGTCATGTGCAAACTTGATAATCAGACCATCTATACCATCCTCCAGATCATTTCTGTATATCACAAACAACAGTGATCTGAACACAGATCCCTGTGGAACACCACTGGTCACAGTTCTACATTTTGAGAAACTTCCTTCCACTACAACTCTCTGTCTCCTGTTGCCCAGCCAGTTCTCTATCCACCTCGTTTGTACAGCCTGGACCCCATGCGATTTCACATTCTCCATCAGCCTACCATGGGGAAACTTATCAAACGCCGAATTAAAGTCCTTGTTTATGACATCTACAGCCCTTCCCTCATCTACAGCCCTCCCCTCATCTATCAACTTTGTCACTTCCTGAAAGAATTCTATCAAATTGGTAAGACATGACCTTCCCTGCACAAAACCATGCTGCCTATCGCTAATAAGCCCATTTTCTTCTAAATGAGCACACTTTATATCGTCTGGGCTCTACACTCTGAAAACACTCCTTAATCTGCTCTGCACATCGTGCTTAAACCTCACTTCTTTGACCAACCTTTTGTTTCTTCTCCCTCCATCCCAATCCTAATGTCTTCTACTTTGGCTAGATGCCCTCATTTTTTATTTCACTTCATGATGTTTTGTGTACTAAATATACTATATAAAAGCAAGTAATTCTTGATGTCTCCAGCCTCTGGTTAAGTTCACTGAAGGAATGGTGGGAAGGATGAAATAAAATGGAGTAAGAATTCAGTCTGCAGCCCAAGTGTAAAACTAGCATTGTGAACCCACTGTCTGTTTATAAAAAAACATTCAGAATATTCACTGGAAATGAGTTACTCGGCTCCCTCAACAGGCAGGTATTCAACAACATGAGTTTTAAGCCCTGGTAGCAACTTGATAATTTTGCTTTAAGAAATATGATTCCAATTCCATATCGCTGCAACAAATGTTAAGAGCAAAATTGATCAATTACACAGAACAGTCATAGTTATTCAACCACATTTAAACTGTTGGAGGACCAGAGAAAAAATACTGGTGACCTGAACCCACACCAATACCAGTCGTACATATCTAAACTCAGACTTCTTTAGTCTCATCAGGTTGCATTGGACTTCCAAATGAAATCTGGATCTTAAACCATGGGTGAACGATTGGAAGTATTTTTAGGAAAAGAATTTGAAATGGCTGTGAAGATGTTTGACTTCCATGGTAAGTTTTTAATCACGAGTTAATTAATGGCAAATAATTATTGATTCCAGTAAGCTTAGTGGTCACTTAGTGCTTGTTGAAATAAACCTACCTGAAGCATGGAAGGAAGGATCCACTGATAGCCACTCAGTGAAAAGAGATGATTGAAGTGCACTGCAGTATTGATAGCTGTAGCAGCATATTGACGGAGCAATGCACTGTCTTCAGGATGAAGGATTAAAGCCCCATTAAACACATTCAGGAAGAGCATTATCTCATCTCCCCAGGGAAATTCACTGGGCATACCCAAAAACATCTCTTCCAAGAGTTTGATCCACATACTCTTGTGAAGGGTATCAAGACCAAATAATTCTTTGCCTGAAAAAACAATAAAAGATTTCACCTTGATGTCTGACACCTCATCCTAAAGACTACTTTACTGTAACCTTCTGAAATAATTCCTAATTAAAAAATTCTGGAAAATTTCATCTATCCATGAAACATAAAACTGGAAACTACCACTTCAGCCATTTAATTACAATAATTACCTCCCAAACTATTGGCATTTTAATACAATACATGCAAATAATTACTATTATTCTGATTTACAGAAAGTAATTCTGTGGTTTACAATTAAAGAAAAACATGTTCGATAATACAAACAAGCGGTTCATAAACCTCCACTATTACAAACCATCTCGTAATTCCTGGAACTTAAATGAAATTGAAGAAAGATAAAGATGTGGTAGGTTATGTCACTGTATTGTCGAACAAAAGCATTGACTACACAAAACACAAGTTGTACAACATAGCTGTGGGTTCTTGTGGCACAGTGGTGGTGTTTCTGCCCCTCGCAGGTCCAAGCTCAAGTCCCAATTGCTCCAGAGGTGTACAATAACACATCTGAACAGGGTGATTACATGAGAAAGCATTAAGCCCTGCAAAGAGGGCAGAATCACCCCCAGACGATTCAGAGTGACTGTTCTGACCCCTGCATTTTGTGGGCCCCATACTGGGATCAGAGACAACTGACAGGAACTGAAAGCTAGGGCTGGAATTGCAGAGTGTGATTTGCCCTGGGTTTCGCACACTCTCATTCTCTGAATGAGATGTAACGACTGTGAATCTTAAATATTTAAATAATATGGAGACCAACAATAACTCCTACTGACTGCTCACATGGGGAGAGTTCTCTTCTGTTTCTGGAAATTTTTGCTTTGGGACCGTGAACATTTGGTCGTCCTGACCCCAATTTGGCATCTGGCATCTAATGCAATATAGGATAGTCTTGGATTCAGCTCATTATCCAAGCAAGCTGCTGAGGAATGACAGCCAATAGGAGGCTGTCCAGCAATGGCATATCAACAGCCCCAAAATCCAGAAGGGTAGGGAGTTGGGGGGGTGAGGATCTTTGGGATGCGAGAAAGGAAGGTGCTTGAACGTGGAACACGCTTTGATTACAAGGTATAAATATCTAAAATTCACAAAGGTGACAGATTGGATCATAGGAGACAAACCTTCTATTGATGTCTATCAGCCTCAGCATAAGACCGCTGTTAACTGCAAAGTGGAATCCCCTAGCAGAATGGAGTACTGATCTCTCACCCACTGTCTACTGCCTCCAGCCCCTGCATGTGCTTTGCTCCCAGATTTGGGGGTCACCTAAATGTGTGGTCAGTTCTCTGAGTGGCATTAATAGGTTACTTAATTGGCTAAGTGGGCCACCTACCATTCACTACCCCTACCCTTCCGCACAGACCAAAAATCATTTAGTGACGTAGATGTGTCGGCTTTGCAACTGTTGCTCTCCCAATTTCCAGGCCTTCCCATCTCTGGACCCCGCTCTGACTGCAATCCAACATTCTGCCCTAACTGTTCAAAGGACTGCATTGATTTCTTTCTATTGTCATTTTTGGGTGCTGCAAATATAAAACATCATTTCCTCTGGTTTGTAAAAGCCAAAGCTATGAGGAGACATCAATTCCTGCCTGGGAATAAAACAGGAAGGCTGGGAGAAAATCAAGATATACTCCACATTAATACAACATAATCCATCTGGTACAATCATATTTTGAAGTATGCGGCATTAATGTGGGAGTCTGAAATTTGAAAATATAGCACTGTGGGCTTGTATCTCCCTCTGGCATAGTTGTGTCAGCTTTCACTTCCATCACCAGAGTTAATCCCTTCAAAGTGGGGGTTTTTGCCTTCCTGCTTTCTTAACACTGATCGAGAAGGCAGTGATATCTTGCAAGCAGCTTGACGCCTGAAGGAGTAGGCTTTTTTTTTAAGATACAGATTGTGTTTGAGGGCTCTGATTCCCATGTTAATGATGTTGTATATGCTTACGGAAATAATCTGGGCCACTGTTATCCTTGGACTTCCACAGACTGTGATCGTGACCCTCACTGGTCTCTGCTACTGGCAGATACTGGATGAGCTCACAGTGGTTTGATGGGACAGGTGGCCCAAAGTCATACCATAGGCATGGATGTTTGAGCAGCATTTCCCCAGGCAGGTAGTTCTTTGTTATAACCAAAAATTGTTGAATTTTTTGGGTCCATGTGTCAGAAAAATTTCAGAAGCCATTTTGGATAAGGTGTGGTGCCCTTCTGATCCCACAAAAATTCACACTGTTATGAGGTCACTTGAAAGGATTCAGTTTAAAAATTTCGACATCTGCTGAAAAGGTCATGTACCTTGACGGTCAGCGAACAGCGAAAATTCTGCATCAACTGCATTTCGAGGAAATGATGGAAGTCTCAGAAGATCCTCTTGTAGCAAAGATACATGTGATTGTTTGTGTACAGAAGGCATGTGCTGAGTAAGAGACATCAGAAACATCACCCGGCCGAGCTCCTCCAGCTTCCGAGTAAACACCTATTTTAGAAAATAAGTTTACGACCTTGCGAGATTAACATGTGCTTTCAAAATCCAGTTTGGTGAAACTTTATTCTTTGACCATGGCTTGAAGCACTGAATCACAGAAAAACGGGCAAAAAGGAAACTTTACGACCTTGCAGGCTCCACATTCCCTTCTAAATGTGAGACTGGTTTGGCTTCAGTAGCCATGTATGTGATACATAGTATGTTTTAATCTATTACAAGAACCAACAACTGAAAAGGCCATTCATGTGGAATACAGTTCTCAAAACATTGAAAGACATTGTTCGGGAGAAGCTCATGATGCTGTTTCTCTGTCAGCTAGTTTGGTAAGACGCAGAAAAGGCTTTTCTGACAAAGGGTCTAGGCCCGAAACGTCAGCTTTTGTGCTCCCAAGATGCTGCTTGGCCTGCTGCGTTCATCCAGCTCCACACTTTGTTATCTCTGAGCTGCTAGAAACCTTCAGTTTCATGTGCACAGAATTGCGCAATAAATGGCAATTAAAAGGCTTTTAAATAATCGACTGCACTGTGATGGAGCAACAGTAACAATGCAGCATAAGATGATGCTCAGGCAGCAAGTTCTTTTTGATTTGCCTTCATTTTCTCCCGATGTTACAGAAAGACGATGTGCACAGAGAGGAATGCTATTATCTCAGGCTAACGGACGTGCCAAGTGAAGATCACGTTCCTCACAGAAGGCTCTACAGCATGCCATTCGTGGCATTACCTTAAAAGTGAACTGCTGACTAACTGTTTCACCTGTAAATTCTTCAGAATTAGTCAACTGTGATCTATATTGTACTATAAGAAAGAAAGTATATCAGAGTAACCATGAAACATATTGCCCATTTAGTCACACTGATCAAGATGACATTCAACCAATTCTTCCATCCAAACTCCCCCTGCTTCAATCTGGGATTAGCATTTTGTCAGCCAAGAGGAAGATGCAATTGGGATCATTTGCAGCAAGGAAACCTTGCTGACATATCCAAATTATTTGTATTAGGAACAGCTCTTCTCACATGGAGCTTCTGAAAGACTTCACCTTCAAATTTATGTGCATAAATAAAGTACATTTGTGAAAAATATGTGCTATTTAACATAATTTGTGTGCTAAGGACCAGAGGTTAAATCTCAAATACCTCTCTCCTCACCTGTTTCTGGATCAGCTCTTGCCCTTTTGCAGGAAGCATATGGACAAGGTTCAACTGTGGTGAGACAGATCGCCGAAATGGATAAATATCTCGTACATAAGTCTGTAACAAGAGACGAGCCACAATATTCAGAACATGCTCATTGACTGTAACCACATATGGTATGTGTTGAAGATTTGAGACATACACTCAGAGAATATCCCATATCTATGCTAGTTATCTTAGCACAGCATTCTCCATGGCAATGCCTGTACTAACCAATGTCCACTTTCTAATACTCAGTCAGGGGATATGGGCTTCATTGGTTGGGCCAGCAATTGTCACCCATCTCTAATTGCCTTTGAGAAGGACATGGTGTTCAAACACCTTGAACTGCTGCAGTCCATTTCCTGTTGGTAAAACCACAATGTTGTCAGGGAGGGAATTCCAGGATTCTGATCCATCAACCACTGAAGGAATGGTGACAGATTTCAAAGCCAGCATGGTGAGTGACTTGGAGCAGAACTTGCAAGTGGTGGTATTCCCAAATATCTGCTGCCCTTGTCCTTCTAGATGTAATATTCATGGGTTTGGACAGTGCTGTTTAAGAGATCTTTGTGAATTTCTGCAATGCATCTTGTAGATGGTATACACTGCTGTTACTGAGCACTGGTGGTGGAGGGAGTGAAGAATACGGATGTGGTGCCAATCATGTGGGCTGCTGAGTCCTGGAAGCCATCAGGCTTTGGAGTGCTTTTAGAGATTACATTAGATTCCCTACAATGTGGAAACAGGCCCTTCGGCCCAACAAGTCCACACCGCCCCTTGGAGCATCCCACCCAGACCCAACCCCATCCCCCTATACCCACACACCCCTGAACACTACGGGCAATTTAGCATGGCCGATCCACCTAGCCTGCATATCTTTGGGCTGTGGAAGGAAACCGGAGCACCCGGAGGAAACCCACGCAGGAACGGGGAGAATGTGCAAACTCCACACAGACAGTTACCCGAAGCTGGAATCGAACCCAGGTCCCTGGCGCTGTGAGGCTGCAGTGCTAACCACTGAGCCACCATGCAGCCCTAAGATGCACTTATTCAGACAAGTGGGGAGTCTTTCATCACTCTCCTTACCTGTGCCTCTGAGACAGGCTAAGAGGAGTCAGGAGTAGAATCACTTGTTACAGGACTCCTGACCTCTGAACTGCTCCTGTGGTTACAGTATTTGTTTTCTAAATGGGGAGAAGATTCAGAAGTCTGAAGTACAAGGAGACTTGGGAGTTCCAGTCCAGGATTCTCTCAAGGTAAACTTGCAGGTTGAGTCAGTAGTCAGGAAGGCAAATACAGTGTTGGCGTTTATTTTAAGAGGACTTGAAATAAAAGCAGGGATGTACTAGCGAGGCTTTATAATGCTCTAGGCAGGCCACATTTGGAGTATTGTGTGCAGTTTTGGGCCCCACATCTCAGGAAGGATGTATTGGTTCTGGAGCAGGTTCAGAGGAGGGTTACAAGAATGGTCCCAGGAATGAAAAGCTTAACATATGTGGAACATCTAAGGACTCTGGACGAGACTCATTGGAGTTTAGAAGGATGAGGGCGGATCTAATTGACACTTTCAGAATACTGAATGGCCTGACAAAATGGATGTTGGGAAGGTGCTTCCATTGGTAGGAGAGTCTAGGACCCGAGGCTACAGCTTTAGAGTAAAGGAGAGACCTTTTAGAACGGAGATAAGGAGAAACTTCTTCAGGCAGAGAGTGATGAATCTATGGAATTTGCTACCACAGAAGGCTGTGGAGGCCAGGCCGTTGAACATATTTAAGACTGAGATAAATAGGTTCTTGATTATCAAGGGGATCAAGGGTTACGGGGAGAAAGCAGGAGAATGGGGTTGA
This sequence comes from Stegostoma tigrinum, assembly GCF_030684315.1. NCBI lineage: Eukaryota > Metazoa > Chordata > Chondrichthyes > Orectolobiformes > Stegostomatidae > Stegostoma > Stegostoma tigrinum. The sequence continues at coordinate 26,464,797 of NC_081360.1, forward strand.
GGAACTTATCAGACACGATTGAATGGCGGAGCAGACTCGATGGGCCGAATGATCTAATTTCTGCTCCGATGTCATTTGATCTTATTGCTGGTCCAGTACAGCTTCTGATCAATTGTAACTCCTTCAATATTGATAGTCAACCAGTCTTCTTCTCCTATGGCAGCATAAATGTTGGCATTTCTTAGAAATTGTCCTGATGAGTACAGAACAAAAAGCTGTGGCAAAATTTAATTACTCATATTTGTCTTTGCTATCTCAAAATGGACTTGATGTCAAATTTAGTTCCTGCTTTTCAGATAAACCTTATGACATGTAGGACACAAATTATAACAATGTTGAAAGTTTGGCTGATTCAATTTGTAAAATTTGAGACGCATTTTTTCTTTTCCATGTCTTTCTTCAAACTGAATCAGGACATTGCATCTAACATTTGTGATACACAACAGGTCAGTGACTTACTTTTGCATAATGTATCAGATTCCAACGCTTATCCATCAAAAAGTAATGGTTTGACTGAGCTTCAGGGATATTAAAAAATTCCAAGCATTCCTAGAAAGAAATAATGCAACAAATTCAGTAATGGGAACCCATACAAACTAGAGGCAAAGACAAAATGGTGAATGCTTTCTAAGTTTGTAACGTGCGATCTTGTTAATTTGTCTGATTTACATGACAAACATTCAACAGCACAGGAGCATATCAAATATACTGCAATACAAAGGCAGTCATCAAAGAATAGATTTTATCACTAACAATAAACTACTCTTTCCATTTGTGCAAAATAGGTAATGATACACTTTATATGATCGAGCAATTAAGGTGCACAAAAATGTTAACAGATTCTGTTGTGCCAGGCATTGGTAATCAATGATGATAATAATGAATGATTGCTCTGAGAAATAATAGAAAGTTTAAAAAAAACTTCTAAAAATTCAATTTTTTTTATGCCAGATTTTTTTTCATTGAATGACATGTTGACTGATATGTTGAGCTACTGTAGAATTGGGTAATTTCATGTCAAGGTAGGAGCCCTGCCTATCATAATGATGTATTCTGAGCCTCAGTCGGATTTCTGGCTCAGAGTCACTTAAATAATTTTAGCAGATGCCCTGGTCTATTCTGGTGAAAGGATTGTGGGGTGGGAGTGGACAGAGTATGGGGACAAGGAAGCATCTGACACAATTTGCATCATAGTGTGACGACTCTCAACTAAAAGAAGCATTTCAACTGCTTCAAGATTGGCATCTCTGTTCACGTGATTAAATGCAGAAAGATTCATTCAGGGAACCTGTTCGTCCTTCATAATTGACTTGTTGGAACAGATTTCCATGATTCACGAAGATTCCAGGGACTTTTAAAAATAGCAAGTGGAACTGTGATCTTGAGATCTTCACCCCATTTCTGACAGATCCTAAATTTGCTGGGCATGGGGTAGAGTTTAACAGGCAAAAGAAAAAGAGGCCAGAAGAGACACTGACAAATGGGAAATTCAATCTCAACTAGACTGCCTGAACTCAATGTAACAAGGTGTAGAGCTGGATGAACACAGCAGGCCAAGCAGCATCAGAGGAGCAGGAAAGCTGACGTTTCGGGGTCTAAACCCTTTCTGGAGAAGGGTCCAGACCCAAAATGTCAGCTTTCCTGCTCCTCTGATGCTGCTTGGCCTGCTGTGTTCATCCAGCTCTACATCTTGTTAACTCAGATTCTCCAGCATTGGCAGTTCCTACTATCTCTCTCTACCTGAACTCAGTGCTGAGTCTACCCATACTCACTTTTCATTGCACCAAGGGACGTTCCGTAGTGGAAGTTATAAATCATTAGAAGGGTCCTACATGTTCTTGGAGGTATTTATGATCAGTAAAACTGTCAAATAATTTTAATGTCTTCTCCTTTTATAAATTCAAAATAAAAACTGGTGGCCTATGTCTGTGGATGAATAAAATCTGATCTCAATATTGCAATAGCTGATGTCAGATATAATCTGAACTGTCATTAATACTTGTCTGCTCTCCACAACCAAATATTATCATTATTTGGTTGAACAGTGTTGTCAGTTCACAGTTTGGCTGACAGCTCAAAGAGGTGATTAAAGGATCACTTGTCTTTGATGTGAGGTCATGTATACAATTGTTTGTTTTGATAAGGTATCATGTAGGTGGAATTTTAATGTATTGCAGGGGTTTTTGTGAATGAGTGTTTTTGCGAATGAGTGTTTTTGCATAGTGAAATCTGTATTAGATGCTAATAGATTTTATTTTGTTTCATCTCAGCCTATAATGAATACTGGGTGAACTAGCATGGAAAATGTTGGTGCAGGACATGGTGATTTCAGACATGTGTTGGCACTAACTTGCCACTAAGTACTGGTTGGAGTGTGGGATGGCGGAGGTCATAAATTGAAATGTGTTGATGTGTATGGGCAGAAGTGGGAGGTGGGGGCAAATGTGTGACAAAACAATTGGATGAAGTCCCAGTAAATACACAGAGTCCAAATTGGCCCATCGCCCTTTTAAACAGCCCCGGGTGGCACACAGCAGCTATTGCCTTGGAGTGATAACCATGAAAACATGGTAATTTTTCAACTTAAGCTACTTGCCTCAGTAACAAAATAAAAATCAGTCTGTTCTTTGATTGGCAAAAGAACCAGTGTCAACATTAGAGATAATAAAATGTGAGGCTGGATGAACACAGCAGGCCAAGCAGCATCTCAGGAGCACAAAAGCTGACGTTTCGGGCCTAGACCCTTCATCAGAGGGTGATGATGAAGGGTCTCTGATGAAGGGTCTAGGCCCGAAACGTCAGCTTTTGTGCTCCTGAGATGCTGCTTGGCCTGCTGTGTTCATCCAGCCTCACATTTTATTATCTTGGATTCTCCAGCATCTGCAGTTCCCATTCTCTCAACATTAGAGAAAATGTTTTGTGCAATGAATGTTCATGATTAGGATACATTGCCTGACGAGTGTTGGATACAAATTAGACACTAATACATACAGTAACGTTCTGAAAGGAATTAGATAACATAATTCAGGCAGCAACAAATGCATGATATATAAAGGAGACATATGGGGGGGGGGGGGGGGGGAGTGGCGCAAGGCGTTCAGCTGAACCTCTTTGCTAAGGGCAACATTTTCACACAGAGGGTGGTTCATGTTTGGAATAATTTTCCAGAAGAAGTGTTAGATGTCGGTACAGTTACAACATTTAAAAAGACATTTGGATAGGTTCATGAATAGTAAAGATTTAGAGAGAAATGGACCAAATGTAGGCAAGTGATATTAGTTTCGTTCGGGAAACATGGTTAGCATGGAGTGGTTGGACAGGAGGGTCTGCTTCCGTTCTGTCTTCACTGTATGAATCTAAAATGAGCCAGCACAGGATAAATAGCCTTTGTTGTTATTCAGTAATTCCGCAAGATGCCAGTGACAATGAGTATTCCTGGGATCCAAAAGAATTGTGATAAATATAACAGAAAACACACTGGAGAGGTATTATTTTCATCCAGGTATTTTAGGGTATCCATCTATGTGTTGCCAAATTTTAAAATTTGTGGCTAACTCAAAAGTTGGAAGCATTGCAAGCTGCAAGGAGGATGGGTATAAACTTCAAAAATACAAAAATAGGTTGGTGAAGTAGTTGAGGAAGTAGCAGATTAAATTTAATTTGTTTAATTTAGTTATCATAAAATCCCTACAGTATGGAAGTAGGCCATTCAGATATTGAGTCTACACTAACCCTCCAAAGAACCAACCCCACACTATCCCTGCAACCTTGCATTTCACATGGCTGACCAACAAAGCCTGAACTTCCTTGGATACTATGTGCAATTCAGCATGGTTACTTCACCCAATCCACAGAGGAAGCACACACAGAAATGGGAAGAATGTGTAAACTCCATAAAGACAGTTGCTAGAGGTTGGAATTAAACTCAGGTCCTTGGTGCTGAGGCAATTGCTAACCACTGAGCCACCACAATTAGTCATTCAGCTTAGTAGGAAGACCATGGGGATTCAATGTAACAAAAAGGATCCCACTCTAAAGAAGGTACAGGAGTAGAGGGACCTGGGTGTATACGTGCACAACCAGTGAAAGTAGCAATATATGTTGAGAATGCAGTTATTCAAAAATACAAATGTCCTAGACTTTGTTAGCAGAGGCATAGCAAGGATGTTATGCAGAAAACAGTGATTTGGCTTAAATAAAATATTGTATCCAATTCTGGGCACTACACTTCAGGATGAATACAAACGTATTAGAAAGCATACAGCAAAGATTTTGGAATTGAATTATTGTCTGAAAAGGCAAACTTGCAGGGCTATGGGTAAAAGGAGGAGTGATTCGAGGAGTTACTATGGTGGTACAGTTAATGGACTAATAATCTAGCTTTTGGAAACAGGCTCCAATCTCATCATGGCACCTGGACAAATTTATATTTAATTAATAAAATCTGGAATTATATAGCTAGCATGTTGACCCTGACAAAATTACCAAAAATTCCATTAAAAATTCATAAGAGTCACAATGATCCGTTTGTGAAACTGTCTTTCCTTACCGTTATCCCTTGAGAACCTACCTTTCAAAGCCACACATTATCTTTGGCCTCACAATGGCTTTCAGAAGTTCTTTTAACATTCACAGAGGTGGAAACTGTGATTTTTTAAATGTGATTATGTTCAGATGTAAAGCATAGAAACATCAAATGAAAACAGAAGCTGCTCTTAAACATTTGACAGAGTAGAATTGAATGACCAATAAATGTTGACATAAATACACGTCAGGAAGAAATAAATGATTAATATACAGAGTTAGAAACAATGCATGGATACATTTTATTTTGATAAAGTAAACATATTAACAGGCATCCTTTCAACAATGTACCTTAGTAACAGACACGGCCTTACAAAGGACAAACCCACAGTAGGTGTTCATTATATGATATACTAACAATTGTATACTGATGCAAAATAAAGTCAACAATATTAAAATGTTAAGTTGCCAGAGAAAAATAAACTAACCAAACAAACAATGCTGTCATTTTACCTTAAGAACAGCTTCAAACTGTGTATCCTCATGGACAGGAAGTTGCGTTGGAATATCACATTCATTTTGTCCATGGACAACTAAAGTCTTTGTACCTGCAGTGACAATGAGGTCCTACTTTTAAACTGCTCTCTAAACTAATTATGTCAACAGTATGTCAATCAACTAAAAAATCAAAAAGACAAATCAAACTCATCAGCTTTTTTGCGTAGTACATTTAACACTCACGTGACCTGATACACACAACCCCACAGACAGCGATTTGTACCCTTTATAAAATTTTATGTAGTAATGTTTGTTGACACAATGTAACTCTTTCACATCCCAGTTCTAACAGAGATGCCGCCTGTCCCGGTCATAACAATTAGCTTTCCAGAAAACATACAAACACATAAGTTAGGAGGAGGAGGCTATTTGGTCCATCAAAACAGATTCAATTTAGGTCTTCACTCTGTATTCCTGCCTATCTTCATTATATTTTGTGTCGCTTTTTTTAAGCAAAGAATCTTACTCTGCCACCACTGCTCTTTGGAGAAGACTGTTCCACAGATTTGCAACACCCTGAGAGAAAGAATTTATCTGCATCTCCCTTCCCTTATTTTTAAACTGTTTCTCCTAGTTCCAGTGACTCCTTCAAACAGGAATACCCTTTCAGCATACATTTTGACAAATCCCCTCAGGATCTTAAATGTTTCAATAAAATCAGTACACATTTTACTGAACTCCAGTGGTTACAGGTTCTACCTGTTCAATCTTTCCTTAAAAGATAGCACCTCATCCCAGTCAGAGTATTGTGGGGAACAAGCATTTATGGGGTGACACTACAATTTTTACAGATCTGTCAAGAATCATCAATGATACAGGGGAGGTCTATGCAAGACACTGTCTCTGACTCTGAGATTTGACTGACAGAATGATTGTTGCATAAGCATCAGCAAATTCTATCTGAGCAGGGGAGGAGCACTTCAACATTGTGACTTCAGCATGGAGTTAAATCAAGATGAAGGAGCCAGTTCATTGTAGTGGGCAGGGGTGTTGTTGCCATGTCAGGAATTTCAAATTACTGCAGAATTTAACTGCAGCGTTCCGTTATATTTCTCTGTGGTGTCCTCATCCACAGTCTGGAGACTTTTAGAATGAAAGAAATGAGGAATGACAGTAGGTTGTTTGGCCTTTCAAGCATCTCCTGCCACTCATGGCTGAAGCTCGATCTCAATGCCATATTCCTGCTTTCTCCCAACAAACACTTGATGCTTTTAGAATCTAAAAATGCATCTATTCCACAATTTCATCTGTTTCACATTACCATAGGCTACTACAGCAGGTTGGAGGTTGGGGGTGGGGGTGAGGGAGAAGGATTGTGATAATGAAATCCATATCGCAGCAGTGCATAATAGGGGTCCACTGGTGGTGGGGGTAGTGTGCGGAAGATTCATCAGGAAGGCAAATAGTGGTTTGATGTTGGGGGGCAGTTATAATGGAGGCGGGCAGCGGAGTGGGGAGGTTTACTGGTCAGCTTATTGGACCTGGAGAAAACACTCCTGCTAAATATGTAATGCTGTGAAGACATTTATCACAAGGAGTCAGCTATACTCTTTTTTTTCTTCCAGCTTTTGAATACTTCAACATCTTTGATTTGATTTGATTTCTTGTTGTTGCCTAAGTATAGTAAAATATTTTGTTTTGTGTGCAGTACAGGCAGACTGTGCCAGACAAGGACGTACAGATCATAGGGTGATTTTATAGAGCAAGGCACAGGAGGTCTGCAAAAACAAGATCAACATTAGACTTGAAATTTGAGAGGTCTATTTTGGAAACTGGCTAGCTCTGGAAAGAAAATAGAGTGACTACCAAAATAAAAACAGGCAGTTTAAGTCTGTGGAATTGTCTTCCCTAGAGAGCAGTGGAGGTTGGGTCATTGAAATTGTGACGATTACCGTAAACATGATCTTTTGACATTTAGCTCCCTTCATCTTCATTTAAAAACCATGAAGTTATTTTTAAGAATACACTGTGTTGAAATTGCCATTTCATGTACAGCTATTGAAACCAGACAACGAAATCAGTGTCAACAAATTTGCACTTCTTGTTTCCTTCGCACTTGATTGATAAGTTCACATATTGGGAGGTCGAAGGTTATCTGCAGAATTTCAGCATGGAAAGACAATAGAGCTAGACTCGGGAATATTCAAACAAACCACATTCCAGTAACTTGGTTGGCAGAGCAAAGAATGAAGAACAAGGTTTCATAACATCAGAAATTGTAAAGCTTGCTTTCTCTCTTTCTCTATCTCTCTCTTTTTCTCCCTGTTTCTGTTGTTTTCTGAAATCAGCACCCAGTGAAAAAGCAACTTGAGAAAACTACAAACAGAGAATCACATGATTTTTTACAAATTTCATTAATGCTGATGAAGCAAGATAATTGCTAAACAGGTTTCATTCTCATAACCTCTAAACTCTATGAAATTTAAACTAAATCTCTGTTTATCTTCGTATCCATATTAGATACAGTCACCCTTTCTTTTTAGACTTGTTTCCTGTGTTTGACTATGTTTGATGCCATGCCATAGTATTTCTTTTTTTTCAATTAGCAGGTAATAAGCTTCTTTCTTTCATGCAAAAAAACCTCAGAACTGACTCCTTCATTTCGATTTAACTAAATTTCATTTGAACTGCGACAGTTGTGTGCTAAAAAAAATTTAAAATTTTGCTGTTAAAAACAAGGGAACTGATTCAGATCAGATTAACAAGTCTACAAATTTCTGCCCTAATTTCAACTTGAATAAAAACAAAATAAACAAACCTCAAGTGCTTCAAGTGTAATAAATCTGGAGTGAGATAACACCTTATTCCCAATCAATCTTAAGCTTTTCATCTGCTGGTTCGACACAAAGCTTGATCCAATACTTTTTTTTGATGTAAATATTTGTTTCGCATTTCAGAAGTGATAGTCTTGCAGAAAAAAAACTAGCACATGGCGCAATATATTATCAACCAAATCACAACTTAGGGTTAAATTGCAGTTTGCACTAAACAGGTACTTTCTTTCGTAAACTTTTATGGATTCACATAAATGATGAAAATAATTTATCATAGTTGGAAACAAGTAGGAATGTGGATCCAAAACTTCATCAATGTTTAGTGCAGCCCTTGGTAGCCATCAGAAATAGGAATGATAAAAGATTATCCAGCCTCTCAAGCCTGCTCCAGCATTCCGTCACACCGTGGTTGATCTGACATTCCTCATGTTCACTTTCCTGCATTTTCCCCATTCAACCCGAGCCCCCTACTGATCAAGAATCTATCGCAGCCTTAAACACACCCAGAGATTTTGTCTCCACAGCTCTCTTGAGAAGGACTCTCAACTCTCTAAGAGATGAAATTCCTCCTCATCTCAGCCTTAAATTGGCACCTCTTTATTCTAAGACTAGACTTGCCCATGAGGGAAAACATACCCTTAGCATTTACTCTGACAAGCCACTTAATAATCCTTTATGTTTCAACCAAATCACCTCTTATTCTTCTAAACTCCAAACAGTACAGTCCCAACCTGGTTAGCCTTTGCTCAGAAGGTAATCCCTTCATGCTGGGGATCATCCTAGTGAATGTTTTCCGAGCCAGTTGTATTCTTACCTGGCATAGAGGCTGTAACCAGCAGTTTTACTTCACACTGTTCCTTTTTCATTGTCTGTTTTAGGTCTTTGAAGAATAGCCCTTCAACATAACCAACAACCTCCCATAGAAAGGTGACAGTGGCTGAGATTGCATCCATGCCCCATTCACAAGGAGTGCGGACAAAGTACATGATCAGACCAACCTGAAACACAACATGAAAATGCTGCAGACCAACAGTATATTTCAGTTTTTTTTTCTTTAACACCAATCTGCATAATCAAAATTAGGGAGTGCCCAACATATGTTCAGGCTCCTACCTGCTCCCCGATCTCACACACAAAATTGTGTTGGTGCTTTTACAAGCAATGGTAAAAAAAAACACTTTAAAGCAAGTTAAAAACCAAGAGTCGTGATGATTGGTGTTTCATGCTTTGCCTCTAGGCGATTCAGAGAAAGGAAGAGTATTTAATTAGGTGGGGTGTTGGTAAGTGGGGACCATGCTAACTTCCTGTCTCCACCCCAATTAATTCAGTCTGTGAATGGCCTTCCTACCCAATCGCCAATTGATTCCCTAAGGTGGCAACTGATGCCCAAATAAGTGCCCAAACTACATTCACTGATATTAAGTCTGCAACATATAGGCCTGTTATGGAGATAACAGGAGTCTTGACCACTACTTGGAGAGCCAGTGAGAGCAGTGTCGCTTTTCCTAGGAAAGCTTACTATGTTACATGCCAATCAAGAGGTTAGAGGTGAGCAATGGGATCAAGAATCTGGCAGTCCAGATGGTGGAAAAGACTCCAGCTATTTCCTGGTAAGTATGGAAAAACCTGTGCAGTTTGTTGGTGGGGTAATGACGAGGAAGAATCTCCTTGGTCAAGACACATGCAGCATTAGGAAGCAGGAGGAGGGTGAGATTGGAAGGGTTGTGACAGAAATACTGTGAGGTTCTCTCTTGCCTTCAGAGTCACTCTGAACACAATCTACACCACCCCCACTGTCCCTCCCCACTCTACCTCTACAGAAACATCCCCAACATCTGTCCCACACCCAGGAAACACCTCCTGCTATCCAATTCCAGGGTTTCAGTGAAGACCTGGGCCTCAGCTGGATATCTTTTCTGCAGCAATTATCCTATCCTCAATGGTGTTGCCGAGCTAAAGAGTTACAAGCCTCTAGCCACTGGCTTTCAGGGTGCAATATTTCTGCCAGTCCAGGATTCTAGATCCCACTGCTGACATCTAACCTCTTGTTTAGCATGCAATACAGTAAAGCCTTCCCAGGAAAAGCAACACTGGATTTTCACTGGCTCTCCAGATGGTGATCAAGAGTCCTGTTATAGAACAAAGAAAATTACTGCATAGGAACAGGCCCCTTGGCCTTCCAAGCCTGTGCCGATCCAGATCCTCTATCTAAACCTGTCGCCTATTTTCCAAGGACCTGTATCCCTCTGCTCGCTGCCCATTCATGTAGCTGTCCAGATACATCTTAAATGATGCTATCGTGCCCGACTCTACCATCTCCGCTGGCAACGTGTTCCAGGCACCCACTACTCTCTGCGTAAAGAACTTTCCACGCATATCTCCCTTAAACATTTCCCCTCTCATCTTTAAATCGTGAGCCCGAGTAATTGAGTCCCCCGCTCTAAAAGCTACTTGCTATCCAACCTGTCTATACCTCTCATGATTTTGTGGACCTCAGACAGGACCCCCTCAACTTCTGTCTTTATCATGTAAATAATCATAATCTACTTAACCTCTCTTCATAGCTAGCGCCCTCCATACCAGGCAACATCCTGGTGAACCTCCTCTGCATCCTCTCCAAAGCATCCACATCCTTTTGGTAACAAAGTGTGTAGCTGGATGAACACAGCAGGCTGAGCAGCATCTCAGGAGCACAAAAGCTCTGCAGTTCCCATTATCACTGATCACATCCTTTTGGTAGTGTGGCAACCAGAACTATACACAGTATTCCAAATGTGGTTGAACCAAAGTCCTATACAACAGCAACATGATCTGCCAACTCTTGTACTCAATACCCCATCCGATGAATGAAAGTATGTCACGTGCCTTCTTGACCCCTCTGTTGATCTGCGTTGCCACCTTCAGGATACAATGGACCTGAACTCCAAGATCCCTCTGTGCATCAATTTTCCATTTACCAAATGCCAAGTTTTATCTCCATAAAACCCCTCCCTCCATTTAATGTGACATAAGGTAGCAGCAATGCCTACCAGGTAGTTGAAGAGAATGTGGGAGGTCTGAGCTGGCATGTCTCCAATATTTAACAGAAGTTTTCGCAGCATGTAAATCAGTTCATCCTGATAAAACAAATCATCATTTCACAAAAAAAACAAGTATATGATTTCCTAACCTGATGATTATTTCAAACGACTTATTAAAATAGAGAAAGGTATTACAAATTTATGTCTCAACACTGTGTTTGAATACTTGATTTATTGGCACTGTTGCAAAAGAGTTAGAGTGGCATGGCAGTTCAGTGGTTAGCACTGCTGCCTCACAGCGCTAAGGACCAGGGTTCAAATCCACCTTCAGGCAATGGTCCGTGTAGAGTTTGTACATTCTCCTGCATCTGCGTAGGTTTCCTCCAGGTGCTTCCATTTCCTCCCACGGTCCAAAAATATGCAGTTTAGGTAGATTGGCTGTAATAAATTGCCTAGGGTCCAGGGAAATGCAAGCTAGATAGATTAGCGATGGGAAGTGGCAGGGGGTTCTGGGCAGGTCTCTTTGCAAGGCCAGTGTGTACTCGACAGGCCAAACAGCCTGTTGCCACACAGTTATGATTCTATGAAATCTATCCATTAGAATTAGAAAGTTATACTGATGTTTTTTATGAAATTATTATTCACCAAATTCCATATTATTAAAACGTAAAAGGATGTCTAACAAAATTGAAGCTCATAAAATAAGAGGGTCAGCATCGTTTGGATAAAAATATTGGCTTAAGAACAGAAAACTGCCAGCTGTAATAAATTGCTATTTTTCATATTGGAATGGGAGACAATGGTTATGCACAAGAGTGCTTGAATAGTGATTTAAAAAAAATATTTTGTGGATATTGGATTACAGAGTCAAGCTTCAAAATTTGCTAATAATATTAACTTAGAGATGTTGTAGTCACTGTGGTTAACATCATTGGACTGCATCAGGACGTAATGGGTAGGCAAATGGCCGTTGAATTTAGTACATATTTTGAGCTTGTATATTTTGATAGAAGGAATAGTGATAGACAATAAGATATGATGGCACACTTCTTTAGAACATGCATGGACACAGGTGCATGTGCATAGCCTTTTGAAAAGGGAAGGGCATTAGCAGTTAGTAAAGCATATGTTATCATTAGCTTCATAGTTTGAGGTATTGAGCAGAGAAGTTATGCTGAACCTTAAAAAAAGGCTCAGTAGTTCTACCACATCTAAAGTATTACATCCAGATTTGATGATCTGAAGATCTTTGAGAAGGCGCAGAGAAAAGTTCTGGAACTTTTCAAGGGGTGAGTACTTTTAATTGCAACATCAATTTGGGTATTATGGGATGGTTCTTCTTGAAATAAATGGGACTGAGGCGAAATCTCTCATCGGTGAATGAGGTTATGATGAGTTTAAATGTGGTAGACCAAGAAAAGCTATTTCTATTAGGTAATGGTAAAAAGACTAAAGGAACACAAATTTAACGTTCTGGCAAGAGTTACAAGGGGATTAACTTTTTAATGTATTTTTGTGCCAATTTCCTGGAACTTGCTGCCTCTGAGCAGTGGAAGAAGAGATGATCGATAATTTTAAAAGGTGTTTGGTTAGACACTTGACAGAAATACACTTTCAGGGCTTGAGGACACAATGGAGGAATTGAGCTGACTGGAACCAATAAACTATAATTATTTGAAAATGAGATCCTTAAGCTGTACACAATTAAAAAGTTGCAAAATTAATATTTTCACATGGGCAAAATATCAATTCATTGCATTATTCAAGTACGCAACAAGGGAAATGTAGTATTCTAAGTATATGCTGGACACAAACAACTTTGACCAGGAACTCAATTCCGAAAAGCATGGACAGGTTGTTCTATAAATATAAATGGATTAAAAAAACAATCAAGAGACACAAGCTCACCATTTTCTGACGTCTAGGTGATGTTGCTTACTGTCAACGTGGACTCAAACTTTAGCCTATAGTTTAAATTCTACACCATAGTTTTGTACATTGGAAATTTTAATTGCATTTAAACATCAACTAATTTTAATTAATTTATGTATTATTTAATATTAACATACCTTAATGTTGGGTTAGCATTTACTATCTAGTGTAGTCTCAGAGAAGTAAGAATCTACTCCTTCCAAGCCCATGGTTTTCAAACAAACAAACCAGCATAGAATGAATTTTAAGTCTTTGGCTTGCCTGGGATTTGAAAAACTTGGTTGTTTGATCCTCCAATTGGAACTGGAAGTGTATGGGAAGAACTCCACACAGTGAATATGGAATGTAAAATAAGTGACAATATTTGCTTTATTACTTCTGAAGTGAATTCTATTACCTGACGATTGCTAATGGTGAGTTTCTCCAGAAAATGGCGCAGGACGAGTGCAGGGTCTTCAATCAAACAATTCCACAGCACCTGTTGTGCTACAGCACTCACTAAAAATGAAAGGAAGACATGTGCTCATTAATGTTAAGCACAAAGCAGTCATGTCATCCAATAATACATTATAGAAAGGAAGACTTTGTTTCAGCCAAATTATGCAGGCTAGTAACCTCTATGGCACATCATGCTGGAGCATGGTGTACTGTCAGAATGAAGTCAACCGACTTGCTTACAGTCAGATATCATAGGAAGCTCCTGTGTCTCCTCTCCTAACAGCTCCACTAAGTTGGACTCTTAAGAAACAGATGAAGATTTGTGTCTTAAAAGATCCATAAGAATTTCTAAAACCAGCCAGGCCAGTCTTCTAGTTCTTTTATTCTGCTGGTGTGATAGTAGATGTGCAATCTGAAGTATTACAGTCTTGCTCATGTGCATTTCAAAATAATTTTGTCTTATCACTGGTGGCTATGGCATCCACAATGTTGGTTCTTAGCTCCACATTCATTCGCTCTACTTATTAGCTTTTCTTTCCCTCTTAAAGAGGCTCCTTAAAGCAAGCCTCTCAACCAAGCCTTTAGTTGTCCTCCTAATATCTCCTTCATTGACTTGTTTTGATTTTTGCTGATTATGTTTCTCTGATGTGCTTACGGACATTTTTAGGTGTTAAAGTTACATAGAACTGCATGCTGTTGTTGATTATCAGCTAGCCTTGGCATTAGCTGAGGCTACAAACATAAAGTCAATATAAAAGTTGTATAATGTGACTGTTCTGAAAGGGTTAATATTGGAGATAGCATTAAACTGCACACAATGTGATGAGGAGGTAAGGAGTGGGGTTGGGAAAAGGTAGAGCATCTTAGGATTTCAAAGAGAACAGGCATGTTATCTGAGGTCCCCTCATAATCTTTGTAACAAGGGGCTAAATTTTATTGAAGTAACCATAAAATGGCGCAGGACGAGTGCAGGGTCTTCAATCAATAAAAGTGAATAAAAGTGATGAACTTAGAGCATGGATCAGTACCTGGTGCTATGATGTTGTGGCCATAACAGAGACATGGGTTTCTCATGGGCAGGAATGGTTGCTGGATGTTCCAGGGTTTAGAACATTTAAAAAGAATAGGGAGGGGGGAAAAAGAGGAGGGGGTGTAGCACTACTAATCAGAGAGGGTATCACAGCTACAGAAGCTTCCATTGTCGAGCAAGATCTGCCTACTGAGTCAGTATGGGTGGAAATTAGGAACAGCAAGGGAGTAGTCACCTCGTTAGGGGTTTACTACCGGCCCCCCAATAGCAGCAGGGAGATTGAAGAAAGCATAGGTCGACAGATTTTGGAAAAGTGTGCACGCAGTAGGGTTGTTGTAATGGGTGACTTTAACTTTCCTAATATTGATTGGAACCTCCTTCGAGCAGAAGATTTGAATGGAGCTGTTTTTGTAAGGTGTGTTCAGGAGGGTTTCCTAACGCAGTACGTTGACAGGCCGACGAGGGGAGAGGCCATTCTAGACTTGGTGCTCGGAAACGAGCCGGGGCAGGTATCAGATCTTGTGGTGGGAGAGCATTTTGGTGATAGTGACCATAACTGCCTCACATTCTACATAGCTATGGAGAAGGAGAGGATTAGGCAGAATGGGAGGATATTTAATTGGGGAAGAGGAAACTATGATGCGATTAGACATGAGTTAGGAAGCATGGACTGGGAGCAGTTGTTCCATGGTAAGGGAACTATAGACATGTGGAGACGGTTTAAGGAACAGTTGTTGGGAGTGATGAGTAAATATGTCCCTCTGAGACAGGCAAGAAGGGGTAAGATTAAGGAACCTTGGATGACGAGAGCGGTGGAGCTTCTAGTGAAAAGGAAGAAGGTAGCTTACAGAAGGTGGAGGAAGCTAGGGTCAAGTTCAGCTAGAGAGGATTACATGCAGGCAAGGAAGGAGCTCAAAAATGGTCTGAGGAGAGCCAGGAGGGGGCACGAGAAAGGCTTGGCAGAAGGAATCCGGGAAAACACAAAGGCATTTTACACTTACGTGAAGAATAAGAGAATGGTCAAAGAAAGAGTAGGGCCGATCAGGGATAGCATAGGGAACTTGTGTGTGGAGCCTGAGGAGGTAGGGGAAGCCCTAAATGAGTTTTTTGCTTCTGTCTTTACGAAAGAAACCAACTTTGTAGTGAATGAAACCTTTGAAGAGCAGGTGTGCATGCTGGAATGGATAGAGATAGACGAAGCTGATGTGCTGAAAATTTTGTCAAACATTAAGATTGACAAGTCGCCAGGCCCGGATCAGATTTGTCCTCGGCTGCTTTGGGAAGCGAGAAATGCAATTGCTTCGCCACTTGCGAAGATCTTTGCATCCTCGCTCTCCACTGGAGTCGTACCTGAGGACTGGAGAGAGGCAAATGTAATTCCTCTCTTCAAGAAAGGAAATAGGGAAATCCCCGGCAATTATAGACCGGTAAGTCTCACGTCTGTCGTCTGCAAGGTGTTAGAAAGGATTCTGAGGGATAAGATTTATGACCATCTGGAAGAGCATGGCTTGATCAAATACAGTCAACACGGCTTTGTGAGGGGTAGGTCATGCCTTACAAACCTTATCGAGTTTTTTGAGGATGTGACTAGAAAAGTTGATGAGGGTCGAGCTGTGGATGTGGTGTATATGGACTTCAGTAAGGCATTTGATAAGATTCCCCATGGTAGGCTCATTCAGAAGGTCAGGAGGAATGGGATACAGGGGAACTTAGCTGCTTGGATACAGAATTGGCTGGCCAACAGAAGACAGCGAGTGGTAGCAGAAGGAAAATATTCTGCCTGGAAGTCAGTGGTGAGTGGAGTTCCACAGGGCTCTGTCCTTGGGCCTCTACTGTTTGTAATTTTTATTAATGACTTGGACGAGGGAATTGAAGGATGGGTCAGCAAGTTTGCAGACGACACAAAGGTCGGAGGTGTCGTTGACAGTGTAGAGGGCTGTTGTAGGCTGCAGCGGGACATTGACAGGATGCAGAGATGGGCTGAGAGGTGGCAGATGGAGTTCAACCTGGATAAATGCGAGGTGATGCATTTTGGAAGGTCGAATTTGAAAGCTGAGTACAGGATTAAGGATAGGATTCTTGGCAGCGTGGAGGAACAGAGGGATCTTGGTGTGCAGATACATAGATCCCTTAAAATGGCCACCCAAGTGGACAGGGTTGTTAAGAAAGCATATGGTGTTTTGGCTTTCATTAACAGGGGGATTGAGTTTAAGAGTCGTGAGATCTTGTTGCAGCTCTATAAAACTTTGGTTAGACCGCACTTGGAATACTGCGTCCAGTTCTGGGCGCCCTATTATAGGAAAGATGTGGATGCTTTGGAGAGGGTTCAGAGGAGGTTTACCAGGATGCTGCCTGGACTGGAGGGCTTATCTTATGAAGAGAGGTTGACTGAGCTCGGTCTCTTTTCATTGGAGAAAAGGAGGAGGAGAGGGGACCTAATTGAGGTATACAAGATAATGAGAGGCATAGATAGAGTCGATAGCCAGAGACTATTTCCCAGGGCAGAAATGGCTAGCACGAGGGGTCATAGTTTTAAGCTGGTTGGTGGAAAGTATAGAGGGGATGTCAGAGGCAGGTTCTTTACGCAGAGAGTTGTGAGAGCATGGAATGCGTTGCCAGCAGCAGTTGTGGAAGCAAGGTCATTGGGGTCATTTAAGAGACTGCTGGACATGTATATGGTCACAGAAATTTGAGGGTGCATACATGAGGATCAATGGTCGGCACAACATTGTGGGCTGAAGGGCCTGTTCTGTGCTGTACTGTTCTATGTTCTATGTTCTATGTTCTAATATTAGTTTTGGTGACTTCCAGTGCAGGTTTTTCTCTGTGAGGCCTAGCAGAATTTCTCATTCTATCTTCCTAATCTTATCTCATTACCCATATGCCACACACCCAAGATACTGAGCTCATTGTATTTCTCCTCTTGGCATAGGTAGGAGTACTCGCCTCTGCTGGAGTTGAGAATTATCAGATCAGCTATGACCCCAATGGAATGGCAGAGGAGACTAAATATGCTGAATGGTCTAATTCTGCCCTACATCTTAAGGCCTAGTTTTGTCTCATCATTCAACATTTGGTTGAAACATGTTTGTTCCTCATATTGAGAATCTATTTAGGGCTGATCTCCTATATCTGTCCCAAATTTCTCATCAATGTCCACATTGTTCAGAGCTTGGCAAGATTCTGCCCAATGTCTACCGCACTGATGTAACTTGTCGGTGAGCATTCTCATGCAATAAACCACTTTTTTTGAAAGAAAAAACAAAACCTATTCTCATTAAGACACACTTGGAAAGAAGTGTTAAGAAAAATGTTTTTATATCCCCCCAAGAGGGTGTTAGGAACCTGGAATTCACTGCCTGTAAGGGTGGTAGATACAGAAACTATCACAACATTTAAAAAGTATTTAGATGTTAATTGTTATGCCATGGCATAGAATGGGCCAAATGTTGGAACATTGGACCAGAATAGGTAGGTGGTTGCTTTTGAGCAAAGCTGACTTGATGGGTCAAAGGGTTTTTTCTATCCTGTTGACCTCAATGACTCATGGTTTTCTTCTACCACCATATACCAATTAGGCCCTTAGACCCAGTCAAGGAGAAGGGGAGCTGGCAGCAAACAACTCCAGCCACAAACTGGTGGTGATTGACAGGGTTGGTTAGCTGGATGTTTGGCTTGTGACGATGCTAAGTAATGCCACCAGCACGGGTTCCATTTCTGTAATGGCTGAGATTACCAGGACGACTCTGCCTTCTTAACCTCCTACTTCACTTGAGGCATGGTTACCCTCAATTTAAACTCACCACCAGTCACGTCTGTAATGAGGGAACAGCCTATGGCCATCTTGGACTATGGCAACTTTCACTTCCAACTTCTCACATGTTGCAATAAACTGGCATTTACTCTTCAATGTTACATAATGAGTACTTTCTGAATCTATGTAGTCAACTCTTTCCCTATCAACGTAAATTCAAAAAACGTCCTTATTAAATGTAAGGTAGTTGACATTGTTAAAAATCACAGTGCATTGACTCTATATTTTTAAATCAAAACTTTAACCTCTTAAAACTAAAACTGGAAGCTTTTAATACAACTACGCTGGAAATTCTTTCAGAATTGAGCTTTACAAATGACCAAAATAAAATCCCTAATGCAAAGCAGAGATCGATGTATACCAAATGATTACAATATTCTTGCTTTCCACTATCGTGTGATGTGGAAACTGATGATCGTTTGGAATACTTACCACATGATAACTATTAAATTATACTGATTGCGCAACTTAGCATGTAATTGTTATTTATAACCTTGTTTTCTTAAAAACACAGTACACAGCTAATTAAGATACAGTTAATTAAAAACAGATACCTGCCACTCCATCTTCTCGTACCTCTCCATCCTCCATGAGATGAACAATTGGCAGCACAGCAGCACAGATGCATGCAGGAAACACAGCCTGGGGAGGCTGTATTACATGATGTGTTGGAGTATTTTCTGTGGCATCTTCCTCATCTGCTCAGAAAATTTAGATACCAGTTTCACAGATTATATAACTGAGATCTTCACACGTGAAGGAACAGAGCAATCTAGCTGCTTCCTAGTACTTTGTGAAACATGATCTTGGCTTACCTTCAGCACTGACTGCTGACCGCACTGACCATACTGAGCCTCGACGGAATGAATAATTTCTATGGGATGTACTGGATGTGCAGGAAGGACTGACAGACAGTCGGCGGGACGCTAAGTTGGCGGCATCTTCAACTGGCAAATGTGAGGAAAATCAGACTTTTTGGTCAGTGAATTAAATAAATACAAATTCACATTTTTAAGATACAATTAAAATAGGTCCTTCTTCGTTATACTTCTTTAGTATTTATTGCCATTGTAACAAATTATGCACATGTTGTTCATCATGATACTTGAGGGCAGTTATCCCTACAAAATTCATTCAACAGTTTACCTCAACTTCGGTTTTCTCTGATTTTGCTTAAAACTAACTTTTGAATTGAATCCATTGCCTTGCCAAAAAAATCATGCAAAAAGCTGTGTATGTCATATTTTCAGATACCATCCGTATTCCAATTTCTGTAGTTTCCATCCACCAATACTGCTTTCTTTGTGTTGAGTTTAGGGCTAATCTAATTATCACTGGCAGAGAATAGATCACTGATGAATCTAAATAGAAGAGCCACTTATCTCTTATAACAGGACAGCTTATTACACAACGGCAATTGGTAGCACTTACGTTATTAGTCTCTCACAATTATGAAGAAATCTCAGGAGCTATGCATGATAATATAGCTGCTTCTTTCAGATATTTGCAGAGATCAGAATGGCCTCCACTCAGAGATTATGTGACATCACCAGATTGGCTGGAGCTCTATGCAACATGAATATTAACTCCTTCAGAGCCATTAGTTTATGGAACAGTGTCATTAAGGTTTTCTAAGCTATGCAGCAATCTCATAAACATTTCCCAGGCCGTGGCTTAATTCATCAAGCAAAGGGGCTACATTTGGTTTTATTGGGAACAAAACAAACATTTATGGATGATGAGAATATGAAAAATCAAGACTTCGACAATTTCTGGTTTGTAGAGAGCTTAGCATCAGATTATTTTAGAATTAAAAAAATCAAAAGCATGTTAATAAAGCAAAGAAGATTATGACAAAAGACTTGCAGTCAACATAGAGGGAAATCACAACATCGTCTGTAGGCATCTAAAGTCTAAAGGCATGGTAAAATGAGGAATAAGACCAATAGGGACCAAAGACAGGATTCGAACACACTGGTCCAGTTTGGGTTCTGCCAGAGCCATTCAGCTCCTGACCTCATTACAGTCCATTCAAACATGGACGAAAGAGCTGAATTCCAGAGGTGAGGTGAGAGAGTGACAGCCCTTAATGTCAAGGCTGCATTCAACCAAGTGTGGCATCAAGGAGCCCAAACAAAACTGGAATCAGTGGGTATCAGCGAGCAAACTCTCTGGTGTAGGAATCATACCCGGCACATAGGAAAACGGTTATGGTTGTTGGAAGTTAGTCATCTCACCTTCCAGGACATCTCTGCAGGAGTTCCTCAGGGTAGTGCCCTAGGGCCAACCATCTTCGACTGTTTCATTAACGACATTCCCTCCTTCATAAGGTCAGAAGTGGGGATGTTTGCCAATGATTGTACAATGTTCAACACCATTTGTGACTGTTCAGATACCAAAGCAGTTCAAATTCAAATTTAACACGATTTGGACAACATCCAGGCTTGAGAACTGACAAGTGGCAAGTAACATTCATGCCATGCAAATTCCAGGCGTTGACCATCATCAATAAGAGACAATCTAACCACCTCCCCTTGATAGTCAATGGTGTTACCGTCACTGAATCCCCCACTATCACGATCCTGGGGTTTATCTTTGACCAGAAACTCACTGGACTTACTACATAAACACAATGGCTACAACAGCAGGTCAGAAGCTTGGAATCCTGCAGCGAGTAACTCACCTCCTGACTCCTCAAAGCCTGTCCACCATCTACAAGGCACAAGTCAGGAGTGTGCTGGAATACTCCCCACTTGCCTGGATGAGTGCAGCCCCAACAACACTCAAGATGCTTGACGCCATCCAAGATGAAGCAGCCCGTTTGATTGGCATTACATCCACAAGCATCCACTCCCTCCACCACGGTTAGTTGCAGCAGTGTGTACTATCTACAAGACGCACCGCAGAAACTCACAAACGATCCTCATACATCAACCTTCAAACCCATGAACACTTCCATCTAGAAGGACAAGGGCAGCAGATCTATAGAAACACCACCACCTTCAAGTTCCCCTTCAAGACACACACCATTCTAGCTCGGAAATATATTGTCGTTCCTTCAGGGTCAATATCCTGGAATTGCCTCCCAAATGGCATAATGGGCCAACCCACAGCAGGTGGACCACAGAAGTACAAGAAGGCAGCTCACCACCATCTTCTCAAGGGCAACTAAGGACAGGCAATAAATGCTGGCCAGTCTGCAATGCCCATATCCCACAAATGAATAAATAAGATAGTGGGGCACTGCTAAGGTATTAAATGAACGTTTTGCATCTGTAATTATCAAGATGTAAGGCTGCTGAAGCCATAGCAATGTCATTAGTAAGGTTCAGGAATTATAAGAAAGAAATGTTGGACAGACTGTTGGTACCTTACGTTGACTGGGGAAAGCTGCATCTAGGGGTAGTGAAGGTGGTGAGAGTGTACAATTACAGGCGCACTGGTCATAATCATTCAATCTTCCCTAAACTCAGGTGAGATGTCAGAAGCCTAGATAGCAAACAGTAAGTATCATTGTATTGATAAATTACCGGAGGGCAAGTAGGTGGTTAATGAAGATCAATGCAGAGAAGTGTGAAGTGAAACTCTTTGGTGGGAAGAACATGGACATAAAAATAGAAGATATGGGATATAATTTTAACGGCTGTGCAAAAGCAGAGGTACTTGGATTTATACAAATGGATGTAGACTGTATTTATACATGCATACAAACCACTGAAGGTTGCAGGACAGGACAGAGCAGTTAAGAAAATATACAGTATCCTAGGCTTTAATAATAGTGCATGGAATTCAAAAGCATGTACCATGTACGGTTCTGAGTGCCACACAATAGAGAAGGGGTGTGAATACTTTAAAGAGAGTACATTTATAAAAGTGGCAGAGTTGGGGTGTGTAGTGTGGGTGTATTGGGACGTGGGGCTGTGGTGTGTGTGTGTGTGTGTGTGTGTGTGTGTGTGTGTGTGGTGCATGGGGGAGTGTGGGGGGGTTGTGGGTGTGTGTGGGCAAGTGTGTGGGTGTGTGTGGGCAAGTGTGTGGATGTGGGGTGTCGGTATGGGCGATGTGTGTGTGCGTGCGCGTGTGTGTGGGGATGTGGGTGGGGAAGTGCGAATACTTTAATCCTGCAGAGTTACTCAGTTGATAGTCAGTTTACTCACGTGTTTAAAGCACATTTTTCATAAAGGAGTTATTTTTGAATTTACGGTTGAAACCTAGTGAAAGTTTCTTTTGTTTCAAATAACAATAATAAAGAGAAACAAACTGACTATTTCCGTGACTGAGTAAGTCATTTTCACTCTAGGTACAACTTGTGGCATAGTGGGTCTTGATTTCCAGCACTGTCCCCTCACCAACAAACTCAGAATTGGAAGATGTAGGCTAATCAATATCCCATGAGGGAAGAATGTGAACACGTTATTTTGAGAACATGGTTGAGGGACTGCGCAATGAATCGCATGAAGGGCTACCTTCTTCCTCGAGTTCAGGTGGAGGAGTGTTGGTTGGCTCATAGCAGGCCTCTTGTGTCACAGGAATGGCTGTGATCAGGCTGGCCTCGCGACCGAGTCGCTTCTTCTCCTCTTCCTGCTGCAAGTTCTTCAAAATATGCTCAGCTCGTTGGTGGGACCGGGAAACTGCGCGAGCAGAAAACGATTTCTGTAAACAGGTTGTATGTTGAGATCATTAAGACGGAATCTTTTAGCACTTTTGGAGCAGATCAATTACATTAAGTATTTCAAAAGCGAAAGAGCCCGTTGCTATTTTGTTTCCAAGTCATTTCAAACACAATGTGAGAGTATGACATGATATGTGAATAGTAGAATAGAAACACACCTCAGGCTAGAATTTTCCTCATAGGCCTGGCAACCCTATTGCCAAATTCAGACAGGGGTCAGAAGTCAGCAGAACGTGGGAAACAGTCATCTTTCATAAAATTCACGGCCCTGGGGCAGGCTCACTGCCCAAATAAAAATTACCAGGGGGCTTTGAAAGTTAGTGGGCCGACCAGGATGGAGGAGCAGGCTGCAAAGGCAGAGAACTAAGGAAGAGAGTGTGACAAAACAGGACGTGCTCTCTCCAACATTTTCAGTTGCTGTGTAGATAAAGACCTTTGCAACCAGGAAGCACATGTAAGGATACAGCCTGTAGCTACCCAACTCAGGAAAGGCCTTCAGGCCTGTGTTGTTCCCTACCCTGTACTTGCCTTCCACCTTATATGGCCTGCAAGAACCTCAAGACCAACTTCAAAGTCCCATTCAACCTCAGAATGGGCCATTAATTACTTTACTCGGATGTGACATCCCAGCCACATTGGGAGTAATGTGTACAGTTCTGCTCACCCTGGTATAGGAAGGATGTTATTAAACTGGAAAGGATGCAGAAAAGATTTCCAAGGATGTTACCGAGTTAGGAAGGCTAGAGTTAAAAGGAGAGGTTGGATAGGCTGGGCTTTTTTTACCCCTGGAGTATAGGCGGCCTTATTAAATCATAAGGAGTACAGACAAGGTAAGTAGCGATCGCCAGGGTGGGGGTGGGTGGGTTCAAAACTAGAGAGGTTTAAGGTGAGAGGGGCAAGATTTAAAAGGGACCTGAGGGACGACTTTTTCTGCACAGAGGGTGATGCATATGTGGAATGAGCTACAAGAGGAAGTGGTAGAGACAGGTACGGTTGCAACATTTAAAAGGCATTTCGTTTCTGTGCCATATGGCTCGGTGATTGCCATGTGAGAATGGGGTGGAGGGGGGGGAGGGGAGGGCTGCACAGGCCTCAAGGAGCATGAGTTGATGGGCAAGACCAGGGCTGGAGAAGCAAACCAGAGAAATGAGGCCTGGACTAGGGCTGGAGAAGGTGGTGCTGTTGGGCCAGGCCTGGAGAGACACACAGGCTGAAGGGAAAGTTTGGGGGGGTGGGAAAGAGAGGAGGTCAGGATGCAGGAGTTGGGATGATATGAAACGAGAGAAAAAGAAATAGAGACTGAATGGATGGCTGCTGGCATGGGTTGGGTTCAAATTGTGGAATTCAGATGACCAACAGGGAGGCTGCAGGCCTGGGATCAGAGAGAGATAGATGGAGGTTCCAAGAGCAGGCAGAGAGAGGAGCTATGAGGTCTGTGGAAGGAGGAGGTGGAGGTGGGGTCGTGGGTGTGGAGGAAAAGAGAAGCAGCAAAGGGGAAGAGAGAAGGTAGCTATAAGAGTGTAAGAGAGTACTAGGCGGTGAGAGAGAAAGTGAGGCTGCAAGGTGGAGGGAAATACAGATGGAGGTTGCAAGAAGAAAAGAGGAGGATGATGCTGTGAGAAGGTAGAGGTTCGAGAGGATGCAAAGAAAGGCAGAGAAACAGGGAGCTGTAGGATGGCCCAAAGAAGGAGAGGAAAGACTAAAATTGAGGAAGGGACAGAGATGCTACAGTAGAGAAATAGAGATCTTGAGTCCCATGCATTCTGTACATTTCTTGTAATGAATGCTTTATCCTTAAAATATGGTACTTTAGACATCACAGCTGCAATCCAAATTTGAAAATTATAGGTGTAGCATACGAAGGCCCTGGTACGCACTCTCAAAAAACAAGATTCCACATGAAGAGAACAAACTAATACAGTTATCCTTCCTCCCACAAGGCACTTAGAAACAAACAGTTGATTGCCACCATACTTATTAAATGACATTTTCAGACATATAAGGTCTTTATTGCTTCATAGAATGGGCTGATTTTGCAGCTTCTTAACATTGACGGGAAAAGTGAAATAATGTATGAAGTTGAGACTTCATTTTAAAAATGATGTTAGCCCAATAACACTTACAGACTGATCTTCACTGATTGGATCCTGTACACGGCCAGTGCTTTGGGGAACCCAAGGTGGGTCAAACATTGGTACCGATGGCATACCCAAAATTGGAGAAGGTAGGGTGAAGTTTATACTTGGTGGTGGAATCTTAAAAAAGATAAACCAAGAAACAATTGGTAAAACAGAAGATAGAAAGTTCACATTTATTCATGTGTACATTTGCCAAAAAATCCCAATAATTTCAACCTGATTTAAAAGATTTCATCTTTAACAATGCACAGTATTGAAAAAGGCACATCTAGAAATGTGAACAGTCAAAGAAGTATTTCAGAGACAGTAGGAACTGCAGATGCTGAAGAAGCTGAGATAACACGGTGTAGAGCTGGATGAACACAGCAGGCCAAGCAGCATCAGAGGAGCAGGAGGTTTTGAGCCTAGACCATTCTTCAGAAATGGGGAAGACTGGGGGGGGGGTTCTGAAATAAATAGGAAGAGAGGGGAAGGGGGATAGAAGATGGATAAAAGAAAAGATAGGTGGAAGGAGACAGACAGGTCAAAGAGGCAGGGATGGAGCCAGTAGAGGTGAGTGTAGGTGGGGAGGTAGGGAGGAGATAGGTCAGTCCTGGGCGGATGGACAGGTCAAGGGGGTGGGATGAGGTTAGTAGGTAGGAGATGAGGTGGGGCTTGAGGTTGGAGGAGGGGATAGGTGGGACAGGTTAGGGAAGAGGGGACGAGCTGGGCTGGTTTTGGGATGCAAAGGGGGAAGGGGAGATTTTGAAGCTTGTGAAGACCACATTGATACCATTGGGCTGCATGCAGGGTTCCCAAGCGGAATATGAGTTGCTGTTCCTGCAACCTTCGGGTGGCATCGTTGTGGCACTGCAGGAGGCCCAGGATGGACATGTCATCTGAGGAATGAGAAAAGGAGTTGAAATGGTTCATGACTGGGTGGTGCAGTTGTTTAATGCGAGCCAAGCGTGGGCATTCTGCAAAGTGGTCCTCAAGCCTCTGAGAAGGAGTGGCTAAAGTAAAAATTAGACCTTCACAGGATGAGAAGGGGGATTTAATAATAGTACATAAAGAAATGGACAAGGCATTGAACAGGTATTTTATGTCAGTCTTCACAGTGGAAAGCACAATTAACATGGCAATAATTGATGAGGAAGAGGTTATGGCAGGAGAGGACCTAGAAACAGGTCGACAAGTTTTCTGGCCCTGATGCAATACACCTCAGTACTAAAAGAGATGGCTGGGGAAATAGCAAATATGCTCATTGTAATTGGCCAAAATTCACTGGACTCAGGGTGGTTCCAGCAGATTGGAAAACAGCAAATGGAACACCATTGTTTGAGAAAGGAGGTAGAAAAAAGCAGTAACCATCAGCCCATTAGCTTAACTTCTGTCGTGGGGAAAGTACTTGAACCTATAATCATGGAAGAAATAGCAAGACATCTGGATAGAAATTGTCACATCGGCAAATGCAGCATTTGTTCATGAATGGCAGGTCATGTTTAACTAATTTACTGGAATTCTTTGAGGACACTACGAACACAGTGGATGATTCAGAACTGCTGGATGTGATGTATTGGGATTTCCAGAAGGCATTTGACAAGGTGCTGCATAAAAGGCTGCTGCATAAGATAAAGGTGCATTGTGTTATGGGTAATGTATTAGAATGGACACAAGATTAGTTAACTAACAGAAAGCAAAGAGTGGGGATAAATGGGTGTTTTTCTGGTTGGCAGTCAGTAGCTAGTGGTTGGCCTCAGGAATCAGTGTTGGGAAATTGTTTACAATTTACACAGATAATTTAGAGTTGGGGACCAAGTGTGGTATGTCAAAGTTTGCAGATGACACTAAAATGAGTAGTAGAACAAAGTGTGCAGAGGAGACTGAAAGTCTACAGAGAGATATAGATAGATTAAATGAGTAGGCCAAGATCTGACAGATGGAATACAATATTGGTAAATGGAAGGTCATCCATTTTGGTAGAAACAACAGCAAAATGGACTATTATTTAAATGGTGAAAAATTGCAGCATGCTGCTGTGCAGAGGGACCTGGATGTCTTTGTGCATGAACCTCAGAAGGTTGGTTCACAGGTATAGCAGGTAATTAAGAAGACAAATGGAATATTATTCTTCACTGCTAGAGAGATGGAGTTTAAAAACAGGGAGGTTATATTGCAGCTGTATAGGGTGCTGGTGAGGCCGCACCTGGAGTACAGTATACTGTTTTGGTCTCCTTACTTGAGAAAGGATATACTGGCACTGGAGGGGGTGCAGAGGAGTTTCATTAGGTTGATTCCAGAGTTGAGAGGGTAGGCTTATGAGGAAAGATTGAGTAGACTGGGACTATACTGACTGGAATTTAGAAGAATGGGGGAACGGGTGACTCTTATAGAAACATATAAAGTTGTGAAACAAACAGATAAGCTCGAAGCAGCAAGGTTGTTTCCACTGACGGGTGAGTCTAGAACTAGGCTCAAAATAAGGGGGAGTAGATTTAGAACTGAGTTGAGGAAGAACATTTTCACCCAAAGGGTTGTGAATCTGTGGAATTTCCTGAAGCAGTTGAAGCTACTTCATTGAATGTTTTCAAGGCATAGATAGATAGAGTTTTGAATAGTAAAGGAATTAAAAGTTATGGTGAGCAGATGAGTACGTGGAGCTGAGTAAACAAAAGATCAGCCATGATCTTAGAGAATGGCACAGCAAGCTTGCCAGGCCAAATGGCCTACTCTTGCACCGATTTCTTATGTTCTTGTTACGTTCTTATGTTCAAAGATATTCAATGTGAGAAGGGAGGCAAGCAACGGGAAGTCATGCTGTGACAAGTAAAGATACAAAAGATGGATCTAGAAGAAGCTTCAATGAAAAGTGTAAAATCATACTAACAGTTCCCAACTGAAAAGGTAGGAACAATAGTTATGATCCGAATTAACAAATTCAGTCTTGATTCTGGAAAGTTGCAAAGAGCTTAATCAAAAGATGATGTGACATTTCTTCAGCTGAGCTTTCTTACAACTGCATTGGAGACTGAGGGCAGAGAATTCAGAGTAGGAGCTGGTTAGGAGCTCAGGGTCACACAGGTAGATTGAAAGCAGGCAATCTCCCAATGAAGAAGAGATATTAAGACAAGCAGTTAGTATAGAACTTCATTTGCAAGAAATACAATTGCTGTTTCACCTGAAAGAAATATTTGAGACTATTATAGAGTAAACGAGAGAGGTTAAAAAGAAATGTACTTCTTTGCCTAAGCTTCTGGAGGAAAATATCATTGGCACTATAGATGGTGATTGAGGAATGGACAAAGGTACCAGTGAGAAAGCAGTCCCTTTGGAATGCTGAAAGGAAAGAGAGAGAAAATATATTTGGTGGTGGCATCAAATCAAAGTTGGTGCAGAGTGGAGGATGATCTTTTGAAACAAGAGGTTGGTGGGTTGGAAGCTTATCACAAGGGAAACCTCATCATTGTTTTAGGGGAAGGCAAAAGGATGAGAACAAAACTATAGCAAATGGAACCGACATACTCAGGGCCTTGTCTACCACAACATAAGGGAATCATCCATTCAGGAAAAATGAAGGCACACTACTAAATTAGGGCGATTTGCAGTGGCTTAGATTTTGTTTGATTGCAGGCAACAACTTTAATTTAATCTCCAGTGCCAATTTAGAACAGGTTTTCATCTATCTTTGCAGACATAAAACCACTGAACCCTGGTAATGACCTCCTACAACCTCTTCTGTCAGGCATAAGATACAGAAGCCTGAACGTACACCCAAGCAGGTTCAGGAACAGCTTCCTTCTGGCTGTTATCAGACTGCTGAATGGACTCTAGCCTGAAATAATGCAATCTACAATGTAACCCTTAAGTCTTAAGGGTGTATGCCTTAAGTCTTTTTGAACTGCACATCCTTTGCTTGCTGTACAGCTCTTAAACAAAGCTTTTCACCTTATTTCGCTACATGTGACAATAAATCAGTCAATCAATTCCTGGGAGTCCACATCTTCCAGAAAATGCTACTTCAGTAATGTCGCCACATTTGCTTAAGTTCTTCTTCGTACACTTGTAGGCATAGAAGTGTGCACATTGGGACAGATGCATTGCAGATAGAGAAAACTGGAGAAAGGAAGAGAATCCTCATAATAAGTTGGGGTAAGAGGAAGCATGTTAAATGGAATTGTGCGGAATCAGTGGGTCTATAATAAGTAATAGTCAACAGCCAAATCCCAGAACAGATGACGAAGAAAGTGAGGTAGGGAAGTGAAGAGTTGGTGATGGATCAGAAAGGTAAAGGAAGGTTGGAAATTTAAAGCCAAGTTGGTGACAATTTGGATAAAATTAGGAGATGGCATCCATCGATGTTCCGGGAAAACTGAACATGTGGGTTGCAGATCCCAAGTAGGACTGGAACACAAAATGCTCCACATATCCTAAAATGAGTCAGGCATAGCTAGGAACCGCATGGGCTCCCATTCCAATAGTTTCTGTTGGCAGAAAGTGAATGAAGTTAAAGGAGAAGGTACTCAAACCTGTGAAGCCTACCTTAAAGATCTGCTGAGCACCTTCTTCCATGCGTGGCCAAACCTGGTATCTGAATCTCCAGAGTGTATTAAATTTCACTATGGCATTAATGCGTTGTACTGCTTCTGGATGGTGAAATTCAGACATCACCATATCTGACACAGCATCAGGTATTTTAACAGCGCACAGTAGAAACATGGCAGCTGTAGGTAGCAAGAAGAAACATTTTACATTTATTTAACATTTTTCATAATATTAGCACAGCCTGAAGTCTTTTCCAAATAATGAAATACTTTTTGAAGTGTAATCATTGCAAACAGGGCAGCCAATTTATGTTCAACAGGATCCCACAGCAATTCATGAGATAAATGAGACCATTTGTGGGTTAAATGTTGGTCAGGACACCAGCGAGAATCCCTCTTTTCTTCAAGATAGTGCCTCCTAGTAGAATATTTTACATGCAACAGGTAAAATACACCGTGACTCAGTTTAACATTTCATGTGAAAGACGGGACTTCTGACAATGCTATACACACTTACTAAATGCCATTCTGTGCCCATCTTTCTGAAGTGGGACTTGAACAGACAATCTTCTGACACTGAGAGGTGAAAATAAGTGGATGCTGACCCATTATATTGCTTACAAATAATTAAACAAAAAATAAACAAATCCTTCAGAGCTTATTCCCATGAAAAAAACTTTATGCCATGACAACAAAGTGTGCAACTGGATGAACACAGCAGGCCAAGCAGCATCTCAGAAGCACAAAGGAGCACAGATGCTGCTTGGCCTGCTATGTTCATCCAGCTCCACACTTTGTTGTCTCGGATTCTCCAGCATCTGCAGTTCCCGTTGTCTCTGATCACAACTTTATGCCATGCAGACCATAGGTAAGTCAAGAACTAAACAATTTCATTGTTGCTCAAACAGGACTCTCAAGTAAAATCGTTTACATATAAGTCCAATTTTAAATTCAAGTTAAGAGAAAATGTGTTTATGGCTCAATAAGACTCGTTTAGCGATGAAATTACAACATGGCTGTCTTTTCCTTAACCCACTAAACAAGTCACTAGATGGCGCACTAAACAAGGCTTTTTCTCCTTCCATTTTCGGAGCATCTTAAAGAATTGAAAAACCTATTCATTCTTCAAACAAATCACTTCATCATCTTCCACTCTCCTGTTTCCTTAACAGATTAGTTAACATGCTTCTTTTCCATGCATCCAATTAATTATTTTTATAAAGAATTTTGGGATGTTGCTCCAATTCCAAATACTAACTAACCTCTGTATAAAAAGTCATTCTCTAATCTCGCACTTATACTTTTCTTAATCGTTCTAAAGTTATGATTGGTTATGGTGTCATCTAACAATTACAAGATTCCCTTCTTGCTAATCATTTATGAGTTTCAAGATTCTATCAGATCACTCTTTAATGTTTTTCAGTTCTGATGGAAAAACCCATTTTTCAGAAATATCTTTGTACTGGTAAGCCTTCATTCGGTGGCCCCTCTCCCATTCATGTCTCTTCAATCAGGAAGCCTGAATTGATTACATGACTTCCAAAGTTGATCTGTAGAAGGGGTCAGACCTGCTTAATGTCTCCAGCAATTTCTGTTCTTCATGCATTTCCGATCATATGACCGTTGGGCTGTCAATTGGCACAGGCAGCATTTAAGACTGTGACTATAAGCAAGTTCTTCCTCTGAGCACTTCTGATCAGATTGTTGCCTTTATTGATAAACAATTTTTATTAATCTCTGTTCTTCCCTGTCAACAAAACAAGTTACTTAAAACAATTGCTGAAAAAAGGCAAATGGCATGCTTGAAATTATCACCAAATTATTTTCTACATGGTAATTTCTTTCAAACTGATGTCATAATGGTGGATCAGAATCCAAAATTACTCAGGATTTTTTTAAACTTTTAATTCCAAAATGGCTTATTTCTGAATAGAGAACTGCTCTAGACAAAATACAAAAGACTGCATGTGTAAATTCAGTGCTCTTTGGAAAAATCCTGCACGGGACCAAAGGAATGTAGAGTCCAAGGGAAACTTCAAACAGAGAGACAGACATAACAAGGAGGCTGACCATCAGCCACTCCTCTCAACAGAAAGCCACCTCTTGCAGATATTTTTTGTGTTTTCCCTTCTAGGAGTATAAATGTACAACAAAAAGGTTCAAAAACTAACTGCAGCTATGGTCTGTTTGTGCTTGTGAATTAAAGTTCCTATATATTAACCAGATTATGAAGAGAACTGGGTGTGGCGATAGTGGAAGGACTTGCATAATCTTCTAATGATTCCTAAATGAGGAGAGATGCTAAGTTTTGATGAGTGGCAAATGTGACCCCCTTGTTTAAGAAACTAACCCACCTGTTGCTAGTAGAAATATCCTTGTTTAAGAAAATGATCTAAGGACATTCTCGCTAACAACAGGTGAGTCAGTTTAATATGAGGCGGGAAAGATTTTAGAAACAATTATGAGAGAGAAAAGTAACTGTCACTTGAAGAGATTTAAATTCACTGAGGAGAACCAGCATGGACCTGTAAAATATAGATTGTGCCTGACTACACTAATTGATCTTTTGATGAATTAATAGTCAAGTTGATAAAGGGAATGCAGTGGATGCCGTCTGTATGAATTTTAATGAAATGCTTGACAAATTGCCACAGAAGTGTCTGGATAACAAAACTGAGTTTATGAATAGGAGAATTAGTGTCAACTTGGATAAGCATATAATACACTTTCTTAAAATAATGTAGGCAACATCATCAGCATGCTTGTCAATAAAATTGATTCAACGATCAAGCGTGATCTGCCTTTAACAAATCATATTGATATAGCTAACTTCAATGTCTCCTTTGATTTTTATTTATTGATTATTGATCCTATAACCTGGTCTACCATTGATGTTAAACTAGTGAGGCCATTGTTGCTATAAATGTCCTTAACATTTCTTTTTAGTTAAAAGAAAGTATCACATTTGCCATTCTCCAATCCTCCAGATCAGATCCTCCAATTTTATCTAGGGACTATTTGTAGATGATGGCAATTCCTTCAACCAGCTCCACCACACGTTCATTTGGCAATGGAATATAGATAGTCTTTTGATTAAACATTCCTATTCAATTTTCATCCCTCATGTTACCTCAACTACCTCCCCTGTGAGGTGATTGGTTTTGGCAGAAGCAATGAAGAGTATCGATATCGACTGAGTGCACAGATCAAAAGAGCATACAGAAACCTTGGATCCTGATAGTTTCTGTGAAAACAATCTTTGAAAGCAGAAGGACAATATGGCGAGAGTTGTTACCAAAGCACGTGTGTAATCTTAAGCTTCATCAGTGGCAGTATTTTATACATAGAGAAATTATATTGAACCTTAATAATCATTGATTAGACCTCAATTGTTGCCTCTAGCTCTGATCAGCACACATTACAAAGGATGTGTGTCCTTGAGAGGATGCAGATAGCATTTATCAAAATGGACAAGTGATTTCAGCTACAACTTTAGTTTGGATAAGTTGAACCAGTTCTCTTTGGAGCAAACATGGCAAGATGGTTTGACTGAGATGTAGAAGATTACGACGGATTTAGATAACTCAGACATAATGCTGACACCATTAGCTGATGATACAAGAATAGATTTAAGGTTCTATATAGAAGAAGCAAAGTGGTTGCTGGGAAGAATGTTTTTACACAGTGAGGATGATGGTTTGGGCAAATGGAGATAACTGATGATTTCAGAAGTAAAGTGGATGTGCTTTGTTGTGAAATCTACGAGTAGGGTTATAGTGTTGGAGAATACGATTGACCAGAATACTCGACAAAAACAATCATGGGCTCAATGGGTCAAATTGCCTACTTCTGTGCCAAATGACTCTATGCTACAGCAGAAGCTCCAATCGAAGATCTTGTTCTTGAAACTAATGGAAGGCATCTCCTTGAAGCCTTTAATTAGGTGCAGAAGTAGTACAGTAAATTTCATGTTTGAATTTACATTACCAGCTGCTGCAGCCATGTGTTCATCCACACTGAGGAGAAGTTCCCAAGCTGCAGGTTGTATGTCACCATACATGTCTTCAGTCAGTATAGGAGCTGCTTTGATCAACAAAGACAGTGGGGCAGGAGACAGGCTCATCACCTATATTAAGCAAAAAAAAGAACTATTTTATGCAGCAGTTATACTGGGGCAATTTTGACCACACCAGACAAAGGGTGATGTTAAAATATTATAAACTTCAAACCAAATTTTAATGGAGACAGCATGTTGGTGAGAGAACCTTCGTTATTTTCTATGTTGAGGACATTCCAAGTTGCAACTAGAAACATCAATACTTTTAAAACAAATTCATATGGTTTGGTCACTAGTATTTTGCAATCTGACTAATGGCAACAGCACGGTTTCAATTCCTGCACTGGCTGAGGCTACCACGAAGGCCTCTCCTTTTCAATGCTGAGTCTGTTTACTTTTGCTCAGTGTCAGAAACTGGTCTCATGTGGCTGCATCTTTGTCCATGAAGATGTAGATGCGTTCTTATCTGATAGTTGAAGCATATTGCATAGCCTAGGATTATGCACAGAGCTACAATCTGAAGGTTAACTATAGAGTTATCACTGTGAAGGCAGTAAATTTCAAATGGTACAGTATGTGCAGCTGTGTTCAGTCACTCTACTCTCCTAGGTCATTAAAACTGGATATGTAAAGGAAAGTTCATGACAGAAACTTTAGCCTGGAGTTGTGTGCCTTATATTAGATAGTTCTTTTAATATTGGCACTAACTTGTCAGTTGCATAGCTGTGCCTAAAAACAGCCAATTTACTTCAAATTATAATACAGTCCTACATATCAATTAGTTTTATAGCTAAGTAATTTTTTTTCACTTTTGCTACTTATAAGCATGTGAACTGAGAATACTCTGTTATATTTTGTATAATAACGCTGTACTATCCGGCTGCAGCACTGCAAGCTAAATTGTGAACAGCAAGACAAAAAAATTTCCAAATCCAAGTTGACAAAGAGAGGAGACCCACCCAAGATTTAATCTGGAGGCACGACTCACACTGAGTCAATAAGAGTCAGTAAAACTTCCCAACTTTTGATATGTATTATTTTTATTACTTAATCCATTATTCATGACCTTTGTCTTGGATGTACCAAGTGATTAGTGGTTTAGGACACACCACTGTAGATTATCTACAGAATAGGCATTGTTATTAAATAATTTGAAAGCAATAATTCCAATTATATTTGGTCAGACATAAATACTAGGACTTTAGGGGGCTGGTGCAGATACATCTGCTCCTTTGAAAAGCTCGAGAACTCTTGGTTTCCAGCCAGAGTGTGTTTGACATCAGTAGAGTAAGTGTAACCAATGTAACATTAACACCAACTGAGCCATTCCTTTGTACAACAGTTACAAAACCCAGAATATTGCTTTAGAAAGGAGCCAATACAGGTAACAGGGCACCTGGGATATTGTTGAATGGGACTTGCAGAGTTTTGAATGGCTTCAAATTGATGGAAGAGAGGAATCATTGAAATACAATTTCAATGGCAGATGAGCTCGTGCATAGGTCAGGTTGGACGATGTTACAAAGGTTGAAATAGATAGCCTTAGAGGTCATATGGAAATATGTTTGAAAGTCATCTTGGGATCAAACATGACATCAAAAATGCAAATAGTCTGGTTCAGCCTTGGTCAGTCACAAAGAAGGGAGATATTGTCAATGGTTAGGGAGCAGAGTTTATGGTGTATATGGAAGCCATCTTGGGTATAATTATTTTTGCAAGTATTTCTGAGGTCAGAGCTAGCATTTGTTGAATGCTAACATTGAGATGAAAGAAAATTCCAAGCATTTGAGTACCACAGCTGATTGCTACATATGACTGTTCCACAGGCAGCGTTTGCTGACACTGACAATTGTAGGCAACTACGCATACATGCTCATTCACAATGCATGGTTCCAAACAGCAACATCATCGCATAGACTTCCGTGGGGCAAAAATGCACAAATGCATTACTGCGCATGTGCAGGAAAGTGTGCACAATATTGAACCGGGCTTTCATGATAGGGAGAGGGTGCTGGGAAAGAGCGGAGCCTTGGAGTTAGATGGGAAGACGGCCGAGAGACCAGGGGTGAGGGAACGGACAACAATGGGTGCCAGGAGCCAAGGGGACCTCTTCCTAGCTGTTCCCCTTCCACACCACACTCCCACTCACACCCCACCACCGGCTCGCTCCCCTACCCTTCCTTCCCAGATCCTGATCTCTGCCCCATTTTCCCAGGTCCTAAGGATCTCTGCCTCTCTACCTGGTCCTCTGGTCCCAATCTCTCTCACCTCTCCCCTCCTGATCTCTTAACTGCTTTCCCACCACCACCAGCATGCCAGCCATTCCAAAGCATTAGTTGCATTCGTATTGCCCTAGATGGAAGGGCGGAGCTATCATGATTGTCAGTCATCTACCCAAACCAGTTTGGAGTCACTCAAAGAGTAGTTCTGGGCATTAGCTAGATGAAGAAAATAGACAGAGTCATGAGCAATGTACATACAGGAAAGTATGATGTAGCTGGAAAGCTACATTGAAATCAATTGACCTGCACTGGATCTATGAAGTTGGTGGGCCCATGAAAAATCAAAATGGTTGTGCTTTTTGAACTTGGGGAGAAGTTCTAGGAGTTAGTAGGCAGCTAGGTAGTTAAGTGTTAGTGTCAGGGTTTCAGAACAGTCCAAGGAGGTGTGGAGAGTTCGGGAGAAACCATGCGCCTCTAATAGTTCTGTGCGACTGCGAGAGAACGTGAAGGAAGCCACACATCTGCTTGCTTTGTGCAACACAGCGAGATTAGAACTAAGGAAATAAAACCCTACGGGGTTGGTGAGGCTCTTCGTTTGTGAAAAAAAAACTGGAATTCATCCTGTGAATAAGTGATGGGAGTGCAATTTGAAAGAGTCTGCAGTTTGCAGCCCTGGGAAAGGAAGCTGAGACACCAGAACGTGAGCAGTCATTGAGACCCTCCAGAACAAAGCAGCTTTGGAGAGACTTTCTGGGTGGGTCATCAAAAGTGAAGAGTGATAATTCCCTAGATATAGATTTTATTCGCACAGGTACTTGATTAAAAGAATACAGAAGTAAGTATACAAATTTGCCATTCTTAGAAGGTTTTAATTAGATTTGATAGTGTCACTAGCATCTAGGGGTGATTGTTGAGAAATCTATGGGACCCATTTTAATTGTATTTGTTATTTGATGTCTCCTATGGGGTGTTCAACAACAATTTGTTTGTTGTCCATGATTGCCTCATTGTTAAGTTTAGGTTGCAAATCAAATCTATTTTTGCACAATTTAAATTTTT
Organism: Stegostoma tigrinum; assembly: GCF_030684315.1. Classification (NCBI taxonomy): domain Eukaryota; kingdom Metazoa; phylum Chordata; class Chondrichthyes; order Orectolobiformes; family Stegostomatidae; genus Stegostoma; species Stegostoma tigrinum. The sequence goes on from NC_081360.1 coordinate 26,501,552, forward strand.
TTTGTTAATTATCTTTGCATGTTGTTTGGCTTCTATTTGGTTTAAAATTTTATTTGTTTTAAACTTGTGATACTTTAACTGAAGAAACACTGCTAAATTATTTCTAATACTAAACAAGATACAATCTAAAATGTGTACAATTGTTCACATTGGCACTTTGTTTAAGTTTAAAATGTATAATGGGCAGAGAGGGGTGGGTTTGGAAAGGAATCAGTGCACAACTCCAATCTCAGTTACAACAGAGGCAATTCTCTGGCTGGTGGTTTAAGGGAAATAAACAGCGTAGCCGAAAAGAACTCTACCCATGTACTAGAAAGTCTAGAGCAACGTTGATTCACATCAGAATTCGAGCCAGGCTTTTCACAAGTGAAATGATAAAATAGTCTCACATGTGAGATTGATAGATTTGTGTTAACCAAAAGAATTACTGGCGCTTAAGGACAAAGATGTACAACTCTGTGACTCCATGAATTGGCCAAAGATCAGCTATGATCTGATTGAATGGCATAATAGACTTAAGGGCTATGTTAGGATTAACACCCCTGGTGAAAGACAGTGAGTAATGGTTTTAATGGGGTCAAGGGCATCAAAGATTGAGGTGAGGGTGTGGCTGTGCAGATCATCAGCAGCAGAAAGATGGGAGGCCCTCAGGATCGAGCAAGGATCTTGAATGCCTAGTTGCAAGGAGATTGGGGCAGGATATTTTCCAGAGGGAGACACAAAAAGGGAATGATGTGAGGGGGTAGGGGGTATAGGTGGAGAGCAATACAGGGAAGTGTTCAGCAGTGTTCCTATACGTGACTGATACCTAAGAAGTAATGAAGTTGTGCTTGGTCAAGTGCCCTGAATGTAGTTTGGGACTATTCTAAGAGGGAGTGGGAGGGGGAAGTTGTCGACTTGGAGGTAATAACAGAAATATGGGTGTGGTGAAGCTAGATCCTTAATGAAAGCATTAAAATATGAGGAAGAAAAATATAAATTTCCTGCACCAGAAGATCATAGCTCATGGTTACTGCTGGATCTTGTTTTGGGAGTGGTGCAAGGGTACAAATTGTTGCACCTTGAGTAAAATTACATGCATGCATCAGATTTTGGTCCCAGTACAACAAAACAAAAGAGCGGCAAGTACTTTTATAACCATACCTGAGTCCTAATATATTTCAACATTCCAGAATCCTTTTTTCCTTCCAAACTTGTAACAGGTATCCTTTTTTTTAAAGAAGGTGTACGCAAGCATGACTTCTCAGAGCACTGGAGAGGAAAAGATAATCTATTAATATTTAATTACACTTTAAAATCAATTGTTGAATGTGTTGACCTTTGGGGGAAAAATGACAAGAACGGAGGGTGCTGGAAATCTGAAACAAAAACAGAAACAGCAGCACCTGTGGGAAAAAAGCGGAGTCAATGTTTTGGTTCCAGTGACCCTTCTTCAGAACTGATTGTAGTTGGGAAAGGCTTGGTATATGTGCTGAAGATTTTGGTGAGGTATTTTGTAAGGAAGATCAATAAACAATGGATGGAGTCGGAGCCCAGAGAGACAGATCAGCAGCTGGGCAGACAAAGGAATGGATGACAGGGAACTTGGAAAAAGAATAAGGAACCATTTGGGGGTGAAAATGTTTTGGCTGTGATAAAAGCATCCCATGGGCCTGGGGTGTCAGGGTGAGGCGTGGACATGGAAGATGGTGTTCAGGACCCAAGTGGAAAATGAGATATTGTTCTTGCAGCTAGCAGTGCAACAAGCCTGACGGAGAGATGTTGGGCCAGGGAGGAGAGTGCTGGAGAGAATGCTCCACCAAGCAGTTGTTCAGTCTGTACTACATCTCCCCAATGCAGAGGAGACCACATTATGTACAGCGAATAGAGTATACCAGATTGAGTGAATGCAAGTAATGGCTGCTTCACTTGGAAGGTGTGCCTCAAGCCTTGAATAGTGAGGACAGAGGAAGTAAACCATTCTGGTAAATGCTTCTTCTTTTCCCTCTTATTGAAAGGGAGAATTTCACATTCCCCACACTTACTCCATTTGTCACATCTTTGTCTATTAAATTTAGCTATCTATATCTCTGTGTAGCCTCCTCTTCACAACTTAATTTCCCACCTATCTTTAGCAAATTTGGCATGACCTTAAGACCATAAGAAACAGGAACAGGAATAGGTCTTCCAGCCCCTTGAGCTGGCCGTCACTCAATAGGATGGTGGCTGATCCAATATTCCTTACATCTACGTTCCCATGTTTTCGCCATAACCCTTGACTCATTGACTGATTGAGAATTTATCTATCTCAGCAAACATACTTTCTGCCCCTTCATCTAAGTCATTTATATAAATTGTAAACATGTGAGGTCCCATCACCAATCCCCCTTGGCATCCACTTGCCATATCTTGCCAATCTGAAAAGGACCCAATTATGCATACTCTTTGTCTCCCATTAGCCAGCTAATCTTCCATCCATGCCAATATGACAGAGTTCCAGAGTTTATTTTTGAGGAAGTAGATGATGACAGCTTCCTCCTTCATGTAGTTTGTTCACCAATATCCATGGTTGAATGTGAGCTTTAATCTGATCTATTGGTTGTGGGGTGTTGCTTTTCTTTGTTTATATTATGTCACTTTTGTCGTTTAGTATTTACCTGGTCCTCTGTTTGATATCAGGTATTGGACGGACTTTCATTTAAATAGAGGTTAACGGGATTGGGTTTACACTTATTGGAATATGAAAAAAATGAGAAGGAACCTTATTGAAATGTTCAAAATTCTTAGGGGGGCACTTAACAGGGTAGATGAAGAAAGGCTGTTTTGGCTTATGGGAGAGCCTTGGACCAAAGGACAAAATCTCAGAACAAGGGATGAAACATTTGAGATGGAAATGAGGAGGAATGTCTTCTCTGAGAGAGTAGTGAATCAGTGGAATTCTTTACTGCAGGATGCTGTTGAGGCTGTTTCAACAAATATATTCAACACTGAGAGTCAGATTTTTAATCAGTCAGGAAATCAAGGGTAATGGGAGAAAGGTAAGAGAATGGAGTTGAGGATGATCAGAGCAATGAGCACATTGAAATGCAGAGCAGACTCAGTTGGTTGAGTGGCCAAACTATGTCCCTATGTTTTACGTCACAACTTCAGCAGGTTTACAACTCATTTTTAAGTATGACTGGTACTAACTGCTAGCATTGTACGAAGATTGGTTTCCTGCCTTGAGGGTAATGGCAGAACGAAGGTGAATAAAGGTGAACGAAGGGCTATGAGGTTGTGGATTGCAGTGTGATGTTATCCTTCTGTTGCTGATGGACCATAGCACCTCATGGATGCTCATCCTTGGGCAATTAGTCCATTGCTAAAGTCAGAGATTTAGACAGTGTTAATGACACACAACACAATAGTGGGTTTCTTCAATGTGAAGACATACTGTGCAGCTTTGTCTCCATAAGTATTATGCAGTCTCATTCATAACTGTACTGTCTGGGTCAAATAATTCTGCTAAGTTACTTTAGTGAGGATAAGGTCAAGGAGGCTTCCTTTCCCATAGCTGACTTGTGATCAGATTTGAAGTCAAAACTCAACAGTGGCTCGGTGGCTAGCACTGCTGCCTCACAACACCAGGGACCTGGGTTCAATACCACCCTTGGACAAATGTCAGTGTGGAGTTTGCACGTTCTCCCTGTGTCTGCGTGGGTTTCCTCCGGGTGCTCTGGTTTCCTCCCACAGTCCAAAGATGTGCAGGTTAGGTGGATTGGCCATGCTAAATTGCCCGTAGTGTTCAGGGACGTGTAGATTAGGTGGGTTATAGGGCGATGTGTCTGGGTGGGATTCTCTGAGGGTCGGTGTGGATTTGTTGGGCCGAAGGGCCTGTTTCTTCACTGTAGGGATTCGATGATGATGAACTCCAGTGCATTAGTCCAGGCCTCGGGGACACTAGTTGAGTAACTGTATCAAGATACGTGGCCTGTTAATTTGTCTTTGGTTGGATTTCTTAAGGATAAATCTCAGCCAACAACCAAGGCAGCCCCTCAACTTTCTTCACTAACTGCTATGAAATCAGAAGAAGAAAAGAAATGACATTTCCAAAAACAATCCACTCCTTCAAATAACATGTAGGATCAAAACTGAAACAGTAATCCAAACACGATGTTGGCTTTTATGTTAAGTTCAAATGTCAAAAAGGCACTACTAAAAAATTAAGGAAGTTAGCAGCAAGAACACAGGTAAGTAGAACCTCTACATCCAAAAATGAATAGAGCTGAAGAGTTATTCATACCTCTTTTGATTTCTTGGCCCTCAAGCCCACTTTGCTGGTAGTGTCATCATCTCGGACTGAATCCACAGTGTCTCCATATAGGAGCTTGATTGCCCGCACAAGCCGAGCGCAAGATCGGCTGTGATGCTGATAACAGCGAGGGTGGCAGTAATCAATATGGCAGCAGATGAAGCTTTGTTGGCTGCACAGCAAGATCATAACCTGAAGAGCAGGAAGCTAGCATTAGTAGAAAATACTGAAAAATGGCTTCATCTGCTTAAGAGCCAACTTGGAAAAGATCTGACAACACAAAGTTAAATATCTTCATCACAAAATCATACAATCTACCATTGCAGGGCCCTCTTGTGGTACAGTGGCACTGTCCCTGCCCTTAAACTGGGAAATCTGGGTTCAAATCCCACCTGCTCCAGAGGTATACAATTACAACTCTGAACAGGTTGATTAGGAGAAAATAGGTTGAAAGCTCCCATTGAATCAGTTTCAGATAATGGTGGAAATCCTTAGCTGGTCTACCAGCAGCTGTGTGAAGAGAAACAGAATTAATCTTTCAAGTTGATCACTTTTCATGCAAAAGTGACTGGGTTTTTACATTTATTTTATGTCAGTTTTCCAGCATTCACAATCTATAATTCTTTTATGAAATCTGCTTCTAACATATCACATGCTATGATGCATTTCTCTATTTATTATCTCTGGCTCATAGATTCATAGAACCCCTACAGTGAAGTTAGAGGCCATTTAGCCCATGGCCAGCCACCTAACCTGCACAAGTTTCTACTGTGAGAGAAAACCCACACAGACACGAGAAGAACACACAAACTCTACACAGACAGTGATACAAGGTTGGAATCGAACCCTGGACCCTGGCATTGTGAGACAGCAGCGCTAACCATCTGTGCCAATTGATTGCCACCATGCCAGCCTGATAAAGGAGGCCCAATGCTGCCTTTTGCCAAATCTCTTAAATATGTGCCAAATAGTGACTGGCTTTCCAGCCACAGAATGCCATTCAGAGATAGCAAGAACTGCAGATGCTGGAGTCAGAGATAACACAGTATGGAGCCTGAGAAGCACATCATCAGAGGAACAGGAAAGTTGACATTTTAGGTCGCGACTCTTCTTCAGAAATACGTCAACTTTCCTGCTCCTCTGATGCTGCCTGGCCTGCTGTGCTTCTCTAGTTCCATACTGTATTCTCACAGAAAACCATTTACTTTTCTCTTAAAATCCATAGAAATCTTTCATGACTTTGAGCATATCATTGATGGCAACCAGCTCGAAGTTACTATGATATTCTCTCTTGTTGGACTAAGCACTTCATAAATTTCTTAAACCTACAGTCCACAGAATGCAATGATACTGCTTTGTCACTTCTACAGCACTGCATTCTTGAAGAACCAGCTCTTGATCCTGCTCAAGCAGAAGTCACAAAAGCCAATAAAATAGCTTATTTGGGTAAACTGATGGGAAATAATGGTATCCCACTTGAAATGTTCATGTTTGAGGGACAGTCATGGCTAAGAACTTCAGTAACCCCCTCTGCTTTATTTAGAACCAGGGAGCTGAGTCCTAAGACCTCAAGAATGCCTTCATTTCACAAAGACAAATGAAACAAATCCAAACCTGACCATCACTGTAAAATATCACATCTTTCGATACTAGGATAAAGCTCTTGGAAGGATCATTCTTTATGAGGCTGTCACTCACCTCATTGACTCTGTACATCCAGAATCTCAATGCTGCTTCTGATTATTTCGGGAAAGAGTATACGTGGTCTTTGCAGCAACTCAAATTCAAGCAAAGTCTCGTGAACAGAACAACGTCTTCCATGTATTGTTTCTTGACTTAATCAAGACTTTGGATAGAGTAAACTGGAAAGGCTTGTGAAAGGCTCTCTCTATATATAGTTGCTCTGAATAGATAATCAATGTCATTCACTCATTTCATTATGGCATGGTAACAAGTAGCAATGCAAACAGGTTTGTTACTCATTGCCTTTCCTGTAATAACCAGCACCAAGCTTGGATATGTATTGGCTCCAACTCTGATTGCTGTATACTTCTCAGCCACACTCCAGTACATACTTTAAGATCTTGACATAGGAGTGTACATTCAGTTCAGGACAGATGGTAGCCCAACTTGCAAAGGCTCAAGGCTTGCATAAAAGTTATTGAGAAGCTGCTGAATAAACTCTTATTCATAGATGATTTACTCTGGAAGCCATTCAACTGTTTTTGATCACTTTAACATAGCCTTCGAATACTTTGCCCTGACAGTACTTTTGAAGGAGACAGTGATCTGGCATCACCCTACCTCCTGCTCCATAGCACAACAGTCGCTACCAACAACACACATTTTTGTTCAGGACAGAGGTCTTGCTTTCTTAGGAGTATCTTCTCCAATTGCGCTATGACAAAGTCAACCACTGCCTGGTAAAAGCAAGCTCAGCATTTCAGCGTCACCGTCAAACTTTGGAAAGAGCATGAACATTGTCTCGTAGATTCGACCAGGCAGTGATAAATCATTTTTTATGCGTGTGCCAATTGTTCAACAAACTGGCAATACATGAGCAGAAGCATTCCAACTTAACTATCTGAGATCTATTTATAAGATCTGATGACATGACAAAACTGTCACGCTTGCTAAGTGCTGCTTACACTGCATTGACAGCGTGCTTGTCAGAGAAGGGCTTCACTGTGTAGGTTGTCTAGTTCACATGCAAGATTCCCACATAGCAAAAAGACACTGCTGTACAGCCAGCAGTGTAAGCACTTCATAGAAACCCCCGAATTTAGATAAGAAGGCAATCTGAAAATCTTGGAGTTTGCAAAGCTGACCTAGTGAAGAAACAACCTTGGTCAAATCCAAATAGAGACTTCTCTTCCTTCAAACAGAGAACAGTCAAATGGCAACAGGGCAGTAAGTGCAGCCTGAAGTTAATGCCTCCAAATGTAACATCAATTGCAGTATTTGCAACTGGCACTGCAAATTGAGATTAGGTCTAACAAAATGCATGTGATAACATCAACCTAGGCGGTAAGCTGATCTTGTCAATATTCATCTATTGAATTGGTGGAAGGATTCATCAATCTCAATTAAAAAAATGAAAAAGACATGTACTTCATTAAGATTGTAAAATTGCTCAGTCATCGCTCCAAATCCTAATTCGAGATTCTGGTTGTTTTTTTTCCCTTCAACTTATGAATAAATTGCAAATGTTATTCCATCCTACATTTCTCGCTCTTGCTCAATTGCATTCCAATGACATTGCTAAATTCTGACTATACCAGGAACATTCATGGTATCAAAAGGAAGTACAACTGGTTATTTAACTCATTGCTGAATGTGAAACCTTGGCCAAAATCTTTCCCGCAATTGAATGTTTGTATACTAACATCAGGTTTCTGCTGCCGCCACGGTATTGAGATAAGTCTCAACAAGATTATTGATGACATCTACACAAAGATAAATGAACCTTACTGTAGTGATTGACTACAAGATCCTTGATTGGGGTTGTTAATCTGGGCCAATTATGAATCCCTGGCTGACCAATACAAACAGAGGATTTAGAATTTCCTCAGGGAACTGATGTAGAGTTGGTTGACCATAGCCAGTTTATGTGCACAAGTAAATAAACAGTGACTTGTTGACAGGATACCAGCCTCTGTGTGGTTATTTCAATGGTAAAGAGATAAAACAGTATGTGCCTGAAGAACATGAACTTGTAATTTCATCTTGTAGTTGGGGTAAGCATTTTTAGCATCATACCTTTATTTGGGAAGTGTAACTCATTTGATCTTGTTGTCAAAGACTGGGCCCAGTAAGTGGAAAGAATGCAATATTTTTTCCAGGCTAATGACATTAGGAAAAGCAATGATGAACCCTTCTTACTGCTTGCTGACCTGCAGCATTTTCGGTTATCCGGGGTTTAACTTTCCCAGAGGCATCAGACACTAAATCCTTCCTAGAGTTGACCAAATTAGTTAAGGAATGTTACGACCTCAAACCTCCTCTAATCTCGAGAAGCTATTGGTTTTATTTGGAGATAGCAAGAACTGCAGATTTTGAAGTTGGAGTCGATACAGTGTGGAGCTGGAGGAACACAGAAGGTCAGGCAGCATCAGAGGAGCACAAAAATTGATGTTTTTCATGTTTACACCCTTCAACAGGACTTGGAGAACCAGGGGAATCCGTATCCAGATTTTTGACAGGGCTAAAACGATTGCTAGAGACATATGATTTTGGATTAACCCTGATTGAGATGCTGAGAGATCATTTAATTCGAGGGGAACAAAGCTTGGTGCTGGAACCATAGAAATGGCCCTGAATGGGTACAAGATGAGACGGATGTGAGGTCAGGACACATGAGTTACAAAATTTGGGTAGGTGAGGCCGGCCAGAACAAACATGAAGGATTCTCACATAGCAAAACGACAGTGCTCTACACTACCAGTAGTGTTAGGGAGCTCACTGCACATAACCTCCCAAACTTAGGTAATAAGGCAATGTGAAAATCTCGGACTGAACAAACAACCTCAGACAAACCCAAATGGAGACTTCTCTTTCTTCAGAACAGTCAAATGGCAACAGGACAAGTAAGTGCAGCATAAAGTTAATGCCTCCAAACATAACGTCAAATGCAGTATTTGCAATCTGACATGCAAATTGAAGATCACCTGAAAGCTGTTACCTCACAAACAAGTCAGGAATAAAACATACCTGGCCCCTCAGAATAGCCAGAAGGCCTATCAGAAACCATAGGTTCTCCCCCTACCCCTACTGTCAAGGAAACTTTGGAGTCCAAGATGGATGCAGCCTCAACATTGAGGAGGAAACCTGAGATGCTCCAGGCAGGAGAGACAGGATACGGTCCAGAATAAGCCACCCGTGGCAGACCCTGAATCAGAAGACGAACTGGACCTGGAGGGAAAACATCACAGAAGCAGCTACAAGAGAAAGACCAGGCCTATATCCCTGGACTTTTGAGGTTTTGGCACGCTGGGTGCAGGGTGTGGGGAGGTGGAGGGATGTAGTGACTGGAACCAGGTAGACCTCATTGACATCAAGGTCCTGGATTGGGGTTGTTAACTTGGGCCAATCAGGAAACCTCTAGCTGACCATTATAAAAGGGAAATTTAGAATCTCCTCAGTTCAGAGGACTAACTCCGAGCTGGTTGGCCATAGCCAGTTTACTATGTGGAAGTAAATAACGGGTGACTTGTCTGATGGGCTATCGGTCTCTGTGCTGTTATTTCATGTTTATCCTTTTCAATCTTTGACATACTTGACAACACGATTATCCTCCAGTACCACTCCCGTCGTCCACTCGTGTGGTGCTGCATTCTCCTGGATTCATTCATATTAAACTGCAGCCAGAGAAAAATCTGCAATGGCTTCCCTTCTGCCTCCTGCACAATTTTCTCTGGTGTCCCCCAAATGATCTATCCAATGTCACCCCTTTTCTCATCTACATGCTGCCCCTAGGAGGCATTAGCCCAAAACAGAGAAGTTTCCACAGACATGAACACTACTTTCACACTTAGCACAACTTTGACACCGCCATGGTCTCTCAACTTTTCTATTATCTTCAAATTGTTAGACTATTTGTCAGCCATTCAGCATGAAATGAGCAGAAATTTCTTCTAATTGAACAATGGGAACACTAGAGCCATTCTTTTCTGTTGCTTCCAAAAATCCTGTACTTTAATCACTGATTACAACCCTTTCCCTGAAACAAAGCTGAAATAGGCTCCTGGTCTTCTGCGTGAATTTTTCCTTATGCAGTGTCATATTTTGTTTTATAATGTCTCTGCAAAACCAAATGGAATATTTTAATGCATTCAAAGCACTGTACATACACAATTGTGATTTCTTTATTGCAGAAAGCAAGAGCTGTAATGTGTACTCAGTGGAGTGTCTATGCAAGTAAAATAAATAATGATTCAAACATATGTGTTATCTATTAATAATCATCTCTTTTTGCACATTTCTGTGATCCGTGGCTCACATACAAGCAATGACTTTCAAGTTTGACACTCCTGAAATAGGTGCAAATACGAATAAAAATCCTTTGAACATACTGGCAACCATGTCATGTTTCTATGGTAATTTTCTTCTGTTCCTACTGTGCTCAAACCTTCCGGCTCAATACTAGGTTCACTTGTACTCCAAGGGCTGCCTGTTAAAACAGGGAGAAAAATCAAAGTGCAATATTTTCACACTCAATATAACATGCGTTTAACAGCTTGAAAATAGATATATCTTGAGAAAATACCAATGTCAGTAACTGTGTCATGGCTTTGAGATAATAGAACTTCTTCATTTTCTGACTCAGAGTCCTGTCGTGAAAGCTTCGTGCTCTTCAAGCTTCCAGCTCGGCGTATGCTTGACAACGAACCACCCTTCTTTATTCGAAAGCTTCGTGCCCCCTTTATCTGAAGTAGGCGCGAGCCTCCTGGTCTTCCTTTTCTGCTTGGCCCTAAGATAATGATACAACATATTGCGAATTGCGGTACTACTGACACCAATGTCTTCCACAAAGTGAAGGCAAACCATCAATTATTTACCAGTTTTGATAAGCAAATCAGAATTTTTTTCTGATGAACGGTCTAGGCCCGAAACATCAGCTTTTCTGCTCCTAAGATGCTGCTTGGCCTGCTGTGTTCATCCAGCTCTACACCTTGTTATATCGAAAATTATTATTTTATGAATTAAGTGGGTCTACACAACTGATTGGGGTGGGAAATTATTCTGTTGGAATTTTTCTAAGCTCCAGGTTAAAAACAAAAGGAATTTCAAATTCCCAAACTGTATCTCATCTGAAGAAGAAATGTTATTTAATACTATTTAAAATAAAATTGACCATTCAAATAATATGATATTATATTTATTTAAACAATGGTTTATATAATTAAAGGTGTCTTTAAATTCATTTCTCAGTATGCGATTGACCACAATGAAGAACAATGTTCTATATTTGTAAGGGAACAAAATTAATGTGAAAAGATAATGGCTAAACATGGCTAAAAATTTGTGATAATATAGAATGCACAATCAGCATATTTACAGAAAATTCTTTTATTCAACTAGCATTTTGGCAATACAATTAATGTAGACAATTATCCCAAGGCAATGAACAAAAGCTTAAAAAGACAAAAGACCAAGTTAAAGGCAGAAGAATAAGTTTGACTGAAAATTTTGGACCACACAGGTGCTTTTTAATGGAGCAGGTGAGAACACTGTTCAATGGCGGATTAATTGAATGTAACAAATGGCTTTACAAAAGGGAATGAATTGCACAGGCACCAATTTCCTGGATGCTGCCGATAGCTTGCTTCAGATATGCAAATCACTCTGCAAAGCATTGGGATGGTGACATAGTTGTCACAAAGCCAACCTTTGCCTTGTGTGGAAAACGTGCCAGTGTTTAATTAGAGATAATGGGAACTGCAGATGCTGGAGAATCCAAGATGATACAATGTGAGGCTGGATGAACACAGCAGGCCAAGCAGCATCTCAGGAGCACAAAAGCTGATGTTTCGGGCCTAGACCCTTCATCAGAGAGGGGGATGGGGTGAGGGTTCTGGAATAAATAGGGAGAGAGGGGGAGGCGGACTGAAGATGGGAGAGGAAAGAGGACAGGTGGAGAGAGTATAGGTGGGGAGGTAGGGAGCGGATAGGTCAGTCCAGGGAAGACGGACAGGTCAAGGAGGTGGGATGAGGTTAGTAGGTGGATGGGGGTGCGGGTTGGGGTGGGAGGAAGGGATGGGTGAGAGGAAGAACAGGTTAGGGAGGCAGACACAGGTTGGACTGGTTTTGGGATGCAGTGGGTGGAGGGGAAGAGCTGGGCTGGTTGTGTGGTGCAGTGGGGGGAGGGGGCGAACTGGGCTGGTTTAGGGATGCGGTGGGGGAAGGGGAGATTTTGAAGCTGGTGAAGTCCACATTGATACCATTGGGCTGCAGGGTTCCCAAGCGGAATATGAGTTGCTGTTCCTGCAACCTTCGGGTGGCATCATTGTGGCACTGCAGGAGGCCCATGATGGACATGTCATCTAAAGAATGGGAGGGGGAGTGGAAATGGTTTGCGACTGGGAGGTGCAGTTGTTTGTTGCGAACTGAGCGGAGGTGTTCTGCAGTCGCAAACCATTTCCACTCCCCCTCCCATTCTTTAGATGACATGTCCATCATGGGCCTCCTGCAGTGCCACAATGATGCCACCCGAAGGTTGCAGGAACAGCAACTCATATTCCGCCTGGGAACCCTGCAGCCCAATGGTATCAATGTGGACTTCACCAGTTTCAAAATCTCCCCTTCCCCCACCGCATCCCTAAACCAGCCCAGTTCGTCCCCTCCCCCCACTGCACCACACAACCAGCCCAGCTCTTCCCCTCTACCCACTGCATCCCAAAACCAGTCCAACCTGTGTCTGCCTCCCTAACCTGTTCTTCCTCTCACCCATCCCTTCCTCCCACCCCAAGCCGCATCCCCATCCACCTACTAACCTCATCCCACCTCCTTGACCTGTCCGTCTTCCCTGGACTGACCTATCCCCTCCCTACCTCCCCACCTATACTCTCTCCACCTATCCTCTTCCTCTCCATCTTCGGTCTGCCTCCCCCTCTCTCCCTATTTATTCCAGAACCCTCACCCCATCCCCCTCTCTGATGAAGGGTCTAGGCCCGAAACGTCAGCTTTTGTGCTCCTGAGATGCTGCTTGGCCTGCTGTGTTCATCCAGCCTCACATTGTATCATCCAGTGTTTAATTACACAGATGTGCCAAGCTGGTCTATCTCTGGGATAATGGGAACTGCAGATGCTGGAGATTCCAAGGTCTATCTCTGGGTTGATCTAATGGAGGACCCGCTGTCAGGCAATGGGTTTTCATATTGTTCCAAAGTTCAAAGTGGAACGTTCTCTCTTGGCTCCAAGTTTTCAAAATGTTTTCAATGGTTTTCACTTGCAAATTCAATATTGTTTTGTGCATTATCAGTACTCTACTAGGAGTTTAAAGCATTTGGATGGATGCAGTTTAACTTAATGGACTCGTCTGTTGAGATAAGCAACTTAATCCCTCTGATTGCATGAAAATGTACGAACACTAAAAATTGAAAAATAAAATTCTTGCCAAAGCTGCCTTTGGCTGAGAGAAATTTGTAAGACTTTACACACCATTGTATGCTGTCTAAACTAAGTATTATGAACTGTGTTTTCTAAATATTTTGAAAAAACATACACAGACTTAATTTATCACTGTCTTAGACAATGTTACTTTCTGACAAGAACAAAATTATCATTGGTTCCTGCTATATAGGAGTCCTATCCAGCTGCATTGAAGTTCCTCTGAATTTTGGAGATCCCCTTCTTGCTTTTTGAAATCTGTGCATTGTTTGCGATTGATGACTTACATCAAATTCATGGAGTCATTTTCATATTTAAAAAGTACCTCTCTGATGTAGAAATTTAAATCACTGTAGCCCAGAAGCAGTTTTTTTGGTACTACTTCAATATTTTAAGCAATTTACACTCTATGCAATACAGTAGCCTTGGTCTCCTTTTCAATTCTATTCCTGCTTATGCATGTAGCACACTCAACCTCAAATATTAAGAGGACACCGCGTAATGTTTGATTGAGTGTTTTATCTTGCCACTGGCAGTAAATTGACCTACTCTATTTTAAAAACTACAGTAATTCCTGATGAACAGTAACTGAGGAATTAAGACTGGGCAAGTGTATTATTCATCTTGTTCATTTGTAGACAGTTTCATTGGTTTGAGCGCTAAGTTAAAGTAACTGTAATGGTCAGTGCCTCGTATACAGCAAGAACTTGCTTACAGTTAGGTCTTAATAAGATATTATAATTAGGTTGTAGTTATTCTAGATTAAAAATACTATTTCTTAACAATAATTTTAAAAAATTCCTTTCTGACCTTTTCTCTCTTCACAGGCTGTATCTGACTTGAGGGTATGGCTGCTGCTGTGCGGTGAATCCTTTGAATCTTGTTCATCATCAATAATTCCAGCAAAACTGATTTTCCGTTCATATCTATGCCGATCTAATTCAGGATCCAGATGGAGTCGGCAGCTTTCCAAATCCTGTTGTAAGGAATTAGACATGATTCAGATAAACATGGAGAGCACTATTTTTAATCAGCAGAACCGAGTGGAAAGTTCTCATGTTTTTGGCTTGTGTTTAATTCATTGTGATTTAAGTAGAAACTACATGAAATTGGTGTTTGTTTTTCTGTCTTCTGGACGTTAATGTAACGCGGTTTGGTCACATTTTCTTTGGCATGGTGCTTTTCTCACAGTACTAAACAGTTGTTAAAAGTACTCACAACAAGAGGCTCTGTACGTGGTCGAGGCAAACAGGGAAAGGTTTCCCGAAGGAATGTTGTTATCTCTAGAAGAAGTTGGCATGCTGCCATCTTTAATGCAAATGGACAACCACATTTGGTGGGATTAACAGTATCTGTCAAAACATTGGAATGATGAGAGTTCAGGAAATATTGGTTTGGAACAGAGAAATTTAAGAGGGTTTTAATTACCACAGAATTAATGAATGTGTTTTCACTTCATTATCAGATGTAGCATTTCAAATCCAAATACTCATCATCATAAAATTGTTCCTTATGTCATCTATTCTTTGGCGAATCACTAAAATTCAGTGCTCTCAGTTTATCAACTCTTCAGCCATTAGGAATAGTTTCTCTTCTGTTACTCTACCTAAACACTGCCATTAAATTACCTCTGTTCCGAGGAGCTTCCCCAGTCGATCTACGTAACTATAATCCCACAACCCAGGAACATCTTTCCCCAAGGGCCAACTCATACGCATTCATTAGTACATCATCACCCCAGCACCAACAAAAGTACACCCATTGCAGCATTTTCTCACCAATGCTTAGATACTCCTTGCTACATTCACCATTACCACAAAAACCAATCTGTGGCAACGTCTTGCTTCAGTTGAAGTTTTTAGTTAAAGGCACATATTTGTCCTGAAAGCTCGAGCTGAAATAGTTTATCTGCTGAATAGACATTCCAACTTTTTTTATTATAAATTAATTACAAAAGCTATTTGGCCTCTTTTTCTTATATATGCAGATCTGATTTTGTTTCTTTTAGAAGTGCAAATGTACATTGCCTGTTCAGAATCCTGTACATTTCTGTGGTTCTTAACATGTGTAAACAAACAAACTAAAAGAATGCAGGATAAATGTACACTGATGTGACACCTGAGCCAAATCAAAAGTCAAATATCAAATGTTTAGCCACACTGATTAAGCTATGTTGTATTTATTTTGCTGGTGGTAGTTATTTAAAATGGTCTTCATGGACATATATAACACTGTCACATCCCTACTGAGCTAAAATCAAAAGCTGTGTTCATAAGGATCTTAGAATTTAAAGAAGAAGTAAAGGGCTACAATCTATATGATTCATTTGACTGCAGTCAGCTCCTGTTTAGTTTTCAATCCAATCTTCTATTATTTGAAATATGATCCCACCACGTACCATCTAGAATCAGTGCTAAATTTAATTTCTCCAAGCCTTCTCAAAGTAGCAGCTCTCTGGATCCTCATTTGGAAAAGTTTATAAGTTCAGCTCCCACTACACCAGTGCTCTGGCAAGTCAAAGCAACATGGGAATATTTCCATAGTTCAGAGGTTTATTTAAAATGCAATTTCTTGGCTAAGATACAAGTTCTGAATTTTCAATGTTGGTTTTGTCCTGATTTCCTGAATTAATTCAGCCATTTCAGATTTGACATTACCTGCATAGCTTATACAACTCCTGAATATAAAATCCCCATAGTTTCCAGGAATATACAAAATTCAGAAGGGGTAGCTTTTTCTCAAATCACTTTGTTGTTGAGAATAAAGTACTAGCCTTATGAGACACATGAATGATATAGTTTCTAGAAGTAACTTCACATTATAATGGAAAATGCCTCAAGTCAGATTTCCCTTGTGCCAGGTCTCTCAGATGAGAGTAGTATTTCATAGCGCAACTCAGTAGTAATTGTAAGCAATGTGATTCCAGATGGGTTTCAGAGTCTAATTGACAGCCTGAACCCAAAAGCGAACCCAACAGGGTAAAAAGTTCACCCTTGCACAGAATCCTCTGGGCTACAATTGAATAAAACTCAACAATGGGTATGAGAAAAACAACACTCAATTAGTCTGCATCATTTGAAAGTATTGCTTTCTCATTTACATGATAGTTGGCTGTACTCTCAGGAGGGATCAAATTCATGTGAGGTGAACACCAACTGAAGCTTATCTCCACTTCTAAAGCCAGCATGTTCAAGCATAGGAACACCTTGGCCACCGAAGATCATTAAACTGATAGGAAAACAGTTATAGTGTACGAAGAACTGGAGTAATATTGCAACGCGTCCTCAGTTCTCTGATGGATTGATGGATGTCTCAAGGCAAACGGTTGAAAGGATATATTCTGTTTTCAAGGGTTGAGACTCATGCAGACAACACAACGGTTATGGGAGCAGATAGCAATGGAGATCATTGCCATAACTACGGGATCTTAGGAGCTGGAGGCAGTGTTTGGAGAAATTCAATTACCTCAACCAAGTGGCTAAGATCAATAAATTGCTCGTCAATTTCTACAGCCCACCAACACCAACATCATGTATAGCTCAATGTATCATGCCGCCACCATTGATAATTTTGTTTTAAGCAAGGCAGGCTCATATATATTTAAATGCACTCCAGTTGAACTTCACACACTTACCACTGCTACAATCCTTACCCCCGTATCTCTCAGCTTTCACTTACACCTAAATATTCAGCAATGAAAGCCATACCTAAACATGCTCACTCATATACCTAATGCTTTTTGCAGGTTGAAGTGGTCCATTTTAGAAGGTAATGATACTGAAACAACAGTAGAAACTCTGATCTTCACCCACTGAAGCACACAGTGTTGTACAGTATTGAAATGGCCATTGGAGAGGCTCTACCACCAAATATGAGTTATATTCCTGCCTTCTGCACCTTCTACAACCCATTTCACTTTCACTTCAGAACTTAGTTTAAGTGTTGCCAGTCCGTGTTGCTGATGCCTGTGTCAAGACAGGTACAGCCTGAAGCTAGGCCCTGAGGTCCCAGAGCTGCAGGGGGATGGTGGACAATACCATCTGCAGTCTCCTCAAGTAAATGTAAGAAGCCTTCCTGGCTTGCTGCCATGGATTAGTATTATACAGAAACCCTAGGTGAGGCAAAGGGATCCACAAAACAGGCTCAAGGAAAGCACGAGGAGGAACAGGTGAATATTTCATGTAATACAGTAGTGTTTTTGGATAAATTTAATACCGAGCAATAGCGCTGTGATGTCTGTTACTTCAAGACTTTGGCAATTCCAAACAAATGGCAAGGTGTTGGTGTGGAGCAACAGTTTTCATGGCAACTGCTCGATGTTAATGACCAGCCTATCTAGAAAGATCATGGACTGGATGCCTCCTCCC
The DNA here is from genome assembly GCF_030684315.1 of Stegostoma tigrinum. Lineage (NCBI taxonomy): Eukaryota > Metazoa > Chordata > Chondrichthyes > Orectolobiformes > Stegostomatidae > Stegostoma > Stegostoma tigrinum. Next base: position 26,519,297 of record NC_081360.1, read on the forward strand.
ATCATTGTCATCATCTTCCTCCTCCTCCTCCTCCCGAGGTGATTGCCAAAACTCTGGTGACACGGGCTGCACTCTCATGAAGGCCAAGTTGTGGAGGATGCAGAAGGTGGCCAAAAATTCAGAGATAAATTTCAGCTAGTATTTGAGGTATCTACGGATGCCAAAAGGGGTCTGGGTGCAGCATTTTTGCTCTCCAAAAGTTTATTCTATTGACACAATGTAAGAGGCTGAGGACATGAAGATCAGAGTGGGATATGAGTAGAGGATTCAGATGAGAGGTAACTGGGGTGAAGGAGCAACAGTAGACTTGCAACTCGGCATTTTACAGCCTTCTGGGCTCAAGAACACTGAATTAAACCACTGCAGATCATAACGCCTGAGTCTATTATGTTTATTTTGGATAGCAGCTGTTGAAGATGTTCTGCTTTTCTCATTTATACTTATTCTGATCCCAACTTCTGTTTCTTTACTAACCGATTTCCAACTCTCTTGCCTTCTATGATCATCCCTCTTGGGTGCCACATAGAATAGTCCTTCCCTTTTGATCTTCCACCACTATTTCACATCCCATCACCCTGCCCTGCTTTTGTACTTGCCCAAAAAACTGTCCTATCTCTAACTTTTCCAGTTCTAATGATAGGTTATCAATCTGAAACAACTCATTCTGTTCCACTCTGCAGAGCTGTTGCTCGACATGCCAAGTACTTCGAGCATTTTGCTTTTATTTCAGTTTTCCAGAAATTTTGCCATTGTTAAAATAAAAGAACACAGACATACTGTCATCAAGGTAGTCTTCTTCTTCATCTTCTTTCCTCAGCCTTCGTTTAGTCTCATCATCATAGATGAAACTCAATATGTTTGCTGGGCTTTCACTCTCTGTATGACACAGTTCATTCAACCTGTTCCCAATAGCCTGTAATGAATCCAGAATCAAAGCTTCAGAACAGCAATTGAAGTATTTACATAAGAACAGCAAGCAGTAAACCTTTTACAGGAACCAGTTTCCATTTCAGCAGTAACTGTGGTACACATTCAAATTATAAGCATTGATGGCCATTCATTTCACTGTTTTTCCTTTCCCTCTCTGTGCAGCTGCATGTTGAATAATACCCACACATGTAAAAGGTATTAAGTGTGAGGCTGGATGAACACAGCAGGCCCAGCAGCATCTCAGGAGCACAAAGCTGACGTTTCGGGCCTAGACCCTTCATCAGAGAGGGGGATGGGGTGAGGGTTCTGGAATAAATGGGGAGAGAGGGGGAGGCAGACCGAAGATGGAGAGAAAAGAAGATAGGTGGAGAGGAGAGTATAGGTGGGGAGGTAGGGAGGGGATAGGTCAGTCCAGGGAAGACGGACAGGTCAAGGAGGTGGGATGAGGTTAGTAGGTAGGAGATGGAGGTGCGGCTTGGGGTGGGAGGAAGGGATGGGTGAGAGGAAGAACAGGTTAGGGAGGCAGAGACAGGTTGGACTGGTTTTAGGATGCAGTGGGTGGAGGGGAAGAGCTGGGCTGGTTGTGTGGTGCAGTGGGGGGAGGGGACGAACTGGGCTGGTTTTGGGATGTGGTGGGGGAAGGGGAGATTTTGAAGCCGGTGAAGTCCACATTGATGCCATTGGGCTGCAGGGTTCCCAGGCGGAATATGAGTTGCTGTTCCTGCAACCTTCGGGTGGCATCATTGTGGCACTGCAGGAGGCCCATGATGGACATGTCATCTAAAGAATGGGAGGGGGAGTGGAAATGGTTTGCAACTGGGAGGTGCAGTTGTTTATTGCGAACCGAGCGGAGGTGTTCTGCAAAGCGGTTCCCAAGCCTCCGCTTGGTTTCCCCAATGTAGAGGGAGCCACACCAGGTACAATGGATGCAGTACACCACATTGGCAGATGTGCAGGTGAACCTCTGCTTAATATGGAAAGTCATCTTGGGGCCTGGGATGGGGTGAGGGAGGAGGTGTGGGGGCAAGTGTAGCATTTCCTGCGGTTGCAGGGGAAGGTGCCGGGTGTGGTGGGGTTGGAGGGCAGTTTGGAGCGAACTAGGGAGTCACGGAGGGCGCGGTCTCTCCGGAAAGCAGACAAGGGTGGGGATGGAAAAATGTCTTGGGTGGTGGGGTCGGATTGTAGATGGCGGAAGTGTCGGAGGATGATGCGTTGTATCCGGAGGTTGGTGGGGTGGTGTGTGAGAACGAGGGGGATCATCTTTGGGTGGTTGTGGCGGGGGTGGGGTGTGAGGGATGTGTTGTGGGAAATGCCGGAGACAAGGTCAAGGGCGTTCTCGACCACTGTGGGTGGAAAGTTGCGGTCCTTGGAGAATTTGGACATCTGGGATGTGCGGGAGTGGAATGCCTCATCGTGGGAGCAGACGCGGCGGAGGCAGAGGAATTGGGAATAGGGGATGGAATTTTTGCAGGAGGGTGGGTGGGAGGAGGTAGCTGTGGGAACCACTCTCTCCGTGACTCCCTTGTTCGCTCCACACTGCCCTCCAACCCCACCACACCCAGCACCTTCCCCTGCAACCGCAGGAAATGCCCCCACACCTCCTCCCTCACCCGCATCCCAGGCCCCAAGATGACTTTCCATATTAAGCAGAGGTTCACCTGCACATCCGCCAATGTGGTATACTGCATCCATTGTACCCGGTGTGGCTTCCTCTACATTGGGGAAACCAAGCGGAGGCTTGAGGACCGCTTTGCAGAACACCTCCGCTCGGTTCGCAATAAACAACTGCACCTCCCGTCGTAAACCATTTCCACTCCCCCTCCCATTCTTTAGATGACATGTCCATCATGGGCCTCCTGCACTGCCACAATGATGCCACCCGAAGGTTGCAGGAACAGCAACTCATATTCCACTTGGGAACCCTGCAGCCCAATGGCATCAATGTGGACTTCACCAGCTTCAAAATCTCCCCTTCCCCCACCACATCCCAAAACCAGCCCAGTTCATCCCCTCCCCCCACTGCACCACACAACCAGCCCAGCTCTTCCCCCCCACCCACTGCATCCCAAAACCAGGCCAATTTGTCTCTGCCTCCCTAACCTGTTCTTCCTCTCACTCATCCCTTCCTCCCACCCCAAGCTGCACCTCCATCTCCTACCTACTAACCTCATCCCACCTCCTTGACTTGTCTGTCTTCCCTGGACTGACCTATCCCCTCCCTACCTCTCCACCTATACTCTCCTCTCCACTTATCATCTTTTCTCTCCATCTTCGGTCCGCCTCCCCCTCTCTCCCTATTTATTCCAGAACCCTCACCCCATCCCCCTCTCTGATGAAGGGTCTAGGCCCGAAATGTCAGCTTTTGTGCTCCTGAGATGCTGCTTGGCCTGCTGTGTTCATCCAGCCTCACATTTTATTATCTTGGATTCTCCAGCATCTGCAGTTCCCATTATCTCTGATGTAAAAGGTATATTTGCTGTCGTTTCAGAGGACCATAGGGCTGCTCTCTTTGAGAGAGACACAGCGTCCAGAGGTTCAATCAGAGGGTTTCCGTATGTTGGTCTAGTTAGAGAAGGCAGGACCTTCACAGTGGATCCACATGGCAGGTTCCCATTCTCCAATAAGATAGCAGGGAGACACTGAGTGGTAGGAGGGAAAATTGAATGACACAATTCAACGTGAAGTGGAAAAAAATAAAATCTGGACAACCAGGAACTATGGGCATCAACCTCTAACTTTCCAATCATTCATTTTCATTCATGAAGTGTTAACTAATGAGTTGATGTTAACCACGTATTGCTACTTTGGACAGGATTGCAGTTTTAGTCAGGTATTTTATTGTCATGCCATCTTCGTCCTTGAGGTCTGAATAGCACAATTATTACGCTTATGCTATTATGCTTATAAGGAACATGGAAAATTAGGTGCAGCAAGCTTTTTTTTAACTAACTGGCACCTATGGGATCATGGGCATGCCAGTTGGTTATATATTCTGTATAATCAAGAGGACTGTGTAACTGCTGTAAATCCTGACCAAGCAAAGCTTCAAGACATCAATATCCCTCAAAAAATCTCCGTAAAACACCAACACACCTGCTAAAATCAATGTAAAAACATACAGTAAATAATGGGAACATAATGCAGGGGATATACGCATCTGTGTTATTCTTTACTTATAGCATAAATACTTGGACATCGTGGTAGATCGCAGTATTTGAGGTATACAAAGGTATGCTGATTTATCAAGAATGTCAATTGATAAGTGCTGGTTAAAACAAAGTTTGCTTTGTAGTATCATAAAGCTCCAACAGGAATGGTCATTCAGACAAAGCAACATGTAGGATAACATAGACTCATCCTAAAACATTAATTGTGCACTCTTCCATTCTGGAAAGTTTCTCTATTTAGTATGGCTTAGCTGGTAAAGGCAATTCTAGTGAGTTCATGGAGACAAAATGTTTTAAGATGTATTTACACTGGCATTTTAAAAAATGGGATGACATTTCTGTATACAGTTTGTGAGGTTTCATTTTCATCCAAAGCTGGTGTAAGGGCATCTCTCTGGAAATTACTGACGACAATATTATTCCATGAAAAAGAAATTTCTCCTTAAATTTGGTTTAAAAGAGATAGATTGCAAGTGTATATCTTCAGTTACAGCAAATGGTATAACATCCCTTTTATTTGACTGGGATTGAGAATATAGATGTCTGCTTTTCCACTGCTTTTTGTGGTGGTCTTGCAATAAAAATTATGTGTCACCCATCGCCCCTGTGCTAGCTGACCTTTACTGGGTGCCAATTAAGTAGCACTTTAATTTTAAAATTCTTATCCTTAGTTTGAAATCCTTTCTTGGCCTTACCTCTGTAATCTCCTGCTCTGAACTCTCTGTGTTGTTTCAATTTCGCATTTCTAAAGCTCCCAGTTTTAACTGTTGAGTCTTCAGTTACCGAGACCCTAACGTTTGGAATTCATATTTTGACATCTCCGTTTTGTTTTAAGATGTCTTGGATAAACCTCCATCTTTTTGACCAAGTTTTTGCTCAGCTGTCTTAATAACTCCTTACATAACATTGTGCCAAATTTTGCTTTACAACATTCTTGTGATTTGCCATCTTTTGTTTTACTGCATCAGGACAATATATAAATGCAATGTGCTGTTGAAATGGCAAACTATTTCATTCAAGGCACAGGTTGATGAACTAAAGATATGCATGCATGTTATTATTACTACAGAAAGTTCTGGAATATCCTCCCAACTTGCCCATTTTAAAATGAGCCACTAACCTTGGAGCAGTGTCTCTGTGGAATTTTCCAGACCTGGACACTTCCCAGCTGTCCACGAGTTCAAGAAGATGGGAGCAAGAAATACTAACGTGGAAACTATGTCCCTTTTTCGCTAGTTTATGCTGTGTTCTGAGATTTAACAGCCTTCGAAACTTGGACAGCTGCTAGGGAAGTACATCTATAAAGTAAGTTAAGGGTGTAGGATGCCAGGATCTTCCTTATAACTCCCTGTATTTCTTACCCAAAATGGTAAATCTCTGATCCCTTGTTTTGTATCAACAGTAGGATGAGGAGATGGGTTAGAGGAGATAGGATGGCAAATGAGTGTAAAGTAGCATCTAGGTGAGTGGGAGGGATAGTGGTGGTGCCAAGTCAAGTTGGGTAATGTTGGATCCATTGGAGTTTGAGTTGGAGAAGGAGAAGACAGCTTGGCATTGTGGATTGGGGACTTTTGGGGGGTGGGGAAGAGCGAGAGGATGCAATGTCAGGTCCAGGTGAGCAGGGAGGTGTCAGGTTGAGGGTCAGAGGCCAGTCAGTTCCAGGAATGTCAAGGGTTGGAGAGGGTGTCATGGCGGAGGGAGTGTGAGGTGGCCTCAGATTCCAATGTTAGGGGATATTTTAGGGTTTCCACAGCTAGGCAATTAATGTTGGATAGTTTAACTTTGTAGGCAATTCCTGCAGCATCAGTTCTATTTAGATTTCTGCATTGCTCCAATGTGCATCTCCAGACTACACTGCTACAATGACTATCTGCCTATTGGGTGATCTGGGCCTTAGAATATTGCTTCAGGAAGGGTGGAATAGTCCTTGAGAAACACCACTTACCAGAATAACTCTTGGTATGAGTGAGATCAACTGCAAGGTTATGTTGGAGAAACTGCTGTTCTCCTTGATGCAAAAGAGAATGAGGGCAGATTGAATAGAAGAGTACAACATTATGGCAGGTTTAGTTAAAGTAGGCCGGGAAAAGTTGCTCCAGTTAGCTGTTGATACAAAACAAGGGATCAGAGGCTTACAATTTTGGATAAAAATTACAGGGAGATACTAGGAAGAATTTATTTTATGCAGTGAGTGATAATAGCCTGGAACCTACTGTCTATGCAAGGAGTGAAAATGGAGATATTTGATGGTTTTGGAAGGAAATTGGACTGAGCTTAGGAGAAATGAACTTGCTGGGTGTGGAGATAGATTAGGCAATAACATTAATAGGATCATTAAATCGAGCGATGGTATTAGCTCCAAATGGTCTCCTATACCACCATAATAACTTCTCATCCCTTTTGCCATGTATTGCATGTTTACTTTCTGATAAATTAATTGTAACTCCAATCCATTTGCCAGTGCAAATCATCTGAGCTTACTCTGTTTCCCTCACATTGGTTTGGCCCCCTCCCTTTATTCTAATATTAAGCTTTGCAGAAGATTCAAGAATATTTGCTGGTAACTCAAATTCTCTCCTTCTGTGGTGTTTTCCTGTTGGATTTACATGGATTGTTCTCTAGATATCATGTATGATTATGATAAACAAGAACTTAAAACTGTACACGTTATTTGAGACATTTTTAAAGCCATTATTAAAATAGTACAGACATACACCCATTCATTTCTTGGGTATTATTTATTATGCCAAATGTTCCTTTCTTACCTCACCCCACTGACAGAAGAGTTTTGCTGCTTTCCACTGTAATTTCTGATTACGCTTATTTCCAACCACGGGCGATCTTCCTCGGGATAAGCCTTTTTTAGCGATATTTACATGGTGTCCTTTCATCCATTCTGGCCAGTTTCCTCGATTGCAACGATGTACAAACCGGGCACACTCCAGGAATAGTGCTGCCCTTGCCACCACTGGCGCTTCCTAGGTGGGAAGAAAATGTTTGAGCTTGATTTATTGTTGTCACATGTACTGAGATATAGCAAAAAGTGTTGTCTTGCATGCTAGCTGGTTGTGTAAAAATCTTTAAAAAAGTATTCAGTGAGAGCTGTGTAAATCAAAGTCATCATCCATTACATTCAACCCTTCAATTGAAATGCTAAGCAGATGTTTTAAAAAAGTTTGCCACTGCTTGCCATGTCCTGTGGGTAAAAACAGCGATATTTTGAAAATATTGTTCACTTATTACATTTTCACTGGTACTTAGAAAGAAATTTAGTAGTCCATATGACATTACAGTCACGATATCTAACTTTTGGTCTGGCATATAGAACATTGAACATAACAGCACAGTACAGGCCCTTTGGACCTCGATGTTGTGCCGACCTGTCATACCGATCTCAAGCCCATCTAACCTACACTATTCCATGTACGTCCATATGCTTATCCAATGACGACTTAAATGTACCTAAAGTTGGCGAATCTACTACCGTTGCAGGCAAAGCGTTCCATTCCCTTACTACTCTCTGAGTAAAGAAACTATCTCTGACATCTGTCCTATATCTTTCACCCCTCAATTTAAAGCTACGCCCCCTCGTGCTCGCCATTACCATTCTAGGAAAAAGGCTCTCCCTATCCACGCGATCTAACCCTCTGATTATTTTATGTTTCAATTAGGTCACCTCTCAACCACCTTCTCTCCAATGAAAACAGCCTCAAGTCCCTCAGCCTTTCCTCGTAAGACCTTCCCTCCATACCACACAACATCCTGGGAAATCTCCTCTGCACCCTTTCCAAAGCTTCCATGTTCATATTTTTAATGCATCAAATTGATCACAGTTATAAAAGTTTCTGTGCAATCAAATTTCTTTCCCAAGGTAGTATGCAATAATAATTTTCACAATAAAATTTGGAACTGCAATACACCAAGTCATTTGGCAGCCAAAAGATGAGTCTGGCACTATGATCTAAATCTGTTTAAACTTCCAGAATAATTACCAAATAAAGAGTAACAGGATTATTTCCATTTTAAGGGATCTATAATAAAAAATTGCATTTTAAAAGGCCATTCAAATTATAACCAATATTCAAATATTTTCTCATCTAGCATGAATTTCTTTTCCAATTTATAGTTAAGGACATTCAACAGGCCATGTGAAGTACTTCTAAACCCTCTTCCTCAATGACCTAAATATCAAAATGTTGGTCATTTTGTCATCTACTTGTCAGTTTCAGACTGAAGTGTAAATGATTATGAGCAGCAAGTTGCAAAGAAACATTGAGAGATTAAGTCAGTGCCTAAAACTGGAGGGGTGCCATGGTGTTCAACTTGTATAACCGGGACGTCATCCAATTTGGATCTGAAAAACAAAGACTGGAATATCTTTTTAATGAGAAACTAGGAATTGTGGAGGAGCAGAGGGTATTTTAGTGTTTGTGAAACTTAACACCAAGTACCTGCCAGAATGAGGTGTTACAGGTTCAGATGGTAGCTACCTCTAAGGACTTATAGAAACAGGCTCACTTTCCTAGACATGAGAAAAAGAGATAATGCAGAAAGAGGCTACATTGGTTCAAAGAGTTTATGTCCTAAGCTGTGTGTCCATCTGCATGAAGACCTGTAGCCAAAGTCAATCCAAACACATTCACTGCCAGGAGTGCTGAACTCAGCATGGCCTTTCCCATTTGCATGATCAGTTTGAAGGGTCCCCTGTCACTGTGTGGCTGAGTGGGTGGTCAGAGCAGATCCACGATATCTCTAATGTCATTGACATAACATCTCAGCCAGGGAGGGCAACAGGATTTATCTCTGTAGTATGCTTTCCACAATTGCTAGATACGCACGTTGCAATAAGGACTGTCATACAGAGTGGAGACCAGGCATAATCTTAAAGGGCATCAAAAAACGGCTGCCTAGCAACCATCATAAAAGACTGCTTCATGTCTGTGCCTGTTACCCTGGTAAATGTCACGACTCATTTATTTGTCATGACTCAAGGCTGCGAATGAATGTTCACACAATCTCTCACACAGCTGCACAGATGAATACTCAGGCACAAAGGGTATTCTTTAAAGAAGTGGCTGCTCACAGCTCTGCGGCAGCTGAAAACAAATGCCCAGAGAACATACAACGAAAGGCAGCCATTGGCCTGCTCAACTTGTAATTCAGGTGCCTTGACCTTTCAGTGGGGATCTGCAGTGTGGACTGTGTAGGGTACACTGCATGCTACATAGCTTTATGCTCAAAGGACTCTGACACTGAGCCAGAAGAGTGTGAGGAAGAGGTGGTTTGGACTATAGGAACAAGATGACACAAGAACACAGGCAGGGCCTCAGAGACAAAGCACACGATATAGATGCCAAGGGGCTATTGATTCCCTGCAGGATGCCATCACACTCTGTGTATCTAACATCACTTGACAAGATGCCTGTCTTGGAAGAGTGTGAGCATTGACCTGGAAGGGGGTGGAAGGGGTTTGAGATATCAAAGCCACTACATTATATCCACTTGATTGCCTGTGACACATAACCAAAGTTTACTAGACATTGTGCTCAGTTTCTGGTAAGAAAATGACAACTTCTTACCAACTAATCTCTTCAATCATCTTTTATCTATTATGTAATCAATTATTTTTTAGATTTGTCTTCATCTTATTCATGTGTAATCCATGTGTATATTACCTAATGTATTGCAACACCACTGTGGCACATTTATTGTTCCAGTCAGCATGGTGTCTTCCAGTGTTGAACATTACCATGCAGTTGACTTGCTGCCTGGCTGAAGGTGGAGGCAGGCTGTTCACTGATCTGACCACACTGTCTGTGAGGATTGTGTTAATTCTGAACAATTGCAGCACCTTCACCTCTGTGATGACACCTGCTCTTGCTTGGTCCCAGGCATTGAATTGTGTTCCTAAGCAAAAGGCTGAGGACTCAAAGTAATATGAAATTCTCTCAAAGGAATATGAAATAATTCCTGGTCAATGTCTCTGTCTCAGGCTTACTGCAGCACTCCAGAGAAGCAAAGCTCAAGCTGGAACAACAGAACCTCATTTTCCACTAGGAAACTCTGTAGCCTTCTGCACTTAACATTGAATTCAACAATTTTAGGCCTTGAGCACTTTCTCCATGCTCTGTTCCGCAGCGTCCCCACCCCCCAAACACCAGCCCTTATCATCACATGGGCTGCAACTACAAATAACCCATTGTCAACCACTAATAGCCCCATTAGCAGCTAATGATTTCCCCCAGACTGACCTTTAACCAATCCTTTGTCTGTCCAACTGTTCTTCTCTCTTTCTTTGGGCTTGATCTCCAACCATCGTTCACTACTGCACCCTTCCCCCACCCTGACTTCTGCATAAAAACCATCCTTTTCCTAGCTACCATCAGTTCTGAAGACTGGTCACTGGACCTGAAATGTTAACTCTGCTTTCTCTCCCCAGATGCTGCTGACCTTTTCCAGCAATTTCGGTTTTGGCTTCAGATTTCAAGCATCCCCAGTTCTTTGGGTTTTTTGTTGTGTCTGAAACCCCTTCAAAATGCCTGGATCCTTCACTCTCCTGTACAAATTGCTCAGCCCTTCCGATGGTGTCTTGATGGCAGGGTCAGGTGTCTTGCAGAGACACAGCTAAGACCCCAAGAGCCACCAAGCTGCCAGAAGTTGTACCCAAAGCAAACAAGGGGCAACACCTTTAAAGTTGTAGTTGCGTTTCTGAAAAGTAAAACATTAAGGGGGAAATGTCCTGAAGCAAATCAGGTCATCCCCTGACAACCAATGTAAAAATCTGTAGTTAGCTTCTTTCACATATTTCCCAGGGTCTAGGCCCGAAACGTCAGCTTTTGTGCTCCTGAGATGCTGCTTGGCCTGCTGTGTTCATCCAGCCTCACATTTTATTATCTTGGAAAAATAAACATTATACAAGTTAAATGCAGTTACTTTTAAAATGTAATCAATTTAACATGTAAACAAAATTAGCAAACTCTTTTTACATACCTCCTGCTCGCTGTCTCTAGCACAGGCCATGTTAACCCTCTCTTTCTTGCCAACCCTCTTTCATCTGTTACTTCATTGCCTGACTCTCCCATTTGCCATTTTCTTGCCGAACTGTCCAGCTCACCAATTCATTACTTGACTACCTTACTCACCACTTCCCTGCTTGAATATCTCACTTGCCGTTTCCTCTCATTGCAATGAATGAGGGTTCAGGAGCAGAGCAGCAAGTTGGGAGAAGTAAGCGACAGCAGCTGCAAATGATAGAGTGACGTTGGGGCAAGACAAGTGGAAATGTCAGGGAGGGAAGCAGAGAATGGAAGACAAACAGGAGAATAGGAGGGTCAGAGTCTGTAAGGAAGGCTAAAGGAGCAGGAAACAGGCTGAGTCAATGTGAGAGGCTGATCCAATATAGCACGTTATATCACATATACTTTCTCAGTCCTGTCACAAAACATTAAAGTGTAAGTTTGTTGCTATTAAACTTGTGATACTAAAGCTGAATAAGCTGATCTAAAATGGGAACTTACTTGATTACATAAATATTGCACAAGAAATAAATCACACCATCTTATTTTTATACAAAACTCCAATGAGACTCAAGTTCAATTCCGAAATGTAAGTGATTCAGAAGCTTTGGAAAAATTGCCAAGCAGGACTTCAGGGGGGAACTGTCTATGGGAAGTTCCATTCAAAACTGACCACCATAGAGTCATAGAGTGCAGAAAAGGCCCTTCAGCCCATCGAGTCTACACCAACATAACTGCCACCATCCTGAGTTGGAACTATATCATTCTTTCACTGTCACTAAGTCAAAAATACGATATTCCCTTCCGAACAGTAATGTTGGTCTTTAGGTGCCAAGTATTGCAACGTTCAAGAGTGCAGTTCGATCACCACAATAGATTCTGGCCTAGCTAGAGGCACCCAAATCCCATGAATGAATATTTAAAAAATGGTTGTTCAGAAAGGGTTAAATGGCTAGTTCTTTTCTTATTGTAATTGTATAGCCTTCTGAGTGATTTGATAGAGGGTAGAGGATTCTTAAAGTCTCATTGTGTTTCTTGTATTCCCTGAAGAAGTCATATCAAATTGAGAACTGGGGAAAAATTAGATCAGCGCTCAGATAACCAGTGGAATGGTTACATCAGATGAAGATCGAATATCTAAATTTGTGACCTCAATGACCCACATTGAATTTCATCTACCACCGTTTTAGTCATTCACTTAATTCAACAATGTTCCTTTGCGATGTTCAAACCATAGAGTTTATTGTGTTATCTAAACCAGTAGGATCACAGGCTTAGATGTCGATCTCTCTGGTCTTTCTTCCAAATTACTTATAAATATTTTGAAAATTTAGTGGCTTTCATTTAGGTGCTTGGAGAATATAACCAGTCACATCCTGAAATATTAAACATATGTCCATTGGTTCTGTCTCCTGTGCTCAAATGTATTCCCTATCGAAATCAATAGGTTACCTCCAGTAACATGCAAGCATTTTTGTTAAGATTCCATAAAATTTTTGTGAACGCTTTTTTTGTATGTCCATATAAATAAGTTGCATAAACACCCCCTTCTCTCCTATGTTAGTTACCACCTAAAATCCAATTAAATTAGATTTTGGTAAATTTTATGAATCCATGCTGCGTTGAGAAGATCACATTTTTCAAACATACATGTCAATGTGGTCAAAATAATCTCCTGGACTAATTTTCATTGTTTAAATGGATTGGAGCAGACTTTCCCATTACTTTGTTTCCCTGATTGGCCATATTCTTTCTCCCCCCCACCCCCATTTCTTTGCCTCTCCAGGGGAATGATGGGACTGGTGTTGGGCAGGTGGACATGTATGCTGGTCGGAATGGATGTTTAATCATGAAGCTCCAGGCACTGTTGTTCTGCGGGGCAGGCTTGTTCATCCAATGATTTTTTATTGTTTGTAAGAACTCTACCACTTACAAGTTATAATGAGGTTATAAGGTGAAATTATGAAAACAAAATAGACCCACAGTTATGATTTTGTAAGCAGTTAACAATGTTGCACAGAAACTACAGGGCTTAAAAAAGATCATTTGACCTAATAGATCCTCATTGATGTTTATGCTCTATCCAAGCCTTGTCCTGTTTACCAGTGTATTTTTTAACTCCTTTCTTTCTCACGTATTTAAGCTCCTCCTAAATGCAGTGTTGTTAAACCTTCAGCTACACTTTATGCTGGCTAGTTCCTCACTCCCATTTAACATTTAAAAGTGAAAGCTTAAAAACTTCTAGAAATAATTTGCATTACCGCATTCCCAAATACAGAAACTGATGGACAAATTACAAAGCTTTTCTTTTACCAGGTCAAGAGCTGCAGCTAGGATCGAAGCATCAGGAATTGTACCAGGTTCACAGCAGTTTAAAAGGAACTGGAACCGTTTCATGCCCTGTCTGATCGCTCCAAGATTCACAATATTTTTGTTTTTACTTCCTTCTTGACTGGCTGCAAGGTGTTCTTCAAAGCTACGACAGCCTGCAAAAGTATTTTAAAAAGTATCAAATTTCATAATTAAAATACAACAGTGTCTTTATTTAAAGACAGTAAGAACATCTGATGCTGGAGAATCTGAGATAACAAGGTGTAGTGCTGGATGAACACAGCAGGCCAAGCAAAATCAGAGGAGCAGGAAGGCTCTCATTTCTTCTATCTGCCTCCCCCTCTCTCCCTATTTATTTCAGAATCCCCTTCCCCTCCCCCATTTTTCAAGAAGGGTCTAGGCCCGAAACTTCAGCTTTCACACTCCTCTGTTGCTGCTTGGCCTGCTGTGTTCATCCAGCTCTACACCTTGCTATCTCTGCGTCTTTATTTGCAATGGTAAAGCCAAATTCTGTACACATGAAGATGGCCTCGAACATTGATGTTGGGTTCATGTCACGCTACATGTGACCCCACTATATTGTTCTGTGTTTTTAAAATCATCCTTACTGTTCTGTTTTGACACCATCGCCTCAACAAGTTGTTATGATCTCTCGACCCTAAATAGTTTGTACAGTTTTGGATTACTTGTTAATTTGGTTAGATCCTCGTCATTGGATTCTTCAATCTATCATGTTATTTCAGCCATTTGGTTTGTCTCCAGCACCATCTTATTTTTCATTTTTTGTAATTGTCTCTCTGCTTCAATTAATAGGATTATAGATCATCCCTTCACTTGCTATTCAGCTGTTGACCTTTACACATACACCATTTCACACTTTTGATCACTTGCAAAGACTTTATTCAGCCCGTCGATACTCTACTGGCACCATTTGTACTATCTTTTGACACTTTTGATGACCTAGAATTATCTTGCAATGATCTCTCCGCTAATAAATTCTGCACCCTTACGCTACCCTCCACTTTACCTAATGAACGAGCAGTGCTTCAAAAGCTTACGATTTCAAATAAATCTATGGAACTATAACATGGTGTCATGTGACTTCTGACTTTGGCAATTCTTAGACCAATAACAGGCATGGGACTATATTGCACTGCTATCAGAGTAGTAATTTGACAACATTTTTGCTGACTCATCATAACATACAATTTCCATCAATTAATCTACAATGGAACCAATAACATCAGGGGATGTGATGATAGCATGTGGCAATACTGTGGCTTTAAGAGGTGGTGCATTTTGCCATGATTGTTTTTGTGAAAGAAGGTTGAGATAGAGGTCTGAATGGGCTGTTCTGGGTCAACAAAGTAAACAGTTTATGAGGTCTTGGGGTTTTTTAAAATGTTGTAACAATAGAAGCAGCATGAAGGGATGGGGTCAAGATCCCACAGAACCAGGATCTTAGTTTAACTTGCAGTAGCTGTTGGGATTTAGAAGCTTCCATACAACTCTCCCTGCTGCATTAAATGAAGTTAAGTTTTCTCTCTCTGTCTCACTCACACACCCACACGCACACACACTTACACACACAGGGTTTTTTCTTGATGTTCTTTCCTCCTGGACCAGAGAATTGCATGTGAACCAATCTATTTTACTGAATTTGCCTTTGCCAATGGTGTGTTTATTGGATGTTACTATATTGGAACAATGGCTGTTTAGTCGTCAGGTAATCTATTATTCTGTTAAGTTTTCCAAAAGACTTAAAGTTAGATCAATTCTTCCTTCTGTTGTTTGTATTCAAATAATAAAGTGTGTTTTGCTTTAAGCCTGGTAGTTTGACCAATCAAATTCCATTAGAACACAATGCCTTACAGCTGCCTTTAAAAATAGGAAAATTTTGGCATCTACACTATGTTCTTAATATATTTTGAGGTGATTTGGTCTGGTCCACAACAAGCATGACAATATGGCTTTGAAGTAGATGATCTGTCATAATCTAACAGCAGGATAGCCTTAAGCGGTTGAATGGCAGACTCCCTACTCCTATGTTCTTATGCCTGCATCAGTAGCAATGAGTGCTGGGTAATCTCAGATCATAATCCCTCTGCCCATTTTTGGACCCTGTCCAGTTGTGTGGTCTTTAATTCCTCCGCGAAATTGTACATTCCCTGTGGATTCTTAGAGGAATGTTGTTCAGTGGTTTTTGATTACCAATGTGTACAAACATCTACTTGACCTTCTTCATCTCTTATAGAAATGTGTTGGAAAACACAAAGTTCTATGTACATTGTTAAACTTTTTAAGGCATCATGTGGGGGTGTAGCTGTATGCCACAAGGCCATTAACACTACTCTTAATGATAGAATTATTACATATATCTTCTCCAATGGAATTAGAATCATGCCATTGAAATAACTGCACAGAGGCCAGTATCCCGTTACCAAGTCACCCTTTATTTACATGTGCACAGTGTACTACCTGCGGCCACCCAACTCAGAGTCAGTCCCCTGAATGGAGGAGGTTCTAAATCCCCTGTTTATATCTGTCAGCCAGGGCTCCTGATTGGCAAAGATTACAACCCCAATCAATAAACTTGTAGTGAACAAAATCCCCTGATTCCAATCACAAACGTGATCCGACAATGTATAACAAGTAAAATCTAATCAGGAATAGTTTTACTCTAGCCATTTTAATTTAATTGATTATAGAGTACTTAATATTATTTAATTTGTAATTTCAAAGTTTTGGAGACTTGCTGGAATTACTTTTACTCACAGAACCAAGTCATTACTACTATCCGTATAAAAATACCCTTAATCGCTTCCCCAAAGCCTCAAGTCTGAGGCCCTGGTCCGTGTGACATCAGCTAATGCGAAAAATAAATAATTAAAGTAATTACAGGCTTGCACTGAACCTCACTGGAGAGATTTTTGGAAAATATTCTGAGGGATAGCATTAATCTACACTTAGAAAGACACAGTTTAATCAAAGACAATTAGCTTGGATTTGTTCAGAGATAGTTGTGGCTGACTAAGATGATTAAATCTTTTCAGGAGGTAATATTAGGGCAATACGTTGAATATAGTCTAAATGGATTCTGGCAGGGATTTTGATAAAGCCCAACAAGGCAAAGTAGGCAGTAAATAAAATACCATGGACCCATGACAGAGTGACAAGTTGACTTCAAAATTAGCTGACGAGGAGAAAACAAATTTTAATGGTCGAGGGATACTTTTCTGATTGGAATTAGGGTTCAACTAGGCTCAGAATGATGTACGAGAGATAACAGGAACTGCAGATGCTGGAGAATCCGAAATAACAAAGTGTGGAGCTGGACGAACGCAGCAGGTCAAGCAGCATCTTAGGAGCACAAAAGCTGACGTTTCGGGCCTAGACCCATCATCAGAAAAGGGGGAGGGGGAGAGGGTTCTGAAATAAATAGGGAGAGAGAGGCAGGCAGATCAATGTGGATTTCACAAGCTTCAAAATCTTCCCTCCCCCACTGCATCCCAAAACCAGCCCAGCTCATCCCTGCCTCCCTAACTTGTTCTTCCTCTCACCTATCCCCACCTCCCACCTCAAGCCGCACCTCCAGTTCCTACCTACTAACCTCATTCCAACCCCTTGACCTGTCGGTCCTCCCCGGACTGACCTATCCCCTCCCTATCTCCCTACCTACACTCACCTCTACTGGCTCCATCCCCGCCCCTTTAGCTTGTCTGTCTCCTCTCCACCTATCTTCTCCTCTACCCATCTTTGATCTGCCTCCCCCTGTCTCCCTATTTATTTCAGGACCCTCTACTGATCTCCCTTTTCTGATGAAGGGCCTAGGCCCAAAACGTCAGCTTTTGTGCTCCTAAGATGCTGCTTGGCCTGCTGTGTTCATCCAGCTCCACACTTTGTTATCTCAGAATTGTGTACATTGCTTTTTGTGGTACATATCAATGATTTGGACTTGAATATAAATGGTAAAGCTAAAAGGTTAGTAGAGAATTGGGGCAGTACAGTGGCTCAGTGGTTAGCACTGCTGTTTCACAGTGCTAGGGACTCTGTTTTGATTCCAACTTTGGCAACTCTGTGGAGTTTACACATTCTCTCCAAATGTTCCAGTTTCCTCCCATAGTCCAAAGATGTGCTTGTTGGGTGTACTGACCTTTCTAAATTGCCCAAGGTATGCAGGGATGTACAAACTGTGTAGATTGAGTCATGTGAAATGTACAGTTATGGGGATAGGGAGGGATAATCTTTGGAGAGTTGGGTTGAAATTGATGGGCTGAATGTCCTGCTTCCACACTGTAGGGATACTATGAGAATTATGTGCATGATAATGAAGGAGGAAGCTAAGAATGGACTAGTCAGTTATCAATGGACTAGCAAATGGATTTCTATCTGGGCAAGTTTGAGGAAATGCATCTGGCGAATGCTAACAAAAGAAAATAACATATAATAAATGATGGAATACTGAGAATTGTAGAGGAACAAAGAAGCATTGGCTAAAATCCACTAATTCCTGAAGGAGGATGGATAGCTAAGTAAGGTTAGCACTTGTCCTTATTAGCTGAGGTGCAAAGCCTAAGAGTGGGAGGATATTCTGGAACTCCATAAAACAAGCGTTAGGTCATATCTGGAGCAACACATATAGTGAACGCATTTTAGGAAAGATAATATTGCAGTCAAGAGGATAGAGTGGAGATTTGTGGAGATGTTATCTAGTTTGAAGAGTTTTTGTTAATAGGAAAGATTTGATAGTTAGAGTTTCTTCCTAACTAGTGTAAAAAGTGTTATGAAAGTTCTAGATAGAATTAATTGGAAGATCCTAGTCCACGATTGAAGGGGCTCCTTCTGAGCCTTACATTTTAATGATTAATATGGAGAATTGATAACTGGCAATAAATGCTGGTATCACCATCAATGAATGAAAGCAAAAGCTTCAATGTAAAGGAGCAGGTGGCTATTTAAACCCGGTTTGAAAAACAGCCATTCACTACCACTGTCTAAAGTCTGCTCCTTAGCTCATCTTTAATCCATGGTGTCATTGTAGTCCTGCAGCTTCCATGTTACTCATGCATCTATGTTATAGTAGTTTGTCAAAAGCCTGTTGACAGTCTATGTACACATAAACTGCATTATACACATCAACTCTCTTTAGGTTTTGATCAGACTACTCCAATCGCAATTTGCCATTTTAAATTCATGCTCTTTTTTCATTCATTCACCCATATATTCAGAAACGTCAAATGATTTTGTCTCAAGGTTTTCCTACCATGAACATTTCCAAACTTCCGGTGGTCTACCATCACCTGTATATCCAAGGATCACAAATACATTGGCTACAGACACTGCAATTTCCAACCTCAGTAACCTAGGATGCATCCGAACTGCACTGAGAGTTCCCACTTTGTGGATTACCAATCTCTTTGACACAAATAATGTACATAAATCGCATTGGGTGTGACATCGTTGTGGTGAAAGGAATGCAAAGCAAAGTGAACTTTTAGTTTGTCTGTTTAATACTGCTGGAATTCCATGTTGGTATGAAAATGCTGATATGAAGACACTAATGTCCCATGTAAATTGGCACTCGAACTTGTCACTGGAATAATGAAATATGCTATATTTTTGTGCATGTCACAGGCTGGGAAGAATTGTTAGTTATTGCAGTAGAATGGTCAATATAAAATCATTACACATCGTATGTGATAATTTACAGAAGTGAATCATGGTTATACTTGATGTACCATTCACAATTAATAACAAAGACCTACAGTAGCAAAATGGTTAAAGATTGGTCTATATGATCTGAGTTTTCTGTTTGAAAAATCAATTTTTTACCCAGTTATAAAAGACACTCTTTAACTCCTACATACCAGTTGCAATTTGTGAGAATGCCAAAAGAAACACCAACTGACTCATATCCTTATGCACCATGCTGTTTATGCGGGTTATTTGCTCCTACTCTGTTCATATACATTTCCAGAGAGCTTACTTTCCAAGCAAATATAATAACCCTCCCTATGAAGGTAACTGTGTGGTTGGCATGCAAGTCATTACTAATGATGGGTCAGTGCTAAGAGGAAAACGGAAAGCAAGAAAGCCTGAAGCAAAACATATCTTAATTATGATATTAACGTTAATGACACTGGATGGAACATTAGTTATCTGGTATTTTTTCTTTATTCATTCACGGAATGAAGACATCGCTGGCTAAACCAGCATTTATCGTCCATCCCTAATTGCCCAGTGGGCAGTTAACAGTCAGCTACGTTGCTGTGGGTCACATGTAGGCCAGACCAGGTAGTTCCCTTTAGTGAACTAAATGGGTTTTTCCCGATAATTGTCAGTGGGTTCATGTTCATCATTAGACTCTTAATTCCAGATATTTATTGAATTTAAAGTCCACTATCTGCCGTGGCAGGATTCAAACCCAGGTCCTCTGAAAATTATCTGGCTCTCTGGGTTAACAGTCCAGTGATAGTACTACTAAGCCATCGCCTCTGCAATGATTACAAGTTGTAACCAAGGAGGAAGAGATAAAGGTCCCTAAATTATTTTTAAAAAAAGCCAATATAAACCAAAAACTGAATTACACAAACAAAGCCAAACACAACTTAGGGATCAGGTGCTATGGTAAATACCATCTTTTTCTTCAGCGTGATGAAGCTTAGATGGATTCCTTCGACCAGAGCGCCATTTACCAAGACGCTTGAAGAAGTTCTCCTCTTCATCTCGCCCATCCTCCAGGCCCTCAGCTTCAGAGAGCTTAACTGCACTGTTAAACTTAACCTGGAACAATTACATTACAAAGCAATTAATACGCATTTGTTTTCTTAGAGAACTTTATAAACCAACAGGAGTTAATTTTTTTCCTGTGCTCATATGACTTTGCTCTCCATCAGATGAATACGTGCAAGTCCCATTCTCGTGACACCTACAGAAACAAATTATACTTTGGAATGGCATATTAAATATTTAAAGCAGGATACATTGAAAGAGCTTGTATATATACAGCATCTCAAAAGCGTAGGACACTCTTAAGCATTTCAGATCCAATTAAGCTTTTTTGGAGTACCGCCAATTGTTGTAGCATAGAAAAGTGTTTACATGTAGCAAGTTAGTAAAATTAGCAATGCTACAATGATTGGATATTTTATTGTTTGAGACAGAAATATTGGAACAACTCTCCTGGACTTTTCCAAATAGGATTTTTACTTCCACCCAAGAGAGAAAACAGAGTGTCAGTTTAACAACTCTTCTACACAGACACTCCTCTGAAAATGCAGAACTCCCTCTGTACTACCTAGTTTATATGTTCAAATCTCTGGAATGGAAAATGAATCAAATATTCTGAAATAGAGACCAAAATGATGCCAGAGTCAAAGCCAACACTTCATATTGAAATAAAAGTGTCAATAATTATAAAGATGGTATTAATGGAACAGAAATGTGAGTGGCAAGACTTCTGCTCAACATTTATGCACATGCAGTTGAAATTCAACTTCCAATTCTGCCAATTTATGTAGTTAGATTTTTCCATTCATAATCTGGGTGCTGTCCAGGATCTAGATTTGCAGTTATTTAAAGGTCTGCCTGTTCTCTGATTCAGCATCTTTCAGCGTAACTCTGCTCCAGAGCATTGTGTCCATCCAGAGCTTTTGTAACGTGGAAGCCTCAAAGTCATAAGCCAATCATTTAGAGTTATTTCATTCATCCATATCTAGGGTCCAGAGTGCATTTCTTGTGGATGTTGGCAGATATCCAGCACAAGAACCTATGATAATCTGTTCCTCTCCAAAGCTCAAACATTTGACGTCAAATATAGAATACATATTACTGAGTTGTTGGACTGACTTAGCTCAGGCCAAGAATCGGATAGGGACCTTGTCTCAGCATACAAGGTATTGCCTAGGAGTCAAGGAGCTAGTTAAACTCAAATCATTTTGATTTGCATTCAACATGAACAAAGGGAATAAAAGTTTAAAACAATTGCTTTAGTTTTTTTGAAAAATAGCTTTCTGTGATAACATGGCAAATTCAAGAAAGATGCCATAAATAACTAATGTAATTACACTCCATGTATAGTATATAGGCAATGCATGGCGAATGTAGCATTTGGTTGCATTTTGCATCAGAGATTCTTGTCAAATCTCTCACAATGCCCAGCTTAGTCAACCATAATTGTTGTATTGAACCATATCTGCCAAGGGTTCAGTTACAAAATTCTAGAATGACCACATCTCTCAAGAGCTCAGAAAACAAGTTAAAAGGACCCTGATCATCTGGATATCTTCTTCTTTGTTGGGCTACTAAATCCTGGTTACACCATTAGTTTTGCTATTAATATGCACAATTTTACAAGCTCATAAATCATAACAAGTGAAAAAGCTTCCTAACTGGAAAAGATCATGACAACTCCATTATGACAAGGCTATCCCTCTGATGACATGATACCATCACAAAACACTGTGAATGTGTTTCAATGAATTTCAATTTATCTTAAACTGACACCCCATGTTTAAAAGCAATACCATTGAATTTAAATTTACTCATTACTTTTGTAATGCTGCAACAATAAATTGAAAAACATCTTTTTTATATACGTTTTCCAAAGCCATTGGTCAATTTGGATATTTCAATGAAAGCAAACAAGAACATCCTGTTGTTGTTTTATGATCATACTAAATTAACTTTTAAGAATCCATGGCAAATACTTAAGACGTCAGTTGATCTGAATTACAAATGTAGCATTGCTAGATGAACAATAATTGATTATAGTGAACTTTAGGATGCTCAATGTATATGGTAAAGTACTAGAGAACGGCGAAATCTTTGTCTCCCTGGCGTGCACTGGACATAAAAACTAACTAAAGCAACACTGGTTTCATTAGAGGTAAATTTTAAAAAAGTCCGCACCTTTGAACTCTGCCGTATGAATGAAAGTCTGTCAACAGAGCTTATGTCCAAGAGGTCTTCAACACCATCAGTTAACCCTGACAGCGAAGAACGTTTCAGCCAGTTTCCTATAATGACAAGTAGCACTCACAATAAAAGCAAAATACTGTGCACGCTGGAAATCTGAAATAATAAAGAAAACAGCAAGTGCTAGTGGAACGTAACAGCTCTGGTAGCATCTGTGGAGACTAGAAACAGAATTAACACTTCTCCAGCTGGTGTTATATCAGATTCAAATGTTAATTCTTTACTTTTCCACTGATGCTGCCAGAACTGAGGAGTTTGTCTCGCATTTTCACTTTATTTCATTATTCACAATGATAATTTCTAAACTTTGTGCCATTGAGACTTTTCCTTTAACCTCAAGACCGAGACAGTATCATAAATTAGAATCCTCGACAGGTGAACTCTCAAGAATTATTCATTAAATCTCCCCTATTTAAATTTCCAGCTTTGTTAGCTGCTGCCAATCTTTCAGATCGGGCAGCAGATGGTCACAGAAATTTCCCAACAGAAGCCATCTTTAGTGTTCTGTGCATGCTGGAATCTGAAAGAAAACAAAATGCTAGAGAAACTCAGTCGCCAGCAACCAGTGGCCTGGTGCGGGAATGGGGACTGTAGACCAGCGTGGAGTGTGGTGGCAGCCAGCAATCAGACCTCATGGAGACCCCCAGTGCTGTCTCCTGCGGAGATGCTACCAGAGACTGTGATGTTTGTCTTTTTAACTGTGCTTCTGGCTTTTCTGACCTATGCTATGTGTATAGCTGCAATGTAACCTTCTTTTCTCTACTGTGTAACTAAGTATTGCGCCTACTCTGTACCCAAGACAGCACTGTGTGATTCTAACATTGTTACACTGTAGCTAATCTTGTAACTGAAGAAGTTGCACCCAGGTACCTTAGTACCTCAGATGGCACTGAGAGTGACAACCTATAAACTTTTCACTGTGCTTATCTGACTACGTGACAATAAAGCTAATGCTATATTACGCTATTCTGTTCTATAGTTACCCTAAGCAAGATGGAGTATTAATACCATCATTGGACTAGTAAATCAGAAGATTAGGCAAATACTCCGGGGATAGGAGCTCAAATCCCACCATGACACCCTGGGGGAACTTAAATTGAATTAATAAATATGGAGTTATAAAGCTTGTGTCAGAAATGGCGAACATGACAACGTTATCAATTTTTGTAAAGATGCTTTCCACAGGGGGCTATCCATCAGGTGTTTGACCTACATTTGTCTTGACAGAAAACAAAAGTAACATCAACACAGAGTAAATAGTACATTGACAGATAGTGAGAAAGTTGTTCTGTTCACTTTAAGCAAAGGTAAGAATTCCAGCTACTTTTTTAAGGAGGACACTAAAAATTTAATTAATTTTCTACTTGGCATAAATTTAGGGTAAGACAGTTTTGGCTAAAGGTACAACAAGGGACCTCAGTCCTGTGCATCACATGGCCTGCAGCATTTTTTAGATGTTTCTGGTAGTCTGGAAGACAACTTCACCAAGAAATGCCATTGGTTTGACCAGCTTCAGTGCCAGGTTTTGAAGGCTGAATGTTGGCTTTTGGTATAGCAGTGCATCCGCAAGGCTGAGAATTATGTGGATAGCATAATTTTAGGTGCATGTGGTTTACAGTGCACAGCCTAAGGAAGTGCAGTCAGAGAAGGAATGGGTGATGACCACAAAGAAAAGGGTGACAGACAAGTAGGAAGAATTGAAGAGCAGAATATTTTCTAAATGAGGAAGAATTTCAGAAATCTGAGGCACAACGGAATTAGATTCAGCATTCTCTGAAGGTTAAGATGCTGGTTCAGTTGGTAGTCAGGAAGGCAAATGCTATGTTAGCATTCAATTCAAGGGGGCTGGAATGCAAGAGCAGAAGAGATGTATTGCTTGGCTGTAAAAAGGCCCTGGTCAGACTGCATTTGGCATATTGTGAGCAGTATTGAGCCCTTCATAAAAAGAAGGATATGGTGGTCTTTGAGGGGGCCAGAGGCAGTTTACAAGGGTGGTCCTGGGAATGAAGGTCTGTCATATGAGGAGTGGTTGAGGACTCTCAGTCTGTACTCGATAGAATTTAGAAGGATGAGGAGGAATTACACTGAAACTTACAGAATACTGAGAGGCCTGGATAGAGTGGATGTGGGGAAGATGTTTCCAACAGTAGGAAGAGACTCGGACCTGAGGATTTTTTTTCTTTATTCATTCACAGGATGAGTGCGTTGCCAGATAGGCGGCATTTATTGCCCATCCCCAACTGCCCCGAGGGCAGTTAAGAGTCAACCACATTGCTGTGGGTCTGGAGTCACATGTAGGTCAGACCAGGTAAGGATGGCAGTTTCCTTCCCCAAAGGGCATTAATGAACAAGATGGGTTTTTCCTACAATCGACAATGGATTCATGGTCATCATTAGACTCTTAATTCCAGATATTTATTGAATTCCACTATCTGCCATTTGGGATTCGAACCAGGGTCCCGAGAACATTATCTGGATCTCTGGATTAACAGTCCAGCAATAATACCACTAGGCCATCGCCTCCCGTATTACAGCCTCAAAGTGAAGAGACGACCCTTTAGAACTAAGATGAGGACAAATTTCTTCAGCCAGAAGGTGGTTAATCTGTGGAAAAATTATAGCCGCAGAAGGCTGTTGAGGCCAAGTCATTGAGTGTGTTTAAGATAGAGATAGGTAGATTCTAGATGTGGAAGCACTGGCGTTGGACTGAGGTGGACAAGGTCAAAAATCACACAACACCCAGTTATAGCTTTCGGAGTCTCACTCCTTCTTCAGGTGCCAGTGAGAGAGGTGGCATCACACCGAGAATTTATAAGCAAAAGATCAAAGGGACATAGAACTGATGTGGTGTCAAGCAAACCTAAGATGGCTGTTAAATCTTTAAACAGTTAGAAAGGATTAATCTGGCAACTTCCAAATTTCTTTCAAGTCACTGTCATGAGATAACTAAAAGTTTTATCAGTTTCCTCAGTATATCAGAGGTGGCATCCCAAGTCAGACAATCCATTTAGGTGTGAGGCCTTGTTTAGAATCTGTTTACATTTAAATTAGGAGTCAGACTGGTTTTATTTCCAAAGTAGGAATTTCTAAAAGACTGCATTAACTGTCTATGAATTGTGTGCTTTTTGAACAAAACAGGATGTATCTGCAAAGCCAAATATGCAAATGAAAATTCACCCAGTAGATTGTATATGTGTGTGTGTGTGTGTGTGTGTGTGCGCGCGCACGCGCGTGCGTGTGCACATGTGCATGTGAGAGTAAGTGTGTGAGACTGTGTGTGATTGTGAGATTATGGGGGAGAGAGTGTAAGAGAGTGTGAGTGAGTGTGTGAGATGGGTGGAGAGAGTGTGAGAGTGCATGTGTCTGGGAGAGTGTGTATGTATGTGTGAGAGAGGGAGAGAGAGTGAGACTGTGTGTGTGAGGTAGTGAGTGAGAAAGAGAGAGTAAGCGTGTGTGCGTGTGCGTGTGTGTGTGTGAGAGTGTTTGTGTGTGTGACGGAGGGAGGCAGAGAGTACATGAGTGTGTGTATGTCCAATGCCACCTCTCTATCACCGACACCTGAAAGAACAGTGAGACTCCGAAAGCTTGTGTCTTCAAATAAACCTGTTAGGCTATAATCTGGTTTGACCTGATTTTCCAATAGTAAGAGGATCAAAGATTACAGGGAGAAGGCATAGAATGGGATTGAGAAACATGTCAGATATGATTGAGTGGCAGAACAGACATGGCCTAATTCTGCTTGTATATCTTGTGCTCTCAACATGCGCCCTTGCAGAACTCCACTTATCACTAGGTGCCTTCCTGAAAAAGATCCCCTTATCACTACTCTCTGCCTTCTGCTTGCCAGCCAATCCTCTGTTCATTCCAGTACCTTGCCCCTAACACCATGAGCTCTTAGCTTATTTAGTAACCTCCTGGGCAGCACCTTGTCAAAAGGCCTTCTGAAATTCAAACCATTCATGTCCACTGGTCTCTTTTGTCTAACATTCTCATTACTTTCTCAAATAATTAGAACAAATTTGTCAGGCATGACCTCCGCTTGCTAATTCTGCTCTATTTTATCATGCACTCCCAAGTATTCTGCAACCTCATCCTTGCCATTCTGTGATAAATTTTGTGCACAAGGTTAATTTATTTGAAGTTGGTCTTTTATTACAAATTTTCTTACAGCCAAATTTTATTTTTCTTCTCCCAGCCAATATTTATTGTATATGCTTTATGTACTTACAGCAATACACCCCTATGTCACATTGTATACCTGTCACCATGCTGGACATTGTGTCTGAGAGTCACTGAGAACCAACCTATTGGAAGTTTCAGTTTTTTCCTGAGAGAAATTCTTCTAGACCGTGACCGTGAGCGTCTGTCTGTGGTGGTTCCAGAATGAGCAGTTGTGCATTCAGAGGTATCCTGCTCAGATTGGCTGCTTGTGTCGCTTGCAGCACTTTGAGATTTAAACATTTTGCGCCAAAAGTCTTTTCGACCCAAAAGAGCTCCTGGAATTTGTTCTTCGCTGCATTCATTTTTTAAAAAAAAGGCATAGACAATATTCTATTAACAAACACTCCATCAACGTCACCACATTCAATGTCATACAAGAAATCAGTACATTGAAATGTTAGAACGCTTTATTTCACCAACGTGCATTGCATGCAAAAAATTGTCACAAAAAGAATCTTGATTTATGACAGCTTGAGGGCTTCATTTGAGGGACCTCAGAACTGATCGCAGAAATGGAAGCTAAATGTGCTGTTAAGTAATTGCTCACTTCAGGAGCTGCACCATTTAATGTGAAATCATCACCATTTGAGCTAGCTGGCACTGCTCAAAAGAAGCCTTAACCTGAAAAGTGCTTTCTGTCTGCAGCAGCTGTTGGAACTATTTAAAGAGAAGTTTAAAAGCCGGAAAAACCAAAGAAAATCTGGAGTCACTACTCAAACACCTTGCTTAATATTTGTTCTCATGACTCTACCACTTTTCCAGGCACCTCAGGATTTATCTTTAAAATATTAGTGACATTTATTCTTAATGCTATTCTTGGAAATCTTTTATGCTCATGCTAGAAATTACAATGAACAAGATGCTGAAATATGAAATTATGATTCTATGGAGAAATTAAATAATTTAAGAAGCTTTGCAAGTTAATTGTATCATGATAGTGGAAATAAATTTCAGCTGAGTGAGGCACAATGAATTCTGATAAAATAAACGATTGCAAAAGAAAGGAAGGAAAAAAACAAGATGAGCTTTATTTTGTGAAAGAGAACATAACTGTAGCAGAAAGTGAAGATATTACTCAATAAGACTGACAAACAATTTTTGTGCAGCTTTGATCCAAAGCTGGCCCTGAACCTTTGCTAGAGGCGTTCAGAGCAGCAAGTGTAAAAGGATAAATCAAATTGGAAGAGAAGTTGAACAGATCAAACATTTCGAGCATTTTTTGATGGGTATTGCAGGGAGGCGGAGATGTGGAATTAAGGCCACAGGCAGATCAGCATGGTCTAAATGGCCTTGTCCTGCTCCTAATTCATATTATTTGGCTTAATTTTACAGAGTGACATTGTTTTGAGGTAAGATTTATCCACATGTATTTGTCAGGTACTTCACAATGATGTTCAGTGGGGGCCAAAAAGTGAATTGTTTGTCATTGACAAATGAGTTGTTCTGTTTGTTTCATTTTTAAATCAATCTCTTGGGAGAGCATTAATGATTAGTAATTTGATTTCGTACAATATATGAATTTAATCTGACATTTGTTCTTCATGTGGACATGAACATTTTGGAAACTGTGATCATGCATTGTTAGATTTAAGCTGGTGTGGTAAATAATGCTACCAATAATTTAAGTTAGTATCTTGTTTATATGTATGAAAGAAAATTTGGGAGTATATGTTGATGTGCATGATAATGTGATTGTAACAATACAAAAGAAAATTAAAGTTTAGTTTAAGCCAACGATCAAAGAAGTCTTTTATATCCCTAAGATATAATGGAGGATTCAAACTAATAGACTAAACAAGGAGATTTGTAGAGGAATTCACTTAAAGATAAATATTTTGCTGATTATAATAGATACAAGTATAAAGAGCATAACTTAGAGTGATATAAAAACTGTAATAGTAACAGCAATGCTATATTTTAGTGATAATAAAATTAACAAATAAACCTGCATTGACTCATTTACCATTTAAAAAAAATACGAGTTACATTCCATCATTTTTCCTTCCTAAGGTACCTTATTTGATCCCTCAAATTGCATTCCAGCTGCATTTAGAGTCATATAGCATGGAAACAGACCCTTCGGTCCAACCAGTCCATGCCAAATATAATTGCAAACTAAACTAGTCCCACCTGCCTGCTCCTTGCCCATATCCCTCCAAACCTTTCCTATTCATGGGCTTATCCATATGTCTTTTAAACTTTGTAACTGTATCCATACCAGCTGATCAACTTTAGACTGTAGCCCTTGACCGTCTTCCTCACTATCAACAATACTCCCAATTTTCCATATTGTTACAATAAAATCAAAAATGATTACATTAGTGATTGTTCAGCTCAAACACCACTGTTGATTAAGCCAAATGCAAATAGGTTCTTGTGAAGATTTGTAGCTCGTGTTGTGAACGAGGTTGTTGGCTTGCTCACCGAGCTGGCGAGCTATTTACCAAATACCAAGTGGAGTAGAACAACATCGCTTCATTAGAGGCCGCACTGACGATGTCACCTAGCCTGGTGATGAAATGTCTGTACGATAACCAGCCAGCTCAGTGAGCAAGCCAACATCCTCAAATGCAAACATAAAAATAAAGCAAAATTTTCATTCAGATACAGTGCAGTACACATCTTGTACAAACCTCACTCTTACAGTTATGATCGATATTTATATTATTAAACTAGAAAGACTGGAGAAAAGATTGACTAGGATGCCACCTAGACTGGAAGGTTTGAGTTACAAGGAGAGGCTGGATAGGCTGGGGCTTTTTTTTTTCTCCTCTGGAGTGTAGGAGACTGAGGGGTAACCTTATAGAGGTCTATAAAATCATGAGAAGCATGGATAAGTTAGATAGCCAACAGTTTTTTCCCATGGTGGGAGGGTCAAAAAATAGATTGCACAGGTTTAAGGTGAGAGGGGAGAGACAAAAGAGTGTCCTGAAGAGCATTTCTTTTGTCACACAGTGGATAGTGAGTGTCTGGAATGGACTGGCAGAGGTAGTGGTAGAGGTGAGTACAATTTTAGCATTTAAGAGACATTTGAACAGGTACATGGATGGGATAGGTATGGAAAGATTTGGACCAAACTTGGGCAAATTAGACGAGTTTAATTGTGAAAGCTGGCATCATGGACAAGTTGGGCCAAAGGGCCTGTTTCTATGCTGTTAGATCTCTATGGCCCTAGATCAAATGAGTAGAAAAATTGAATTTTCTTTCACATGAAAAGAACAAAATAAATTGGAGAGGTACAAGTAATAAAGCCTTTAGAAATGCTTCAAAGGAACATTCTACCTTTGGGATACTGCTCTGGTGTGTGAGGGATAGGGAAAGAAAGGTAAGCAAGTCAATATCACTCACTGCTCCGGAGTCTGAGGAGGACGACTCGAGACCAGACTTCGGCATTCATCTGGTGCTGCTGAGGCTTGAGCTTTATCAGTGCTTAATCCTCCTTCAACTCTGCAACCAACCAAACTCTAATTACCATACACAAGTACAAACTGAAGACATGATGCATTTGGATATTCAAAATGTATTCAATACGATGTCACACAAAAAGGTGCAACACAAAGTAAGAGCTCATGAGGTTGGAAATAATTAAATTAGATTCCCTACAGCGTGGAAACAGGCCCTTCAGCCCAACAAGTCCACATCGCCCCTTGGGGCATCCCACCCAGGACCATCCCCCTATAACCCCCACACCCCTGAACACTACGGGCAATTTAGCATGGCCAATCCAACTAGCATGCACATCTTTGGACTGTGGGAGGAAACTGGAGCAGCTGGAGGAACTCCAAGCACAGGGAGATTGTGCACACTCCGCACAGGCAGTCACCAGAGGCTGGAATCGAACCAAGGTTCCTGGCACTGTGAGGCTGCAGTGCTAACCACTGAGCCACCATGCCACCCAGAATGGATCAGTATGGATCTAGGCATGGCTGCATTAACAAGCACATGTGCCATGATCAGATTAGTAGGTTGAAATCTGTGTGGTACCACAAGGATGTCTACTCGACAAATTTATTCAGTTTTTCTTGAGGTTGCAACTAACAGTTTAGAAAAGGAAGAACCAATGGATGTCATCGATTTGGATTCTAGACAAACAACTGATAAGGTGGTGATCAAGAGGTTATATAAATGTAGGAGTCATGGAATTATGGGTAATATGTTAGTACTAATTGAGGTTTGGTTGAGTCAGAACAAACAGATAATCTTTGGATGGCAATTAGTAGCTAGGATCCAGAAGGATTAGCGCTCGAGTCTCAAGCCATTGACAATCTTTACCAACGAGTCAAATAAGAAAACTGAACCAGAGTTTTCGCTGAGTTGCCTAACACAACTGAATGGATTCAAATGCACATCTCCGTGAGCAACCCAGGGACACCAATAGGAGAATAGGTAAAAATGGCCTCTGATCTTGTATAACTATCACATACCTTTTGCTGACTGACACTTTCTTTTCTTCAGTTTCTTCAGGTTTTTTGCCAGGTGTTACCTTGTCTGCACTATCAAGGAGAGCGCTTAGTGCCACCCTTCTAAAAACATTGCCATGAGCCTCTTTGATGAATTGAACAAGTTGACGAATGTCACAATAAAGTCCCTGAAAAAAAACATTATTCATGTAAGTGCTGTTTGTTTCAATGCACTAAGGATTAACTAATGCAAAAATGAGTCGATTGCAATTGCTCCTTTTGTCTTTTAAGTGCACTTTTGAAATTGCAAAAAAAAATCACTAAACCCCAGCAATGATCTGCCAAAACTGGTCTGTTTTAATCATAGATTATAAGGTGTAGAGCTGGATGAACACAGCAGGCCAAGCAGCATCAGAACAACAGGAAGGCTGACATTTCGGACCTAGACCCTTCTTCCGAAAATTGTCTGCAGTGTCTAGGCCCGAAACGTCAGCCTTCCTACCCCTGTGATGCTGCTTGGCCTGCTGTGTTCATCTAGCTCTACACCTTGTTATCTCAGATTCTCCAGCATCTGCAGTTCCTACTATCTCTGTTTTAATCATATTTGTCTTTTGCCTAATGTTCTATTCATCATAATTAGCAATTCCTTTCTGCTGGAAATAATTCTTCTTATAACCTACAAAATTATTGTGTTCTATGAACATAATACATAAATACAACCAAAAAGAAAACAGTAGACACTAAAAGTGAGGCATAAGTTTGCAACTGAAGTATTAAATGGCAGTGACTGAACCCTAAATGTCAATAGTACATGCTACTGTTCTGATGGTTGATACAACTGCTACTGAGTAGTGGAGGAAGTGCATGTTTGTGGATGCAATGAAAATCACATTTTGCTTTGAATGGTGTTAAGCTCCTTGAGATTTGTTGCAGCTGAACTAATTCTGGTAAGTGAAAATTTTTCCATCACATTCTGACTTTCACCTTGTCCAGTATCCATAAGGTTTAGGGAGTCAGGAAGTGCATTAAACACTGCAGGATTCCAAACCTCTGAGTTATACTTGCAGCCACAGTATTTACGTGGCTAGTCTAGTCCGGTTTCTGATCAATGGTAATCCCAAAAAGTCGATAGTGGTGTAGTCAAAGGGGAGATTGCTGGAAATGGTCATCATCCAGTACTTGAATGGTACAAATGTTGCTTGTCACTTGTCAGCTCAAATCTGGATATTATCCAGATCTTATAGCATTTAAATATCGAATGCTTCACAATCTGAGGAGATGCAAATAGTATTGAACATTGCAAAAACTTCATTGAACATCCTCGTTTCTGAATTTGAGGGAAAATCAGTGCTAAAGCAGTTTAAAATGGTAGAATCTAAGACACTACCCTGAAGAACTCATCCAGAGACGACCTGGAGTTGAAATGATTGATCTCCAACAACTACAAGCACCTTCCTATGTGCCAGGTATGATTCCAGCCAGTGGAGGACTTTCCATCAATTCCAATTGACTCTAGTTTTTCTAGGTCTCTGTGAGTCCTTACCTTGGCAGTTGTGAAACTTATGTCAAGGACAGTCACTTTCACCTCTTCTCTGGAATTTAAGTCCTTTGTTCATTTCTGAACCAACACTGCAATGAAGTCAGGAGGTGAATGGCAGTAACTTGCCAGATGAATTTGTCCTGCTTTTCACACATAGCACATACCTGGGCAATTCTTCACAATATCAAGGGGATGCCAATGTTGCATCAGGACAGAAACAATTTGGCTGAAGGCAGAGTCAGCGGTACAGAGCATTGGTGGCCAGCAGTGGCATAGTAGTAATGCCCCTGGACTAGTATTCCAGAATCCCAGACAAATATTTTAGGGACATGGTTTAGAATCCCACCTTGCCAGATGGCAAAATTTACGTTCAGTGAAAATCTGGCATTAAAAGTTTAATGGTGATCATGAAACTACTGTTGTACATTGTAAAAACCCAATTTGATCTGTCATTCTCATCTGATCTAACCTATGTGTGACTCCAGACCCACAGCAAAATGGCTGACTCCCAACTGCCAATTATGGATGGACAATAAATACTGACCTAACCAGCAATGCCCACATTTCATGAATGAATTTTCCAAAAATTCTGACCTGGTTGTGGAATGGCTTTCTCTTGCCTATTGGTTTTTGGATATGCTGCCAGGGACATAGGAACTTTGTGTTGTTGCTTCGCCAAGTGGATACTTTATTTTTAGGTACTTGTGCTGTTGTTCCGTGCATGCGATCTGGCACTCTTCAATGAACTGGGGTTAATCCGTGATTTGATGGTAATGGTAGATCGGGGCATGCCCTGGGACATGAATTTGCAGTATGATACTACATACTTGTTGATGGCTCATAGCATCTCATGGATGTCTAGTTTTGAGTTGCTAAATTTGCTCAAAGTCAACCCCATTTAGTGCATTGATTGTGCCCTGCAACACAATGGAGGGCATCCTCAATGTGAAGACAGGACTTCTGACTCCACAAGGATTGTAAAATGCTTACTCATACCTGTACTGTCACGCACAGATGCATGCAGCTTGGTGAGACTGAGGTTAACTACGCTCTCACTCTTGTTGGCACACTCACCACCTGCAGGCCTTTGTCCTTCGGAAATCAACCTACTCAGGACTTGGTCAATCATGCAGGCACACTTATGGTGATGGGCTTTGAAGTCCCTCACGCGAAGTATGCTCTGTACTATTGTCTCCCTTGCCATTTCCTCCCAGTGGTGTTCAATATGGAAGAGCACTGATTCATCATTCAAAGAAGAGGCTGTATGTGGTCATCAGCCTTGATCATGATCAATATTTTAAGGTGTTTAAAAAGGATAACAGATTTCCTTCTCTAAAGTTCTCTAATGATCCACATGAGTTTTTACAGATATCAACATTGAATTCAGTGGACTTTTAATTCCAAATTTTTATTGAATTTAAGTTTAATTTGAACCCAAGTACCCAAAACATTTCTTAAGTCTCTGGATTACTCATCCAGTGATAATATCACTTCTTCATTGCCTCCCCCAAACTATTTTTGACAACTCAGAGTCTGACCACATAAAAACTTACATGAAAAATGAACAGTTCCAATATATATTAACAGTAATTTCCCAATCACAGACATTTTCAACACAAAATCAGAACTGGTATTTTCATTGTTTGAGTGCTACAAGGGCCTTTGTGAGTTCAGATGGCATTTGTGGTGGATCTGCCCAGATGGCAGTTTGGTGGGCCCATTAGTTTGCGTGCAGTAAAGGTCTGCCAGAAGTGTAGAGATGGAGAGCAGGCAGATTATAAAGTCGATAAGCATTTGCCAACAGTTTCATTTGGACCATTCAGAAACGTCTTCTTCATTTTGCACAGCTGAACATATGTTGAGCAGCAGGATAGTCGAAACCCTGCAGTGCATTCAAAACACCAATGCTATTTAAAAAGATGATTAACTGCTTCTTGTTTAGTTGTTGGAGGCTTTCTTCTGGATCTTGCCTTGCTTCTATAAGTTGCCAGGACTTTTTGTAGTTGCTTACAGTTACTTGGGTCAACTAGGGTCTGTGCAAAAAGTGTTGAAGATTCTTTTGTGTTTACTTAATGTCGTCTACGTGAACTAGGCACTTCAGGACATGGATTCACCACCAGCAATTTTGTTTGGAATAATTAGCATGTGAACAGTGACAGATCTGGAGCAAGCAGCAAAATCCATTTCAAATGCAAAAGAGATAGAATCTATGAAGGAAAAGTAGAATATTATCACCTTCAATGGTTACAGTTCCATCACTGGCCATGGTGAAAACACACAGACTCCATAAATCCTCCTTCAATTATTCCTGTGCCTCAGGTTGTGTAGGCTAAAGGATTAAGTGTACTTTTACTCAAATAATCACTCCTGGGTACGTGTGCAATAGCATAATGACATCAATCACAGAGAGCATGGAACCCTAATATATGTATTCCAGGTGGTTCTCTTTCTTCCTCCTATGCATAGTGTATATACAGTAATTCCCTATTTATAGTTAACTTATCCGTTATTTCTCTTTACTGTCATATATACAAAGTGACAATATATTCAGTTATCAATGTGAGTTACAGTTTAATACTGTTTGCTACACAATACCTGTACATTCTACCTGATCTCAAGAATATTTCTCCATGCTTTCCTCCCACACTCATTGCCTCAGTTTTTCTCAGGTTTGTCCCTGGCCTCAGCCCACTTTCTGTCTCCCGTAACCAGTCTCCATATTCCTGTCCTCGGATCTACTCTTTACAGTGTCTGGTATCCATTTCGGTTCTGAACTTGTATTACAGAACTGGCAGATAGTTCAGTGCAGGTAGTTCTGCCCTCACTGGCCAACTTCTACCACTATGTGGAGCCCGGTCAATCAAAAATTACTTCAGGTGAATTTGATTTGGACTTTATCGCACTTGTATTTATTTGATATTTTTAAATTTGCTTTAAAAGTTATTCTGGTTATAAATGTAGGCATTTAGGAATGTACACCTTAATATTTTCAAGTTGCTTTCTGCTGAGAAAAGTCCTTCAGCATCTAATTATTAAGTAATTTATCTTTTACTTTTTCCAAGCAAGAAGTGTCCATGGGAACCCAACTCTGTCTTTAACACTGATCATCGTGGGAAGCCACGTTTCACTTAAAGACATGATTTTCAAAAACACAACCACAAGTGAGGAAGCAAAGTCAATGTTTTATGTACAGTCACCCTTCATCGGAACTAATCTGATGAAGTGGACCTTAAGTGTTGACTCTGCTTTCTCTCCACAGATGCTGGCAGACCTGTTGAGTTTCTCCAGCAATTTCTGTTCTTGTCTCAGATTTCCAGCATCTGAAGTTCTTGGTTTTATTTTAGTGAGGACTTGCTGTACTTAACAAAGGTGAATGATGTTCACTGGCACATGTGTGGACCACCTGCCATCAACAACTCAGGAAAAATTTTACAAGAGGTTGTACACCACTTGTCACGGGAACATAGGAAGAGCAGTTGGCCAGTCAGCCCCTTGAGCCTGCTCCACCATTCAAGAGATCATGGCTGATTTGCGGCCTACCTTCCAAATCCCTGCCTTTGGCCCATATCCCTTAATACCTTTGCTGACCAAAAAATGACTCAGTTTTAAAACTGACAACTGATCTAGCTCCACTACTGCTTGTGGAAGAGAGTTCCAAACATCCACCAACCCTTGTGTGTAGAAGTTCTTACAAACATCTCTCCTGAATTGCTTGGACCTAATTTTCAAACTATGTCCCCTAGTTCCAGAATTTGCAACCAGTGAAAATTGTTTATCTTTAACTAACCTGTGTCTTCCTGTTAATATCCTAATGAACACCTAATAACTGTCTAAATTCTAGTGAAAACAGGTTGAATTTGTATGAAGTTCCCTGAAAACTTAACCTCTGAAGTCCGGGTATCATTCTTATAAACCCATGTTGCACTCCCTCCAAGGCCAATACATCTTTCCTAAGATGTGGTGCCCAGATCTGCTCAAAGTACTTCTGAGCAGGGTCTAACCAGGGTTTTGTATAGCTGCAGCATAACATCTGCATTCTTGTATTCCAATCCTCTAGACACAAAGGAGAGCATTACATTAGCTTTCTTCATTCTTTTCTGTACATTTTTAAGAAGCCAATGCCCCGTTAAAGAACGCCGTGCCATCGGTTTGTGTGATGTGGTGGTCACGATTAATTAATTCAGTTTGTACAATCTTAGAGATGTAGGTGTGGGGTTTGCTGCAATAGTAACTGCGCTGGGGTAAATTGAAGCATCTGAATGTCAGGCATGAGTCCTGATTAATGGAAATTGTTGGTTGTGGAATGATAGGAATATGTAATTTGAACTGTAGCTGATGCCAGTGATGCAGCTGGTAAAATAAGACAATGGAAGATGCAGGCAAAAATTTCTTGGCTCCTGAGACCACTGAGCGTCTTACTGCTACTGCATTCGGATCCTCGGGGTTTGAGTCCTGGCCTTGATCTTCACAGACACCTATTCCCATTGCGTCTCTGATGAATGTACAAAAAAATCTCCTACACTTTCCACCTCCCTCACCTAGTTGAAAGACCGCGGAGCTCACACTCTCCCTTGTTGTGCCATTACGCAGTCTGTCCCAGGTCAGACTGCCAGCATCTGCTCCTCCCACGGAGTACATACCTGACCTCTGCAGGGTATTAGCTAACTGGGAAGAGGGCACACCAGTTTTAAGTGGCGCTTGCCACTCTCAAT
This sequence comes from Stegostoma tigrinum, assembly GCF_030684315.1. NCBI lineage: Eukaryota > Metazoa > Chordata > Chondrichthyes > Orectolobiformes > Stegostomatidae > Stegostoma > Stegostoma tigrinum. Next base: position 26,556,590 of record NC_081360.1, read on the forward strand.
ATTGGCCTTCTTCTTAGGCAGTCATAAATAGTTGGGTGCTAAAATCATTTGAAACAATAGCCAGAATAAAATTTCTACACATCCTGCTCAGCAGTCAACAGGCATGGGCTAATTGTGCCCTGTGATCCCCAAGTCTATTTTCTGGGCAGTGGCTAAATGAAACCCTTCGAATCCAGATAAACAACAGAGAAGGTGGAAGACAGTTATTTATTTACTTTCTAACAAAATGTTTCCCATGGAAACAGATTAGCACTAGTCAACAGTGCAGCCTCACAGCACCGGGGTTCTGGGTTCGATTCCATTCTTGTCTGACTGTCTGCATGGAGTTTGCACATTCTCCCTGTGTTTGTGTTGGTTTCGACCCCAGATCCAAATATGTGCAGGTTAAGTGGGTAAGCCATGGTTAGAAACCCCATTTGGTTTATAGGGATGGGGTGGGGGCGTTGGTGGGATATTCTTCAGAGGGTCTGCGCAGACGCAATGGGCCAAATGACATCTTTCTGTACTTACAGGAGTTCTATGATTCTTTGAATATATAAGGACACACCATGAAGACAATATCAAAACCAACTAAACGGCATCCAAAAGTGATTCTTACCAGATTTTCAGCACTGTGTAATTCATGTGTAGTGGATGCACATCGTGTGATCAGAGGTTTGAACATGCAGCTCGCAATTATTGCCTCCATACTTCGTGCAGCTGATTTACTATCCCCAGTGGTAAAATTATTTCCAAATCCAGCCTTGTCTAAATGTATGGAAAATATAAATCAATGTTCTGTTCACTAAGGTACACGTTCACATGTTTGTGCTCTTCTTAACCAATTTTCCTGCAGCCTCCCTTAATCTTCATAGATTGTTCTCATTCATTTTCACTGCTCTGCAAGCCGCTTCTTTGTTACATGCTTACACATTAATTAGCAAGATATTTTGCAAGTAATAGTTTAACTTGCGTGAGGTTCCAACTGTGTGAGTCTATAGTCAATCTCTAAATGTAATTTTTACATAATCATTGTTGAATTGCATTTGCTACTAAGTGAAACTATATCTCAACCATTAAAGATTAACTTCCATCTTTTTAACACATACTTAATTTTTAATAAAAATAAATTAGGTTGAGGACGGTAGTAGTAATTTGGGTAAAATCAAGTACAGCATTAGGAAGGAACAGCAGGAAAAAAGAACAGGAAAAAGTAGTTAAGTTAAAAGGCATGATATCCGAATGCATTCACAACAAAACAGATTAATTCGTTGTACAGGTAAAGATTTTATTCCCATAACATGGAGCATTATTTAAAGTCAGGAACCTAGAATCAGGGTCAAATAAGTCATGACTTTGCACTCTGAGGTAATCAATGAGAGAAACCTGGCAATGATTGTCTCCACATGGGCCAAAGGGAGAGTCTTACAACCTGCCACAGCATGTGAGAGAGATGGTGAGTGAGACAGAGAGGGAGAGAGACAGAGAGGGAGAGAGAGAGAGGGAGAGAGAGAAGTGGGGGGAGGGCACTTCCAACTTGAGATGCACTGTCAGCAACTATGGAAACGTCACACAAGAATGTTTTTCTAGAACGATATTTCAAGGCAAGAAGTAGGCAAGAAGCTATTTTAGAACTAGTATTATATAATGATACAGAGACAATGAGAAATCTTGTAGAAAAGAAACTTCAACGCAAAAGTGATCATAATATTACGAATGTCACCCTAAGTTGCATATTGTTTAAGTGCGAAATTACAGTCTTAAAATTTTAAAAAATCAATTATGCAGAAAGGAACAAGCTGCCTAGGGGAGGTTAGATCAGGTGCTTAGATTAGAAGAGCTAAGCAGATAAGAAATGCAAACAATTTAATGAAAATATTCCTAATTCTCAATAGACATGTGAGACATGCATTATTTCTGAGGGAATAAACCTCCACAAGAAATGTGATCTAACTGGAGATAACTACAGATTTGGATTAAAAGAAGAGGCTTCCAGCATTGCCAAAAAGATTATTAAACCTAACGATGTGAAGGACTTTTGAAAATGGTCAAAACATTGGCAGAAAGGGAGAAAAACAGAATGACAGTAGACTAACAAATATATAAAAACAATATAACAGATCTTAAGAACTTCTGCAAGTCTGTAAAAAGAATTTCCTGCTCCGTCATTTAATATGACCATGGCTGAGTTTTGATTTCAATGCCACTTTCCTGTCCTATCTCTTAATTCCCTTAGTCTTTTGGTTTTAAATATACCCAATGGCTGAATATCTACCAAATCTTTGTTGTCAATTAAAATTAACAACAATACCTGCAGTCTCTGACAGGTAAAACCCCTTTTCAGGATCTTTTTAGAAGGAAGTAGACATTTCTCAGTTTGTTGCAAAAATACAAACAAAGAAAATCATTTTCTGAAAACACAATACTTTAATTTCAATGTTCCCAATGCAAACAGCTTAGTAAACTGCTTTTTCTTATTCTGGCATTTATTGGAACTAACTTCAGAAAGTTCTTAAAGTCAAAACACTTCTGAACAACTTCAACACAGCATTTCTGAATAAGGCTTTGCAATCATCAGCCCACCCATGCAACATTTAAGTTCACCTCCTCTATTTACGAAGAAACGAATAAGTAAGATGTACCTACCTGTGGTAGGCCTCCCGATTGGAGCCACCAATTTTCCTGTTTCAAAGAGGCTGGGGCGCCTAAAGTGGACGTTGCAACCCCCAGCTGATCGGATCTGAATACCTAGTGCTATTAAAGATAAATTTTTGGAAAATAAATGGCTGTTAAAGAAACTAAAAAATGAACATGAGGAGAGGATATCCACATCTTGGGGATTTCTCAAAAAAAAATTCCAGTGAGATTTTTTAACAACAGACAGGAAGCTTTGGATCCTTCATGCAAAATGTTGAGTTTTATGGAAGGTTAGGACCACTTAGTTTGGCATTACATGTGAACTCACTCTCTCTTTAACAGGAAAAATGGTAGCTGCAATTTTTAGGAAGAAAATGTTATTAATTTAGTCTTTTGGATGTAGAGATTGATTTAAAATTTAGTGGGAGGACTTGCAAAAAAATTATGATTTCAAGTGTCAATCTCCAGGTTTACTGAATCTTAACCTTCAATTTCTCTTTTAGTTTCCTAAATTCTGGAGGTTAGTGCACCAAAGTGACAAACTCTGTGTTTTTGCTTTGTGAATCCTCACAAAATGACTTTCCCATGTTAATGATGCTAACAGGCAAAAATACATGGAGAGTTGGGGTACTTTTCAATCTTAGAGGGGTGAATTAATGAACAACTCACACTTTACTATTCATATGGATATGCTACTAATCAAGTAAAGAGCATGGAGAACTTGGAGAGGAAAACAAAAATGAAATGGGAAAAAGAAATACTGAGTTTTACTGTATTGTAATATAATCCAATAGAAAGTCAGATAGATACAAGTAGCTATCTTGTAACTATTTGCATATAATCAAGATCTATTGATTATATACTTGATGACTGCCAGGTAATAAACATTTGATAGAAAGAGTTGCCGTACTTACTGTCAGTAACTGGTTCCATGCAAAACCCTAGCAAAGCATGTAAGAAATCCACTACATTGTTCAGGGAATCCTTGTTCACATACTCCCGCAGAGTTTGGCGAAAATGCACTTTGCTAAGTTTGTACAATCTAGTAAGACAGTTCTGTGCCTAAAATGATTAATACATTTTAAAACAAACAATGCTTAGTATTAGCTATAGTATTGCTGAACAATTTGTATAAAACTGTTGCTAGAATAAGCAATGTTTCAATGAAAGATCAAGAAAGCAATGTAATTTCATTCAGGAGAGTGCAAAGAGAAGAACAGAGACAATGTTTTTGGTCAATGGCCTTTCATCAATTCTGATGAAGGGCGATCCACCAGGAACATTGGGCAGAACCTTGTTTGGGTAGTTGGGATCTCTGTGGTGGTCGTGAATTGCAGAGAGACTTGTTTTGTTTCACACAGGGAATGTTAGCCTTGCCAAATGCCAATTAGCCACTTGCGAGCCACAAGACGATCTCTGTCTGGAATTAGGACCCTGGGGTGGAAACTCATCTAGTGAAATGTCTGCTCCTCTGATGCTGCTTGGCCTGCTGTGTTCATCCAGCTCTACACCTTGTTATTTCATATAGTGAGAGCTGCTGGCCAATCAGAGGCCAGACATTATTGCACACAGTAGAACCAAGAAGAGTATTTCTTTGAGATAATGGGAGCTGCAGATGCTGGAGAATTCCAAGATAATAAAATGTGAGGCTGGATGAACACAGCAGGCCAAGCAGCATCTCAGGAGCACAAAAGCTGACGTTTCGGGCCTAGACCCTTCATCAGAGAGGGGGATGGGGGGAGGGAACTGGAATAAATAGGGAGAGGGGGGGAGGCGGACCGAAGATGGAGTGTAAAGAAGATAGGTGGAGAGAGTATAGGTGGGGAGGTAGGGAGGGGATAGGTCAGTCCAGGGAAGACGGACAGGTCAAGGAGGTGGGATGAGGTTAGTAGGTAGATGGGGGTGCGGCTTGGGGTGGGAGGAAGGGATGGGTGAGAGGAAGAACCGGTTAGGGAGGCAGAGACAGGTTGGACTGGTTTTGGGATGCAGTGGGTGGGTGGGGGGGAAGAGCTGGGCTGGTTGTGTGGTGCAGTGGGGGGAGGGGACGAACTGGGCTGGTTTAGGGATGCAGTAGGGGAAGGGGAGATTTTGAAACTGGTGAAGTCCACATTGATACCATTAGGCTGCAGGGTTCCCAGGCGGAATATGAGTTGCTGTTCCTGCAACCTTCGGGTGGCATCATTGTGGCAGTGCAGGAGGCCCATGATGGACATGTCATCTAGAGAATGGGAGGGGGAGTGGAAATGGTTTGCGACTGGGAGGTGCAGTTGTTTGTTGCGAACTGAGCGGAGGTGTTCTGCAAAGCGGTCTCCAAGCCTCCGCTTGGTTTCCCCAATGTAGAGGAAGCCACACTGGGTACAGTGGATGCAGTATACCACATTGGCAGATGTGCAGGTGAACCTCTGCTTAATGTGGAATGTCATCTTGGGGCCTGGGATAGGGGTGAGGGAGGAGGTGTGGGGGCAAGTGTAGCATTTCCTGTGGTTGCAGGGGAAGGTGCCGGGTGTGGTGGGGTTGGAGGGCAGTGTGGAGCGAACAAGGGAGTCACGGAGCGAGTGGTCTCTCCGGAAAGCAGACAGGGGTGGGGATGGAAAAATGTCTTGGGTGGTGGGGTCGGATTGTAAATGGCGAAAGTGTCGGAGGATGATGGTCCCCTTTGGTCCAGGAACTCCCCACCTACGTCCGTGACACCACCCACGCCCTCCACCTCCTCCAGGACTTCCAATTCCCTGGCCCCCAACACCTCATATTCACCATGGACGTCCAGTCCCTATACACCCGCATTCCGCATGCAGATGGCCTCAAGGCCCCCCGCTTCTTCCTGTCCCGCAGGCCCGACCAGTCCCCCTCCACCGACACTCTCATCCGCCTAGCTGAATTCGTCCACACCCTCAACAACTTCTCTTTTGACTCCTCCCACTTCCTACAGACTAAGGGGGTGGCCATGGGCACCCGCATGGGCCCCAGCTATGCCTGCCTCTTTGTAGGTTACGTGGAACAGTCCCACTTCCGCACGTACACAGGCCCCAAACCCCACCTCTTCCTCCGGTACATTGATGACTGTATCGGCGCCGCCTCTTGCTCCCCAGAGGAGCTCGAACAGTTCATCCACTTCACCAACACCTTCCACCCCAACCTTCAGTTCACCTGGGCCATCTCCAGCACATCCCTCACCTTCCTGGACCTCTCAGTCTCCATCTCAGGCAACCAGCTTGTAACTGATGTCCATTTCAAGCCCACCGACTCCCACAGCTATCTAGAATACAACTCCTCCCACCCACCGTCCTGCAAAAATTCCATTCCCTATTCTCAATTCCTCCGCCTCCGCCGCATCTGCTCCCACGATAAGACATTCCACTCCCGCACATCCCAGATGTCCAAGTTCTTCAAGGACCGCAACTTTCCCCCCACAGTGATCGAGAACGCCCTTGACCGCGTCTCCCGTATTTCCCGCAACACATCCCTCACACCCCGCCCCCGCCACAACCGCCCTCAGAGGATCCCCCTCGTTCTCACATACCACCCTACCAACCTCCGGATACAACGCATCATCCTCCGACACTTTCGCCATTTGCAATCCGACCCCACCACCCAAGACATTTTTCCATCCCCACCCCTGTCTGCTTTCCGGAGAGACCACTCTCTCCGTGACTCCCTTGTTCGCTCCACACTGCCCTCCAACCCCACCACACCCGGCACCTTCCCCTGCAACCGCAGGAAATGCTACTCTTGCCCCCACACGTCCTCCCTCACCCCTATCCCAGGCCCCAAGATGACATTCCACATTAAGCAGAGGTTCACCTGCACATCTGCCAATGTGGTATACTGCATCCACTGTACCCGGTGTGGCTTCCTCTACATTGGGGAAACCAAACGGAGGCTTGGAGACCGCTTTGCAGAACAAGTCTGCTCAGTTCGCAACAAACAACTGCACCTCCCAGTCGCAAACCATTTCCACTCCCCCTCCCATTCTCTAGATGACATGTCCATCATGGGCCTCCTGCACTGCCACAATGATGCCACCCGAAGGTTGCAGGAACAGCAACTCATATTCCGCCTGGGAACCCTGCAGCCTAATGGTATCAATGTGGACTTCACCAGTTTCAAAATCTCCCCTTCCCCTACTGCATCCCTAAACCAACCCAGTTCGTCCCCTCCCCCCACTGCACCACACAACCAGCCCAGCTCTTCCCCCCCGCCCACTGCATCCCAAAACCAGTCCAACCTGTCTCTGCCTCCCTAACCGGTTCTTCCTCTCACCCATCCCTTTCTCCCACCCCAAGCCGCACCCCCATCTACCTACTAACCTCATCCCACCTCCTTGACCTGTCCGTCTTCCCTGGACTGACCTATCCCCTCCCTACCTCCCCACCTATACTCTCTCCACCTATCTTCTTTACTCTCCATCTTCGGTCCGCCTCCCCCTCTCTCCCTATTTATTCCAGTTCCCTCTCCCCATCCCCCTCTCTGATGAAGGGTCTAGGCCCGAAACGTCAGCTTTTGTGCTCCTGAGATGCTGCTTGGCCTGCTGTGTTCATCCAGCCTCACATTTTATTATCTAAGTGTATTTCTTTCTTTACTCATTCACAGGATGAGTGTGTTGCTGGCCAGGCAGCATTTATTGCCCAGAGGGCAGTTAAGAATCAACCACATTGCTGTGAGTCTGGGGTCACATGTAGGCCAGACCAGGTATGGATGGCAGTTTCCTTCCCTAAAGGACATCAGTGACCCAGATGAGTGTTTCCTCCTGACAATCGACAATGGAATCACGGCCATCGTTAGATGCTTAATTCCAGATATTTATTGAACTCAAATCCCACCATCTGCCGTGGCGAGATTCGAACCTGGGTCCCCAGAACATTATCTAGGTCTTGGGATTAACAGTCCAGCAATAACACTATGAGGCCATTGCCTCCCCCGGCGACAGCCATGTATAAGCACCCCTGTAGTCCCAGGAGAGTTGTGGACCCAGCAGAATAGTAAGTCATATATGGTGACAGCTTCTCAGGTTGGGCATTGTGTGTGAGCAGATAAAGGGGCAGGGGTGCAACCACTAGTAGGCAATGCCTGCCTGACATCCAGTTTCTCCTTTGATTGAGGATCATGCCCCCACCTCTAGGTGATAGGCTATCCATAGGGCAGCGGGCATGCACTCCACATGACCCACTTGTAGTTGGGGAAATCTTTGTGGCAGTGTGCTGAGACCCTGAAGTAGATCTCAACTGGCAGCAGGGCAGGAAGGTTGACCAAGGCATTTAATTTTGGTAAGGGGGAGGAAGGTGGTGGGATTCAGGCATGGCACATAGCAGCCTCCATAATCCCCATCTCCAGGGAGTAGAAGATTCTGGCCATTAACTTTGTCTCTCTCCAGAGATGCCACCTGACCTGTTGAGCTTTTCCCGTAAATTTTGCCCTGATTTCAAATTTTCGGCATCTGCGGCACTTTGCGCTCATATGACACACTAAGGTTTAGGTAGAGTCAAATGATTGAAGGGCAAAGTGTGTAGTACTAGGACCAGATCATAATTTTGTACCACTAAAGATGTACCGTCATATTTGGTTTGGTTCCAAGACGACAGTGGATCAGCTTTCACTAAGATCACTGATGGTAACCCCCTTGAGATGTTAATTATTTGAACTGAAAAATCTCCAATCGACTTTGAGGGAGGCCACAACGTGATTGAGTTCTAACTTTGTGAGAATTGGGAACAGTAGTCTGCACTTTTGTAGGTTTATCGCGGGGCATATTGAACAGCTAGTAATAACAAAAAAAAACTTAAAACCTCTTTGCTCACTGAAGGTGTCTTAGCCTCTAAACACACTATGTGTCATTTTGTTTTCACCTCTACAACATTTCTAATGATCATGTCCCTCTTTATAAACGGAAGCCACTTACTTGCAGGCGGAGACGATCTCCTGACAGGCCACGGTGGCCCTCACCACAACCGTAGGCACATCCCAGTGACTTCACTATTTTGATCAGCATTGTTAAAGTAAGTTTATGAATGTTGCCTGTGGTATCTTCATCCTGATGAATCATAAATACATTTTAAGTACCAGGTAAGAGACCAGTTGCAAACATTTGCAGAAAACAAAACCCTGGACTGAGGAATGGCATTCTCCTCCTGGATAGCTTTACATCCGTGAAGGGAGACCACAGGGCCCGCACAGTAACGGGAATTTTGTAATCTAGGACACAAATTTTCTCATCCTTGGCGGAGGTAGCTCTGGAAAGAAAATCCACCACATGAGCAATTAAGTGCCACGTGAGAAGGTCCATGGGTGTCATTGTCAACTGGCCAGCAAATCAAGCTCTTTTTCGCTGGGCATTTAATTGGCTCTTCATGACCTCAACCCTCCACCGCTCCAGTCATCTGGTTCCTCAGAAGACAGGAAAAGTAGCTTGTTTCCTGACCGGAAAACAATATGATTTGCCTGCTGTTTAAGGAGAGGGGACCAATCCTCAGGAGCACCAGCCTGCAACAGGCAAAAAGAAATCTTATCTTTTTCATTGCTGGATCATCTCAAGTAGGCCACGACAGGTAAATTTTAGGATGCAGAAGCTGACCAGTGTCAAGGTCTATGAGTCATCTCACTGATACGAGCGGTGTATTAGCAATCACCTCACACATTTCCCCTCACACTTGGAACAATTCTGCCACAATTAAAAATGCTGGCTTTGCTGAATAATTTAGTATAATTTCATTATAATCGGAGAAAAACAATTCAAACTATTCAAATAATTTTAATAGCTTACAGGCTTGAAATTTTTCCCTATTTTCACTCCCTCCTTGAGGTAATGGCTTACTCAAGTACATGGCTCCTCAGCTGCCTCATGTCAGTGGGGAACTTTTAAATTATTTATTTAATTTGAGGAATTTAACCACAGGTGTTCTGAGTTGAATATTCAATGTGTTTGCAAAATCTGTCTCGCAAAGTCATGGAGTGGAAATGAAACAAAAAAACTGAAGTAAGTGATTTGCCTCTTTACCCCTCTTAATTTAACAGCACACAGCAACTCCATCAGCTGATCATTATCTTGCGTGAATGACTTGTGTGTATTAACAATCCCTTGAGCAATGCCGTTGTGAGCTCTTTGCTTCTGAAAGGGACACCGATAATGCAAGGATAGCCAAAGGACTACAGGACAAAATATAGTCAATGGCAGAATGGGTGAAGACAGACTGTGTGTCTTCCCAACTGCAGAGAGTCAAAAGAAAGCTTCATTGGAAAAGTGAGAGTGGTCTTTATAGGGTTCGTACTGCATGGCTGCTTCACAACCAATTATTATCACAGCATGGGACAGCCTGTAAATTCACAAATTAATTGACGGCTCCGAGTGGATATGAAGAGATTAGCTGTCTTGATTGTGGATCTATAAGCTACAAATGTTTGTTTTCATATGGAATTTATTACTTAAAATAAACATTTGCTTACATAAGGAATGGAGACTTGAAAGCATTTAAATGTTATCAATAAGACTTTCTTCCTAAATAATGAAGTCTCCAATAGACACGTGAAACATTATTTTATTTCATTTTACCATGGTCCTGAGGACTCCCCACGTTGGATAGTGGGTCGTTTGGTGTGAAGGGTATCAGGACATAATGTGAATATGTAAATTGCTAGGGGAGGGGGGGGGATGTGGGCATGGAGAGTCATGTGCTGACACAAGATTATTAGAAAGCATGGGGTGGGTAGAGTTGGTATGAATTTCACATAGAGGTTACAAAGGGTCTTCACGTAGGCAAGATGCATACATTGGCATGAAGTGTAAGTGTCATAATGAAGGTGTGTATATAAGGGCATGGATCGGTATGAAGCACACATAAGGCCAAGGGGTTAGGTAGAGGGGCATTAGTTGGTACAAAGGGGGGATAGGGAGTTGAATGGGGTGTGGGGCGAGGACAAAACAATAACTTTTTATTTTATTAATTTTATTGTAACTTGGACAAAGCCTCCAGGTATCACGCCAGACTTTGTAAAGAACTGGCTTTAGCACTGGCAGCTATTGTGGATGACTTATAAAGCTTTGAGTGTTGACGAGTCTAATTCCTGTTGGTTCCTGCTTCGTCCCAATATGAAAATCCGAAGATTCAGCCAATGTTCTCCAAAATTGAGAACACAACTACAACTCATATGTAGGTTGTAAGAATAAGTATTACCTGAGAAAATCAAATGTTTCTGTGAACCATGGGTCCTGTACTGCTAGAAGAGTGGGTGCATCATTTCTATCAAGAAGGCAACAAGTGTAAAATGTTGAACGTTTTGCACAAGGGGAAGCATGACAGTTTTAAGTATTTTTTTCTTGAGAAGTACAATATGGAGAAGGTTGTATAAGTATTTTGAAAGGAATTGAATTTATGAGTCAAGAGGTAAATGTTACTTGACGCCCTTGTGTTTTTGAAGTTGCTTAGAGACAGACTTGTAAAATGTCTTTCAAGATGCTTCACCTTACATTGCTCACTCAATTGATACCAGTTGTCATAAATATTCTGAATTACAAGCAGAGCATTTTTAGAGAATGGAAAAGAAGACATGACAAAATGACATATTTTTGGTTTTTTTTTGCTTGATTCTGGTATTAATAAATAGTTGATAATTTGCTCCTCAATTTAGAAAGAAATTTATGCTAGAATTCTTGCACATAATACTTCACGGAAATTTTACCACCGTGTCCTAGAAATTAAGTTTGCCTTAACTTGATGATGCTAATCCCTGACTGATTTGCTGAGAAAGTGCATTATATTTCAGACATTTTGCAACTTTTGTGAGCTAATAGTGTAAAATAACATCAAACCACCTCCTGATTTTTGCTCTTTTTATCTCCGTCATCTCCACCACCACCTCCACCTCCTCCGCCACCATCTCCACCTCCACTTGCATTTCCATTTCCATCCTCTGGTGGCGCTCCAAATGTACCAGATGATCCTGTTGGTGCTGCTCGCTGACTGGTTGCTTCTTTCTGCCGTTTCTCATCTGTATTATTCTCCTTATTTTCTTCAATTTTGTACTTTTTATCCGCTGAAGGAACTACTTCCAGCTGCAGTAGGCAGTCAATGACGTTTAGCCCCACATCACATATACGAGAACTGATATCATGGTTAAGTACCACATACAATGCTTTTAGAATGACCTAAATTGTAAAAACAAAAGTTAATTTACAAATGCAATAGCAAGAACTGTCACAATACACAGGTTTAAGATGATGCGAATTTTCTTTTCTAAAATTAAAATATTCAACACAGCTGTTGATGATGATCCTTTGACTAAGCTATTTGGTCCTATCAAGATATCTTTGCAATAAAAACACAACAAAACAAAACAACAATGAAGAATAGAGATCTTGGCCTGTGGATGCAGCTATTTATTGTATATCTCGAAACCCAAACAATCAGCCCACTCTGGTGCAAAAAAAAGCAAGGAATTCAAAACATTAATCTTCCAGTTAAAAATCACTTGTATTTAGGCTTTTGCTGAGTTATATTTCATTTTGCCTGGATAAGACAAAGCTCACAAAACCTGCCACATCTGCAATTTGGGAATTAGCAAACTGCATTCAGCTTTAAAAGTTCTTCAAATTACCTCATTATCTCAGACACAAAGGCACAAATGAACATATTTCAAAAAGTCACACTCTTGCTGGTTGACTACAGCTCCAGCCTTCAACACCATTATCCAATCCAGACTGATCTCAAAACTGCGTGACCCTGGTCTTGGCTCCACCCTCTGCAACTGAATCCTCAGCTTTTTGACCCATAGGCCACAATCAGTGTGGATGGGTAACTGCACCTCTTCCACACTAGCACTCAAAACTGGAGCCCCCCAGGGATGTGTCCTTAGCCCCTTACTGTGCTCCCCGTACACCTATGACTGTGTTGCCAAATTCTGAATGAACGCCATCTACAAGTTTGCTGACAACAGCACCGTGTGGTTCAGATATCAACAGTGACAAGTCAAAATACAGGAGGGAGATAGCGGGTTTTTTGACATGATGCAATGAAAACAATCTGTCTCACAACATTAGCAAAACTGAAGAACTGGTCATTGACTTCAGAAAGAAAGGAGGAGAACACATCCCCATCTTCATCAATGGAACTAAGGTTCAGAAAGTGGAGAACATCAAGTTCCTAGGAGTGACAATAACAGATGACCTGTCCTGGACTTCCCACATAAATGCGACAGTCAAGAAGGCACAATAATGCCTCTTCTTCTGCAGGAAATTTGGCATGTCCATAAAGGTCCCTCATCAATTTCTACAGATGCACCATCAAAAGCATACTGTCCAGGTGCACAACCACCTTTTGTGGCAACTGCTTTTCTCAGGATCATACGAACTACAGAAGGTGCTGTGCATAGCCCAGACCATCATGCAGGCCAACCTTTCATCATGGACTCCATTTACATGGCTCACTGCGACAGAAAGACAGCCAACATCAGAGACCCATTGCACTCTGATAATGACATCTTACAGCCTCTTCCATCAGGCAGAAAGACACTTGCATGGGCAGGTTCAAGAATAGCTCTTTCAGGCCATTATCAGTGTGTTGAATGGAATCTAGCCTCAAGTAATGTAACCTACAATGTAACCTGTATGCCTCTAAGTCTTTTTGCTTTGTACATCCTTTGTTTACTGTGGTCTACCTGTACTGCTCTTAAACAGAGCTTTTCACTGTATGATGAAAAGCAACGAGTAATTCTGCTGACAGCTTGTGGATGCACAGTTTTTTCATTTACAGGTGTTTCCGCTATGATGTGCGTTTCAATAACACAAATCGGCTGTAATGCTTCTTTTTAATGCAATTTTCTATAGCACGAGGTCACATAAGGATGCAATTATTGTATATCTCCTTTAACACATGTACGAGGAGCTTAACTTTTCTGAGGCACCAGACACTAAAACCTTTCAAGAGTTGACAGATTTAGTTAAGGAATATTATGACCCAAAGTTTCCTCTAATTCTGAAACACCATTGGTTTTACTCAGCAATTCGATAACCGGGGAATCCTTATTGGGATTTTTGAGCCGTTTCAGCTGACTGGCAGAGGGGCATCCCTTTGGTTTAATCCTTAATGAGATATTGACAGACTGTTTGGTATGTGGGATTAATGATGTAACCAAGCAAAAGTGCCTTGTAGCTGAAGTCCAGCTGGACTTCAAACAGGCTCTACAGTTTATCATTGGAAATTTCAGCAAGTGGAACGTATGAGTTGTAAGAAACTCCAATAGAAGCGTACACCCTCGGCAGGCCAACTGAACTGAGGGAACAACACTTGGGCAAAGGCAATTGCATAGCCTCACTCAGGAAATTTCCTGAATGGAAGGACCCTAGGTAAGCCCACAGCAAAACCTCAAGACAAAGCCAAGCCTCGGCCAAACAGTTAAAAGTCTCTTTAGGATCCGGACCAACAAGCCATTGTAGTTGCTGCTGGTATGCAAACTTGAGACAGCAAATTTGTATAAGAAAACTCATCGGCCGGTACCCAGGGCCAACCTGGTCCAAATGTTCATCAGAGACCAGGGACTGGATTTTCATGTCAGAGATGGGGGTTAGGAGCTGGGAGTATTTCCAGCATTGCAATTCTTTATGTCTCCAGACTCCTGGGAGACAGATCTTCCAGGGTGTGAAGTTGCTTGTAGCCAAGCTAACCAAAAGGGCATTTTAATAGTCTTTGTTCCCAAAAGTCTCGGATTGGTGCTTCTAATTCAGTATCGACTCAGCTACATACTTTTTAAACTCCAGACCACTTTAAGCATACTTCTCACGTATCACCCTCATCCTCATGCTCATGCTCTTCATTCTTCATCTCTTCAAACTTCCATGTAACCTCTCACCTTAGCCCTCAGCCCTCTCACCTTAACCTTTATCCCTTTATGAACAGAACTCACCAGCTCTATTGTAACACTTGGAAGTCATAGAATAGATTGTAAGACTCAAGTAAACAACAGGCTCATCACAGCAGCAATAAAAAGGTAACAGTAAAGTCACCACTGTCCTACTGAATAATAGGACTGCTCTCTTATTAGAAGATGACGATTGGTGCTGGTTTAACCTGAAGGTTACCACACCTCATGTAAGGGGAGAGGTTAAAAAGGACAATCCTTCATGGTAACCTCAGCCATTGCAGGCATTGAACCCACACTATCGCCATCACTCTGCATTGAAGACCAGCCATCCATCCAACTGAGCTACCTATAATCAATGTGAAGCAATTGTATGAGGATTTGGCCGTTGCAGAAATGATCTTATATGGCCTTCTAAGTAACAAGCAGGCCTCAAACCTGCTATCTAAACCAAATACATAAGAGCAATGTGGGGCAGGGAGTAACATTTGACTCTGTTCCAATAGTATGAATGGTGCTGCGCGATGAATCTGTTAGATGAACCTTTTGGCTCGCCTTTGACTTTTGCACATTGGCTGATTGGGAAATATAATGAGCTAGCAACTAGATTGCAGAAGGGGTGGTTACATGTTCCAATTACAGCACATTCAGACTTGCCTCATGAAATAGATACAACCCATCTTACAGCACCTTATCACAAAACATGAAGGAAACCATAAACCCTATACATTCTCTCTGCTTCCAATTCAAGGTTCATGTTTTTGTGAAGCTGGTGTAAAAACTCGCAGGCATTTAATTCAAGCTGGCCACATGAAAATTAAAATAATCTCACCGTGGGCTAGACTTTCAATGAGCCCACAACACTGTCAGCTTCAATCTTCTTCAGAGCAAACTATTTCTAGGGCCCATTTTTCCTACCTGTCTTTACAAAAGTTTTCAAGGATTCAGAGAGAAATGGAAGCTAGACCTCTTTGCATTCCACTTGACGGTCATTTTTCTTGATGCCATTTAAATTTGGTCTCAACTGTGACCATGAAAATCTAGCCTTGGGCATTCTATGCCTAATGGTTCATCTCTCAACTCCCAAGAGCCTTTCTACAGTCTATAAGGCACAAGTCAGAGGTAGGAGGTTCCACTTGCTTGCATAGCTACAGCAACACTCAAGAATCTTGACATATCCATGACAAAACTTGATCAGCACTCTATATTATTCATTAATTCCCTGTGCCATAGGCATCATATGGTTGCAGTGCTTATGATTTAAGAGGGATATCAACATGTTCTTTCAACATCTGCCAAGTCTTCGACTTAAACTACCGAGAGGAGGAAAAGTGAAGTAGGTATTTGGGATCACCACCAGTACTGGACTCTCCAGAAAATCATGTGCCATTCCTACATAGTTGCTAGAAACTCCTACCTAATCACAATACAGGAGCACCTTCACTGCATCCACATCAACAATTCAGAAGGCACTTCAGCAGCAACTACCGGAGATAACAAAGTGTGAACTGGAGGAAAACAGCGGGCCAGGCAGCACCAGAGGAGCAGGAAAGTTGATGCTTCAGGTCAGGACCCTTCTTCAGCAACTACTAGAGGTACATTTAGAGATGGACAAAAAACACTAACCATTTCATTCTTATCCATATTTTGTGCATTAATAATTCAATCAAAAAAACTGTAGCATAATTTAAATCCCACCTAGAGTGACAATTGACAACATGTGGATGGATAGTGATAAAAGGAAATCTTTTGATGTGGGTTAGTTTTAGCAGTCGGTTTGTGCGTATATTATCTAGGTCTCATTGCAATTTCACTGATTGCAATCATGATTCCACTGTAGCTCAATTGATCACTGTTTTACTACAGAACGATTATTTTTCTGCAAAGTTGCTGACTGGAATACTCTGCTGAGCAAATATTATAACATATTTGATAATCTGCAATCTGTATTCAAACTTAAGTCCATACTTGCAGCAACTTACTACAATATTTAGAGAAGATAATTGTATAAACATTTTTTAAAAATTTCTTAAGTACATGCACAGAAGAAACAAACATTTGCCTACATAATAGAAGCGTTTTTCACCACTCATATTTTCTATTATGTTCTTTGGGTCTGGTTCTTAATTTACCTTGTGTACAAAGATCACAACTGCTCCATTTTCTGTGACAAAACACAATTTAGAATATAGTTGCAGTTTGCTTCTGTTAATTAAAAAAAGTTATGCAGCAGTTCACAGTTTTAATAAAAGACCACAGAAGGCATTTTGCACTTTAAAAATTCTGATCGACTGAAAATATGAAGTCAGCAACTTTGAATTAGGAGTAACCTGCAGATAGTTAGAAAACAGATATCCTTTTCTGAAACATCAGTGTGCTCTTCCTGAATAATCTTACTGCATTAATCAAAAGTCATCTTTCACTATTTAAAAAAAAATTACCCCAAGATCAAGCATTCCATTTTTCTTGACAAAATTGTTAGTTCCTTCCATGTTTTCCGTTTCCTCAAGGCTGCTGTAGTTTATACAGGAATCAGTCAGACTTCGAGGCAGGTTGGCACATGCTAGTGGCTCATGGGGCAGTTCAGGTATAGCCACTTGGTTACACAATTTTCGCATGTGTTCACTGAAGAAATCAGAATATCCCACATTGAAGGAAGCGACTGTGGTGTTGAAAGTGGCTACAGTGATTGTGGAAATCTGTGATCTCACTGTGAAATATAAAATCAGTTGAAAGTTTTGCTTCGTTATCTTTAACTCAATTGCTAATAATTCAGTCTTAAAAACAGAATACAAGAATCCAGATCTTCCCAGAACAAGTAAGCCACACCTTATGCCATCTGATGTCCGAATCTTTTCATTGAAACTTGATCCAAAGTTTCAGACTACTTTTCTAGGTTTTCAACAAGGACAATAGCAAATCAGAAGCCACACAAATGGCACAACTTACACTTGCTTCTTCTGCATGACCAGACCAATATTGGCATGACTTGTGTCATAGCCTAACTCATCCTTACTTCATTCATTATGTTAAGCTCAATCTCTTCCAGGAAATTGTTTTGAAATGGAAACACTCTATTCAGTTTTGGAGGAAATTTCCAAAATACAGATTTTTAAAAAAAATTATTTGGTACAATAGCATTTAAGTTAGTGTTTAGTGATTTAAATAAACTAAAATACTCGATATATAGAAACGAGGGACAATATTGGACTTCATTTTTATGGATCTCAGGTGCAAAAGCAAGGTGTAAAGGTTCACTTTAACCAGACTGTGTCCTGAAGCTAGCTCAGAGGTATCTCATTGCAGCAGCACTGCAGGTATACACACACCCAGTGGATACATCTGTTCAAGGCTGCAGCTCCTTACTACATTTTCAAGGCATGTACAGTGCTGTGGGCTTAAGAGGTATATTTTGTTCTGGTTTCTTTTAAGACAGAGATTGAACAAGAGGTGTCAAGCAGTCTGTGGTAACAAATACAGCTGATGAGGCCTTGGGTTTTTTTTTAATGTTTGAATAATAGAAGCAGCCTGGGTGGATGTTGCCAGCTCTCACAGACCATGGGTTTCACAGTGACTCAGTAGTGAGCACTGCTGCCTCACAGAGCGAGGGACAACGATTCGATTCCACCCTTGGGTGACCATCTGTGTGGAGTTTGCACATTCTCCCCGTGTCTGTGAGAGTTTCCTTCGGGTGCTCCGGTTTCCTCCCACAGTCTAAAAGATGTGCAGGGTAGGTGGACTGGCCATGCAAAATTGCCCATAGTGTTCAGGGATGTGTAGATTAGGTGAATTACAGGGAGGCATTAGGGGGATGGGTCTGGGTGGGATGCTCTGAGAGTCTGTGTAGATTTGTTGGACCAAAGGGCCTTTTCCCATAATTGTAGGGATTCTATGAGAATTTCTAGATTTTTAAAAGTATTTTTAGCAGATGCCGCTGGATTTTTGAAGTTGAAGAAGCTTTTTTTTCCCTCTCCTGGTTACAGCTCTTCCTACTGTGCGCATTGCATCTGAGGAAATTTGATTTCTAAAATTGCCTTATTTGCCCAGGAGTGTGTTTATGAGATCTTATTATATTGCAACAGTTAATTAGTAATAATTATTGTATTTATTGTTCCATTAAGTTTTTCAACACAGTCAAGTTATTCTAAGGTCTTTCTTTTGTTGTATTTTAACTATTGTGTTTGAATAATCGTGCTTTGCTTAACATCGATTAGTTTGACCAGTCGAATTGCATCTGGAACACAGCACTTTACATTTACCTTTAAAATTAGAAAAGATTTAGGGTCCAGGATACCTTCTTAAAATATTTTGAAGGGGTCTGGTCTGGTCCATAACCAGTAAAAGGGAGCCCTTTAACAATATTAGGCGAAAAATGTGTTGGAGAACGGAGGTCGGTTTCCTAAGCAGTCCACCTCTGCACCCATATTCATCATGCAGTCTGTCATAGCTAGCAAAATGCACTGAACCCATCCCTGTGTAAAAGGCAAGAATCTCAGACAAAATTACACGAATCGGACATGCATTTTGCAAACCCCAAACGTATACAGGTCAGATTTTTGAAAGCCTAAAAGAAAATAGGGCATGTGAATCTAAGTTCATTTTCCGGCTTCATTATTTTTGAACCTAAGTTGGAGCAGTGTGATAACTAATTAACTCCTTTCAGACCATGTACTTTTAACAAAGAGGTAGCTTGTGACATAGCTTCATGAAATTTGACATTTTGAAGTTTGATTCATTGAAATAGATTTATTTTTAATCCAATTCTTATTTAAAAGGAACATTGTTCGAAACGGTATTTATGAAAAATGGACTGAAGTTTCCACTTGGATACATGTAACAGATTGTAGAATGTCAAGCGCAATGATCTTTAGTGTAAATAATGTTCAATTGTGCTTTTCACTGGTTTAAAACATCACTTTAGGAGTCATCGAACCATTTTGCAAAACTGCTCACTTCTTCTGGATCAATTTGTGATGATGAGAGAATCTGCAAATAACATTGTTACAGGAGTTCCAGAGTTCAACTGAAAAAAAAACAGGTTCTTTGGGCATAAAGATGCTAATTGGCAGATAAAAGATTTTGAATACATTCTAAGAAAGCAGCTACAATGCCCTAATATAACTAGCAAATGGTTCTGTGCATTTTCGAATGTTATTTTTGAACTTGCAAAGAAAAACAGAAAATGCTGTAAATATTCAACTAGTCTGAAAGCTTCTGTGAAGAGAGAAATGGTGTTACTGCTTCAGGGTAATGAGTTTTTATTCAGCCATTTATAATTGGATCACACACAACTGACGCTGCGATGAGACATGCTTACATTTTCTGAAGTAAGTTTCAGCTGTGTTAACCACCAAGGTACCGCCTATTACCTGCACCAAAAATGAAAACTCCTACCAAGGCTAATGGCAGCTTTACTGAATATACAATCTTACCTTCTTTAACTGTGTTATCTCCATGACTGTTAGAGTGATCAGGTATATCACTCAGCAAGGTATGATGGGAATGGGAATGCTTAGCACTCATGCCTTCCATTTCTGTTGCTGTATCTGAACTGCCCCGTCGTGTGAATTTTCCTGTAAGTGCATAACATTTGTTTTCAAAAATGCCAGCAAAAACAAAGCATAGAAAACAATAAGCAAGACTGTTACAGTTAGGATGAATGTTAAGGTCCTGTGCCAGAGTATTTGCTTTCTATATGTTTGCATGTGTAACAGGGCTACTTTTGAGGCAGACATCTTGAAACTTATTTACAACACTATAATATTACAGACTTCTATTCATTGTCTAAGAGTTGTGCTTATCAATGTCATTACACATTGTCTAAGAGGTGTGCTTACCGATGTTATTACACTTTGTCTAAGAGTTGTGCTTACTGATGTTATTATACATTGCACATGCATAACTGACTGTTTGCACTGACTCCACTTTGCAGAAAGAGTGGCTGAAGGTGAGGCAGATAACCTTATATCAGATCATGACAGGTTATGATGTCAAGCAACTCTCTCAAAAATACAGGCCTGTCTGCTGTGGAATTTGTGCCTCAATACAACATGAAGCAGAACCACAAATTGAAGCCTATGATCCGCCCACTACCTGGTAAGGCAGTGGTGTAGTGATGGTGCCACTGGACTAGCAATTTTGAGACCTAGTTTGATGATGTGTGGTCAAGGCTTTAAATCCCACCATGGCAGATGGTGAAAACTGAATCCAATAACAATCTAGAATTAGCACAACCATTGTCAATTGTCAATAAAAAAAGTCTGGTTCACAAATGCCCTTTAAGGAAGGAAATCTGTATTCTTTTACTTGCTCTGTCCTACGGATGACTCCAGACCCACAGTAATATGGCTGATTCTTAACAGCTCTCTGTTATGGCCTGGGAAAGCCATTCCATTTAAGAGGCAATCAATGATGAGGCAATATACATTGGTCCAGCTGGTCATGTCTACATCCCATGAACAAATAATAAAAAAAACTCCCACCCGCTCCTGACCTGTTTCCCATTTAATGAAAAGTAGGAAGGGCCTCAGGCAAGAACCCTCCCCTGGGCTTCTTAAGGCCCTTATGTAGACACCCTGCCACTGTGTGGTTAGGAAGGGCAGTGTTGAACTGCTGCCAAGCAGGAAGGTTACCTCATTTGGGGAGAATCTCCTGTGTCCAGTAGCAGTATCCCCAATAAAGACTGTGTCACCAGCTCTCCTCCTACAAGTGACTCAATGAAAGTTGGCCCCAACATGTTATCATTGCAGGGCAGCTGGATTCCTGGTCAATGTGGTGCCAATAGTCTTTTCGGTCAAAAAAACAGGTAATCCTTTCCTCCCACTATCCTCCATCCCTGTAAAATCTACCCGACTTGCGTTCAATATTTTAATCTGATAACTCTGTCAGGGATTTCAGTAGCTAAGACTTGTAAGTGTACTGTGCAAAGATTATTTCTTGGACACTAAATGACTTTGCAATAATTAATTATTTTGTTATTAATCTTTTTTTAAAGTGGGATACTGTGTAATTTAACAACCTCTTCAAGCATTTACACAAATAAAGGTAATTTATTTATTAAGTGGTATAATTTTGATGGCTTTTGAACACTAGGGGAAGACAGCAAGCACATCACCTGAACTTCCTTGTGGAAGGATTTGCTGAGAACTAGGAAGATGAAATATTTGCTACTGTTCCTATGCAGCTTCTGATGTTGCTTCAAGATTGCCAAAGAAGAAATATTTAAATATTGATCAGTGGCTAATGGCTAGTGAGTTAATAAATATCCTTGAATTACAATAAGCTGATGGGGGGAATGAACTGGAAATGAGAATGGCCCACAGAAAATAAGCATAGTTAACAGCTGATAAAAAGGAAGCCCAAAATTTTCTATCAGCATGTAACTGGTATTAAGCAGGCTGCAAAAGACGGAGTGGGGCATTTTAGAGACAAGCAAGGTGGCACATGCTTGGAAGAGCAAGGTAAGGTTAAAATGAGTACTTTTTAAAAATCAACACTTACTGAGGAAGAAGGTGCTCACAAAATATCAGCAGAGGCAGAAATATAGGATTGCATGAAAATTGATTTTCAGGATGTACAGGAAAGCCTGCTTATGCTTACGATGGATAAGCAACCTGGTCCCGATGTCTAATGTCCCAGGTTGCTAAGGGAAATGGAGATGCAGAAAACTGGATGGTGAGCTGTAATTGTCAATGGAGGTGCCAGAGGTCTAGAGTGTGGCAAATGTAACACCCTTGTTGAAGAAAGAGTATAAATGACAATCTGAGTAACTACAGGCAGGTCTGTTTGATACAATGGCTGGGTGAAGTTTCAGAAGCAATAATTCGAGAAAACATTACAGGCATTTGAAAAGGTTTGACTTAAAAACCAGCATAATGTTTTACAAGAAAGAACATATTTGAGTAAAATAATTGAATTTTTACAAAGTAATGGGGAACATTGAAGGAATGCACTAGGCATCATCCATGATGGATTTTTAGAAATCATTTGATGAACTTTGACACAAAAGGCTCATTAACAAAAATGGAGCTTATGAAATTGGCAGGTCAGAATAGCAAGGTATTTTTTAAAGAAAATGTTATGTTAATGGTTATTTTCAGACTGGAGGATGGTAGTCAGTGGCGTTCCCCAAGAATCAGCATTGCTTTTCAATCGTTTCATCATTGGAATACAGAAACAAAAATCTACAAATTTTCTGGTGATACCAAATTGGAGCTGGCAAAAACATCAGGCCAATATCAACTCTTACAGATAATCACAATGGAGAAAGAAATGGTAGATAGAACTTGATTTGCATTTTGGCAGAAAACGTAAGGAGAGGCAATGTGGACAAACTAGCACAGTTTTAAAGGGAATAGCAAGACAAGAGACCTGAGTGGCCATGCACAAAGATGATTGAAGGTGGTGAGACATAATGAAATAGTAGCATGAAACACCTTGGGCTTCATAAATGGATGCATGAGAACAAACTCAGGAAGGTTGTTGATGAAGTTGAACTTTGTCAAGGTTTGGCAAAATAAGTAAGTGTTAATGACTTGCATTTGATTATCTATGAGGGTAGTGGAAGTGAAGATAATCAATGATTACAAAAGGAAATTAGATAATATTAGAGTTTAGAAGAATGAAAGGAGACCTTATTGTAATGTATAAGACCCATAGGTGGCTTGACAGGGTAGATGAGGAGAACATGTTTCCCCTTTTGGGAATGTCCAGCTCCAGTGGGCATAGTCTAAGAGTAAAGCTCTGAAGAAGATCACACTGGGCTTGAAACATTAACTCTCATTCTCTCTCCACAGACGCCTTACAGAGCTCAGCAGCTTCAAGGTGTCCGGCGTGTTTAAAACAAGGTTTTTTACCAGCCAGCACAGGGAGAGCAAACCCAACACAGAGGAGATCGAGCCCAGTGTAGCAGTGAGGGACGTACCCTGGCACCTGTGGTGGCAGTGACAGCGGGCAGCCTGAGGTCTCCTGGAATTTGTGACGGTGGCAAGCGCTGGGGCAATTGAGCCAGTGCTGGGAGAGAATGTGAGTCCAGCATGGCTAAGCACTCACAAAGGACTGTAATGTTGAACTTTTAACTTTATTTTTCTACTTTGTACCTAAGTTCCTTCGTACCTAAGAATACACTGAAAACGGTGACTTTATACACTTTTCACTGTACTCCTGTATCCCTGTACTTGAGTACTCGTGACAATAAAATTTAATTCTAATTCTATGAAGTTGCCCATTGAAGACGGAGATGAAAACAAGAACAAAGAACAATACAGGACACAAACAGGCCCTTCAGCCCTCCATGCCTGTGCCAACAAGTTTTGCCCTTCCGTACTAAAACTGTCTTTACTTACAGGATCCATAGCTCTATATTCCCTTCCTATTCATGTATATGCCCGGGTGCTTCTTCAAAGCTGCTATGGTGTCTGCTTCCACCACCTCCTCTGGCTGCAATGTTCCAGGCACTTCCCCCTCACACCTTGACCCCATGTCTCCTAGTAATTGACACCTCCACCCTGGGAAAAAGCCGCATACTTTCCACACTATTCATGCCATTCACAATCTTATAAACCTCAATCAAGTTGGCCCTCAACCTCCTGTGTTCCAGTGAAAACACACCCAGTCTATCCAGCCTTTCTTCATAGCTAAAATCCCTCAGACCAGGCAGCATCCTGGCAAACCTTTTCTGCACCCTCTTCAAAGCATCCACATACTTCTGGTAGTGTGGTGACCAGAACTGTACGCAATATTCCAAGTGTGGCCTAAATAAAGTTCTATAAAACTGCAGCATAACGTGTCTACCTTTATATTCAATGTGCCTTCCAATGAAGGCAAGCATGCCATAAACCTTTCTTACTACCTTATATACCTGTTCAGCCACCTTCAGTGATCTGTGGACCTTCACACCCAGATCTCTCTGCATATCAACACTCCTAAGTATTCTGCCATTCACTGTATAATTTCCACCTGTTCTTGACCTTCCAAAATACATTGCCTCACATTTGTCTGCATTAAACTCCATCTGCCATTTTTCTGCCCGCGCCTCCAACTGATCTCTCTCCTCTCACAATCTTCCTCACTCCACCAATTTTTGTATCATCCACAAACTTACAAATTAGATCAACTATATTTTCCTCCAAACCATTTATGTAGATCACAAAAGGTAGAGCTCCCAGCACTGATCCCTGTGGAACACCACTAGTCATAGCTTTCCATTCCAAAAAGCATCCTTCCACTGCTACTCTCTGGCTCCTATGACTTAGCCAGTTCTGTATCCATCTTGCCAGCTCACCCCTCACACCATGTGACTTCACTCTTTGTACCATTCTGCCATGGGGGGACCTTGTCAAGGGCTTCACTTGTCAATCATCTTAGTTATCTCCTCAAAAAAAAACTGAGGTGGAATTTCTTCTCTCAGAGGGTAGTGAATACATGAAATACTTTACAGCATTGTGCTGTTGAGGTTGAGTGGTTAAATATAGTCAAAGTTGAGATTGACAGGTTTTTAATTAGTGAGGGAATCAAGGGCGAAGGGGAAATTGGTGTTGAGAATTAACAGATCAGGCATGATCTCAATGAATGACGGAGCAGACTTGATGGGCTGAATGGCATATTTCTGCTCCTACAGCTTATGGTCTTATAAACAACTGCAGGAAATAAACTTGCAGGGCGGCAGAAACATGGCTCTGTGTGTACTTTTCCAGAGGATTCCAGCATAAGCTCAATTGGCTAGAAGGGTTCTTTTTCTTCCTAAATGACTCGATTGGTTGGATTTTATGGCTGGAAATTGGGTGAGCCAACCTTTACACTGATGTCAAGTATGACGTCAGGTTGGCAAACTGACATTATCTTGCCTCTCTCTGGCAATACAGAATTGAAGCAGATGCCTAACTTGAATAATTGTTGTCCTTTTGGAAAAAATGCAACCAGCTATTCAGCTCATCAAAAAGCCAATTGGTTGGAATTTGTCATTGTGTGCTCCATTTTTTGATAGCGTCATTGGAAAAGTATTGAAGCATTTCAGGTATGAGTACGCAGCAAGAAAAGAGTGGATGGAAAGGCTACCAAATGGGACCACGGCTGCGGAAAGCCAGCTGCCGCTCTACGTGGCATCATCTTGCTGTTAAGTAGATTTTGTTTGTACACTTTTTACAGGATGGCAGAGCAACTAAGTTGAGAGGGAAGGGAGGCCTTAAAGGCAGTGAAAGAATCCAACTTTTGGAGTGATTCAACACTTCACACCTTTCCACTAAATGTCTCAAGCTGGTGCCTCAATAGGGCCTGGAGGCCCCCCTTTATAAGGCTAACTGGTCAGCAAATTCCAACAGCCTGCCAGCAATTTGCTGCCTAAAGGTTGAGTTGACAGGCTGACAAGATGAGGGCAGGGCATAGAGGATCACACTCCTGTTCTACTGCCCTCATCCTGGCAGGAGTCATGAAATCCAGGGCGGCACGGTGGCTCAGTGGTTAGCACTGCAGCCTCACAGCGCCAGGGACCCAGGTTCGATTCCAGCCTTGGGGGACTGTTTGTGTGGAGTTTGCACATTCTCCCTGTGTCTGCGTGGGTTTCCTCCGGGTGCTCCAGTTTCCTTCCACAGTCCAAAGATGTGCAGGCTAGGTGGATCGGCCATGTTAAATTGCCCATAGTGTTCAGGTGTGTGTGGGTTATAGGGGGATGGGTCTGGGTGGGATACTCCAAGGGGTGGTATGGACTTGTTGGGCTGAAGGGCCTGTTTCCACACTGTAGGGAATCTAATCACGTGACCTTATGTCACAAAATGGTTGTTTAAAGAGTACGTTTTTGAAGAAACTGAAGTGCACAGCAACTAGACACATAATAACAATGTTAAGTAACAATAAGCAACTAATTCTAACATTTTTGGCTCACCCAGTATTGTAGCTTGCCACCCGCCTCTCTCCAAACCGCGCCTTTCTTCTCCAGTTCCAGAAAAGCTTCCGAATGAAAATGTGCTTCGAGTCGGTGACACATCTAAATGATCCTCATGAAGGAGGAATGGCATTCCCATTCGTCGCTGTCTCTTTTTACCTGGGTGATGGAATGGGATCGAGCCTTTGCGTTCACGCTCCTCTTTCCGAGTCTTGAACTTATACAACACAAGATAATGGATTTTACTGTTCGCTAACACTTTTGAAGTGGGTTAAAAACTGATGCTGCACATTCACACTTTAACTTCCAGGATTATGATCAATATTTTCTCAGTTATGTAATTTTGATACATGCAGACCCCAATTTATTTAGATTAGTTAAAATAGCTTTTAAAAAAATCTAGGGCCACTTTGTCAAGATATTAAACCAATAAAAATATCAAATACACTAATACTTTAAATTAATGCTGACTTGATTTGTTATTGGCATTTAGCAGTATTGAAAATTGTCTCATGTATATCAATTGTCCTGTTTTGAAGTATGTGGGGAACATTAAAAACAAATACCAATCAAAAAATAGAATATTGAATCTGTAGCATTGATTTTCCAATCCATTTTTATCTGTTCGAATAAATACCTGTGCAAGATTTCCTTACCTTTTTGAAGATATTCATTCCTAGGTCGGTAGAAAGGTCTGGAACAGCTTGTCGTCTCAGATTTGTCACAGACACCTTAGAAAATGTTTCAGAACTGAGGGACTTTTCCTCTTCATTGCACTTCATAGTAAGATCCTTGAAAAAACAGTATAAATGATAAATGAGTCAAGAACATTTCTGTAAAAACCTTCTTCTTTTTATTTAGTCACACGCATGGTAGGTATAGCATAAAGTTAGCAACTGTGAATGAAGAGTCCATTTTAAACTCAACTTACCTGATTTTACCCAACATTCAACAAGCTAAACTGCAAAAAGATAATATTACAAAGCATACCAACACCCACTATTGATGGTGTGATATCAACTCTAAATGTCACCAGTGATCTAGTAAATAACCATAATATGAAAATATTAATCAGATTATGCAAGATACACAAAGAAGGTTCTCCAAACTTTGCAAATGACATTAAATCTTCAGCTATGTATTGCATAATAGCTGAATGCATAAGGTGGTATTTCAGGTTTCAGAGGAAACTAACTATTTTTCAAGATGCATCGCCTAACACTGCCTGAGGAGTTTGAATTCAAGGACATAGATCACTCAGTGGCCAGCAAAGTTCTGAAAAGGCACTAATCACAAGGATTTTTTAAATTGCAAATCCAGAAAATAGCCTATATATAAATTATCTTAAAATGTCATATTTTACACCCTCTACTGTTTTCTCAGTTTACGCAGTTCCTCCTATAAAAAGCACATAAACTGGAGATGCAGGAGCTTGGAAGGAAACAAATTGATTTCTGGTTGAATACTACAGTCACATTTTACC
Organism: Stegostoma tigrinum; assembly: GCF_030684315.1. Classification (NCBI taxonomy): domain Eukaryota; kingdom Metazoa; phylum Chordata; class Chondrichthyes; order Orectolobiformes; family Stegostomatidae; genus Stegostoma; species Stegostoma tigrinum. Next base: position 26,584,411 of record NC_081360.1, read on the forward strand.
TAGAGATTTGCCAAGTCAACTAGTGTCTTCTTGGATAGAAACAGTCATCGATTATACCTTCAGGTCAGACACATGGTGAAAAAAGGAAAAATCAGCCAATGCTTCCGTTCCAGATTCCTCCTCAAGAGCCTCTGTTGATAATACCATTTATGGAATCTACATGAATCCATTCGGCTGTGGTGAATCCCATTCATGTGGCCTTTCGCTCCAACAGATGGTAGAACACTTCACTGAAGGTATGTATGGTTGGCAGTGCAACTCAAAACAAAACTGGACAGGGAGTCGTTCCAGCTCAACTGGGCATATACTTCTGTCAGTAAAGGGGATGCAGCAACATTGGAGATGCTTTCTCAATGTGAACCTTGTCATTGGACATAACAGATCCCATGGCAGTATTCAAAGAAGAAAGGAGTAGCCCTCCCAAGTTTCACAGATCATACTTAGCTACTTTTTTCTTTATTTGTACACTAGAAATATCAAGCATTAGTAGTATTTGCACAAGAGGCTGACAGGTTATTATGGCACACAGAGAAGGGAGTTAAATTTGAGTTGGCTGATTGGGGCTGAATTTCACGCAGTATACAACTCCTCAGCCTTGTGTTTTTTCTTAATTTTAAGCAAAATTTAACACCTCTTCTTCACAATAGCAGTTTGCCTCCACGTGCAATGGAAAGAGCCTGGGGATGGGGCTCTGATCAACACTCTTTGTAATCTATATGGTAATTACTGTCATCTCTAAAATGGTTACAGTCAAGCTTGGGTCACTGCGGTGAATGGAGCTGTCTGCCTGCTCCGGAAATACTGGGACCTGAATTTTCATGAAAGTGAAGAAGTTCTATGTTTTTGTGAAAATGGTGATGAATGCTCAAATCTAGGAATCCTGCCCCTGGCCATGATGTTAACTATTATCACAGGGAGGTGATGGAATAGGGTCTGGGTTATCACACCCACATCTGTGGTTTAAGAAGGAACACTCACATGTTAAAGGCCAGCCCTCTCAGATTGATCTGATTTTTAATACTGGCTTGTCCAAAGCACAACTTTGGCTCTTAGAACTTTTGACGAAGGAGTAAAGTTGTTGCAGTTTTTTTGGAGAAGTAAGGTTCTCTTCTGGATATGGATCAGGGACACATTATGGCAGGTCAGGTGATCTTTGGCAGATGTAAGAAGCCTCATGATTGTTAGAAGTAGACACGAAAGCACATAAGCAGTGCATGAGATAACATGGTGTGAAGCTGGATGAAGACAGCAAGCCAAGCAGATCGGAGGAGCAGGAAAGTTTGACGTTTTGGATCTCGACCTGAAACGTCAAACTTTCCTGCTCCTCTGATGCTGCTTGGTCTGCTGTCTTCATCCAGCTTCACACCGTGTTAGCTCAGATTCTCCAGCATTGGCAGTTCCTACTATCTCTGTAACAATTTTAACCCCACTGCGAATCAAGTGTCTTGACCCGAAGCGTCAACCTTTCCTGCTCCTCTGATGCTGCTTGTTCATCCAGCTTCACCCCATGTTATCTCAGATTCTCCAGCATTGGCAGTTCCTACTATCTCTCAAGCAGTGCGTGAGCTCATTAGAACTGCCATGTGTAATGTGCAGATACTGATAAGGGGAAACTGTTCAGATAGAGGTTAGGGGGAACTGTAGCAATTGTGGTTAAAGTGAGTCATCAAGACATTAAAGATTTTTGATCCTTAAATATTTGTGAAAACTGCACAGTTAAAATTAATCAGTGCCTGCTATTTCAATCTGACAGAAGCCTGATGGTCATCATTACAAGATTACCACTGCATGATTGATTCCACAACACTTTATGACCACAGACAGACAGTAAAAACTGCTGATGCTGGAGTCAGAGATAACACAGTGAAGAGCTGGAGGAATACAGCAGGCCAAGCAACATCTGAGGAACAGGAAAGCTGACATTTCGGGTCAGGACCTTCTTCAGAGATGAAGACCCCTCATCTCCGAAGAAGGGTCCCGACCCAAAATGGCAGCTTTCCCGTTCCTCTGATGCTGCCTGGCCTTTTGTGTTCCTCCAGCTCTTCACTGTGTAACATCATGACCACAGTAGGGTGCCTACTGGTTCAGAGATTGAATGACAGCTCCAAGCGCTTTTTAATTCTTTGAGATTGGGCTCAGAAGTTCTGCTTTTATTTTCCTATCAGATTAAATGTAGTGAATACATTGTTTTACTCAATAGGAGGGTCTTTTTAAACAGTGATTTCATTAATAAACTCTTGAATACTTTCGATAATTCCAGCATAAATCTTGAGGTCTGTCCACTGAGTACCGAATGATTTGGCATGTTTGGTGCAAGAGCAAAAAGTAGTTGGCATGAGATGACACTAAGTTGGTATAAGAGCTACAAAAAGGCTATAGTATGGGCAGAGAGTGATAGACTGCCACAGAGAAAATAAAGAGAGAAGGGTAGTGAGTGAGGAGCACCAGGTGTTGGCACAGATGGAGCAGAGATGGTGAGCAATGAGATTCTTTTCAAATTTGCCGAAAAGTGGTAGATCACTCAAGCTATTCATGTGCCCTGGTGGGTCCACACCTGGCAACCTCCAAACTCCCTCAAGGGTGGGATCACCGTCTGCAGTAACTCCCATTGTTATATCTCTGCTCAACCTCTTGTCAAGGATGAAAATTGGAACACCGATAACATTTTTTTTCTTGCAGTCCAGCTTGCAGATCCAGGATTTTTCCCAACTCTACACTCCTGATATGGGAGGGAAAGTTCAGGTCCAGGATTCCACCAAAACAGAAAGTTCTGAATATAACATATAGATATAAATGTGAAACGAGTTTAAGAGATTGATGGGTTCCTCGCACTGCACAACTACAGTTCTGAGTCGGAACCTTCAAAGCAACCTTGGTGTGGAGGTGAATCATTAGAAAGTGAAGATCTGAATTTAATCTTTCCATACCTGTGTCTTATGGGTGTTAACCAGCGAAGGAGCTGCCGCTACCATGGAACTACTGCGTGGTCTAGGTAAGTGAGTTATTTCAGGCTCAGAAGGTCTATCTGGCTTCTCCTCTAGAATCTGTCGAAGTCTTTGTAAGTAATACATCAGTGACCAGTGGATACCTTCTTCTGACCAATGGGGCTGCAGCAGACAGCGCAATACAGCAACATCGAAATAGGTGGCATATCGAGATTTCTGACTCGGTGGTATGGTTATCGAAGTTCTGTAATAGAGATCATTCACTTTTTCAAATGAAAACAGTAAGCTGGTCAGAATGATATGCAAAATAATTGCCACATTAAAGCATGAATCTGTTGAATTTTTACCCAAGTACGTGGACTTGAACAATTAATTTATAATTCCAGCCGGCCTTTCACCCTTAATTTTCCATATTGGGCATGAGAAAGGGTCAGACACTTGTGATTTTCAAGCCACCCTCCAGGACTCGAGTACAATATCTAGGCTGACACTCCAGTGTAGTATTGAGAAAGTGTTGCACTTTGGGAGATGCCATCTTTTAGATAAGGCAGTAAGCCAAGGCCCTTGACTGCACACTTCAGTCACTGGAAGTGATCCCACAGCATAATATACTTTGAAAAAGAGCAGGCAAATTATTCCTGGTGATCTAACTGATAACTTTCCCACAGTCTACATCACAAGGAGAGACCACCTTGTCATAAAGACACTGCAGCTTATGGGAGGATGCTTGGTGCATTTTGGCTGGTGAGGTTACTACTTTACAACAATGGCAACATTTCACAAAAAACACTTCATTATCCAAAGCATTGAAATGAAATACACAGTACGGTGGCCAACTAATGTAAACTTAAATGATTCGTACCATCCACACTGATATTTACCGACATCAAATGGAGGCTCATGCCAAGAATACACTAGTAGCAGTAGCTACATGGTTAGTATTGCGCATGGTGGGGTACTTTCTATGGGTCCCCATTGCCATTTGCCCCTGCCCATTGTCATATTTCCCTATGGCTCTTCTGATCCTGATCTCTCAAATCAAATCCCTTAACCCTCCGACAGCTTCTCACCTACCTTCAGACAGACTGAGTGGCAGACCTCAAAGGTGGAATTTCCACCTCCAAATAGGGGCAGAGCCTGCGTTTAGCCAATTAACACCCCATCAAAAGCCAAACGGCTGTGAGACAACCAGATTGGTAGGTTCATGTTCCCTGCCAACACTTCATGTTAACCATTCAAGGGACGTGGGCTTCAGGGGATGTGCTAGCATTTACTGCTCATCCTTAATTCTCCTTGAAAAAGAGATGGTGAGTTGCCTTCTTAAACCATTGTAGTCCATTTTAGCGTAAGTACACTCACAATGCTGTTAAGGTGGGGACAGGGGGGAGGGGAGGGGAACCCAGAATGACATAATTCCAAGTCAGGATGTTGACAGGTTGGACAGGAGATTGCAGGTTACAGTGCTCCTATAGACCTTCTGCAGTCATCCTTCTAGGTGACAGTGATCACACGTTTGGAAGGTGCTGTCTGTGGAAATATGGTGAATTTTTGCAAGAGCATCTTGTAGATGGCACACACTGCTGCTACTGTGCCTGAGTGGAGATAGGAGTTGATGCTGCCAATCAAATGGGCTGCTTTGTCCTGGATAGGCTCAAGGTTCTTGAGTGTTCTGTGGGGTACGCTCATTCAAGCAAGTGGGAAGTAGTGTATCAAGTAGCAGCAGTCAAATTTTCTCTTGTTGGAAATGGTCATTGCCTGCCACTTACCTGGTGCAAATGTTACTTGCCACATGCCTGCCCAAGCCTGGATATTGTCCAGATCTTGCTGCATTTGGACACATATTACCTTAGAAACTACGCATAGTGCTGAACCCTGCAATCATCAGCGATCACCCCCACGTCTGACCTAATCCTGGAGGAAAGATTATTGATAGAGCAGTGGAACATGCTTGGTCCCGGGATATAACCTGTGGAAGTGCTGCAGCTCTGGAATTTAGCTCTTTTGTCCCTGTATAAACCAAGGCTATAGAGATCAAGAGCAAAGATGCCCTGGCAGGAACTAAACTGACCATCTGTAAGCAGATTACAGCAAAACAAATGCTGCTTGACTGGGCTGTTAATGATCCCTTTCAATATTTCACTTATGTTTGAATGTAGATCTGTGGGGCAATATTTGGTTGAATTTGTCCTGTTTTGTGTGTAGAGAACATACCTGAGCAATTTTGCTAGGTAGATGCTCATGTTGAACCTGTCCTGGAAGTGCTTGGCTAGGGGGAGCAGCAGGTTCTTGAGCGCAATTCTTTCATACTATTGCCATAATTTTGTCAGAGCCTATAACCTTTCCAGTATTTAATGCATTAAGCTGTTTCTTAGTATAACAAGAGAGAACTGAATGGGCTGAAGACTGCCATCAGTGATGCTGGTGAATTCTGGAGCGGGCCAAGATGGATCAACCACTCAGCACTTCTGACTGTAGGTTGTGTGAATGGTTCAGCCTGATTTTTTTTGCACTGATGTGCTGAGCTGCCCCATCATTGAGGATGAGCATATCTATGGAGCATCCTTCTTCAGCTGTTTGGAATTCATTAGTCATGCGTTGTAGCTTCACCAGGTCGACACCAGGTTTAATTATGCCTGGTGTCGCTCCTGACATGACCTATTGCACTCTGCATTGAACCAGGGTTGATGGTAATGGTTGAAGGGTGAAGATGCTGGGTCATGAGTTTGCAGATTGTGCTGGAATACAATTCTACTGCTGTTGAGGGCGACAACACCTCATGGATAACCAGTCTTGAGTTGCTAGATCTGCTCAGTCATTTAATTATGAGCTAATTAACCATTAGCATGGTGATAATGCCACACAACATGATGGAGGGTATTCTCAGTGTGAAGTTGGGACTTTGTCTCTACAAGGGCCGTGTGGTGGTCGCTCTTACAGATATTGTCATGGGCAGACTTATGTGTAGCAGATAGATTGAGTAGGATGAGGTCAAGTATGTTTTTCTCTCCTGTTGATACTTCTACCACATGCTACAGACCTAGACTAGCATCTATGTCTCAACCAACTCAGTCAGTAGTCGAGCTACTCTTGGCGATGGACATTGATGTCTGCCACCCAGAGTATGTGTGTATCCTTGCCATCATCAGTGCTTCCTCCAAGTGGTGTTCCACATCAAAGTGTACTGACGCATCGGCTGAGGCAGGGTGGCTTGTATTATTTAGCAGTAGGTTTCTTTGCTCCAGTTTGACCTAAGCTATGAGTCAATATTGAAGACTCCCAGTGCAACTTTCTCTCAATTATAATGTACTGTGCCACCACCTCTGTTGAGTCTGTCCTACCAGTGGGACAGGACATGCCCAGGTCTGGTGAGAGTGGGGTCTGAGACATTGTAATTGGTACTTCCATGAGTATGACTATGTCAGGCTGCTGCTTGGCCAATCCATGAGACTATAGTCCCCACGGGTTTGCTAAGTTTAACACATTAGAACATTGAAAACATTTCAAAAAACATTCCATGACCAAAAGGCATGGAATGAAACTTTACATAATGTTAACCCATAAGTTTGCTCTTCATTCCAATATTGAAGTCTTTTATACATATATGAGAAAAAGGTTCTGATCCCAGCACAGATCTTTTGGGAACGCACAGTCTATGACAAGTTTGGAAGGTGCTGTCTTTGGAGCCATGGTGAATATTTGCAGTGCATCTTGTAGACGGCACACACTGCTGTGACAATGCCCGAGTGGAGTAGAAAGTGAATGTTGCTCATCAAGTGGGTTGCTTTGTTCTAGATAGGGTCAAGCTTCTTGAGTGCTTGAGATCCAAGGAAGTGGAACATAGCGTATCAAGTGGTAGTGGTTAGATTCTCTCTTGTTAGAAATGGTCAATGCCCAGCATTTATCCAGCGCAAATATTACTTGCCATTTGTCTGCCCAAGCCTGGAAAAATACCACATCTCACTGTTTTCTACCCTTGTGCTGTTTTGTTTTCACTCTGTGCTACTACAGACCTTGCTATTCATTGAGAATCAATTTTGTTCACCAACATTTTATGTGGTACTTTGTCACTGGTATTTTTAAAATACATATAGGCAATATTCAGCGCACATAATTGATAGATCTTCCTGGTACTCTAAAAAAATGAAATAGCTCCATCACAGGAACTGTCCTTCCACAAATCCATGATGCCGTTCCTTTATTAACTTAAATCTCTCCAATGGCCTGATTATTTGTCCCCCGACTGTCATTTCTAAAACCTACTTGCCAGTGATGTTAAACTGACTAACAACTGACCATGCAGAATTGTAAATACTGTGTCTTTCCCTGTTTTGTATTTTTAACTAAGTGAAATGGGAAAAGAACTGTTTAAAAACCAAGGGTACTAGAGGTGTGCCATATATTTTGACCAAATAAATGGATACTCTGTGTAAACACTGTTTACATAGCTGCTGGTTCCAGCAGTAGTTGAAGTGTAGTTTGCAGATGAGTTGGAGTCAAAAGGTTGTGTACTAATGATCTATGCACTAATGACTAGCTATCAAAGGCCTTCTGCCAGTCAGCTACTATTCAATAGGGTCTCAGGTAGCCAAATAGATTGGGACCTTAAATAACACAGTAAGAAGCCTCAGATCTACATTAGTACTTGAATTCTCTCTGTTCTTTGTAGTAAATGTCAATTTAAGGCAGAATAAAACCAGTTTATATTTTCAATTTATATTTCTTACTGTAAGCTGTGATTTTTAAGCCAGTAAGTCCAAGGCCTTTCTACAGGCATCCCCCTGTGCCCCCTACAAACCAGAGAAAGGCTTTGGGTATGGCATAGTGGCTCAGTGGTTAGCACTGCTGCCTCACGGCATCAGGGACCCAGGTTTGATTCTAACCTTGGGGAACTGTCTGTGTGCAGTTTGCACATTCTGTACATTCCTGTTTTCTCCGGTTGTTCCAGTTTCCCCTCTCAGTCTAAAGATGTGCAAGTGAGGCTGATTGGCCATGTTAAATTGCCCATAGTGTGCAGGTTAGGTGGATAAACAATGGGGAAAGCAGTGATAGGTTGAGGGGGTGGGTCTAGGTGGGATGCTCTTCGGACAGCCGGTGTGGATTTGATGGGCTGAATGGCCTGTTTCCTTACGATAGTATTTCTCTTACTCTATTCAATAGAATACCAAACAGTTTTCTGACGAGCATAAGAATCATCTCAGAAATGCTGTGACCAGAAATCACAGAACTGTGGTTTCCAGTCTCTCCCTCCATCTATAACACCGATGTTTGACTGTACGCATGGGTCTATATGTGTAACAGAGGAGGTTATAACGTGGTTACAGCTTTAATTAGCAGCAATGGCTCATGATTGTTTACCTGTAGCTAAAGTCCAATTATTTGTAATAAATATTTGTTAAGCTTTTGTCAACCACAGAAATCTGCCTATAGTTTCTGCCAATTGAAGTCTAAGAGATGGGCAAATGGAGGAATATGCGTCTTTTCAAGATGACTTCAGGAATAGCGGACCTTGATTTTTAGCTTATTATTCCAGCAAAGCACAATGGAGCATGTTGCCTGATACTAAGGTACAATTGGATTCAGTAGTAGCATTTAGGAATTGGTTAAGTACATGAAGTAAGATGGGGAAAGACCGGGGAGTTGAACATAACTTGTTTGTTCTTTGAAAAAGCTACTAAATACACCATGGCAAAAAATACTTTCCATCATTGCTGAAATATTCAACAGTCGGTCTCTTTTCTTTATATTCCACAAAGTACAACACTTTAGAAGAATGCTTTCAAAAAGCAACCTTACTTTAGAACTTAAAAAAAAACTTTTATTTAAAAAAAAGTTCTTGTGATTGTTTGTAAAAGTTGAGGTAATAAAAACAAGAAATGGGCAGAACTAAGCAGATCTGTGTTTTAAGGGTTTTATGATTAATTATTTTTGATCCATTCAATGCAAATTTTTTGAGCAGTGATAAAAATGTAACAAATATGGCATGAAACAGCTTCACCTTTCAGAGTTTTTTTTTAAAGTGTCACAGAGAAGGGAAGAAAATCTAGGTTTCTTGCTAATTCCAAGTGAAATTATTTTGGTCATCTTAAAGCAAATTCTCAGTAGTTAGAAACTCTCAGCACAATTCACCATAAATTATTGCTGAATGGAAATATGGATGTTATGTGGGAAATTCAAACTTACTTTGCAGTGTTGCAGTAGTGCATGTTCTTCAAGCATTTTGCTCATGCTTGAGATAGCTTTGCTCTATGAAATGGTAAATAAAATTTTTGATCATATTTATCATTGTTGATGACATTTTCATCATGACCATAAGTAAGTGCATCAACGAAAATAGGTCATTGCTATTCTGAGGTTGCTCATTCAATCACATCAACAGTCTGATACATGGTTGTAAATTACCAAGCATACCTTCTCTACTAAGATGAACAATAGGTAAATTTAAGGTAAAATGCTGATGCTTCTACTGGATTATCTGAAGATAAAGCCAAAGCAATTTCAAACTATTCTTATGGACCAGATCAAATCCCCTGCAAATATATCAAGGAGATTGTTTAGAACTTAACTTTTATTTTAAGATAAATGTAAGATGCTGTGCTCCAGGCGTAATCTGATTGGTCACACTACTTGGCTTTAAGCAAGAAAGCACTTTATTCTTACCCTCAGTGAAAGTACAAACTAAAGAAAGAAGAATTGGTCTAATTTTAACTCAATTGTAAAACTTAACAGAATAATGAATTCTTTAACTGTTAAACATCAAATGTTCCAAAATAATAATATCCCATAAATATATCCTTGGCAAAGGAGAATTCAGTAAAATATATTGATCTTCATGTGAGTCTTGTAGAGAGAGACAGAATCCAAGTTTTTCAGCTGTAGCAGAGATACAGAGACAGCCAACTTCTAAACCCCAGGAACTACTGAAAGCTAAGCTAAAACCCTGGTTCTGTGGCAGCTTGACTTCACCCACTCATGCTGCTTTTATTGTTCTAACTTATAAAAAGGCCTCCGATGCTGTTTATTTTATTGCTTTGGGACAGACCACTTGATACATCTGTCTCAACCTCTCCCCATAACAAAAAATGACATAATACACCTCTTAAAGTAATTTTATTGTCACACTATTAAGAACACATTACAACCTACTTTGCTCAATCTTGAATATTTGACTCTAGAAAAAAATTCCACTGATTCAGCAAAGATAATTGGTCATTATCTCTATATTTAAACCCATAGCCTTCAATAATGTAAAGGTCATTCAAAAGCTATACCATCAAATATCTAAACCTTAATAGCATTTCATTCTCTTGCGCTCAGTATCAAATGTTAGATGTTCAAGCTTAGATGTCACTGTTACTGATTATATAACTTTACTTCCATACTTGTTTATCAATATAATATTTTTAATTGTGGTTGATATTGTAGCAGGTGTTGCTGGATTTTTTCAATTCGAGAGAAAAATCTATTTTTGTATTATATTTATATGGTAATTCTGATGAAGTATGAGGTCTATTTTTAGCTTACTTTATGAGTTAGAAACATGACTGAGTTACAAGTTCACCATCTGCCTTAAAATTTATTTTTTTTTACCCTGTTATGGCTGTCAGAGAAATTAAGAATTTATTTGTCATGAAATCCCAGTGCTTTGCGACTCGTTATAAGATTTGTAAAGCAAACAACCAAGGAGCAGACTGTCTAAAAACAACACAGAAACCATAGCAACTAAAGATATGGCAACAATCATGGCAAGATATGCATGTCAATAATCACTGATCTGGATTACTGTTTCTGCACTTGGTTTTATATCGAACTCACATAATTATCTTGGTTACCGTTATTATCACCACCTTGTTGGAAACAATTTTCTTCCTTACATATAATATAGTTTTAAATTAATCTTATGCAATCACTAGTTTTAGGTTTTTGTTTTGTTCACAGGATGCAACTGTTACTAGCTATACTAGCAATAATTGCTCATTTCTAACTGCTATCAGGAAAGCGGTAGTGAACTGCCTTCTTAATCCGTCATCATCTGTGTGGACTAGGTACATCTGCAATGGTGTTAGGGAGCAAATATTTGGTCCAGCTAAATTATTGTACGTATTTGCCTCATTCAGATCCACAGTTAAATCAGTATTGCCTTACAATGCCATTGAAATCAAACTTAATGCGAAATTTCATAGATAGTTAAATTACAGCTGAGGCTGTCCCCAGCCAAATTGAGTGAAAGAGGACAGAGTTAAATCCACATTAGGACAGGACGGGATCTGAGAGGAGGCTAGCTTAGTAAGCAAAAATGCAACCGAATGGATAATATAATCACAACGAAAAAGAAAAGGGCTTTTTTTTGCACTGTTGGTGTGAAGATGAGAATAAGTATTTGGGGAGCTGATTCATGGTGGACAAAAAAAAAGTCAATGTTCCCTTTGCCCTCCAGGATGATTGAGAACCTTAGGAGCACAAAAGCTGACGTTTCGGGCCTAGACCCTTCATCAGAGAGGGTGATGGGGAGAGGGTTCTGAAATAAATAGGGAGAGAGGGGGAGGTGGACCGAAGATGGATAGAGGAGAAGATAGGTAGAGAGGAGAGTATAGGTGGGGAGGTAGGGAGGGGATAGGTCAGTCCGGGGAAGACGGACACGTCAAGGAGGCGGGATGAGGTTAGTAGGTAGGAAATGGAGGTGTGGCTTGAGGTGGGAGGAGGGGATAGGCGAGAGGAAGAACAGGGTAGGGAGGCGGGGATGAGGGGGAGTGGGGGGAGGGAATGAGCTGGGCTGGTTTTGGGATGCAGTGAGGGAAGGGGAGATTTTGAAGCTTATGAAGTCCACATTGATACCATTGGGCTGCAGGGTTTCCATGCGGAATATGAGTTGCCGTTCCTGCAACCTTCGGGTGGCATCATTGTGGCACTGCAGGACGCCCATGATGGACATGTCGTCCAAGGAATGGGAGGGGGAGTTAAAATGGTTTGCGACTGGGCGGTGCAGTTGTTTTACTGCGAACCGAGCGGAGGTGTTCTGCAAAGCGGTCCCCAAGCCTCCACTCGGTTTCCCCAATGTAGAGGGAGCCACAACGGGTACAGTGGATGCAGTATACCACATTGGCAGATGTGCAGGTGAACATCTGCTTGATATGGAAAGTCATCTTGGGGCCTGGGATGGGGGTGAGGGAGGACCTATCTTCTCCTCTATCCATCTTCGGTCTGCCTCCCCCTCCCTCCCTATTTATTTCGGAACCGTCTCCCCATCTCCCTTTTCTGATGAAGGGTCTAGGCCTGAAACGTCAGCTTTTGAGCTCCTAAGATGCTGCTTGGCCTGCTGTGTTCATCCAGCTCCACACTTTGTTATCTCGGATTCTCCAGCATCTGCAGTTCCCATTATCTCTGATTCAGAACTATTGAGTAGAATCAATAGGTCCCTGCAATTCTTGAGGTGTCCTCACCAGATTTGGTGATCAACAGCTAAATCGATAGGACATCAGATGCAGTCAAGTCTTTATGCTTTGGAGGAAGCAAATCAATGCAGAGAGTTAGTTTGTACCAGATTTGTGGTAAACAAATGCTCATGGCCTGTGGCTGAGCTTGACAAGAAGAATGTGATGTACATGATATATAATGCGCACTGGTGAAAACTAACAAAGGTAATCACACTGAGCTGGATGTCAGAAATGTCTGGGAAGATTATAATCTTCCATTATTGTAGTTATTGTGGAACTCCATTAGAAATACTTATTTCTAATGTTTGAGGGAGAAATTTTAATTTGATTAGAAAGCCGTGTCGGATGTTGACAGAATTGCCAGCTTTACTCCAGGTTCAGAAATGTAAATAGAAAATTAAAACTGCGAGACAAAGAAAGAAAGGGGAAGTTGAAAGTGAAGTTCGAGAAAAAGTAATTTGGCTTCACTATGTTGTCAGAAGTTGGCATGCTCTGAAGCCAGAGGTTGAAATTCCTTGATATGACTTGGGACAAATTTACAATGAGCAGGTATTAAAAATGGTAAGTGGGATCCAATTCCATGACTCCTCCAACAATCGGCAATCTTCAACGACATGAAATAATAGTGTAAACTGCAAGACCACATCCGATGCTTTTGATATCACCAGTTCCATTGCAGGGACACATTTCAGATCCACTACTAAGAGTCAGCCCTGCTTCTTAAAGTGGTGCAATTTATATCAATTCAGGTGTGCTGTCAGACAGAAGGGAATGCCAGTCTGGAATCAAGGACTTATGCACAGTTAAGTTCAAATGTATAGCAAACCCGACATCTCAATGAAATGCTGTACGAGAAGTTATACACTTGTTTAATAGTGATTGTTACTGATTGTTTTCTTAAAAGTATTATATCCATTGAACGGAGTAGTTCTGTAAAAGTGGAAACATCTGCAGTTGCATTTGACTGCATTGTCCATGGAATAAAATATTCTTTTGCACTGAACAATGGTGAAATTCAGATTTGGCAGCATCAGTGGTCCTTTGTGCTTTAATCTCTCCTTTGATTGACAGCTCAGATACTAGTGCCTTGTTATAAAAGTCAGCATATTTGATTGAACTCTTTGATTGACAGCTCACTTATCTATTTCAATGCTTTAAAGCTTAAACACATGGCTGAGCTCTTCAAATGAGTTCAGAAAGATCTAATATATTCAACCACGAAGGTTTTGTTGATAATTTGAGCAAAGCAAACTCATTATAAATATTTGGCTGATCCAGAGATCCTCAAATAGCTTGAGGTCAGCAAATTCATTGACTTAGCAGTCGAGGAAACAGTGTAATTTTTTCCAAGTCTTTTTTATAGATGGTTGATTGTTTATTTTGACAGGGTTTTAGGTATTTCAAAATCTTACAGGGATCATGAGTTCTGTGAGGGGTGGATACTGGATGATTGGGCACGGCAGGTGATGGGGATACTGGAGATACAGAGAAGTAAGGACAATGAAGTAGTGTGAAGGCATTTATCAGGGAGTATGTGGAGGTTAAATGGGGTCCACTGGAAGCATATGGGTTAGGAGTGGGTGAAGTGTGTGTTTTATGCAATCTTACACTCATTTACCAAATCAGGGCAATATCCCAATGAACGGACACAGGCTTTTAAAACCTGCCTGCCCTGGAATCTACTCTATTCCTTTTACATCTCAGCCCACCGTCAAGATGGCGGACAGGTCTAGGAGGTGGGATCATGATGTCAACCAGTGACCCAACTTATAATTTCAATCATAAAAGGAGAAAGTAGAAGAGAAATGACAAACTCAAAACCAAGGAAGAAAAAAAATATCAGTCCAGAGTTCAGCTTGCAACAGTATTCCAGCTTCAAGACTTCCTAGAGGATTCTGCAGCCACCATTGATGCAAGCCAGCTAAGTGATCAGAGGAGTAAGTAAGAATACCTATGAAGTACTAAGAGTTTATCCAGCACTGGAGCCCAGGCAGGATTTTTGGATGTTTTGGCAGTGACAGATCTAGAGCTACAACGATACAACATATTTCAAAACAAAGTATTGTCCTAAACATTATAATCCAATTTTCCAAATAGCATCAAATAGATACCAAAACACTAGACCTTGTCATTTGATAGCGTGGTTTTGAGACATTTTTCTCCCATTGAAGATATTCTTCTATGGGAGCCAAAAACACATCCCTTGACCAATGGTCTGTGAAAACGTGATCATCCCAGAAGTGAATAATTAAGAGTCCCATACAACTAAAAATGACAGGCAAGTTCATGGGGCTGTAGGAGCTAATTTGAGACTATACAGCTTTGGAAAGCTGGGAGCCCCACCTGAAGAGGTGGGTAACGAAGACCGGCATGTTGTCTTAAAAATGGAGACATGCTTCAAAATTACAGTTGGTGATTGCCAAAGCCAATGGGTCTCTGGAGGTAAGCATGTAGCTGCTTCTGCACATCACCCACTTTCAAGATAGGAATACATCAGCCCACTGACTCGCTGTTTTCACATTCAAAATTGCTCCCTGCCCTGACATTAAACACATTTCAGCAGGACTGGGATGATTCCCCCAATGTGAACCAATCAAGGACAAGAATGACCATAAAATAAATGAAGTAAAAGCTACTTAAAACCTCCATACTAAGCTTCTACTGTTTGTTCTGTCTAGCAAGCCACAAAATATCAATTAACTTTCAAAGGGAATGACAATATAGTTAACTAACATTAAATAGGAAAGCAGTCGTACCTGGAGTTTGAGGTTTCTTTGTCCTGGGAGGCTCCAGGTGCTTCAAATGAATTTCTTTGATGACAGCTCTGTTTTCTGGTCTCTGGAGATACAGAGTCGAGCTGAACAGTCTCACAAACCACTTGAAAACCCTTGGAATCATTTGAGTAAATGAATTAATTTTTGAATGATTACATTACCGTGTTCACATCAAATACAAATTACATGGTATTCTTACTTTCAAGACACAACGCAATAACACAAAGGAAGTCTTGTAACTCAGTGGGTAGTGTTCCTGTCTCTAAGCTAGAAGTCCTAGGTTCAAATTCCACACCAGGACTTGTTGGCCACAAAAGACACATCCATTATGTGGTTTAAGCAGTCGATGATCAGCCTATGAACACATCCTCATTAGGGATAAAATGGTGCGTGAAGATAAGAAATGAACAACAATCAGAAGAAACAATGAATCATTTGCAGTTATATCACTAGCCAGTTTACAGTTTTGCTAAAAGTAAAATGTTGCATCTATTTACTTTCATACAAATCATGGAACAAAAGAAAACACACAATGGTGCACCGCATCAAAGCTGAATAAGGCACAGTGTATATCAATTTCTTGAACTGAGTTCTGGTATCAAGCATATGCTGAGTCGAAGTTAAGTATTTGATTGCATGTGATTTTACCTTCCAGAAAGATTTTATTTGAAGAACTAAATCCATCAACAAACATATCCTCTCCTGCCACTGATTCAGCTTGATTTTTCTTCTCCTAAAGGAATCCTGGTTTATGTAACAATTCAGTTTAATCTCTATTTTAAGTAAGTTGTCAGAAATGTTAATATGGGTCAAAATTACCAGTCAATTCTACAAAGGAAAACTGGCCCAGATTTGAGTTTTTTGCTGATTTGGTGTACATGAATCTCTAAAAAGGCTTTTAATAAAGTAGCATATAAAAGGATTGTTACCAATGTTAGAGCTCATGGAATAAAACAATACCTACAGCATGGAGACAATAAATGACTGAATGGTGAAAAAATGATGTATAAAAATGATAAAAAGGAATAGTTATGAACAGTTGTCATTCTTTGAACTGAAGGAAGGCACACATTGGAGTTTACCAGGTTTTGCTGTTGTCTGGCATGATTTTTTTCATTCATACTAATTATGCATATCTGTATATAGAACACCATCTCAAAGTGGTGGATAAGCCAAAATTTGAAAATGATTTGAGTTGTGAGGAGGATTGTGGCATAGAATTTATTAATTTTTGGTTAATAAGGCAAGCTTAATCGATAAATAGAGCAACAATCTGAGAGGAAGTAGTGATCATAACATGATAGAACTTAACATTCAGTCCAAGGGTGAGAAACTTGGATCAGAAGCAACTGTGGTTAACTTAAATAAAGGGAATTACAATGAAATGAGGATAGAGTTACCTGATTTGAATTGGGCAGATAGATTAGCAAGAATGACAATAAACAAACAGTGGCAGATAATTAAGGATATAATTCATGACTCATAGCAAAAATACATCCTAGTAAGGAAGAAAGATTCAGGAAGGGATAAACTAACAATTGTTAACCAAAGAAGTTAAGGAAACTACTAAATTGAAAGAATAATCATATAAAGGAGGCAAAAGTCAGTGATAGCCCTGAAGGCTGGGATAAATTCAGAATCCAGGAAAGAAAGACCAAGAAGATAATATAGATATGAATTATGAGGGTAAACTGATGAGAAATTTAAAAAGTGACATTTAAATATCTAAATAGGAAGAGAAGAGTCTAATTAAAAATGGTCACTTAAAAATGAATCTGAGGAAACTGTTATGAGGAACAAAGAAATGGCAGAGGTGTTAAACAGATATTTTGCACGAGGCTTTACCATGGAAGATACCTTGAATATCCCATTAACACTAAAGAATAAGGGGGAGGAATTAAGCACCACCTTCATTAGAGAAGTAGCATTAGACAAACCAATGGGGATAAAGCCAGGTACGTCTCCTAGTCCTGGTGGCTTATATCCTAGGATCCTAAAAGAGACAGCGACAGAGATAGTGAATGCATCAGTCATTATTTTCCAAAAATCCTTGGATCTGGAGAAATACCAAAGGATTGGAAAACTGCCAAAGTAATACCCTATTCAAAAAAGGAGGGAGGCAAAATGTGGGTAACTATCGGTCAAATGGTCAAACATTTATTGTTGGAAAAGTAATGGCATAATGTATTATGGAAGTAACAGCAGAACATTTGGAAAATCATAACAAGAGTGAATAGAGGGGAACCAGTAGATGTAACACAGTGTGGAATTAGAGGAACACAGCAAGTAGCGTCAGTGTTCCTGTGTTCCTCCAGCTCCACGCTGTGTTATCTCTGACTCCAACACCTGCAGTTCTTACTATCTCTGAACCAGTAGATGTGTTGCATTTGGATCTCCAAAAGTCATTCAACAAGGTACCTCACAAAAGGTTAGATCATAACTAAGAGCCCACAGTGTTGGTATCATATATTAGCATGGATACAAAATTGGCAAATGTGCAGGGAACAGTGAGTGAGGATAAATGACTCTTTTTCAAGTTGGTGACTGTGACCAGTGGGGTATCACAGGGTTCAGTGCTGGTACAGCACCTGTTTACAATCTATGCTAATGATCTGAAGAAAGGAAGTGAGTGTAAAGTAGTCAAATTTGCAGGCAACACAAAAATAGGTGGAAAAGCATGTTGAAAGAGGGATTGAAACAATTTACAGAGAGACATTGGTTGGTTAAGTAAGTCGGCAAAAAGTCGGCCAATGGAGTATGATGTGGGAAAATGTGAAGTTGTTCATTTTGGATGGGAGCACAAAAAAACAGAAATTTATTAACATGGGGGCAAAAACTGTAGAAAGCTGCAACACAAATTGACTTGAGGGCATTTACGCAAAAACACAGAATGCTTACACACAGCTGCAGCAGGTAATTAGGAAGGCTAATGGAACATTGGCCCTTATTTCAAGGGGGTTTGCGCGTAAGAATAGGGAAGTCGTACTGCAACTGTACGTTGTGTTGGTGAGGCCATGTCTGGTGTACTGTGAGCAGTTTTGGTCCCCTTATTGAAGGAAAGGTTCTCTTTAATTGGAAGCTGTTCAGAAAAGGTTCAACAGGTTGATCCCTGATTAGAAGAGATTGTCTTATGAGCAAAGTCTAAATACATTGGGATTCTACTCACTGGAAGTTAGAAGAATGCAGGGGGATCTCATTGAAACATATAGGACAGGGTAAATGACAAGAGGATGCAACCCCTCATTGGAAAGTCATGAACCAGAAGGCATAGTCTCACAATAATTGGGAGCCAATTTAAAACTGAGGTCAGCTGGAATTTCTTCTCTCAGAGAGAGACAGAGTCTTCAGAACTTCTTTCCACAGAGAGCAGTGGGGGGCACAGTCCTTGTGTACAGTTAAGGCTAAGATACATAGATTGTTTATCAGTAGGAAAATCAAGGTTAATGGGGAAAGGGCAGGAAAGTGGGTGTTAACAGTGTCCGATCAGCCACAATCATATTGAATAGCAAAGTGCTCGTGGGGCCGATGGCCTATGCTGGTTCCTATTTCTTACAGTCTTATGGCTTAACACACTCAAACCTGTACATGTTTTGAACCTGTGACTTTAGTGTTGCTACCATCACACTTTAACCATCGGAGTTAACCAGCTGCCTCTCACGGCATCTTGGGCAACAAGTGACAATGTGTGCTCAAATCACTTCAGGTGGCAGGACAGATTGAGAAAGTGCTAATTACGGTAAATATAATTCTGGAATTTGTACTTCGAGTACAAAAATAAAGAAGGTATGGCAAACTTAAAATAAAGCACAAATTGAGCCTCAACTGGAATACCGCATCCAGTCCTGACCACACTTTATTCTGGATGTGAAGACATTGGAAAGAGTGTGAAAAATATTCACAAGAACGGTTTCAAGGATGAGGTATTTCAGTTGCAGGGCTAGATTAGAAAGCTAGAAATGTTCTCATTGAAGAGAAAAAGACTAGCAAGAAATTTGACAGAAAAATTCAATATAATAAGGGCATCCAAATGGAGATGATGGAGGAAAAAAAGTTACTGTAGGTGGGTTGGGAACCAGGAGGCATAGATGTAATGTGTTTGCAAAAGAAGTCATGGTGTCAAGGGGAAACACTTTGTAGCACAGAAAGTGGTTAGGATCCAAAACACAGTGCCTGGGAGTATGGTAGAGGCAGATTCAATAAAAACGTGCAGAATAGTATTGGATATTGCTTGGATAGAGAAATATCAAGGGCAATGGGGAATGGCAGATAGTTGCAACTAGATGAGTTATTCTTATGGAATGCAAGCATGGACATGGGCTAAATCTGTTATAATAATTCTATAACTTCCTTTATTCAAGCTGACAAGTCATCTATCAAGTATTTATAATCTTTAAGCATACCGAGTCAACTGTAAATACAATTGTAACACTAGGACAAATGAAAATGACCCAGAAGGTCTTGACAAGTTCTTCCTTTCCAACACTCTGACTTGGTTACTATGTCAAAGTTACACCAGTGCCAAGAAAAGAAAATGCTGCTGAAAATTCATCCTTAATTTTTATTTTGCACTACTTATATTGTGACCATTCTTTACACCTGACTATATGTCCTTGCACAATATTAACAAGGCTCAGAAAACCTATTCAAAGGAATTCACCTCGCAAAATTGAGAGTGGTCAGACTTCCCAGGATGGATGCATCCACCTAGCTGGGAAGTGCCTTAACTAATATCCTGGAGCACTCAAAGTTCAGACCATACCATCAGATTTGTCCAATTTAGCCAAGTTGTGCATTACACAAAAACTACGAAGCGCCAACTATAACCCATTTCTGCACTGTTTTGCTTCACAGCATGTCTCTTTTCTCGATGTGATGTGTATGAGTAAGGGAAATATGCCAACATAGTACATGTTGCAACAATATAAACTATTATGTAGTAATACCTAGTGAAGAATGTTAATTAATTATCCAGAATGTGAAAGAATCTGCACAATTAAACACATGGATAGAAGTTAAGATACAAGGTATCATTAAATTGCAGATTACACTCGGGAGGCTAAATGGTTGATTCTTACTGCTATGTGACATAAACGCACTAAACAGCAAATAATATTAAAGTGAAAAATACTCACTGCTGTTTCAGCTTTATCAGAGTCACAAGGTGTTTCTCTGTTATTTAAGGGTGAAGTTCTTTTAGCTGGAAAAGAAAAGTCACAAATCTCCAATAGACAAGAGTTTAGACGTTCCACTGTCCATTTGGTCAGTGTAAATTCAGTAGATGGCAGGAGAAATTGGATGGAAATTCTGTCCTGTTTGAATTCTGGCTATTTTATTCACTTGCATGTGGAGATGAGCACTATAGCAACCGCCACTTTAACTAGTTAAGTGTTATATTTAAGCAGCAATTTCAGTTGGAAGTCCTTCCCGTGCATGAATTCCAGATATAGAGATAGTCCCTTTATATGAACACCTAGCATTGCTGAGCAATAGCTGCAATGGTAATTAATGTATAGGCCACTGGCAAACACATGGCACCTGCAATATTTCAGACACTTCTGACCATTTTTGTGGATTAAAAAGGTTTTGTGCTTTACTTCTGCTGCCATTTAAGTTTGTATTTATGCCAGTTGCTCAGTTTCTAAAAACTCCAAATGATCATTTCTAGAAATAACTGAAGGTTTGGATCTGCCTTCATCCAATGCTGATAGCATCGTGGCTCATCACGAAATGTGGGTACACACAGTCCCCAGGCAATGAATGCGTTCGATGCGGGGACCTGTTTGCAAATCGAATTATACACAGGTCAGAGCACATTGCAGGACAATGGAAAGCAGGTATTTTTAAGGACAGGAAATGTTCATTTGGTGGATCTCTAAAACTAAAACTGTGTGTGGGATCATATTTATAAAGACCAGCTCTCGTAAGCAGTAAACTGGGGACCCCCTGTAGAATAGTTCCCTGTTCATCCACGTTCGATTCTGACAACGGCTGATTTACTTTAGCAACAGCAGCTTCAATGGCTCCATTATGAACTGCTCCATTTTGTGCAGCTGAACGTGTGTTTTTCTGAGCATGTTTAAGATGGGGAGTTACTGAAGCTGTCCAAAGTATTGATCAAGTATCAAATCACATCACATGCTGCTTGATGCCCATTCTATCCACGCTCCATACTCCCATGCTGCACAAGCCATACATGTTATAAACACTCCAACACATGGCAGTCAGTGCAGACCATGCTGCAAGTGGCTGTGAGTGGGCCCACACCCACCATCTTTTTAAATTAATTTCAACCAGCTCCCATAGCACCGAAAACACCAGCACTACAGAGTCAGGTTTTGTGGTCTAAAGCCTATTATTAAACATTCAGTGCTGATATGTGTCTAAAGCTCAAATTGAACCGCAGGAGGTGAGAGGAACATCAAATTCTTTGATTATATCTAAAGAAAGCAGGTACAGTAAATATTAAATCTTTTTAAAACACCTTAAAACCACACCATTCATATTATCAGACAAATGTTCTGTTCAATTTTATAAATCCCCTTTTTTACTATAATACAGGGAATAGTTTCCTTTTATTTCATGTGGGATCGCTCTAAAGGCTGTGGGAAAGGAATTTGACACGCGCATGTTAAACCACACAGTTATATTTGAGCTATATGTTTTCTCAACATGAGTAGGTACTTTTAAACTATAACATGTACACAGTGGTTAACATTTTCTCACCTGTAACAATATTTCTGATCGGTTTTACAAGAGCTGTAAATGCTGGTGCTTCAGGATGCCTGTGCTCCCACATTGGCTGCCAAATCACAAGACCACTTGCCAGGCGAAAGGTAAGATCTGATTCCTAAGGAAGAAACAATTTTAAATAATGCACTATTCATTTTGAAATGCCGATTTATTTAATCAGGATTTTATCCAAAAACTGTCAAATCACATTGGTTCAAATTAATATATTCTAGTCAATTTTCTGCAATAATTAATGTAAACTTTTGTCTGTTAATACAAATACAATAATTCTCAATGATTACTTTCAGCTAAATTTTCACTGATGAAAATAGTGAATATTTTCTTGAGCGTGCATGACAAGATGATACATACTTGCATGCATCAAGCAACAACATTCACCAAATTAGTCATGCACAGCCGATTAAAAGAACCTGAGTATTGTGCCATTTACAAGATAACAATGAATGATGGCAAATTTCTCCGTGAGGATTATATTAGTTTCAATTTTCATGTTTTGCATGGCGCGGTGGTTAGCACTGCTGTCTCACAGCATTCAGAACTTGGGTTCAACTGCAACTTTGAATGGATGAGTGTTTAGAGTTTGTGTGTTCTGCCCACTTCTGGGTGGGTTTCCTCTGGGTGCTCCGATTTCCTCCCACCATCCAAGGACTTGCTGGAGTGGTCATGCTAAATTGCCCACAGTGTCCAGGGGTGTGTGGTTCAGCCATGGGAAATGGAAGGTTACAGGGGTAGGGTAGGTAGATGGGTATGGGTAGGATGCCGTTCAGACTGTTGGTGTAGATTCAATGGGCCAAATGGTCTCCTCCCACACTGTAGGGATTCTATGTGCTCAGTTAATTCTTCCTTTACTTTATAAGTAGGATTGGAGTGTGCATTTGGAGTTCAGTAGGAGACAATGGGCCCAGCCTAAAGTATATAATTCCTGTTCTTTTCAAAAAAAAATTGTTCATGCAACATGAGCGTCACTGATTAGGGAGAATTTATTGCCCATATTTATTGGCCGGGGGCAATGAAGAGTTAACTACATTGCTGTCGGTCTGGAGTCACATGACAGCCAGACCAGTTAAGAATGGCAAATTTCCTTCCCTAAAGGATATTAGTAAACCAGATGAGTTTTTATGACAATCAACCAAGGTTACATGGGTGCCTTTAGGCAAGCTTTTCATTTCAGATTTTTACTGAAAGCAAACTTTGCCATCTTTCAACCTGAATCTCTAAGGCAGCACACATTTCAACCAGGCTGGAATTTGGACCCATTTTCACAGAAGATCAGCCTGGGGCACTGGATTATTAACCCATTGCTATTACCATTATGTAACCACCATTCGAGCAACATCACACTATTCAACCTGAACTGCTCAGGCACCACCAATTTGTTGGAAAAACATTTGGAGTCTTTTTATGAATTGGCTTCATGCTGCTTCAGATTTCTCAAACTTAGAACATGCCTATTCTCAAGCATAAAATCATACAAGTATGTGCCTGCCCGTTTACATTGGAGCTCCAAGTTTTTAAACCAAATTAAACTGCTCACAAAACTGGGTTTGCTACTTAATTGGCAAGAATCAATTAATCCAGTTTGTCATGTTTTACACTTTCTGGATAAGCTGCATTTGTACTAATTTGTACTAAGTAGAGGAAAAATATAGTGCATCCGCTACAATGATTTTGGGCATTATTCAGTCAACTGTAGCTAGGCAACACAATTCATGCCAAATTTCTGCAAGTGCCACTGCAAATTTGTTACAAAAATCTTTACAAAGGATTTCTAGTTCCAAATGAAGAAGTCTAATATATGGGCAAATGTGAGTTCAATATAATATCTCCAGAATGACAACATGCTGAAATTCAAATGCTGCATTATAAAATACTTGCACTCTACTGTTTTAAATTTGCACCCTATTACATTATAGAATCATAAAACATTAGAGAAGGGCACTTTGCCCATCATGTCCATGCCAGTTCTTTGAAAAAGCTTTGCAACTCATTCTATTTCCTTGGCCTTTCCCATAGCTTGTAATCTATATCCAAATTGTCTTGAAGGTCCTTATCAAATCTACTGCGAAACCTTTTGTAACAACATTTTTCAGCTCATAACCAGCATCGTAAAGACTCCTCACGTCCCCTCGGTTTCTTTCACTAGTTACCTTGAATTTGTTTCCTTTCTAGTGAAATTTATTTCTCCTTTTCTAATTAATCAAATCTTCCCAACATATTGAAGTGCTGATGCATTTCCCCTTAACTTGTTCTACTTTCAGGAGAGCAATACTGGTTTCTCTAATCGCTCCATGTCATTCAAATGCCTCATCCTTGGTTCATTCTATTGAATTTCTTCTACAACATCTTCAAGGCTTTGCCAATCTTGTTAGAGTGCGGTGCCCAGAATTAGGTGCAGTATTCCAGCTGAAGCCTAACTAGTTATTTATAAAGGTTTCCCACAACTATAATGGAAGATTAACACACGGATTGAACTCAGTTTGCAATGACACCATTATATGAGTTGCTATCTCAACTCAGCAATGGAGCGACACTAGGAGTAATTAGCTTACTGATTTTCAAATCACTTTCCTAGATGTATAAGGTTCCAATAACACTCAAGCATTCACTCTCTCCACCACCGATACTCAGTAGCAGCAATGTGTACTATCCACAAGATGCACTGCAGAAATTCTCAAAAGATCCTCAGACAGCACCTTCCAAGCCCATGACCACTCCCATCTAGAAGGTTAAGGGCAGCAGATGCATAGGAACACCAGCACATCCAAGTTCCCCTCCAAGCCACTGACCATCCTGACTCGGAAATGTATCACTGTTCCTTCACTGTCACTGGCATTCCCTCCCAAATGGCACTGTGGGTCAATCCACAGCAGGTGGACTTCAGTGGCTCAAGAAGGCAGCCCAACACCACCTTCTAAAGGGCAAGTGGGACAGGAAATGAATGCTGGCCAAGCCAGCAATGCCCACATTCCGCAAATGGATGCAAAAAAATGATTTTCAATAGCAAAAGTGGCACTAGGTTTCACTAATTTTATGAAAAATATTTTTACTTAAACATACCTTAATTCTATTGACAAGAGGTGCAAACAAGAAGACAAACAACTCTACAGTGGCCATTGAATTTGTGAATAGCTTAGGTCTTATATGGTCCTCTTCCTCAGTGGCACTGCCTTGCCCAAGCTGGCCTGGAGATCCACGATTCTCAACTTGGTGAACAAAAGCACTGCTGGACCCCCCTCCTCTTGAAGTACCAAAGGCAGTTGCAGACTCATTACTGCATTCGAAAGGAGCATCCAGGAGCATCCAATGCAGTGTATGAAGAAGCTTTGTCTCTGCAACACCAAGTTTATCTTGATGGCCTGTAGTACGACACAAAACAATTTCTGTTAACAGTTTGGAAAGACTATTTAAAAACAAAGATCCCCTGATGATCTGGGACCACATTGAGGATCAATAAATGGAACAGCATTGTACTACAGCTATTAAAGGGCTCACTCTCTTAAAGCAAATTTACATAATGCACATTTCCCGCACTTAAGCGGAACACAGGAGGGAGGGAGTCATTATTACGAGCGATTATTACTTCCTAATGGTTTGCGATTGACAAACTTACCCTTGTTTGACAACATGGAATGCACCCATCTGTCTCTCTGATTACGTGATGTGCATCTTTAATTACAAAATATCTGGATAGGGAAAATGCAAGTCAAAAAGAGAACCACAACTCCAGGTTACTGGAACATGCCAGTAACCATACCTTCCCCAGCATGGTTTTCTGTAAGTAGGCTGAATATACAATCCATTAGGTCATGTCTTCTTAGAATCATAGAATCCCTACAGTGTGGAAATAGGCCATTCACCCCATCGGATCCACACTGGCTCTCCAAAGAGCATCCATCCATCCAGTCCCACCCTCTACCCTATTCCTGAAACCCAGCATTTCCCATTGTTAATCCAGCTAATCTGCACATCCCTGTGACATTACAGGCAATTTAGCAGGCCAATCTAACTAACCTGCACATTTTTGGACTACGGGTAAAAACTAGAACACCTGGAAGAAACCCACATAGACACAGGGAGAATGTGCAAACTCCACATGGACAGTTACCCGAGGCTGGACTCGAGCCTGGATTCCTAGTGCTGTGAGGCTGCAGTGCTAACCACTGAGCCATCAGGCTGCTCCCACTGAGCCACCATGCTGCCCCTTGAGCTATAAATCTATTAATATTCTACTGAACAAAATAGTCAATTGCAAAATCTCAAAAATAGAAAGATGCTTTTGCCTCAGTTCTTTTTAATGTTCACAGGATGACTTATTGTCCATCCCTAATCGCCCAGAGGGTAATTAAGAGTCAACCAGATTGCTCTGTGTCTGGAGTCACTTGCAGGTCAAACGAAGTCAGGATGGCAACTTCCATCCCGAAAGGGCAATACTGAACCCACGTCTCTCAACATTGCTGAGATAGTACTATAGCCATTGAGGGTGTGTGATCAAACAGAACTATTACTAAAGCACAAACCAAGGCTAGGCTGATTCACTGAATTTTGTAAGGTTGTTTTAACCTCTAAAATCATGTCTAAACAAAACAAAATAGAAATAATATAAAAATCAAAGCCATGATAACATTCAGTAAATCAGAATGCATTGTGGAAAGTTAATATTTTCAGTATGAACCCATGTTTAGAACTGAAAGATATTACAGGTGAACTAAAATTAAGAAGGAAGATAATATGTAAACATGGAAGGAATAAATAAACCACAATTCACTCTTCATATGATTTCATATTCTCTATTTGTTGCAGATTAAATATGTACACTACACCACTTTCTATTCATGACAGGAAGGAAATTATTTTAGTAAAATAGATTGGATGCTTTTTTCTGACACTTGTACAGGATGCTTCAATATTGATGAGAGCAATTAAACCATCTCTCTTATTCTGACAAACTCTAGGAACTCACCTTCAACCTGCACTATACAGAAACAAAATTTATCCTAAGACAAACATTAAAGAAAGCAATTGGTAACTAAATCAAAAGGGCTTTCTCACAATGGAGCACCAAGAGATGAGGCTTCATGAAGTCCTTCAAAGAGGTTTTTGAAACACTGTGGCAGCTCCACTAACTTGAAATTTGCATAAAGCATGGCTACAAGCTTTTGAGCTGCAGATGTAAGTCTGCAAATGCTGACACCACAGTTCCTAGGCAGTCCATCTGCTGTTCTTAGTCACAACATGAGCTTCATTTGTGTCTGCTTCTGAAGTAAGGTCCAATTATGCCAGTGTTTGCATTAACGTTGTGATACATTACCGGAAACACTCTTCTCAGGGCCTTAAATAAGTTGAACTCACACTGTCCCTGCTTTTGGTTTGCTCTGATCTGGTATTAGCATTTCAGGCCTTATGTGGCCAACAGACAAATGATCTATATAAAAGCAAATACAAATCCTTAGTGCCTAATTGATGCCACAATGTTAGAAAATGCTCAGCTGTTTAAGTTGATTGAAGATGTCCGAACATGCGTCAAGTTTTATTCTGCCTTAATTAAGGCATTTTCCTGAATTCAGTAGTACAGCATCATTTTCAGCCTTCAAGTACCATTCCAAACAGTTAAATACATAACAACTTGACATTTTAGTACCGTCTTCTGAAGTTACTTTATTGATATTTACTAACAGAATGTTGACAATAAAAATCACAAGTACTAGAGATGGTAGTGGCTGTGTATAATGGAAGGGGCTGATTATAATTGGTGGTCAGAATTTGTTGGAAAGGTTGGCTGCACTTGAAATGAATCTATTCTCTTGTCTGGACGGCTCACATACTGGGTTTTGAAAGGTGAGGTGAAGATAGCAGAAGACCTTGTCATAGACTTTCAATCTTCCCTAGATGCAGTGGAATTGCATGAGATATGTTTGAGAGCCCATAAACATAAACAGAATTGAAAGCATTGCTTGACTAAAAGCTTTACAAGGTTTCTTTTCTGTGGTCTGTTTTGTAACTGGCTCAATGCTTAATCACACAAGCTAATGAGATGTCAAATACTCATAGTTTCAGTTATTGATACTTAAAAAGCCTGGTTAATTGGCGTTTTCATATGGTGTTGATGCAACAGATTTTTCTTAACAAGAATATTATGAATAGTATTTTTAAACATTTTCTCACATACTATTGTTATTAAAGGAATCATTTCGGTGGAGAGAGCTCACTGGGTGAATGAAGATGGAAGTGGAATGTGTTAAGATTGACAGTATGAAGGGCAATTAGGATGGGGGTAGCACAAATCGGCATGCAGGATAAGAGGACACATTGTGAATGGGATGGTAGAGTGGTTGATAATGAAGATACAAGTGGTCATTGTGGGTTGGATGGGTTGGCATCAATGGGCCTTAGGGAGCGGGTGGAGGGAAGGTGCATCAGAGGGTTTAGGTCTAGACAATATATATTTAACAAAACAACTAGGAAAGAGTCCTGGAAACTGTGGCAAACCTCACAAAGAGTCTGCCATACCATTTGGCCAATGACCAACTCTGATTGCTGTCCAGGAAAGTCAGGCTTGACATCATCCTGCACCCAATCCTTCAGAGTGAAAAAGTATACTGCTTGGGACACTTTTATCTGAGTGGGATGTGCCAGTACAGGAAATACCCCAACTTGAGTAACCTGATTCAGGAGCAAAAAACTAACGTTATGTGTAGGACATTTCTTGTGGGGGTGGGAAATATGAATTGGAACCACAAGGGGAAATAGTCATGGTGTGGAGGCGACGGCCGAGTGATATTCTTGCTGGACTGTTAATCCAGAGACCCAGATAATGTTCCGGAGGCCCAGGTTTGAATCCTGCCATGGCAGATAGTCAAATTTGAATTCAACAAATATCTGGAATTAAGAATCTAATGATGACCGTGAATCCATTGTCAACTGTCGGAAAAAAACATCTGGTTCACTCATATCCTTCAGCGAAGGAAACTGCCATCCTTAAGCGAAGGAAACTGCCATCCTTACCTGGTCTGGCCCACATGTGACTCCAGACCCACAGCAACGTGGCTGACTCTTAACTGCCCTCTGGGCAATTAGGGATGGGCAGTAAGTGCTGCCTCGGCAGCGATGTCCTCATCCCATGAATGAATAAGAAAAAAAAATTGATGAGGTCCATCTAACCACACTTTCAAAGGTCTGGAGATGTGGTGAAGCCCAGATAGCAGTCGCAGAGTAGGAATAGTGGCAGGACTTTTTAAGATTTAAACTGATCATTGTGCCATTTTTCTGACTGCCATTTCAGTACATTGCTCTCAGTTTGTAAGGCTGAAGAGCATGTTTGTGGAGGCAAGGATTTAGAATGCTGGGCAGGCAGTCCTCAGTTTGTCAGTGTGGACTTCAAAATCCTCTTCCAATGCCAAAAAGGAGAGGAGGGAGTTCCTCATCTCAAATGTTGAAAGGATGAAGACAAACTGTCTGTCTAAGCAGGTCTGGATGGACACAGCTATCATAGTCAGCAGAAAGTGTGTGTTGTGCAGTAAATGGATCAGAAAAGTTTCAATGGCATGATTCAGTGTGGCAAGGTGAATGTAGCCCCTTAACACTCCAGACAGGTCTCTGGGGGTTTGATTTTGAATGGAGCCAGAGGATGCATGCTGTTCCTGAACAAAGGATGAGTGAGTGCCCATGGAATGTATTGGCTTTTTACTAAGGCTCAGAGCTACAATACTACTGAAGTTCTGTCCGCACTGAAACACACAGCTTCTAATGAATCGAAGCAGCTTGCATGGGCCAAATAGAACAGCATTGCCTGTCTCACTCTCTTTTGTGCGTGTGTTGGCCCATTAATTAGAGCCTAAAAAAATTAGTTAGATAAAATATTAGTTCAAAGGCTTCTGTGTTCAGTTTCAAGGAGCTCTGACTAAAGGTCAAAAACGTATAGTCGCTCCTAAAATGTGGTGTTGAGGGGTTAAAGGGCTTTTATTTTACTGTGTGTTTTAGGCAGCAGAGCTGAACACTGAGCCTCATAGCGGTAGGGACTCCAGTTTAATATCGGCCTTGGGTGACTGGCTGTGTGGAGTTTGCACATTCTCCCCCACGTCCGCGTGGCTTTCCTCCAGGTGCTCCGGTTTCCTCCCACAGTCCAAAGATGTGCAGCTTAGGTGGATTGGCCATGCTAAATTGCCCCATAGTGTCCAAGGTTGCATAGTGAGGTGGATTAGCCACGGGAAATGCAGGGTCTCACGAATAGGGCAGCGGGGTGAGTCTGGGTGGGATGCTCTTTGGAGAGTCAGTGTGGACTTGTTGGGCCGAATGACCTGTTTCCACACTGGATGCAATCTATGGAATGTTTTGAAGCTGGTTTGTTTATATGTAAATAGCTTTATTTGATTTGTTTTATTTTTACTTATTTCATGTCATAAGCGTCTGTGTTATTGTGAAAAACAAAGCTGCAGCCTTGTGTGCTTACAAGACCATGACGTTAATAAATAAAAAACAAAGTATCAAAGCAGATTCAGTCCTGGAATCTGGCTTGTCTAGTAGTTACATCAGCTATGGTCATATCAACAGCCACTGACCATAACAGCTTTGGATCCACTGACCTGTCAGCAAGTGTCAATGTTGTATGGTCTATGGCCCAGATCGCTGTGACTGCCTGCCTACAGATTAACAGTATCCTAGAGCAGTAGTAGTTCCATCTTCAATAGCAGAGCTCATGCACAGTCTTTATGGTTTTCCTACCCCACCCTTCTCCTTTATTTTCTAAACATCCTAGCCACTGTCCTTCCTGTCAAGAATATTGTTCCCATCACCTCCGTAACTAAAATCTGACAATCGCACTCCCATTGCCCGCTATTACCTTCCTTGTGCTCAACTGAACTTCTTCACTTGTGTGGGGGAACCTCAACTCCTGCTGCTATGAATTCCTGATAATAAGAGGATTGTGGCAACCAAGTGCTGCCTGAGAACTTTTTGCCCACTCTGTTTAAAATCTCTTCTGGCCCAGTGGCACCACCACCCCCTCCGCTATCTTTTTGGCCTCAATACCGGCCAGGTAGGTTTTAAGCTGTGACACCACACACACCTCTTCGTGGGAAAAGTGAACTTCCTCGCCCTAACACCATTTTCATGCAGGTTCTGGAAGGATGATAAAAACTGCCTTGTTGGACAGTTGATGATCAGAGGGACAGCCTTCTGAGGACTCAGGCTGCATTCTGACAGAAAGTGTTAAACATTTTTGCTCAAATCCAAATTGAACTTGCATCAAGTTAGATGTACTGCAACATAGGGTTATTTTAGTTACAACAATTTTTCCGAAAGAACATTTTGTAAAAAAAAAGCAAGTTGATCGTTATACTGACCAGCATTATATAAGTGTTGAGATGCACTAGAGTACCTTTCCCAATTAAATTACATACGTTTATACATATCTCAATGATTGTATGCATTCAAAACTGAAGAAAATGGTGTGTGATCTGTCGTCTAATCTTAGAGTGATTAAAAACACCCAGAGTCTTTTTAAATAGAAAGATATTCCTCAACGTATTTCACAAAGGAAAAGGAAGCAGTTACTTGCTCCTGCAATGCTGAGTGAAAGGGTAAAAAGGTATTCTGGTTTCAACGGTTCCATTCTTTATGGCACAGTGGCTCACTGGTTAGCACTGCGGCCTCACAGCGCCAGGGACCCGGGGTCGATTCCAGCCTCAGGTAACTGTCTGTGTGGAGTTTGCACATTCTCCCTGTGTCTGCGTGGTTTCCTCCGGGTGCTCCAGTTTTCTCCCACAGTCCAAAGATGTGCAGGCTAGGTGGATTGGCCATGCTAAATTACCCGTAGTGTTTAGGAGTGTGTGGGTTGTAGGGGGATGGGTCTGGGTGGAATGCTCTGGGCAGGGGGGGGGGGTGCGGTGTGGACTTGTTGGGCTGGAAGGCCTGTTTCCACACTGTAGGGAATCTGAAAAAAAAATTCTTACAGCTAGTTCGTTAAACTTTATTTCAAACACTTAAGAACAGCCTATCTTAGCCGGGGCACATGTTCACCTCAAGATTGGCAGTTTTATGAGTTTATTAAATGATTGTTGTGTTTGCTTTTTCTTTGCAAGTATGTCATTTTTTTAAGAGCAGATTGATCATTTGAGGCAATGTAAGTTTTTTTTAATGGTATTTATAAATGTGTTTTTTTCAATATGTATTATGTTTGAATAACTGATCTTGGAGATTATCATGAGCTTATTAGTTTAATGTCAATTTTAAAAGACATTCTGAGGTCTGTTCACAGTGGATATTGGGTGAGTGTCTATAGCGAGAACATGAGGGGCATTGAGGCATGGGGTGCATGGTGAGGTGTTAAGCCTTAGGGGGCATTAGAATAACGTTGGGAGCTGAGCTCCTGTCACTGAGAACTAACAAAGATCTCCTAAACAGCCTGACTCCACGCTCACTCCACTCCTGCACTCATTCCATGCTTTTCTCATGGCTCACAAACCCAATCACTTCATGTCCATGTCGACGAACCAAAATGATGATGGGAATGAGATTAAGAGACATATTTTCATTTCAGAAACCAAAAAAGGCCACAACTCTAATTTTCCTGTTCCCACATGAAAATCTGGCCATGCATATCCCCATTTCAAAATGTACATTCAATGGTTTCAAAACTAAAATGCCTATTAATTAGCAGAAATTGGATGTGGCCAAATTACATATTTGGTAGTTTAGACAAGGGAACATGACCTCTGTGCGTCATTCCAATAAATTTCAACTTAGAAAATTCCAACTGCTGAAGAAGGAATTATGAAAATATGCTTTTGTGGTGATAAATGTTCCATGTGTTAGCATTGGGCACTCCACATCTATTGAGCTGAAAGCAGTACCATTTACTCTACTGGCTGTATCATTTTTCACAGAAATTATTTTAAATTTTACCGTAACTCCTCAAAAATGGTTAACAACAAGTGAAAATAATTTGTCAGCAATTAAAATGTATATGTTATGAATGTGGATAGTATATTTAGAACCATATTTTATTTGTTCCATCATCCCTACTATGTGTCACCAATCCCCAACAAAACTAGTCCATGTTTTTGGACAGAGACACCACTGACCGTACCTTGGAGATAGTAGGAACTGCAGATGCTGGAGAATCTGAGATAACAAAGCGTGAAGCTGGATGAACACAGCAGGCCAAGCAGCATCTCAGGAGCAGGAAGGCTGACGTTTCAGAATTTTTGAAGAAGGGTCTAGGCCTGAAACGTCAGCCTTCCTGCTCCTGTGATGCTGCTTGGCCTGCTGTGTTCATCCAGCTCTACACCTTGTTACCTCTATTATCACCGACCATACCTTTCTGCTTGGCTACAGAACAACTAAGTTTCATAACTGTGAGACTGTCTTATGATCTGTTAGAAATTAATATTTTTGCACTTATTGTCATAGAATCCCTACAGCATGGAAGCATGGCCTTCCGCCCATTGAGTCCATACCAATCTTCCAAAGAACATCCCACCCAGACCCACCCCTTCCCTATCCCTGTAACCTTGCATTTCCCACAGCTAATCCACCTAGCCTGCACCTTCCTGGATACTATGGGGCAATTTACCATGGCCAACCCACGTATTCCACACATCTTTGGGTTGTGGGAAGAACCAGAGCACCCAGAGGGAACCCATGCAGACACGGGCAGAATGTGCAAACTCCACACAGACAGTTGCCCACAGCTGGAATCAAACCCGTGTCCCTGGCACTGTGAGGCAGCAGTGCTAACCATTGAGTCACTGTGCCACCACTGTCTGCATGAATCTATTAACAGAAAAATTCAATGTTAACCAACATCTTTTATTTCAGTCCAGAACATTACCATATTAATTACGGTTCTAGCTACCTTGCAATGCACTCATAAAAATAAACTGATTTTCTATACATAAATATGCAACATGTACTCATTTGTGGAAAATACAAGTGCAGTCCATCTTCCAAATAAAAAAGCAGGCAGAGGGTAATGCATAAGAACTCACCAAGTTTATTCCGATTTGACAGTAGTGTAGCTGTACAGTGGAGTACATGAGGCAAGGCAGCCTGTATTAGTTCCCAACGAGTTATGCTTTGGATGGCCTCAGAGAGAGCAGGCGAGAGGCCATGCAACTTGCTCTCCACCAAAACACGTTCAAAGGACTAGAAACCAATAAAAAATAATTACAAATTAATACTTGCTTGTGGGAGATAGAATGGAAAACTTGTGAGTGTTCTGTAGGCGAAGCCTTGTGCTGAGTTTACAATTGCATTTCATTAAATCTTGCATTTCCACTCACTTTAATATGTAGAAACCTATCAATCTCTGTCTTGAACATACTCAATGATTGACATCCATAGATCTCTGTGGTAGAGATTTTAAAAGATTCATCATCCTCAGAGTGAAAAGAAATTCTCCTCATCCTCGCACTTCATTAAATTGGTGACTCCTGCTGCTACACACTCCAGTCAGAGAAAACATCCTCCTCCATCAAACACTTGCCCAATCTCTCACCAAAGTGGATGATAACCCAATTTTCCACATTACATTCATCTGCCATATTCTGGCCAAATCAATCCCCTGAAACCTCTGCATCTTCCTCACTGCTCATCTTCCAACTAGTTTTAGCATTCGTGAAAATATTAAATTTGGTCCCCTCATCCAAATCTTTGATGTAATTTGTCAATAGTTGGGGCTGAAGTGCTGCTCCTTGGGGTACGACACTGGTCACAGCCCACCAACTTGAGAATGACACATGTAGTGCCACGCGTAGCATGAAAATATTTTCTAAAAAAAATCACATCATAATTTATATGGTCTTCCAATACACAAATACTGCCAGCCCAGAGGAAGGGCAGTAGCCACACACTTCGGGGTCAATTTAAAATGAAAAAACAAAAAATCTGACAAATCTATCCTGGGATAAATTTAAATTAAGAATTAATTAAGAATTGAATTGAAGTATCTTGGAGCAATCATCATCAATTTTTGTTACTATCGAAACGACAAAAGCACATGGTATATTTCAGTCATTCAATAAATGTTGAATAATTCTCTTTCTAGTTTTAGGGAGAATGCTTATCATTAATAGCAAGGGAAAAGAGACCATAAAGATTTTTTAAAATATATGAATGCAAAATACTGTGGATACTAGAAATCTGACTCAAACATGAAGGAACTGTTGAAGAAACTCAACAGCATCTATGGAGAGGAAAGCAGAGTTAACATTTTGAGTCCAGTATTACTTCTTCATG
Source organism: Stegostoma tigrinum (assembly GCF_030684315.1). Lineage (NCBI taxonomy): Eukaryota > Metazoa > Chordata > Chondrichthyes > Orectolobiformes > Stegostomatidae > Stegostoma > Stegostoma tigrinum. The sequence continues at coordinate 26,619,544 of NC_081360.1, forward strand.
AGGATTTCTTTTCATTTCGTATCAGGATGAGTCTGATTCTGCAAACCACATCTATTGACTATCCCTAACTACGGTGGTGATGGGGCCATCCTTGAAATGTTGCACGATGAGCATTCATGAGTACAGGCTAAGGCAATTCCATAACGATTGACGATTCCATAATTTTGGCTGAGACACTATGAAGAAACATTGCTGCTTGCCTATGTTAAGATAGCATGTCTCTTCAGTAGAACTTTAGATGAAAAGCACTGTTGCTTTTTGAAATTTTTTTTTAGGTTACGGTGCCTTGGAATTCTACAAAAGTAAGTTTGCAAATTTTACTGCAACACAACTTCTAAGCAGTAATGATTGAAGCTACTGTGAACTGGTCGTGAAAACTGAAATTTATGAGTTCAGTGATAAGAATGCATTACAGATATGAGAATTATAAGACTATTGTCCTTTGGGACAGAAATGAAAGGCAGTCATGTGATCTATTCAAAATTAACCTAACCACAGACCTTGGCTGTGAAAGATTAAACAAATCCACAGGTTGTTTTGCTGGAAAGAAAATGTTGATATTTGGAAACGGTGGTAGCAGCATTTGAACTTAGTGTGCTTTGACTGGTAGTCTCTAGTGTCCCTGGAAGGTGTTGAATATATGAGGTGTAACTACCCATTTACTTCCAATCAGCATTTTCTACCATGTTGCAAGGTTCATATAATTCACATTACAATGGTGATTGGCGTTGGGACGATGGGTTTTGAAAGGAGATATCCTTGAAGCTCATGGGCAAAAGCAGTCTCCCAGCTTCTGACAGCAGGAGAGAGCAGCTAATGGCTGAGAGTCCCTTCGGTTCACAATGTAGGAAATGCCACTGGGAGCTCATGCTTGAACTGCAAAGATCAAGTTCATGAGAATTGGAAATGGAGCTGGAAACGTATGGGGGAGAATCATTAGTAATACCCATTACTTCTGGGCAAGAAAATGTTCAGAAATAGACCCTCAGGAGCCAAGAATCACTTTGGACTCATTCTGAAAAAAGCAAAAGTTTGGTGTCAAAATACAGATGTGAACTGCAAGTTCTCGCCTACAAAAACAATGTTTAGTCAATTGTGCTTTTAATCTGTTTGTTTCAACAACGTTTTAAAACATGAAGTCTTGCTGTGGTCATCCTTACAGCTATTAACTGGGCATTTGTGGGATTTTTTTTAAGTTACCATCTTGACAGGAATTGCAAAAGGAATTGCAAACTTGTGAGCTAATGATAGTAATAGCACGTACTGAAAGCAGGTTCTCACCTAAAATGTGGGCCAGGTCTTAGAAATGGATAGAAATGCTTTATTGTTATGTCAGCAATTAAAGTAAACATTCAATATTAAAATAAGATAACGCACCACACAGGAAGCTTCATATTGTTTTCCCAGCTTTGGTCTCAGAAAGGCACTGTAAGATAACAAAATAAAAGGTACTGTTTAAACAGCAGTGCAACTTGCTTTAAACAATTTCAGGATTAAGCACATTCACAGCTTAATATGCAGTTCTATTTTCACATCATCTATTTAGTGCCTCCAAAATTACAGAAAACATAAATAACTTAATAGGAAAGAGTGCCTTTATCAGTATGACATTAAAAATATAAATTACAAACTTTAACATGCCTTTGTTTTCGTTATTTCTAACATTCTGATATATGTTGGTTTATAATGAAACTATTTTTTAATGAAAAGACCAAAGGCCAGTTTGAATGAGCGACCGTGAACGACAAAATTGATTTGATTAAAGTACACAACTGAACTGTGCCAAAAAAATCTCAAGCAAATGACAGCACTTCTGCAGATGGCAATTTAGTTCTCTTACAGCAGCAAGATAAAGGACACTTACTGGGTAGTTTTCGAATGCTTCAACAGAAAAATTCAACAGATCAGAAAAAAGGACTGGAAAACAAAGAAGAACATTACTCTTTACTTTTAGAACTATTTGAAGGCAGTGGTGCTCTTGCAGAGTCACAAAAAACCCAGGTCTGGTAGCAGCTGTTCCTTTTTTAAGCTAATTCCTTTATGATCTGCCTTCTCTGTTGAAGCACAGATGGTGAGTCAAACGAGCAAACAGATCAGCTGACAATGTCGTATGCTTATTTATCTGATCACAGCCATGTTGTTTCAACAAAGGACAAAAAGTTAAGAGGGACAGAAAATAATGAAACAGAAAAAAGAAGTTGGCAAAAGGAGGGATTTGGGTGGGAGGAGGCAGCGATAGAGGGGGAAAACTGATCGTTCTAAACGGGAATAAAAAATGTTGAAAAATGTTGAAAAAGCAAAGGTCACATCCAATTTCTGATCTGCAGCCAGAGTGCCATAAAATCTTGCACATGTATGGGAAATGAAACAGTGACTGTACAAAGACAAGGTTTGTGGAATGCACTCTGTTCCTTGATACTAAGAGGACGGCCAACGCATGTAGCATCTTACTATGCATGTCATCAAACTTCTCCTGTATGCTGCCCCATCACAAAGTCTTCAACACAGACCTCCGCAACAGAACTCATCTGAAACTACTGGTGAAATAGAAAACAAACCATCCTTGTCTCCTGACTTGGCTGCCATCCACAGTGGTGTTCAGGCCAGTCAGATCAGCCATCATACCAAGGAATGGCAGAACAGGCTTAATGTACTGAAAGCATGCTTCTACTCCTGTGAACTTTCATGCCTGCACGACATGCCATGTGCTGAGCCCAACTCTATACTTGCCTCAAAGATCCATGCCCATCTCGGTCTAGAATTTACCTACTTTGCCTGAAAGCAGTTTAGGGTGTGCTGAGAGCTGAGAAGGAGCATGAGGCAGGAAGAGCTATCTTTAATCTTCTCAATGAAATGGATACAATGCTACACAGTGCAACAGGCCCACAATACAGAAAGCCAATTATCCCACCTCCGCTGCAAGGCTTAGGAATGTAGGCATCCTTGTAGTCTATCAGTTGTAGTTTGCTCCCTGCACTGTGTGCTTCCTTGTCCAGGAGAGGGCAGGATATTAGTGATGGCGTCACACTGTGTTTGGGTGATGTACATGGGATAACCCAAAAGTTAGAGGTACATGGAGGCAGCATGAGTGTCAGGATTTTAGGACTGGTCGGTCTATGAGCATGGGTTGGAGTATCTGGAAATTACGTACAAGGCCAGGGTGCTAAGTGGGCAATAAGAGTGCAATGCATTCAGAGGTGTTTGAGTTGCAGTGAGCAGGAAATGCATTCGGTGCTTCTGAACAACATTGAGGGCATCGGACTTCTTATGGGGCTATTTCCAAGTCTTTGGGCAGAAACACCAGGAATTCATCTCCCCGGCCAACACTCTCACTCCCTTCTGAGGGTAGCCTCCTGACCCGATGTAAAAGCCTATTTTCTCTCCCTTTGCCCACCCCACAGAGTGGGGTCTCCAATGCTGCACTCATCAGGGTGAAAACCTCTCTCTCTGTGCCCAGTGTTTGATTTAGCAAGTTATTAACTTCCATTAACTCTACTTGATGCAGCTTCCCTTAAAGGAAGACAAGCAAAGTTGGTCTAACCAGCAAAGAAACATAGGCTGCTATTACTACTGCTATCAGCAAAATGCTGATCAACAAACTGTAACCTTGCCTGGTAAGTGTACAGACTAGTAATGTCAGAAGGCAGTCAGAGGCAGTGAGGGTGTTCAGCCCCACGAGAGTAGAAGACAGTGATCTCTGTCTGTGAGGGACAACAATGGATGAATGAATGAACAACTCAACTGGGCTCACTAAACAAACACAGTGCTTACAACAGCAGGTCAGAAGCGAGGAATACTGCAGCAAGTAACTCACCTCCTGATTCCTCAAATCCTGATCAGCATCTACATGGCACAAGTCAGGAGTGTGATGGAATACTCCTCACTTGCCCGGATGTGTGCAGCCCCAACAACATTCAAGAAGCTTGATACCATCCAGGACAAAGCAGCTCACTTGATTGGCACTATATCCACAAACATGCACTCCCTACACCATCACTGCTAAGTAGCAGCACTATGTACTATATACAAGATGCACTGCAGAAATTCACCTAGGATTCTCGGACAGCACCTTCCAAACCCACGACCACTTCCATCTAGAAGGGCAAGGGCAGCAGACGCAAAGGAAAACCACTACTTCCAAGTTCTCCTCCAAGCCACTCACCATTCCACCTTGGAAATATATCACTGTTCTTTCATTGTTGCTGGGTCAAAATCCTGAAATTCCCTCCCCAATGGCATTGTGAGTCAACCCACAGCAGGTGGACCGCAGCAGTTCAAGAAGGCCACTCATCACCATTTCTTCAACAGCAACTAGGGATGGACAATAAGTGCTGGCCTGCTAACAATCCCCACATCCCACAAAATGAACAATTTAGAAAAACCCTATGTTATAATCATAGTAATAATCTGGGAGTACCAAATGTGTTTGCTTCTCACTTATGGCCACAGTAAAAAGAACTATTCATATTCCATTTGATCATGTGATTTTATTATAAGACCTTCATATACTAAAGTGACTTCTAAAAAAGGATAAATTCCGATTTAAATTGGCTGTTGTGATCACTAGGCCAACAATTGAGACGAGCTTTGTTAACCCCACTGTGAGATTTTCAAAACCCATCTGCCCTGAAATTATCATCTCATCCAAAGTCAGTGAAACCAGACAACTAAGTCAGTATTGATGAATTTGCATCCTGTCTAATTTGCAAGTGTATAGTAATTTCACAGATTGGGAGTCAAAAGGCCTGCCCGCCAGTTAACCAGATTAGAAAAACAATGAGCAGACTCTGCAATTTCTAAATCTACGTCAACAGCTGTTTCTGGGCAACAGAAGCAGAGATGAGGAAGATTGATTTTTAAACTAGAACTGGAAGACACTCTCTCTGCTGAACCTATCTCACTCACTCGCTGTTTCGTAACACACACACACACACACACACACACACACACACACAAATGCAACTGAAAATGCAACCTGGAACAACCAGCCATTCACTGAGAATTCAAGTTTAGAAACCTTGCCATTGCTGAAGAGGCAAGTAACAGCTAAACAGTCTGAAACTGGGCTTAAAATTAACACAATGACTTTACTAATTGGGGCATGGAGTATACGCTTCCACACTGTAGGTCCTCTATGATTCTAAGGTGATGCTGAACTTGGCAGAAGACACTTTCCATCTACAGCTCGTGTACAGTTGTGGATGCCACATTATAGTAAGGATGTGAACAAATTGGAGACAGTGCAGAAACAGTTTACAAAAATGGTTCCAGTAATGAGGAACTTCAGGTTTGAGGATTGATTGAAGATCTTGGGACTGTTTCCTTGGAGAAAAGGAGGATAGGAGCAAATCTGACAGAGGTTTTGAAATCATGAGTAGGCTGGATACAGTGTTTAAGGAGAAACTGGTCCCGCTTGTAAAAGGATCATGAAGAAGACAGTGTAGATTAAAAGTGACCTGCAAAAGAAGCAAGGGTGAAGTGAGGATCAAATTTTTTAAAACTCAACAAGTAGTTAGGAAATTGAGTGCACCGTCTGGAGGCAGGTTCAACTGAGGCACTCAAGAGGGCATTGAATATTAAGGTAAAAAATAATGTGCAAGGGTATTGAATAAAGCAGGATATCGTCACTGATTAATGCTGCTCCTTGAACAAGTCAGTTTAAGAAGCACAAGCCAAATGGCCTTCTTCCCCACTGTAATACTTCTGCGATTCTGTGACCTCAAAGACTTGATCTTCATGATACAACCCTTTCTCTGACCAACGCTCTACTTTAACCTGTTTTAAATCCCATTAACTTTATTCAATGCAGATTCCCTTCAGGATATAGTTTCTACCTTTGTGCTTGCACTTCTTTTTAAGCTGACTACCTGGTCAGGGCATATATGTGATTTCACATTTTGATCACTTTTCTCTCAGGGTCAGTAAGCAATAAAGTTCCTCTTTTTTTCACCCAAGGATGCCTTTAAATGGCTCCTTCACTTTGAACAAAAAAACTGAAAGAGCCGCTTTTTTTGAAGAAAGGACACTTGCCCCAAAACGATAACAGTGCTTTCTCTCCACACATGCTGCCAGAGCGATTGAGTTTTTCAAGCAATTTCTGCTTTTGTTCCATAATTTTGACATTATTAACTAGGTTTTACATGAATTGTGACAGGTGTTTGCTGAAGAGCAAAGAAAAAAAATATTTGTTACAACTGAATGAGAGAGGTTTAAAGTTAGTCAATTCTTCCTGTTCACCTGGTTGCAATGCCATCTCCGACAGAAATGGCAGAGGCAAGGCACAGATTGAAAACACATGCCCAAAAAAATAGGGCAGATGAATTCTGTGCACACTGATTCCTGATTTGTACTTATAATACACAACAATGTTGTCATAGAGCTAGAGGACCATAGGGCTGTTACCTCATTACAGAGAGATGACTAGTGGTGATTTAACCTGAGCATCAGCATGCCTCAGGTGAGGAGAAAGGATGAGAAGGTGGGACTTTCATTGTGGCCTCAGCTGGTGCAGGAATTGACCCTGCACTATTGGCAGCACTCAGGCAATTAGTGGCTGGCTTATGCACGCTTCCTGGATTCATGCAAATATATAATAGTCAAATTTTAAAAAAAGAACTAAATCAAAGGCAATGTCTTCTCAATTTACTTTTTAATCCACTGAAGGTTATCTTATTGCAATTAGAGACTAAATTGTTACGGTTAGGAGGCTAAGCTACTCTTAAAAAAGTGGGTTTCCAAAGTCTGAGAATTTACCACAATGGTTTAATAGAGTTTTACAGCAACTCATCCACGCCAACCAGATATCCCGAATTAATCTAGTCCCATTTGCCAGCATTTGGTCCATGTCCCTCTAAATCCTTTCTATTCATGCACCCATCCAGATGCCTTTCAATTGTTGCAATTTTAATCATTTTAGCTTGTGCGAACACTGGTAAATCTTTAATTCGAACTGGTGTGTTCCTCTGATAATGGATTGCTATCAGGAAATGTAGATAGATAGATATGGAAATAGAAAAATAAGTTATTGAACTGATCATTCTTGCTTCCCAGAATGTGCTTGAGAATAGCATCAAAAAACGTACGACAGTCGATCACCCACCCATTGTTCTCAATTCTTTCCGAAAACTGGAAGAAAACAAATACCCAAGTCTTTTAAAAAAAAACTCCCCTTTCCCCCCACAACCTAACAAAACAAACAAGTATGGGGCTAGAACTTATGTTGATTGGGAGAATATTTTAACTTGAATTTAATTAACAGCTAAATATATCCATTATTACAAGCAGTTCAAAATAGACAGTAACAGATTCAGCATCAGTAGAAATATCTTATGCTCAGTAAACATGGTGGGTTTGTATCCAACATATTTTGAAAAAACACTGGCACTATAAATGCTGTTCCTTCATAAATTTCAACAGAAATCATTCTCACTCAATCAGCAAGACTTTCCACTATGAAGAAGAACTAGAAGGTACTAATGGGTTCTGCTTTTACCTGCATGATTATCCAACAATTCTCTTACTGTTTACAAACAATGCACCTCAATTTATACCTTGGTAGTTCAGAAACTGTGGTTTCATGTACATTAGACCATAAGGCATAGGTGCAGAGGTAGGCTATTCATCCCATCAAGTCTACTATTCAATGATCTGATAATTCTCAACTCCATTTCCCCCAGAACCCTTGATTCCATCACTGGATTAAATATTTGCATATCTCAGCCTTCAATAATCTTAATGACCAAGCCTTGACAGCCCTCTGTGGTTATAAATTTCATACAATCACAGCCATCTGAGAGAAGAAATTCCTCATCTTTCTTAAATGGGTGACTCCTCACATTCAGACTGGCTCTCCCAGTCCTTGACTGTCTGACAAGGGGAAGCAATCTCTCCACATCTATCCTGTCAAGCCCTCTAAGAATTTTACATGTTTTAATAAGGTTGTCTCTCATTCTTCTAAACTCCACTGCATAAACCTATTCAACTCCTCCTCCTCCTAAGAAAATCCTTCCATTCCCAGGGTCAACTTAATGAACCTGCTCTCAACTGCCTCCAGCACTAGTTTATCTTCCCTTAGATAAGAAAACCAAAGCTATTCACAATATTCTAGGATGTCACAAAACAAAACCGTGGATGCAAGCAATCAAAACAACACCAGAAATTGTTGGAGAAATACAGCTGATCTAGCAGTAGCTGTGGAGAGAAAGCAGAGTTAATGCTTCACGTCCAGTGACCTTTCTTCAGAGGCTGAAAATCGCCACTTTATCTCAATTGTCTGTATTGTATCAGTTAGCCAATTTCCACTGCTAAAATACTACCCCAACATGATGGGTGTTAGCTTACTAAGTTGCTTTATTTGTCTTTTGGAAACTCAAATATATCTGCTGTTCAAGTTTGTCTATCCTGTTTGTCAGCTCCTCAAAAAAGTCTAATGATTTGTCATGCATGATTTCTGCTTCATGAAACGAAGTTCGCTCTGATTATAGATAATGGGAACTGCAGATGCTGGAGAATCCAAGATAACAAAGTGTGGAGCTGGATGAACACAGCAGGCCAAACAGCATCTCAGGAGCACAAAAGCTGACGTTTCGGGCCTAGACCCTTCATGAGAAGGGTCTAGGCCCGAAACGTCAGCTTTTGTGCTCCTGAGATGCTGCTTGGCCTGCTGTGTTCATCCAGCTTCACACTTTGTTATCTTTGCTCTGGTTATGTTCTGTATTTCTAAATGCTTTGCTGTTAGATTCTTTGCAATACTCCGAACGTTTTCCCAATGACAGGCCTGCAGTTATCTTTTGGTTGGTTTCTCTCCCTTTTTGAACAAATGTATTACATTAGCACTTTTCAAAATCTCTGGGATATTTCTAGGATTTGAGGATTCCTGAAAGATTACTGCCAGTGCATCCAGTATCCTTGTAGCCACTTCCTCTAATATGCTATGATGCTACTCATCTGACTTACGAGTCTTCAGCACCATCAGTTTCTCTAGCATGTTTTCTCTTGTGATGTCTACTGTATTTATTTCAGCCCCACCACATTTTGGCCCTGCTTATTTAATATTGTTAGAATGCTGTTATTACTTTCTACCACAAAAAGTGATGCAAAATACTTATTCAACTCCTCTGCCATTTCCTGATTTCCCATTATTCTTTCCACAGCCTTATTTTCTGAAGGCCCTAATTCACTTGGCTTCTCTCTTTGTTTAATGTATCTAAAGAAGTTCTCACTGTCTGTTTTCATATTACTTCCTGGTGTGCCCTCACAGTTTCTTTTCTACCCCATGTTATTCGGTTATCTTTTGTTGACTTTTAAATTTATATTTTTCCCACGCCTCTGATAATCAATGTCACATTGTACATTTTTTCCTTTTCAATTTGATGCTATCTTTAACTACCTTGGTTAACCATGATCAATTTGTCCCTTTCCTTGAATCTCTCGTTCTTGCTGTCATGTAACTCTGTTGTGCATCATCAACTACCATTGTTCAAAAGCCATCTTTTCTGCTAAATCCCTTTCACATTCAACCCCCATTCCTTTGTATTTATGCTTAGTTAAGTTTGGCACAGTTGCTTCCGACCCAAGTTTGCCACACTCAAACTGAACGCTAAATTCTTTCAACTTAGGGTTACCATTCCCTGGGAAATATTTTACTCCAAGGTTGTTACAGAAACATTATGTAAAATAACCTGTGAACACTATGATTCAAACAACTGGCAGGCCTGTTGGATTCACAAAGCATTAGATGTAAATTAAAAAGTTGACCACAAACATCTTTCAAGACCTATAAACTGATTGCAAAACATGAATATTTTCCATCATATTTCATAATATCACTAACATAATTTGCACGAGTTGTCCAACTGTAATGGTTGTACTAGTGTATCCATTTCCAGAAATATTTCCTTAACAGTTTGGAATTATTGCACATCAAGGTCATCAGTAAATTGAAATGGTGAGGAGAGTAGAACATTGCAATGGGAGATTGCTGGAAACATAACATGTAACTGAGCAAATAGTATCCTTTTTATTTATGTTTTTGTGATGGAAGCATTCGATATCAGAAACACAGCAAAATAATTTCAAAGAAACAAATTCTTCAAAATAATTTGCCATTGTTTTTTCAATACTTCCTATACAGTGATAATTTGCAGCCCAGTTGATCATGTGACAATGTGATCACATAAAACTTGCTTACCATTTGCAAATTGTAATGCATTTACCTTAACTGAATATGTCAATATCATCTGCTCCAACTCCTGCCAGCTCTGTTGTCATTGCATGTCATGCTCCCCTATCTTGTGCCAAACTCACCCAGCCACTATAATTAGGCTATAACCACAGTGTGACATGTGTCACACAACCATGTCTAGATTGATCCCATTTTCTGCTGCCTCTGGAAGAGATTTCCCTTATATGTAAGATCTAATCATACAGTTGACATACTGATATTTTATTTTCTTGATGTTGCTTTTAAAAGTTCCTATTGTTCTTGGAATTTCAAGCTGCTTGTCTCCTGTCTTCAGTTATCACATTTCAGAAGCCTCTATTTTCTTCCACAGATCTTTACTTGTTTCCCAAATTTATGTGGAAAAGAAGAAAGTGGAGAGAATACAGAATCCTCAGATTGTTTTCTTCCTTCCTAGAGGCTTGTATTTATTTTCTCTTAGCACATTGTTCATCTTGCCATAACTACTTCCATCTATCTTATCCTTTTAACTTCTGCAAAGATTTGCCATCTTCTTCTGATTCTGCAATGAGCGTTATGCAGTCAGCACACCACCATTTGGCTACTTTCTCGCCTCCAGTTTTTAAGCCTAGATATAGATTGAATTTTCTGAATGTGATCAGCATACAATAATACTAAACCATTGACCATATTAGAAATTTGTTTTATATTAAAATAAAAAATTCTCAAGTCAAAGAAAAAATAGATTTACAAATAATCTTTAAATTAGAATTATTTGTGAGCTTTTTACAGCACTAACCACGATGAAAAGTAATGGGAATCTTTGATTTAACCAAAACATTTTTGTTATAAATAATTTGTAAAGTTTATGTGCAATTTTATAACACCGAAGAAATTATTAAAAAAAAGTTAAACCAAAACCAAATCTAATTAATCTCTTCCAGTTCTCACAATGGAACACTTTTCTGTATAAAAGATAATAGCCCAGATTCTGTTGTGATAATAACCACAAGGTTGGCAGTGTTCCCTACTGTTGCTGGTTATAACTACGATCAACTTCTGTGATATATAAATGCACATTTAAATGTAAAAATCTGCAAGTTGCTATCAGAGGTACTCTGGTCCCGTAAAGGTTGAACTGTTGCAGTCATCACAGATGCAATCCACATTGAAATATCGTTAAGGCTTGAAGCTGTGGTAATATCCCTGTACTTCTATATTGTCCCACACAGAAGATCAGTGACAAACACTTCAGTCAGTTGGAGCTGAATCTTTAAACAGTGTGGTAATTGCTAACTACAGTTGGATGTGCTATTTTATATATGAGGCAGTAAGACTTGTAAATAAATAAAACACTACAGTTTTAAAAAGAATTTATATCCAAATATAAAGCTGTCTTCTGTCATTTAAATTTCACCCTTAATCCCATGCTTATAACCCAGCCTTAGCTTTATATACAATCATTTAAATATAACTTGTATTTCACGCATTTTGGCCTGGTGCCTCTTGTTTAATGAAGAATCTTCAATCTGATTGATTGATCTGTCTTCCTATGTGTTACCTTTTCTCAGACTTAAACACATCTATTCAAGAAAAAGCTGGAATCAAACTGACGCAAGTAAAGAGGAAGTGTTCAATCTAGAATCTAGTGAAGCATTATGGGCAGATTTTCTTAAGAATAGCAATTCACATCCTTTTTGCTGATCACAATATTTAGACTATCTATAGTGTGCATCACAAGCCAACATTAACTCTCCCTTACTTTAGTTTGTGTTGCCTGCTCCATCTGCCTCAATTGTTTCAGCCTCGCTCCCATTTTCCCATTCAACTTGTTTCTCTCCCTCCCTCATTCTCTGTGTTGCTCTCTTACCTCTCACTCCCACTCCCATTTCAAATTTCTCCCTCTGTCTCCCCAGACTTTGTTTATTATTCATTTACCCCTCTTCTTCTAATATGTTCCCTCTCTCAGGTCACTTTGTTTGTTTTTCTCCCCCCTCCCAGCTTGTGTTTCTCTCCCCAATCTGTTTTTCCTTCTTGTTCCTTATCTGAGTGTATTTTGTATCTTCTTCCTCCCTCCCTCAGATTTGCATTCCCTGTTTGTTTCTCCAATCCCAGTATACCTTCCTCTGTTTCTGTCAATTCGTATTTCTCCACCCCTCTCCCTCCATTTTTGTATCTTTCACTCACTGTCCCTCCCCAGTTTGTGCTTCACATTCTTCACATCCACATTGGGGAGGTGGTAGCCTAGTAGTACTATGGCTGACTGATAATCCAGAGACCCAGATAACATTCTGAGGATCTAGGTTCAAATGCTGCCATGGCAGATGGTGGAATGTGAATTCAATAAAATATCTGGAATTAAGAATTGAATGACGGCCATGAATCCATCAACAATTGTCAGAAAAACCCATCTGGTCCATTAATATTGTTTAGGGAAGGAAACAGCCCTCCTTACCTTGGCTGGTCTATATGTGAATCCAGACCCACAGCAAAGTGGTTGACTTTTAACTGCCCTTTGGGCAATTAGGGATGGGCAATAAATGCTCCCTAGCCAGTGGCACCCTCATTCCATGAATGAATAAAGAACAAAAAAGGGTGGGGAATTGTTTCAGTCAGCTTGTCATACTCTCCTTACCAACTCTCTCTCACTGCTTCAATGACTTGGTGTCTTTCCCTTTCTCCTCTCCAGTTTATATTTCTCTCTCCCATCCCCTCTGTACCTCTCCCTTTCCTAATTTGTGTTGCTGCATGTTTTTTCTCTCCCTCACTTAGTTTATCTGCCTGGTCTCGGACATTTTAGAGATTTACATCAATACATGTAGCAATCAACAGAATCAACAACAAAACAACAAAACTCTTAATGTGGAGGGACTAACAAGGTTCAGACAACAGCGTTCAGCGTTACAGATATTCTGGTTAAGATGCTTATCTCTGAGATGTTCATGATTGTTTCCAATATACACTGTGTTTGAACCCACACACCATAGCAAATCAGCAAGGGAATTGAAAAGGTTAGTTAATCTCTATTTAATGATTCATCAATGGGCAAGATTTTAGCTCATTTAAAAATTATTGTCTTAGAGTTAAAATCAAGCCCCTTGATGTATTTTTAATTTGATGCAAGGATCTGTTAGGACCTGAAATGCATTTCCTGATGAAGGAGTTGACAGATTTGATAATAACATTCAAAGACCATAGGTCTTTCCTAGTTCTAACCTACACCCAATGGGCTGAATGGTCTCCTTCCAGGTTGTATTCACAGATGACAGGTATCAAATTGATAAAGATGCACTGTGAAAGGTCTCGAGTAACCATCAGCTCTTAATCCGTTGAACCCGGGGGTCGCGTCGGCCTTCGCTGCTGGTTCAATCCCGGGAGGTGCTGATGAAGAATAGGGAGGCCCCAGCGGGCTTCCCCGGGCTTTATTTATTCGCTGCCCGCGGCTGTCCTCACCTGGTCTGCCTCCACAGGAAGGTCTGGATGGGGAGAGGGATGCCCCGGCCGCACTCCCGCTCTGCATCCTCGGAGCTCTTGCGCTTCACCATGCCGCTGTGCAGCACGCCTCCCTTCGCTTGAAGCTGGGCGGCTGGAGCAGGCTCGGTGCCCTTCGGGCTTCAGCACCAGGGCAGGAGCGGACAGCGCCCGCCCGTCCTCCTGTCAATCAACCACCCCGGGGGCAGGACTGCTAAAGGTCACTCCACATCCGGCAATCTACTGTGACCTGGAGAGAAAGCAACCTGCGGTTTGCACAAATGCATTGAATGGTGTTCAGAACAACAAAAACAAACAACAAAAAAAAAAATCGGGAGTGAGCTGTGGCACTATGCAATTAAAAAAAAGCAAGACTCTCCACAGAATGACCATTCATGGATGTGCTTTTCCAATGCGTCACACAGTGAGATACGCAGCGCGCACAGATAATGAATACCATATAATGAGGTCGCCAGTTTGTAGCTGCTGACTTGATGGCATATTATTTCTACTGATGTGCAATAACATCTTTTTATTGTGATGCTGTTTTCCTTTTGTGTTTTCTTATTGAAGCCGGGCAAACTTAGAGTTCTGGAGGTATGCGAGCCCAAACGGAGGGTGGTGGGATGGGGGAAGGGGTTGGAAAGCAATATTCTATAAACATGCAGTTAACTATTAAGTAGACACCTGTGGTAATTAAATAACACAGCGAGTCAGATCATATAATTTGGTTTGTTTTACACCCATATCTAAAATTGTTGGGCAGCTCCTAAACTTTTTACAGTATTTGGAATGAAAGAGGGGACAGAATGATCACTGAAGTATTTTAGAGGGTAGATATCTCTCATTGCTTCAGATGACGATGCTAAGAAAATACTATAATATTATAGAGCGTGGTTCAATTTAGACCAAGGATGAAATACATCATGTTAGGTTTCATGTCATGGGGGTAGTGGCCAGTCTTTTTGGATTCAACTCTAATTTGCCCTGCAGTTGTATCATGATGTGTTCTACAGGTTGCTTAAAATAACTAAAATATATCAATTGGATCATGATGGAAAATACTGTACAAGGCCTAATTTACAATCCAGACTATCGCAGGGATGTAGCATGGAGAACAGGTAACATGCAGCGATTATAAAACTGTTACGTTCTGAAATCTGTCACAGTGATCCAGGTCAGCATCTATTAGGTAGGAATTGCAATTCAGGCATGTCCTGGTGTTGTGATCCTGCCTGCTGCCTGGCAGTGACCTGACTGCACAGTCTATTTCCATTGTGGCTGGGGTTAGGATGCCTTACACCTGAACCAGGGCAGAAATGGGAACAAAGAAGGATGGAAACTGAGAAGTACGGATTGGAAGGTCTGCCTCAGTGCTGGGATATCAACCCAGCTCTGTGCATGAGCGTAATGTACCTTAAAACATTAACCTCAACTCCCTCACCTACTCACATCTGTTTCCACCTTCCCACATACATTTTGCTCCAAATGCATCCTCTCCCCTCCCTCTCCCTCAGGTTATCTCAGCCTTATATCCACACATACCTCCAAAATACCTCATTCCACATTTACCACCATTTCTCCCATGTCCCCTTTACCCACCCAACCCATGCTTAAATTCACTATGGAGACAACTCAGCTGTCCGGTAATAAAATTGGGAAGTTCCAAAATGTCTGTGAAACTGTAAACATTGACATTCAGTGTGCATTTACATAGGGACTCATAAAGGATATTCAAACTTAAGTTCAGAGAAAAATTCATTAGATGGTTATAAAACAGTCACAGTACACAAATAGACAGAAACCTCTTTTCCACCAGAACAAAACTTTCAGTCTGCAGGACAATTATATCAACAACTGTTGAGTTGACCAGATTACTGGGGGTAGGAGCTCAGTTAAACTTTCATGATCAGATTCCATTGCATAATTATGACAGTAAAGTCTCCAGCGCTAAATACATTTATGTCTTTTAAGCAGTGGAACATGTAGCCATCTGTAGCATTATTTCGAAGTCCAAAGAAAAATAACTGATCTGCCAATCAATTTTAAGATCAAAGAACTGACACAGCAAAAGCTAACATACTCTAACACATCTAAAGACACGTCCACATTCAAAATGTTGGCACATATAGTGGACATTATCTTTTCTAAACAAAGCCCTATCAAAAATCATTGTATTAAGAACATATTAAACTCTTCTTCACCATTATATTAATATGAATTAGGCATCAGCATTTGAATTTACCCATCCCTAGGTTCCCATTTAGAGAAATTTCCCTTTTAGTTATTATGACGATTATGGTAATCAGATAGCATAAACAGCAACTCTTATCAAATTGGGTTTGACTCAATGAAAATTGTTGGGGGATGAGGTAAGGGCATTCTAAAATGAAACCTACTGCACTGGAGATATGTCTTCACCCACATATTTAAATATTTCCATCCCATGACGGAAGTGGGACAGAAATCCAGTGTTCAGTTCCAATTACCACCTCCTCTAACATGAATGAATGCATGAAAATTCACCCCAATCTTGTGCTCCAAACACGTGATTGCAAATTAATCACATTTCAAAGTGTGCTTGCATTTAAGTTCAACAAAAATACACTACAGCTGCCAAGGCAAAGGGGAGAATTAATAATGACTCTTCATTGAAGAGTTATCTGAAATCCCTGGAGAGAAAAAAAAGTATTTTTACAAATACTGCTCATTCTCAAATACTAAAATTAAAAAAAAAGACTGAAAGCTAAAAGTATTCAGTGGTTTAAACAGCACCTCTTCAGAAACAGAAACTATTTAGGTTTCTAAATAGAAAGTGGGACATAACACCAGCGCTTCATTGGAGGGTCACTGATGATGTTACCTAGAATGGTGACAAAACGTCTGAAAACTAACCTTCCAGCTCAGTGAGCAAACTCACATCCACAGAAACCATTATCATCTCTATGGATTGGGGCAAATCATAGATGAATAGCATTTTAAAAGGAACAGAACATGGAAATTGAGGATGTAACAAGCTATACTATTTTTGACTAATTTAATATTTTTACAAAATTCTTTGAGATTTGCAAAGGATATTCAATACAGATGAGTCGTGAAGCATTAATAGTTCAGATAAACGGCAAAGTGGTCTTAGCTTTAGCCAGTTGAACGAAAGCAGGCTTTCTTTCAATATACGAACAAATAAGATCATTGGACTGCAATAAATAACAATCCCTTTAGGTCATGGAATATTTGACTCAGGTAACAATAAGTGCCTAAATAGGATTAAAATTTATTGTGAGCCATACTCCAAAGCTGTGTTTTTTTTAAAATTGAAATTACGTACTTAGATAAATGTTATGTTTTGATAATCTGATAAGAAATGGAAATTCTAGTGGATCATTAAACTCTACCAGAGAGATTTGTCTTATTCAATACTTGTAAATTTTACCTGGTGGCCACATCATAACTCAATATTGTTGAGGCGTCAGGACTTGTAGTTTTCTGATACACAATCTTGATTGGCTAGTAAGTGGGCTGATTGGTAGATGTGCTAGTATGAAGTGCCGTTGCTGGTGTTTGAGATAACACATTGTGGAGCTGGAGGAACACAGCAGACCAGACAGCATCAGAGGAGCAGGAAAGCTGACATTTCGGGTTGGGACCCTTCGTCAGAAATGGGGGAAGGGGAAGGGGGCCCTGAAATTGAGAGATAGAGAGAGAGAGGAGGGGTGGGGCTGGGGTAGATGGGTGGGATGGTGATAGGTGAGTGCAGGTATGGTGTGGTGGGGATTGGTGAGTGAGGTGGGAGAAGATAAGTGGGAGAGAAAATGGTCAGGTCAGAGTAAAATTGTAAGTTGAGGTTGTGGATTCTGTGAACCTATCTAGGAAGGATTAATGCTATAGATGAAACAACATTTGGAAATATTTTTGTAACTGAAGGTGGATTCTGATCGGACGATATGATCTTGTCAACAAACCATATCCACCTACCTTGGAAAGGATGGTATAAAATTTGGTGTAAACAGTGATAGTGGTCTGTTTGGTCATCTTCTGAAGTGTACAATTAAAGAAACATGACTATCCACCTGGTGATCTTAAGTAAAACTGCTAGCAGCATGTTCGTCATTAACACGTGCAATAAATTTTGAATGAGTGTACTTAGTATTAACTGGTATCTAACCTTAGTGTTAATACTAGATTTAAAACCTTGAATGTTGTCTCATTAATTCTTATAAATCTTATATTCACAACTGTCAAGGTTAGAAGGGTGTGTCTTACAAAGGGAGTACTCACATGTACACTGGGGAAGAAGTAGAAAGCACTATGAAGTGTTTGGGAGATGGCTAAATACCAAATGCTAAATTTAAAAAAAATACATGCATGAAATGTGGTGAGTGAGCTTAAGGACAATAGGTAGAAAAGGAAGCACATTAAACTAGCAAGATAGAGCAGACACCAATGGCTGTAGAGTCTGATTAAAGAGAAAGAAATCATCACGAAACTAATCATCACATCAAAACTGTTCCACCCATTACCTTCTATTCATTCACAGAAATAAGAGCAAACCGACCCACATTGCCAGTTTGACTTAGAGTAAGCATATCTAGCATGTAGCCCCAGAGGTTGGTTCTGAAGAACATAGAAAGATCAAACATGCAAAAATAAAGGGCTACGATCCCAAACAAGACTAATAGTTTTCATTTAAATATCATTTTTGATGTAGTAAGACTCCTCAAAGTGTTTCACAAGAACATTACAAAATAATATTTATCAAGAAGACACATAGGAGTTTTCGTGACCACGAAGCACACTGAATACAGGTTGATATAATTTGGTTAACCCCTTTTTAAGTTGTATGATTCAAGTAGATCGAACAGGTTTTGGTTACAGGTCAGCTTATTACAGGTTATTATTGAAATTTCCTTGGAGTTACTAAAAATAAATTAAGATCACAAGATTAGAACAGATACATACAAGATAAAAAATGAAAATTATAAAATGGAAATCCCAATAAGTTTCTGTGGCATACCATCAGAGCCCATTACTTGAATTCCTTATTCCTGCAGCTGAAAAGTCATCATGAAGTCAGATGCTTCAACTGTAATAGCTTCTGTAGATGAACAAATGGTATTTTTGCATATCAGTAGTCTCTTCAGTACAGGTAGATTTTAGGAGAGAGAGAAAATTCTTGGTCTTTTGTTCTTTTTACAAGTCACTTTTAGGAGCCCAGTATTTTACAACAGACCACCAGCTGTTTCAAGATTTCTCTCTCTTTTCCTCAGTATTTCATTGCCAAGTGAATTGTTTCTTTTGGCAGTTTGACTTTTTGAACAATTTTTAGGTTGCAATCCAAGATGCCTCTGTTATTGAGTGGCCTATGCAAAAACTAAGACACATTCCATTTGAGTCACTGACATTCCAGAAACAGCTCTTCTCCCATTGTGGCTCTGAAATAATGTCAAGAACAAAAGCTAATTTACATTGTCACAACGAGTCAGGAATAAAGCTCGTGTCACCTGGTCAAGAGTTGTTACATGTCAGGGAACGTCTCTTTGTAAACAAAGTAGACTTTGCAGTTGTGTATATGACTTGTCGCAATCAAATTTTAAGCTCTTTTCTTCAAAAAATTAGAAGCCTTTAAATACTTTTTTCCCCTAAAAAATGGCATACCATAACTACACAATCATAACATGACCAAAGGTTTGCTAAGAGGAAGACGTTCAAAATGATTCTGCCATTTGTTTGATCTTGCTAATCTGTAACAGACATTTCTTATGTTCTTTCCTCCATTACATCCCCTTTCCCCTCACTTGCAGTTGCTTTAAACCTGTTACATCACTAATATTTTCTAGTTCTGATGAAATATCATAGAACTGAAATAATAACTCTATTCATCTTTCCACAATTGCAACATAACTTGCTGAATACTTAACCAAGTTTTTTTATATTCAGGATTCCAGGAACAGTAGTGTTTGCCACTAGTATAGGTTGGGAAATCTGGTTGGCATGGGCGAGTTGGACTAAAGGATCTATTTCTGTGATATATGACACTATAACTATGTTGCAGAGAAGCATCCCATTTGGATTAAGGGAAAAGCATGGAAGGCAAGGCATAATAATGCTAGGTGTAAATTAAGTGCAGGGCCATTCACTGAATAAGAGAGATGCAATGGGCACCAAAGCTTAGCGGTTCTGCAGAGCTTGTTACATTTCTTCCTGAAACAGGATGCCCAACGCAAATCTATTGTACCAGCCTTCTACATTGCCCCTGTTTAAATTTGATATGGCACCTCTTTATTGTTCCTTGCTTGCTTGATGAAAATCTACATGGCTACATCAGGGAATGAAGGGACTCCAGGTCAGTTTTCTGTGGCATCTTATTGCTTTTCATGAATCACCATTGAGCAGCGCTTCACTTCTTGTAGAAGGTTTATTTCTGTCTTTTGGTAGTGGGCACCCTGCTGAATTATTGACTTTTTTGATCAGTGAATAACCTAATGCAATGTTATTATAATGTTATAATATGTGAAAACAAAGCGGAAAGAAAGAAGAAAAGGTAGACAGGCAAAGGGATTATCGAGGTAAGCAGTGAGGAAGCTTGACAGGTGATAACGGGAGCTGGGTACAACTGAAAATAGGTTGGCTGTGCCGAAAGCAAACCATTTCGTAACATGACCTGGTGATGTGGAGGTGGATAACAAACATGGAGGAAGGTGTTCATAATCTGAAACTGTCAAACTCATAGTTGAGTCCTGAAGGCTGTAATGTGTTTAGGCAGAAGGTAAAGCATTGTCTGTTCAGTTTACATTACGCTTCACTGGAGCACTAACATAGACTTGAGACAGAAGTGTGGGCCAGGGAACATGGTTGAAATTGTAGGCAACAGGAAACTTAGTGTCATTTTTGTGGATGGAATGTGGGTGTTCTACAAAACATTCCCCCGGTCTGCGCTTCACATCCCCAATGCAGGGACCACATTGTGAGCAGTGAATACAGTGGGCTAGATTGAGTGAAGGGTGGGTAAAGTGCTGTTTCACCTGGAAGGTGTGTTTGGGGCCTTGGACAATAAGGACGGATGAAGTAAAGGGCAACTGTTACACCTTCTGAAATTGCATGGGAACATGCCAAATGGCTGTGGGAAGTGTTGGGAGTGGACTAAGGTATCCAGAAGGCAAGGTCTGTGTGGAATGTTGACAAGGAAAGGGAGGAGAATGTGTGCCTGGTGGTGACATCCCACTGGAGGTGGCAGAAATTGCAGCTTATGATCATTTTGATGTGGAAACTGGTGGGGTGGAAAGTGAGGATAGTGTGTGTGTATGTTGGGGCAGGGGAGGAGGGCAAGGAACCCTAGTGTTTTGTGGGGTAGAATGGAAGCGATGAGGGCAGACATGGGGGAAATGGGGGACATGTCTAAGGACCCTGCCAATAACAGTAGTGGGGAATCCTTTGTTGAGGGAAAAGGTGGACATGTCTGAGGTCTCACTGCAGAAGGTGGCTGGATTAGGACAGATGCGACAGAGATGGAGAAATTGGGAGAATAGAATTGATTCCTTTTAGGAAGCAGGGTTTGAGAATGTATGGTCAAAGTAACTGTGGGAATCAGTGGGTTTGGATTGGCTATTGGCAACCAGCCAAACCCCAAAAATGGAAACAGATGAAAGAGATTACCTCTCTCTGACTCCTCCCTGTATGGGTACATTGCAAATGCAGAAGTAGATCAGGCAGCAGAAAATAGTTACATCAATACTATTTTTATTCTTTTACTAGCAAATCACCTGCACATTCACAGTGACTTACACAGCTAAGGTGGACATGTGGCCCTTTCAGGCTTCTGTTGAGTTCTGCATTTCAACATTGCAAGTATACAGAGAAGAAGATAGTTATTTCTTGTACATCATCCAGGAATATTTTCATCTCTCCAGACATAACAGTATTCAAATCTTGAATAGAGTCAACTGAATTAAGATTTATTGAGGAAGGCAAATTTTGTACAAAAGAGAAATGTGGTACTTTCAGCAAAATTTGAGTGCTCCATTTGGTCTGTAAAGATAGTTAGACCAAGACCACTTGTAAATAAAGTAATCAAATGTTTGAGACAGGATCTGTTTGTAGGATTTGAGAGACATAAGAAAAGGGGCTTTGAAATTATGCTCTGGAATATTAGCATACTGATGCTTAAATGTATTTGTCTGAAATTCCTCTCTTTTAGATTAGCAAAGAATTTATTTTTAATAGATTATCAAATTAACCCCAGTGGAAGCAAAACTGGTTGGAAGAGAGCTGCTAAGGAATGTTCATATAAATTATAACTGATAGCTCTGCAGGAAGACAGTAACGTTTCCTTTCTTTTTGATTAAAGTCACATTCAGTACTTGTAATAGCAGTTTGGCAGAGGTGATGATGGAAGACCATCTCTGTTGTTGACTCAACAACATAGGACAGAATTTAACAGAGCTAAATTAAGGGAGGAATTATCTGATGCTTTTGAATGGCAAGGGCAACAGTGAGAAAGTTGAGGAAATGTGGTGAGAATGAAAAGAAAAATCAGATTTGTGATGTCAACAATTATTTTCTTCTTAAGGTTTAAATGTCAAGTTCTGAAGCTTATTAATGAGCAGCAATTACATTATTTCCATGCGTTCGCATCTTATTAAAAGCTAATCTTTCCTCATTACTGTGCAGCTCCAAATTCTTCTCTCCTTCCCTGAGAAGCTATATGGTGCCAATTCCTAAAATGAAAGTCAAAGTGGTTACCTGGCAACAGACTGCTCATTGCTTGCTTCTCCAGCCTTTCATCCAGCTCCATCTTCTCCTCTGTTTCCCTGCAGGTTCCATGGACACCGTCCTCTTTCACCTTTCCTCCACACAAGTCAACTTCACCAAACCCCAGGCTTTCTGACCAACTCACACACCACTTTAGCCCTTCAGGATGACACTTGGGAGCTCTGGGAATCATATGCATGCTTCTGCCAGGTCACGTTGCACAGATGAACCCATGTATCTGTGCATGATGCATGCTTTGCCTCTAGTTATAACTTCAGCAGTCACTTCATTGAATCATAGTATCCCTACAGTGTGGAAACAGGCCCTTCGGCCCAACAAGTCCACTCCAAACCTCACAGCATCCCACCCGGACCTATCTCCCTATAACCCATCTAATCTATACATCCCTGAACACTGTGGGCAATTTGGCATGGCCAATCCACCTAACCTGCACATCTTTGGACTGTGGGAGGAAACTGGAGCACCCGGAGGAAACCCATGCAGATGCAGTGAGAATGTGCAAACTCCGCACAGACAGTCGCCCGAGGGGAAAATCGAACCTGGGTCCCTGGCGTTGTGAGGCAGCAGTGCAAACCACTGTGCCACACCACTTACTTTGCACTTCTTTGTTAACGACCAGCCTTTTGTGGCCTGCATTGCTTTTCAGCCCTTCAGTCCCATATTACACGCTGCTTGTATTTTAGAGCATATGGTCTTCAGCAAGAACGTACAGGGTGCCAACTTCTCCAGCTTTCATTGCCGTTAGGTACAAAGCGGGCAGGCGACTTGCCATGGGGGCAGCACAGCGGCTCAGTGGTTAGCACTGCTGCTTCATACTGCCGGGGACCTGGGTTCGATTCCAACTGTCTGGGTGGGGTTTGCGTGTTTACCCCGAAGATGGGATGAGTCATTGTTGGTCTCAGGTGAAGCCTACAAATCACTCATGAGAACACAACATTGAAACCTTCTCATCTTCTCACCAAACTGAACTGTGCAACAAGGAGACAAAGTGGCACCAGTTAGAGAGGGTAGAGTAAATTACCGATTTGACCTTCAACAGTATAACTACTCACATAATGAGACCCAGGTACAAGAAATTGTCCTAATTATGTATTCAGTGATTCTGTAATGCCACCCGCCTGCCATCAAATTGCCTTTTTTTTTTGCAGCCATTTTACATTAGAAGTCATGGCCTCAATCACTTTTCATACCTGACACTGGAAGACATTTCAGTGCTGCCATATTCTCAGACCTAACTGGAAGGAAGCAATGACATATTCCATGATGTTCAAGGGCATTGAGTTTTGGGAGGGCATGCTATTATGGAGGGGAAATGGTTACACCATAGCGTGATGTTGCATTGGTTTTGCAGCATATATCTACCTAAGGCTACATAGCTCAGAGCTCCATTTCATGGCATGATACTGATCTCCTTGTGAAGTTGAAGCCTCCATGTTATGCGAGGCAATAACATGTTGCTTCACTGAGCTTGATGTGAAAGATCAGGAGTACTGTTGCTATAATTCTGTACTATTTCTGACACTCTCCACAGATAATCTGCTTGCTCGTCTGAGATGGAACTGGCACTTGGGAGGTTCTTTGCGGTCTTGGTGAACATGAGATGATAAAAATTACAATGTCATCACCAGGCCCAGCAAGGACAGAAAACTTCAGCAGCTGACACCCAGGGTCCAGAGGAAGAATTAATAGTTGAAGATCCTCCCAGGAGGTGGGGGAGGAAACGACCAGACCTCGGATTTCATTGCCTTGTTATCATTGTCTAAACTGTCAGAGAACCAGTTCAGCTGCAGACCAAGGATGTCCCAAGGCCGTTATCAATATGTCATCTGCTGAAGCAAGACTTATGCGAGGAAGGAATAGTGACAAGCTCATTCTGGTGCTTATGAAGATCACATCTACCCTGAATATTTGTATCAGCGGTTCTTTCCAAGAAGCAACTGCAACATCTCCCAACTCTCAGGCCACAAAAGCATCTTGGAAATCACAGGTGCTACTTTCTGTAAGATTACACTAGTTCCCCTGTGCCCAGGCAAGTCAAGCAGCTTGGACAGTGATTCTCCACCATCACTAGCTTCCTCCAGACACTGGACTCCACCCATGTCGCTTTGAGAGCATCGGATCACCAACCTGCAGAGTTCATTGACTGAAAAGGCTTCCACACCAATGTCCAGCTCAACTGTGGCCATCTATTCCAGATTCTGGATGACTGCGCAGTTATTCTGGAAGTTGCAATACGCACATATATTGGAGAACCCTCATGATCCTGCAACTTTCTAAGTTTCTTGGAACAAATAAGGACAGCTTCTGGGATGTAAAGTCAAACTCCTCCAAACATAGTTGATGCCACCTTTGCAAAATCCTCAGGCTGATGCAGAATAGAGATGCAATGCCACCTGTACTTCTACTAGGATCATAGTACAGCAAATCATGTGACTCCTTAAGATGAGATTTGACTGTCTAGACTGCTCTGGTAGAGCATTGCAGTCTAGCCTAGAAAGATGTGTACATCATTGTGGTATATTGTACCTTTCACAGCTAGAGGTGACAATGTCAGCTGTTGTGTTTGGGGTGGGTGATAACGTTCTGGGCACAGATGAAATTACGGAAAGCAATTCTCCAGGGACATCCAAGAGATCAAATTAGACCAATGCATTATTGAATGTGAGGAGCTAAATAGAGCCACGAAACCTACTGCCAAATGGAATGAGCTGGGTTTGGACATCCATTCATTGTGATGTGTAACTAATCTGTTCGGCACACTGTACATGTAAATCTGATTATTTAGAGGTTCTCTTTACCATTTGACAGGTAGTAGCAGTGAGACAGCAGCATGCAACGGGGCTGAGGTTAGGCGGCTTTTCAAGCTTCAACCAGTGTCATTGATCATGACGGGCAACAGGTTGGGAGTGAGGAACAGGCACCTCCTTTACAACCTTCCATTAGTGGTTTGCTTTCCTTCGGCATTTCATAATCCCCACATAATACCCACTTATTAATGTGGATGACACTGAGGCTGCAAGCAAAATACAATGCCTTGTCTGCAATCATAAATGTGACTATTCAAGGAGCCCTGATATCTGGATGCTATCTGCAGTCATGCAATCAGTTGCTTAAGATGACCAATACTGATTCAGCCACGGCAACTTTGTTTCGCCCAGGGATGTCTGAAAAGTCTGCACATATATCAAATGTGTACAACTTCACCAGGACTGACAGTCCTGAAAAGACCAGAAGACATTTTTAAGCATATAAGTGAAAAGTGACGGATTGTTTACAATGGAGTGTCATTTGTGCCACTTATGTTCCCTCAAAGTTTATTCCTTCCTTTCCCTCCCACTATGTTGGTGTACAGTCCTGATATTGACAGTTGGCGTGGATGGAGTCAGCTCTGTAGTTTGCACTATTGGGTGGAAGACTTGGCTAAACATCCCCAGGGCTGTTTAAATTTAAATTTCCCAGGCCAATTGAGAATCATTTGTTCAAACACAGGCTCACTTTTCTCATCTTGGACTTTTGCAGGTTTTCAGTATCATACACAGGGATTAGGTCCTGGCAATTCTAAAGTGCCCTGACAGGAGATGTCTGTGGGGCTCCCCCTGTCCAGGCACTTGTTAACATACCTTGTTTCCCAGAGAGGAAGGGACACCTGGAGTGAGATCAAGATTCCTCCAACCTCTCCAGCCTAGCCTTTGATACAGAGTATCAATGGCTACAGCGATGGGAGTACAGGTCTGTGCATGTATCTGGCAGTCAGAGAGTGAGCTGGACCTCTGTTTCCATGGCAGTCATATGCATGTCACAGTCAGCATGGAGTCATAATGTTAATGGACTCCTCCATTCTTTGATCCAGTTTACTATCTGCCTCTGACCACCTGCCTCCTGTCCTGGAGTTTCTCTGCATTCTGAGAAGGTTGGGGCGCGGTATGCTGGGGAAAGCCTTGCCAGTGTATCCTGTGAGGGTTCAGTGGTTCCCACCTGAGGAGGTGGAGCTTGAACTGAGCGTATGTGGTGCTGGCCTCTTCTTCATTGTGGTTCACTGGGTCACTTTAGACCCTGCATGAGAGAGGAAATTAGTTGCGAGAAAGAGGTAAAAGCATGTTCGGGATAAGAATGAGGTAGCACTGACATTAATGGCTGAACAGCATTGCATAGCACAGCACATCAAAGCTGATGGAGGGCTCTGTTTTCTTTTTGTCTGGCCAACTGTAGCAATTTGTCCCCATGTATAATGGGAAACGTAATGTCTGCCACCTCACTGCTGTCTTGACTGTCTCAGCCCAGTTTTTCTTCCTGCAATGGTACAGGAGGCCATTTAGCTCAACATGCCAAAGACAGAGGGGGGTTCAAAGTGATGGATCGAGATGGAAGAAATGACACAGAGTCAGGAGAGGTGGTGAGGTGTCCACAGTTACTGAATAGAAAGTTCAGAGGGCAGAAAGAGTTAGCAGTTCGGGAAGATGAGGTGGGTGAATACTGTTGAGTGTACACACTGCATGCAATAGTGAATATCACAGTCTGTGAGCCATGGTGAGAAGTGTTTGCACTGGCAGTGTTAGAGTACATAATGGTGACCCGGTCAGCGAGAGTTGGGGTGAAAATGGTGGTACTTACCTTCGCAGTGTAAAGAAGGTGATTAACCTTCTTCCTGGCCTGCACTATCCAGTATCGCATTGAATCCACACAAATCCAGGCAGCAATCTCTATCCAGACTGGCTGGGTCTGGTGGTGTTGATTCTTTTGGCAGTCTGGAAGAAACAGCATTTCCCTTCTCTAGACTACCTCGTACTCAAGCACCTCCAGGTCTCTATCTGAAAATTAAGCACCAGTTTATCTTTCTGGGCTATGTCTTCAGTAATGAGCCAAACAGCAGCCTGTGAAAGGCAGCACCTACCGGTGTCCGAAATGCTCTGAAACTGGGGTTTAAATAGGGTGCCAGCAGCTGGAATGTTGCAAAGCTCCAGCAGTAGTGAGCAGTTCTGCAGCACGATTACTACTAGGCCAGAGCTAACAAGGTGCAGAGCTGGATGAACACAGCAGGCCAAGCAGCAGAGGAGCAGGAAGGCTGACATTTTGGGCCTAGACCCTTCAATTATGTAATGAATAAAGCACAGAAACCTTACAGTGCAGACAGAGGCTCATCAAATGCGCACTGACCCTCCGAACAGCATACTAGGGATACTCTATTTCTGTACTTACCATGGTCACACCACCTAATGTGTACGTCCCTGAACACTACTGGGCAGCTTGGCATTGCCAACCCACCTAACCCACACATCTTTGGGCTCAGAGGAAACTAGTGCGTTCGTTGGAAACCCTTGCAGACATGGGAAGAATGCAAAAAATTCACACAGACCACCAAGGCTGGAATCCAGCTTGGGTCCCTAAGACTGAGACAGCAGTGCTAACCACGATGTCACCATGGTATGTTTTGGTACTGGGTAATGAGCCTGGCCAGGTGTTAGATTTGGAAGTAGGTGAGCACTTTGGTGATAGCGATCACAATTCTGTTATGTTTACTTTAGTGATGGAAAGGGAGAGATGTATACTACTGGGCAAGAGTTATAGCTGGGGGAAAGGCAATTACGATGAGATTAGGCAAGATTTAGGAAACATAGAATGGGGAAGGAAACTGCAGGGGATGGGCACATTAGAAATGTGGAGCTTATTCAAGGAAAAGCTCCTGTGTGTCCTAGATAAGTATGTACCTGTCAGGCAGGGAGGAAGCTGTAGAGTGCGGGAGCCGTGGTTCACAAAGGAGGTGGAATCTCTGGTCAAGAGGAAGAAGGCGGCTTATGTTAGGATGAGATGTGGAGGCTCAGTTAGGGCACTCAATCGTGCCTCACAAAGGTCGTGCCTCACAAACCTTATTGAGTTCTATGGAGGGCTACGAGGTAGCCAGGAAAGACCTAAAGAGAGAGCTCAGAAGAGCCAGGAGGAGACATGAGAAGTTGTTGGCGGATAGGATCAGGGTAAACCCTAAGGCTTTCTATAGGTATTTAAGGAATAGAAGAATGACGAAAGGAAGATTAGGCCCAATCAAGGATAGTAGTGGTAAGTTGTGTGTAGAGTCAAATGAGATAGGGGAAGCGCTAAATGAATATTTTTCAACAGTATTCACTCTAGAAAACGACAATGTTGTCGAGGAGAATACTGAGATACAGGCTACTAGACTAGGTGGGATTGAGGTTCACAAGGAAGAGGTATTAGAAATCCTTCAGAAGGTGAAGATAGATAAGTCCCCTGGGCCAGATGGGATTTATCCTCGGATCCTCTGGGAAGCCAGGGAGGAGATTGCTGAGCCTTTGGCATTGATCTTTAACTCGTCATTGTCTACAGGAATAGTGCCAGATGACTGGAGGATAGCAAATGTGGTTCCCCTGTTCAAGAAGGGGAGTAGAGACAACCCTGGTAGTTATGGACCAGTAAGCCTTATCCTCAGTTGTTGGTAAAGTGTTGGAAAAGGTTATAAGGGATAGGATTTATAATCATCTAGAAAAGATTAAATTGATTAGGGATAGTCAGCACGGTTTTGTGAAGGGAAGGTCGTGCCTCACAAACCTTATTGAGTTCTTTGAGAAGGTGACCGAACAGGTAGATGAGAGTAAACCGGTTGATGTGGTGTATATGGATTTCATCAAGGCGTTCGATAAGGTTCCCCACAATAGGCTATTGTACAAAATGCAGAAGATTGGAATTGTGGGAGATATAGCAGTTTGGGTCGGAAATTGGCTTGCTGAAAGAAGACAGAGGGTGGTAGTTGATGGGAAATGTTCATCCTGGAGACCAGTTACTAGTGGTGTACCGCAAGGGTCGGTGTTGGGTCCACTGCTGTTTGTGATTTTTATAAACGACCTGGATGAGGGCATAGAAGGATGGGTTAGTAAATTTGCAGACGACACTAAGGTCGGTGGAGTTGTGGATAGTGACGAAGGACGCTGTAGGTTGCACAGAGACATAGATAAGCTGCAGAGCTGGGCTGAGAGGTGGCAAATGGAGTTTAATGCAGACAAGTGTGAGGTGATGCACTTTGGTAGGAGTAACCAGAAGGCAAAGTACAGGGCTAATGGTAAGATTCTTAGCAGTGTAGATGAGCAGAGAGATCTCGGTGTCCATGTACACAGATCCTTGAAAGTTGCCACCCAGGTTGACAGAGC
Source organism: Stegostoma tigrinum (assembly GCF_030684315.1). NCBI lineage: Eukaryota > Metazoa > Chordata > Chondrichthyes > Orectolobiformes > Stegostomatidae > Stegostoma > Stegostoma tigrinum. The sequence continues at coordinate 26,649,118 of NC_081360.1, forward strand.
TGTTAAGAAGGCATACAGTGTTTTAGCTTTTATTAATAGAGGGATCGAGTTCCGGAACCAAGAGGTTATGGTGAAGCTGTACAAAACTCTGGTGCGGCCGCACTTGGAGTATTGTGTACAGTTCTGGTCACCGCATAATAAGAAGGATGTGGAAGCTTTGGAAAGGGTGCAGAGGAGATTTACTAGGATGTTGCCTGGTATGGAGGGAAGGTCTTACGAGGAAAGGCTGAGGGACTTGAGGTTGTTTTCGTTAGAGAGAAAGTTGAGAGGTGACTTAATTGAAACATATAAAATAATCAGAGGGTTAGATAGGGTGGATAGGGAGAGCCTTTTTCCTCGGGTGGTGACAGCGAGCATGAGGGGGCATAGCTTTAAATTGAGGGGTGAAAGATATTGGACAGATGTCAGAGGTAGTTTCTTTAGTCAGAATATTAAGGGAATGGAACGCTTTGCCTGTAATGGTAGTAGATTCGCCAACTTTAGGTACATTTAAGTCGTCATTGGACAAGCATATGGACATACATGGAATAGTGTAGGTTAGATGGGCTTCATATCGGTATGACAGGTCAGCACAAAATTGAGGGCCGAAGGGCCTGTACTGTGCTGTAATGTTCTATGTTCTATGAATGAGCTGAAAGAGCTTATGACTGCATGAGAAAAATCTATATGGGCCAAGTTGGATTGCACATCACAGATATCTCTGAAAAACAAACACTTGGCCAAAAGTTGAGAAAATTCAGTCAAAAGTCCTTTGCCAATTTAATATAAACATACTAACTTTCTTGTAAAAATGAAGCGTATCAAAAAAATGCAAGCTAATTCAATACATTAACTGGAATGAGAAGGTAGAATCCAAGTAGGAAGTGAATGATGAAATACCACTATAACATCAAAATTCAAGTGTACGTGAATTGAGTAACTTTGGATTTTTTCCTTCCATTATCACACATAAAAAGTATATTCTGTGAAACATGTTGTGAAAGCAAACTAGTTTTAGTCTTGTAACTTTTGTCTGCAAGAGTTTTGAGTCAGTGTGAACTGCTGGATGGTAGATTTGAGATCAACCTGCAACCAGCCATCTGATTTCACACAATGTCTACAGATTCCTCAGTTTCAAAATAAACACCACAGAATTTTATTAGTGTCAGATGAGAAGCAGTTTATTCTGGAATTACTCTACAGCAACAAACACAAGTGCAAATTTGACTGAAAACATGTACAAGCTAACACTAGCCAATCCCAAAATTTCATTCTGTTATGACAGACTCCAGAATGACAGGACTTGAAACACCTTCTCTAAAGCACATTAAAATTCCACAGCATATACCGGGACACAGTATCTTATTTTGCCCCATTTTTTCCCCTCATCACTTGTAAAAAGTTGAAGTAAAATTTTTTTTTTCAAAACTTTGTTGGAGTATTGTGGCAGGAAATTAAAATCATAAACCTCAGACCTTCATTTAATACCTGACTTTCACAAAGTTCCCACTAATTCCTGTTACACAGTATCCTGTATTGTTCAATAGAAGCTGTATTTTCAAAATGAAAAAATATGCAGCATTTTTTCAACATATTCAGATAATCTTAAAATACATCATTTTCTACAGCAAAAGATTAATTTACTTTCCAATGCATTTTACAGGCTCGTGAAAAAAAGGTCTAATTTGTTTAATATTTGTTAAAGACATTGTCCAGTTTGAGTACAATAATAAATATCTGCATGGACCCTTGGCAGCAGACTGCAGCATTTACAAAACATACTTTCAATTACAATTTTTGTTAGCTCTGACATACTGTCTATCCAGCTCTGTGAAACAAGGTACTGCCTCTCAACACCATCTGAGATTGCATTCTAATCTTTCATCATTCCTTCTTCAGTTAAAACGGACTTTAAGATGTTAATTTGAACTAAAACTTGAGAATAAAATCTATTGAGATGACTTATAAATTCAGAGAAGATACTGTAAGATTACAGTAATTCTGAATTGAAGTCAATAAATCCGAACAAAAAAATACTCCAACTATATATATATATATATTATATACTCCATATAATATACATATTTTAAAAGCACCTTCTTTCATATGCCCCTACTACTTAAATAGGCTTGCCAAATGAAGTAAACAGAAAACAGCATACACCAAATGCTATTGTGACCCCCTCAGTACATCAAAACTCTACAAAGCGATTTGTTTGAAATCTTTTTAACCTAGCAATACATCAACAAACTTGCATCTGGCACTAAAACAAGGTCATAGCTTTGGGTTGTTATAGTAAGCTCTTCATGCTAATTTTTTTCAGAGATAAATCTAACAAGTATAACTGCTAACAGCTACCTTATTCTAAACAGTAACACCAAAAGGTGCAGAAACACAGATACTGTGAATAAAAGCATAACTTCAAGTATATAAGAGATAACACAACTTGCCACATAGGATATTATACTGTATCAAACAGCTGATCAAACAGAATATGAAAAGTAGGCATATACAGAAATCTAGCAAGGAACTGACACATTCTAATCAGATACATATCCTCAGCAGAGGAAATGCATCCTATTTAAAGTAGCTGCATGATCGTTTTGAGCAACTTCATTCCCATTTTCGTTACAACTTGTTTTGTAAAAATGCCAAACACCATGACCTTGGGAACAGGCGTAATAACTTGGTGTTCATGTCATGCTTTGACATTAATATTCCTGCTGCTTACCATATGAGACTGCTTTTCTTTCCTGAACTCAAAGTCCAGGGATTCTTTACATATATTACTAGTTTCTGGACTTCAACTTTTATTCCCAGGTAACACAGGTATGCAATAATTTATTTGTCTTGCAATAAATATTATCAATAGACATCTTCCCTCACCTATTCGGGAAAACTTGTTTAATATTGAATGAGTAACTAGGAATAAAGCATGTCAACTGCTTTCAGAGTTCTGATCCATTTCAACTCTGCCTGTAGCCATTAAACATTGTAAATGCATTTGTCATCAGTCCATGCAAGTAGAGCTGAGAAATAACATTGCTATGTGTGATGTACAGCAGTTGTACCCATTTAAAGCCAGAAACCTGGCATAATGGAAACAAGATTTTGTTTTTATTCACTACAGTCTTAGGACATGATCAATATTTATTTGAAAGGAATAAACACAATCCCACTTTGAGGCCGTGAAGGGTCAAAGTACATGCTACAAACAATTTAAATTGTGGACAGCAAAATCACAATCCTTGCTTGGCTAATGCAGCAGTAACATCATCAGCAAGTGTGGCCAGTTGTGGTGATTCCATTAGATTGATGCTGCCAGAAGACGAGACATTGCTCAGCCTATGAGGAGTCGTGGCGCCAGATCGTCCTGGTGACTGAGTGATGATATCAGCTCCATGGTCCACACGAGCCTTGGCATTCTCACGAAAGCTAAGCTTATGACTTTCAATCTGTTGAGAAAACAAAGAGCAAATGCAGATCACTGGTGGAAATGGTAAGCGTCAGAAGGAAGGAAATTACAATGTGACATTCCGTGATACTATAGAGATTTTAATTTTGGTACAAAACACATTACTATAGGATGATTTTTTTTTTTCTCAGGGTTTCCAGATGCCATGAATGTAGCCAAATTATCAAATTACACTTCTAGCATGCAAAACTGGGGGCATTAATGATTAGGATGTACATTCAAGTTCAAATATTGAAATAGATCAAAATACATCTGTTGCCGAATTACAAGAAATTCTACACAGTTAAAGGCTTTAAGGAAGGAATAGCTTAGTGGTTTTGATGATGGACTAGTAATCATGAATCCCAAGTAATGTTTTGGTGTATCTGTGCTCAAATCACACCACAACAGATGATGGAACTACAATTAGAAGTGTTAACAATTACTTTGAAAACAGTGTCAATTGTCATAAAAACCTATTTGATTTACTAATGTCCTTCGCAGAAGTATATTTGCCACCCTCTTCTGGTCTGGCCCACATGTGACTCCTGATCCACAGCAAAGTGGTTGACACCACTGCCCTCTGAAATGGCCTTCCAAGCTATTCCAGCAGTTGTATCAGCCACTAGAACATCTTCATAGAAAAGGACCAACCAGATGCACTGCCCGAATTTGACTGAGGCACTGGAAATTACAATGGCAAGCTTTGTCCTGTCAACCCTGGACCTCTTGACCAGCATTTGGGGGCTAGTGGCAAAATTGGGATTGCTGTTTCACAGACTAGTCGATCAACAACCTGGCAGTCCTATTCACGAATTCATACCTTATACAATGCCCCAGTCACCAGCACCACCATTTCTGGATATGTTTTGTCTCACTGGCAGGACAGGTCCTGCAAAAATCACTACACAATGGAATACAATCAGGTGGGTGGTGCCCTGGGAGTCCTCAACACTGCTCCAGACCCCAAGGCGACTCGTGGCATCAAGTCAAAATTGAGTGAGGAGAACTCCGGCTGAATACCAGGTATATTCTCCTCTTCGGCTGATGAATCAGTCCTCCTCCATGGTGAGCAACACTTTGAAGAAACACTGAGGCCGGCAAGGTCACAGAATGTACTCCGAGTACAGGACTTCAGGGTCCACCACCACCAGTGGCTTGGCAGTGCTATAACTGACCGAGCCAGCTGAGTCCTCTGGACATAGTTGCTAGACTGGGTCTGAAGCAGGTGGTGAGGGAACTAAATGAGGGAAAAATGTACTTACTCCATCCTCATCCATCTGCTCGCCACAGATGCAGCGTCCATGATGGCATTGGTAAAAGCGATCACCACGCAGTTTGCGTGGAGGTGAAGTCTCATCTTCACGTCAAAAATATCCTATATCATGTTGTGTGGCACTTTTACTGTGCTAAATGAGACACTTCAAAAACATCCAGCAACTCAAGACTGGGAATCCCTGGGGTGCTGAGGGCCTTCTTCATCAGCAGAATCGTACTGTAACACAACCAGCAACCTCATGGTCTGGCATATACCTCACTGTTATTCTGTATTATTATGACATATTATTGATTATATTAATGCTGATTTGATGTTTTAACTTATTTTACTAAAGGTATATAGCCAGCCATCAAACTGAGCATATCCTGATGAATATAAAGTCATTGTAGAAATAGATACCTCACGTTCAGATGAGTGAACAGAAAGAAAACATGAAGTTGAACCTGACCCAATGACGCTGAAGAAACACAAGACTGCAGAAATGTTACAAAGTATTCATTCCATCAAGTAATAACCAAATTATGCCATTAACCATAACTTTTATTGCCCATTTCCATTCCTACCTTTACGTTTCCACCGCCTGGAGTGTGACGTGTATTATCAAGTGAGCCAACCTTAGATTGAGCTTTTTCCTTAAAATCCAGTTTCTGACTTTCAATTCTAACATGGCCTCCACCTACACAAAGGTAATGAATTGTACTTTGAAATACATTGTAAATAAAAATGAATAATAATGCTTGTGTCCAAGCTCAGACAAGAAGTAATGAGCAATAGTCCATACCTGGCCGATAGTGAATGTTGCTGAAAGAGCCACACTTTGACGTTATGTGACTCACATCTATTTTCTTAGTAACAATTTGCACCTGAAGAATATGAGAATAACGTTTAAGTTTCAACAGAAAGCCATCAATTAACCTTTGATGACTACAATCAAATGTTCAAGTAGCAGATTTACCATCCTTTTGATTTATTGGAGAAGTAATTTTTGAAAATTCTGCAGTTACTTGTATTTGAATTGTACTTACGGACCAGTTAGTTTAATTTTGGAGTTAGGAAAATATCAAGTAACAATCTTTTGGCAAAACATTCATGATTATGTGAAAAAGAAGTTGTTTTACTTTGGAAGACTCGGCATGGATTTATAGGAGATTCTTGTTTAATGTTTTTTTTTTCCTCCCCCTGCAAGAGGTACAGAGAGCATCCATGAAAAACAAGGCTGTGTGTGTGTGTTGGACTTTCAATACAGTGCCACTCAACAGACCAGTATAGCAAGTTATAAATTATTAGGTAAAAAGGATAACTGATGTGGATATGAAATTAGCTGAGTGATAGGATATAGTGTTTTTGCAAACAATTACTTTTCAGGTTACAGGAAAGCTTGTAGTGTGGTTCTCCAAGGGTCAGTATCGGCACCCTTGCTTTTCATGATGTGTTAGTGATCTAGATGTTGGTAAAGGTGACAGGTGAGGTTCAATGCAGAGAAATGAGATGTGATACATTTTGGTACAGAAGTCAAAGGAAGACGTCACAAAATAAAGAGTGCAAATCTGAACAGTATGCAGGAGCCGAGAGATCTGGATAACTATATGAATATATCATTAATAGTAGTAGGACAGGTAGAGAGAGTTGTTTAAAAAAATACAAAGTAATCTAGGCTTTAGTAATAGCAGTATAGAGTACAAGAGTAGTGAAGTTGCACAGAACTTATAAAAGATACTGGTTAGACCTCAGCTGAAACATTCTACACAGTTTTGCATGCCACTGTATAAAGACACACCACAGATGCATTGAAGCAAGTGCAAAACAGGTTTACAAGACTGGTCCTAGTGATGAGAAACTTCAGTTACAGATGCTCTCAAAATCATGAGGGATGTGGACCGATTAGATAATGATAAATTGTTCCTGCTGGTAGAAGGACTGGCAACCAGATGGCACAATTTTAAGATAACCAAGTGTGAAGCTGGATGAACACAGCAGGCCAAGCAGCATCTCAGGAGCACAAAAGCTGACGTTTTGGGCTTAGACCCTTCAGAAATGTCAGCTTTTGTGGTCCTGAGATGCTGCTTGGCCTGCTGTGTTCATCCAGCTTCACACTTTGTTATCTTGGATTCTCCAGCATCTGCAGTTCCCATTATTTCTGACACAATTTTAAAGTCTTTTGTAAAGAAGTAAATGTGAAGCAGGACAAAAACATTTCTCACAATGAGTGGTTTAGGTTTGGAATGAACTGCTACGAAGTGTGATCGAAGTATTCAACAGGGAATTATATGATTATTTAAATACAAACAACATACCCGGCTATCCAAAAAGGCAGGGAATTGGCACTGAGTCAAAATGTTCGGAGTGCCAATGGTGATAAAATGGGCCGTATGGCCTTCTTCGACACCTGGACAATTCTGACATTCTACTTAGCAATTTGTGGGGTTCCAAAATTTGCATCATATATTTTTAAAGACACAGGGTTTTCAAGCACTTAAAGGATTCATGCATGATTAAAACATCTCTCCTGGGTTCAGGCAGCAAGCATTAAGAGAATGTCTATGCCAGATTATTATTTTCCAGAAGTAAAAATAGTTCTAATTTGAAATTTTGTGGGAAAGCACAGTTAAGGAATGCGGCACACTCCCCAGAGAGTTTCAATGCCAAACATTGAGGATGGGCAATGCTCCAGTTAATGGCAATGCGAAACTCTTTCTACACTGATTGACCCAGAATATTTCTGTCATTGAGCCAAATTATACATTACCTGCAGCCATTTGCAACTTCCCAATTTAGTTGAATTTAAAGAAATCATGTACTAAAGTATCTAACTGTAATTGTAAATATCATCTTTTCAGCAACCACTGATCAATGGTAGGGAATGGAGATTGTCATCTTCACTAAATTTCAGCTCAGCTAACCAGATGATAAAAACAGCAATCTGAGGAATTTATGCTATTTAACCTCTATTAATACTTAAATTAAAAATAACAACTTGTTATTATGCTACATGCAACTAAAAGACAAGTTAAATAGAGGTTAGAATTATATGCTACTTGTGAAAATAACACAAGACAAAGCAAGAGAGTGGGCTTATTATTTATCATTGTGTATGCCTGAGCAATGGTATGGTGAGAGGAGAGGACAAAAAGGGACATCTCGCTGTTCAAGACATTTAAGACAGCTGTAATTTAACAATCCAAAATAATGTCATTTTTGAGACCATCTCGGAAATGTGATTCCAGAATATACAGACTTTTCGAAAATTCTGAGTGAGGGTAAAAGTATTCTCCCACCTACCCCACACCCCCAACCAAGACATCATCTTCCTTAGCTCCTGAAACTCTACCAGATTTCAAGGGGAAAAAAAGATTCCAACTATGAAGTTTTTATTTTCAGATCAATATTTTTGTTAGTGGATTTAACTAAAACTCAGCAGTCTTGACTCATTTCAGAAAGCTGTTATTTTATTGACATGTATTGTGTTGGCTGATCCTGAGTTCTGGGAATTATGCAATCTTTTTCAAGACAGATGAACTATCATCGCTGTCACAAACAAAATCTAACTATTAATTTAAAGCCTTGTCTTATTGATAAATCAACTATTCTTTTGTTGTTCTGACAGATATAACATTTGTTACAAGGCTTTTAAAGTGTTCAACAACACCCCCCCCACCCCGCTTATTTGAGCAAAACTCATTAAAATGATTATGACATGTTTCAGTCATTAATTCAGTCAAGTAGCAGTTAAATACAAAGTCATTTGACAAACCATGCTAGATAGAAAACATAGTTGTGCAGTAATTTCATTAGCATAAACAGGATTGGAAAATTACTTCCTTAGACAAATGACTACCAGCATCTTAAACAAAAAGGAGGCCTAGTGGTATTATTGCTCACAATTAAAGCCAGAGCCCCAGGCAATATTTTGGGGACCAGGTTCAAATCCCAGTATGGAATTCAATAAAATAATCTGGATTTAAGCATCCAAAACATATCTAATTGTCAGAAGAAAAAAAAAAAAAATCGCTGATTCATTAATGTCCTTTTGGGAAAGAAATCTGCCATCCCTGCTTTGTCTGAAATGTATGCAACTCCAGATTCACAGCAACGTGGTTGACACTTTGCTACCCTCAATAATTAGAAATGGACAATAAATGCTTGCTACTGAAGCCCACATCCCATTAATGAATTTTAAAAAAATTGTTATTGCTGTGAAGTATGTTTTCATTAGTCACGATGGTAAATGCAGTTACACGTGATAAGACAGTTTAAGATTAAATGGTGGAAACACAAATACACAACAGTATAACTATAATTTAGCTCTTTAACACTGATGTATGCACTCAAAGTGGTGAAAATTAGAGACAACATTTCACTTTTAAGTGGCTATTACTTCAATATGGCAATTTATGTGATTTTTATTCAACAATGTATTTTAAAAGAAAAAAAAAACTTTTATTTTGGCAGTATTGAAGAAGGGTGGATGGTGCCCTCAATGCTCCTGGAAACCAAAACATCTCTTGCACCTTGAGGGTGGGATTTGCCTGAGATTAGGAATGAAGCACATGGAAAACAGACTGCAAACTCTTGTCTTACCACTAGATATTAAAGAAAATAGCAGGAGGACTCATACTTTACTATAGAGAAAGGAGCTAGCTGTTTGTTGAGTAGTTCGGCCTTTTTTCTAAATCTTAAATTTTAACATACTACATATATTGATGATAAAGCGAATATATATAGAAGTCATCAAGTAAGGGAATAATACATAGAAATGATTAAAATTGATTAAGGATGACAGTTCAGGTGATCTTTTAAGGTTTCAGCACACGAGAGTTGGGCATCGTTGTGCTCCTAAGCAAACACATCTGCAGTGTCTGAAGTTCAAGATGATTTCAGGTTCTGTGCTGGCAGGTGAATGACAGACACTGCAATGCTTCAGGGAGGGAGAATGTTACTTAAAGTCCTTTTACTGGGAAGTAGTCAAACTACTTCGGACAGGGTCTGATTTAGATAGTGGTCAGGGACAGAAGGATGTCCTGAAAGGAGACCAAAGTGTCAGCCTTTGTAATTGTCCAATAGGTCTGATGTTCTCACACCATGTTTGGCTGACAGCAGGGTGGATGAACAAACCGATCATGGCACATGATACAGGAAGGTGGTGGGGGTGGGGGGATGTGGGATGGTGAGCAATAAGAACTGAATTAACACGTGGTGATAGTATAGTGAGGGTGTAAATCCATTCTCTGCAGCAAATTACATAAGTGCAGACAGCTCATTGCCAGAGTTTAGGATATTTGGTCAGGGTTGGATAGCAACTTTCAGGGCAAGGATTCGTTGTCCATATAGGGACCAATGACATAGATGGAAGCAGGAATGTGGCGATGCACAGAGCTTGAGAAGATCAGCATGGAATTCAAAAGCAGTACCTCACAAGATTATGATTTCTGGTTTGTTGCCTGAGTCGCATGCAAACCAACATGGGATACATAAAATTAGAGAGATAAATAAGCAGTTCAAAGACTGGTGTGGGAGAAGTGCATTCTGGTATCACTTGTAGAGAATATGGAGCTTGTACCATCAGTACAGTCTATAGCTGAAACGTGCCACAGCCAGTTTTATTGGGAAGTAGTGAGGGACCAAATGTGAAAAGGTGTGATTCAACAAAGAACTGAAATAAAGTCAGAAGGGAAAACAGAAATATGGGAAATTAAGGTTAGTAAAGAGCAGGAGGCGGTAGAAAGGAAAAAAAAGACACTAGGAAGTTATGAGCAATAAATGTTGCAAAGATAACAAACGGACAAAACCAAATGCTCTGTACCTGAATGTGCATGGCATCCATAAAGCAACTGAATTGATAGCACATTTAGCAATTAATAAATAGTATCTGATAGCTGTCACAGAGCCACAGCTTCAACATGACAGGGATTGGATCTTGAATATTTAGGGGTAAACGACATTCAAGGAAAATAGGGAAGGTGGAGGAGTAACAATGTAATTCAAGAATGAACTATGCAGTAATTAGAGGTGACTTGGTTCAAGAAATCACAATGTAGAATCAATTTGACTGGATACGACGAATAGTAGGCAAAGGAAGTCACTAGTTGGAGTGGTCTACAGATTCTCTAAATGGTAACCACAAGATGGGACAAAATATACAAGAGGAAAGACTAAAATGAAACCAAGAACTAGAGATGATGGAAATATGAAACTAAAATTGAAATTGATGGAGAAACTCAACAGATCTGGCAGCATTTGTGGCAAGCAAGCACAGGCAATATTTTGGGTACATTGCCCCATGTTCAGACCTCTAGGGGTTTCTTTTACAGTTCATTCCAATCCATTTTCTCTTTTTTTTGAATATTTTCTTTCTCAGTGTTTTTCACAGGATCTTAAACTTCTGATAGTTGCAGCTTCTGATATTACTTACATCCTTAACTCACGTGTACTTATTGTTCTTTAAAGCCAATCAATCCATTTACTCCCTGTCGCAGTTTCCCCTTCGATCATTGGGCTGTTCTATTTTCTGCTAAAGTCCATGACTTGGATGCCAAGTAGGATCAAACAGAAAATCCTCATGGTCACCAAAGGTCCAATTGTCACTTTTATTTTTCTGTGTTATCATTCAGACACAGTGCAAAGAAGTTCCAATTTTCATTTTTACATTGGCTTTAACAGGTGTGTGTGCACACATGCCATAGACAAATGACAGAGCAATCAAAGCAGATTAGAAACCCCTTACTCTACCTTCGAGGCAACTGATATTTAGGTGGCACAATGCTACCAAACAGTAGATGATAGAAGTAGGATGTCAATTATGTGCATGAAGTATGATGGTAGTTAAATAAGAAGATGGTGCTGGTGTAAGTATGCAGTTACCCTTTTAATCCAAGAAAATCAACTGCAAGATCAGGGACAGTTTATTTTTTTTTAAAATGATGGTGAAACAGTTATTGATAGCCGGGTGAAAGTCTTTAACACAGTCAAAGTTGTGGTCATTTCACCTATCTCTGAATATGCATAACGGCAAAAGTAGAACAGGTAACAACCTATTTTGAAGATGGTCCTCATCACCAAGTGTAAAATTCCATAGCAGAAAGAGAAGCAACTTTTAGTAGTTAATATTAATCTCTAGGCTACACAAATTGGTCCCTTAAAAAATCTATGATGCTCTATGAATCTAGAGCATATTGCACCTAAATGCCAACTCTGGAATCAGTAATGGCAGATTTTTCTATGAAAATTTTATCCCTATTAAAACTGCTGTTGTGAAAGGAGGTTTGAGCGTAGAGTTCTCAAATTCATTCCTATTAAGTAAACATTGCTGAACATGATTCAGTTGCAGGTATTGAAAAATCCACATAGCACTACTTACAAGTGTATTCTGTGACAGCAAATTTGGAACAAAACAATTGCCCATCTTAAACTTCTGGATCATATCATTTTTGGGAACTATTTTGAAATGAAACCGAGCTGGGAACAATATTCCTAAACATTTATGCATGTGCTTGATAAATGTCTGGTGTGCAAAGAAAATGTCTCCCTTTTTGCTTATTTATCAGATGCCTTCCTGTGGATCATGCAGTCTACATCCTCTGTTTCAGTTCTGAAACTTGAGCCTTTCTTGTTCTTCCTTCAAATTTCCTTACACCGCTGATCCTGCTGATCGCCTAATTCAAACTTCACCTTCATTTCTCTCCTTTTCATAGAGCATCATAGAATAGCTACAAAAAGAGAGGAGGCCATGTGGTTCATTAAGTCTGCAGTTTGCCTTTTCTGAAGATATTTAACTGTTCCCACTGCCTGACCCTTTACCCCAGAACTGGAAGTATCTTAGTGCTTAAAAGTGCTTGCACAATTCCTGTGAAATCTCTGACTGAATTGACTTCTACCAATAAAGTCTGAATTATTTTAGTTATCCTTTTTCTCTTCACAGTGAATGAAATGCTGAAGTGAATTCCAATGATGAGTGCATTTAATAATGTTGAATGCATAATGGGTTATAATACTGTGATTTCCATTTTTAACACCAAAGTGGATTCAGGATGTGTACAATTTAGTTAGAGCTGGGACTTGCAACAGATTGCTGACCAATCCAAATCGTACAACTATGTGAATTCACAATGAATGGGACAGGGACAGGAGGCATTATTCATGAATTTTCAGTGATTACTTATGAATTTTCAGTGGAATTATCTAGAACTTAACATTGCTGCAACATGATTAAGTTAAAAATTGAAGTTTCAAAAGAAAAATGTGCACACTATCTGATGAAAACAAATTGAATTATTCTGAAATGAGAAGGAAAGCTTAGTATGACAAACAATGAATGACACAAAAAGTTAACAGACAGATGCAGTTGGCATTTATTTAATTCCTCTTAGTGACTAGTCCGTCATCCACATTACTGCTCAATAGTAAATCAAAGCATATGCAGCCTAGAACAATAAAGGACATGATCGACAAAATGTGATGGTAGCTGCCTGATTAAGCATGTCTATTAATAAATTCAGAACTCTCTGTTAGTGCTGCCCATGCGGAGTTGGTGGGTATATTTTCAAACAACATTCGGTGTCGAAGGACATCACAGATTAAGAAAACTCCTTTTCTACTGGTGCTTTGCAAATTAAAAGCTTTTTATAAAAATCAGAAGTGATTCATTTCTTTCAGCAAGTGTTCTTCCATCTGTACCTTGAATTTTAGCCCTTTACTATTTTGGAAGCTGACAGGAATGATTTAGAATGAAGGTGCAATTAATAAAAATTATCCCAAGGAAATTGCACACATGAAGGAGGTTTGAAATCCATGGAGGGACAGAGGTGGTGTTAGGAGTTTAGCACTAAGTGGTGCTCAGGGAAACTCTAATTTACAGGAAAGAAGTTTCTGGAAAAGGTCTTTAAAAACACTCTCTGATGAAGGGTCTAGGCCCAAAACGTCAGCTTTTTTGCTCCTGCGATGCTGCTTGGCCTGCTGTGTTCATCCAGCTCCACACTTTGTTATCAAATGTTTTAAACAGGTTCAAGAGAAACACTTGGATTTTTATAATAAAGAGGAACCAAGTGATGCAATGTGCAAATCTGTAAGAAAAAAAAAATTGCTTCCTAAAAGTTTTATATATTTAATATGTTTACGTTACCATTTCTGGAAGAATTAATGAAGAAACTGGAAAGAACAATATAGACAATAAAAACTATATAATTCGACAATGCGTAAAACATTCATTTTGCATTCGTCATACTTAACCCGATCTTTAAATAGATTGCATAATTTTAAAAACCAAATGCATTTAAGACATCTGATCTACCAAAAGTGAAATAATTCACAATTATTTGTTAGTTGGCGGGTATGAGTAGACAGGATAATTTAAAAAAAACACAGCTGTTATTGTTGCTGGAAACAAATACTCATTCCCAAATATTGATTGCACAGTATATCTTTGTTACTATCTCTAAACTGTAACAATCAGAATGTGATTAGGCATAGCTGCACTTAATGTGGACAACATAAAACACATCAGCGCCTATCTATTGTTTTCAAAAGTCAAATAAACAGCCCATAATAACATCTCAATGTATGAAATGATGCAAAGAAAAAGCATTATTTTGACCAAAATGACAAGCAAGCAATATTGCATGTTTTCTTGTTAAGCATTTTATACAGTTATTACAGAATTTGTCAAATAAATTTTCAGTTTTAAAAGTAAGGAAGTGACTCACGTTTCCAACCAGGGGAGAATAACGTACGTTGTCCAGCGAGCCACATTTTGGCTGAATATGGCTAAAATCAGGTTTTACATTTGCTATATGTACCTGGAAATGATAGGCACTTTACCAATCAATATCTACACACTAGTCAATCAGTGACAAGATGCCCACTGTATATAATATTAGATACATACTGTTAAACATTATAAAAATGAATTTGATTTCCAATTTTTTGTTAAATGCTTTAATCTCAATTGGGCTAAGAAAATATTTGACTATATTAAAAGCCACTAGTAGTTGGCAAGTGGCTTCGAGTGATTATTTCTGCAGTTCAAACACAAACTTTTGTTCGAGAAAATCATTTCAAGAATGTGAAATTACCATTGCTCAAAGCATTGAGATAAAGTTTCATTTTAAAGATCATTACATATCAAAATTAATATGTGCTCACATTTATAATGCAATGAACTGTCTAACAATGATATTCTAAACCAATAGCACAGGTTTTAAAAAATATCACACCTTGCTTTTAAACATATATTTACGCAAGTAATTGATTTTAGCCATGAAACCTACACAAACAGCTTGTTCAATGATGTTGTAAAAATCAAATTAAATAAAAAGAAAATGCAGCATAAAAAGCTTCATGTGCGAATATAAGACAGCAATTAAGCTACCAAATTGATACACATAAACATGCGTGCGCGCGCACACACATACTCAATTGTGTCCTTAAGCAAGCAATACTTAACAGACATTGGGGCATAATGTTTTAGTTTGCTGCGACAAATTAGAATCTAAAAGCTGACTGGTCTACAAATAATTCCTTTGTGCTTTGGAATTCTAATACAACAGTTGATTTGATTAGGGCACAGATACTAATTTTACAATGCAACATAACTTCCCAACTTCTTGTTCAATGTTGTCCAGTAAGTGATCCAATAGAAGATTTAGGTGAGAAATCATAGCTCACCATTTTTCTCATCCTACTCATAGCAGCAAACCTAAAATAACTGACAGATATACTTGCCAAGGGAAGCTGAAGTTACACAGTACCAAATTTTAAAATACAACGATTTCGTTAGTTTGATTTTTCTTTGTTTCTTTACAAATTCACAAGCTGGCATAATTGAGTGGAGCTGGAATGTTATTTCTCACTGCAGGAACTATTCGGTAAACTAAATGAAAATCGTCATAATCCACCAATAAAAGGTTCATCCTATTGTACATTATGCCATATTGACAAGTATAAATATAAGCAATCAATGCTACACAATGTCCATTTGATATTCTATTACAGGATTCACTTTTCTTAGGGGCCAATTACTTTGAAGATTATCAATTGTAACAAGCTAATGTGTGATTTAAGATTTAAATACATAATATATTGAGGATGTTGAGAATCTGCAATAAAGCAGAAAATGCTGGAAATACTCAGCATCACCGAAGCATCTGCAGAGAGAGAAGCAGGATTAACATATTAGCTTTGTAACCTTTCATCAAGCCCTGAGAAATTCAGAATTATATTAGGTTTTGAGCAAATGTAAGGTGGGGTTGAGAGAGGGGGCTTGCAAGGAATCCAAAAGGAATGAGTTGACTAAAAGTCCAGGGTCACACTTGCCATTTGAATTCTCCACCTTACTTCCCACCTAACATTTCAGCCCTCAGCCTCCTGCAGTGCTCTCACGAAGCTGGGCACTTGACAATATTTTTGACTTGTAAGAAAATGTGGAGTGCAGTTGTGCTCCTAAGCTGCTGCTTGGCCTGCTGTGTTCATCCAGCTCCACACTTTGTTATCGTGGAGTGCAGTAATTTTAGATTGTAACCTCCATCTCTATCTGATTTTGCTTTTCCTTGCTCTTTTCGGGTATCTTTCTCTCACTTCTCATTTCTTTTCCTTGGCTTTGCTTCCAGATATTAGGGAATCATGGTCTTGCCATCCACACCTTCTCTAAACATTTTGTTTCTTTACTTTGTCCTATTACTACTCTCTTTGGCTTTTCACTGTAAAACCAGCTGATATTTAATCTCTTCAGCTTTCTACCCCATCAAAGCCCTTCCATTTTGCCCACCCTCCCTTTTCACTTGAAACCCATTACATTGCCTATGTCACAAAATGGCTAAAGGACCTGCAAAGATAACTCCATTTCTCTCAACAGATGCTGAAAAATCCATTGAATATTTAAAGCACTCAGCGTTCATTTTAAATCCCTTGCTCATACTCGAATATTTTAAGTTTTAAACATCTGCAAAAAATTTCAAAACTGTAATATCCAGTAGAGTCTTTTCTAATTTGACTCAAAGTTTCTGAGTACCTTTTCTTTCCTCACAGTTAAAAGTTTGCACTTAAGTACTTCCAGGATCATTCCCAAACAGTTATACAGTTAGTGTTTGTTTATTATTGTCAGCTCATGGCATGAATACAACTTCCTCTAAAAATGACCAACTTGTGATAATTATTATAAAGCTTACAATAATCTTCATCGAGTTACACAGAAATTAAAAGACTTGGTTTCCAACAGATTTTTAAAGGGGCTCATTCATAGATCACAGTCTCCTCTGGGATATCGGAGAAAGTAGATGTCATACAGTCAATATACTCAATAGACAAATTTTAATTACATCGAAGATAAAATTAACAATTGCTCAATTTTCCTTCTTTAGCAGTAGATTTTAAGACTAGTGAAGAACAAATACATACAGGGTCTACTGATTACAGTGTAGATGCCAACTTGAAGACAGTCATAACAGGTGTAATCAGACTATTGTGAAGAAAATGAATTGCTCTTCATATTGCCTCAGGCAGCAGGACATGGGATTTAGGAACAGGATTCGGCCATTCATCCTTTTGAGCCTGCTTCACTATTCCACACGATCGTGACTGATCTTAGCTGTAGCCTTGACCCCACTTTTCCATCTGCTCCATCACTACCCATATAGCCATTCACTTTCTATCTATCAAAAATCTATTGCATTTTGCTTTAAACAAACAGCCTCCATTATCTTCTGGGAAGGGATTTCTACAAAGCCACAACCCATGGAAAGAAACCAAGAAACTCCTCACTTTCACCGTAAGAGGGAATCCTCTTATAGGCAGCCCCAAGGTAATGAAGAGATTCCATTCTGGAATCAGTTTACAAGACAATTTGTATGCAAGTTGGAACGCAATGCAGGACAATAAAAGCCACTCATTAAATGATCATATATAGAATTACACCTGAGATTGCATTTGTAAATGTACGTATTTGTAAGTTGGATGTTTATAAATCAGGGAACCCTGCACCCTTAAACAGTGTCCCATTGATCATGTTAGTTTCACAAACAGGAAATATCCTTCCTGTATCCACCCTATCAAGCGCCCTCAGAAACTTGTTTGTTTTAATTAGATCACCTCCAGCCAAACAAAATCTCTTAATTCCAAATTCTAGTCATTCCCTCACTCACTCTTAGCAAGTGTTAACAGATCACTGATATATGGGTGCAGAGACTGGGGAACAGAAGACAGTTTCAGGCTAGGTGGTCTGTTTTCATGCCAATTTGAATGCCAAGTAATTTTCTATGAGGTGAAATAACAAGGAAATAAATTTTACTGTGTCTGCAGGAGAAATAGCACTTGACTGAAGTTGTAAAATGAAAATTGTTTTAGATAAGCCAGTTTGGACTTTTTTGAGTTTGTAAGCAGGAGGGCAGCTACATGGCAACCAGTTACTGTAGCGTGTGTAGGTTTCCAAAAAGCAGTTAATTAGAATGCATGAGTTCATGACAAAAAAAATTAGAACTCAGTGGATGGGTTAAGGATTGATTCAAGGTCTCAAAAGAGAATGGGGGAGATAAAAGAAGGATCATTTTCAAGTTAGTTGGATACCTTCAGAGTCAATGGTGGAGCCTTGTCTGTGATTGTAATCAATGATTTAAAATGAGGTGACCAAGTGTCATGTATCCAAGTCTGTTGATGACACAAAGATAGTTGGAAACGCAAGCGGTGAGCAGAACACAAGGAAACTACAAAGGGAGACATTGTGGAGATGAGAGTTTGGCAATTAGAATATACTGTGGGGAAATGTGAAGTTATTCACTTTGATAGGAAAAATAGGAAAGCAAATTATTTTTAAGTAGGGAGATTTTGGGAAATATTGTTACTCAGAGTAGCTTGAGTGTCCTTTTACAGAAAAAGCACAACAGTAACATGCAGGTACAGCAGGGATTTAGGAATGCTAATGGTATGTTAGGCAATGCAAAGTGATTGGGGTATAAGAATAGTCTTACTGCGACTGTACTGAGCATGTGTGAAACATGGAATACTGTGTAAAATATGTCAAAGAAAATAAACTTGTTATAGAGGGACATGCAGCAGAGGTTCACTTGACTGATTCCAGGGATGACTAGATTCTAGAAAGTGATTTCATAGCCTAAGGTTATATTCCCTGTAGTTCAGAAGAATGAGAAGAATCCAAAAGGAATAAGGTGACTACAAGTCCAGTTGATCGGTTTATATTAAATTCTTGAGGGCTTGACAAGGTAGATGCTGGAAGTAAGTTTTCCTGTTTTAAGCTTCAAGTATTATGATTTTTTTTAAAAAAAGGAACAAATGCTTCCACATGAGTACATTCAAGTCATAGATTCATAGCTGATGAGATAATATGGGAATGAAATGACAGGGGAAGAATGGGGAAATGGAGAGCTGAGACTGATTAGGCATAATCTTGATTATACTGAATGGCACAGCAGGCTCAACTAGCTGGATGGTTTACTCCTGTTCCAAATGTATGTCCTCAGGAAATCCAGCTGCCACAGTTTAGCTCACTCGTTTAATCTATCAATGTCTTTGCAATTTAATGTTCACATCTAAAACTATGAATGTTATCAACTTCAGTGCCATCAATAAATTTAGATACATATGCTTTAATGAGTTATCTAGGTCATTAATAAATGTAGTGAATAGTTGAGACTCCAACAGAGATTCTGTGGAAAGCCAATAGCCACTTCTTCCATTTTGACCAACATATCCATTATATCTGCTCTCTATTTTATTCGGTCTAGCCAAATTCCTCACCAGATCAATAATTTATCTTCAGTTCCATGAACTTTAATTCTTGCCAACATTTGCTAATGCCAAAGTTTTATGTAAGAAGTCTATATAAACTACATTCATTGACATTGTAATTTCATACAACTTTAGTTACTTCCTCAATAAATCACAAAACATGTCGGTTCTAATACTGATCACTAATACTCAATAAACCCACTCCTTAGTACAAGTATTCTCCCTCTCTAAAAATTCAAACTTGATAGCAAGGCTTGTAAGCTACAGTTTGAATAAATGATTTGAGCTACCTCAATGTAGCTGTAAGGTTTGCAAGGGCTTACAGTGACCTAGTGCTAAAAACGCAAAGTGGTTGCGTGCAGCAATTAGTGTTATATAACCTTGATACACGGTAATGTTGGTTCTTTCTCGACTGTCAGTCTTTGGAACATGGCAAAACATTTCCCTTTATAATTCCAGTTCTTGCAAGTCAAGGTATGGCTGGGATTTTTTTCCAGAAATGATTATTTTCTGGAGATAGTACTCTGGAGTGACAACCACCTCTTGTTCCTATCTCAACAGCAGATATTCTACTCCAACATTAAAACAAAACATTAGGAACTTTGTAGTTCTGCTACTTACCCCCTGTTGTGCCTCAATATAGCTTGAATTTAAAAGTTATCCACTATTTCTTTATTCCTTTTATCCATACAGATTTTAAGAAAGGAAATAAATACTTAGAAGCTATTTTGATTCCTTGTAAGGCTCCAGAATATTCATTCTCTCTATGCAGTTAGTTGTCTTTCATCTCATGCTGGTTACATGCCATAAAATATGTTGGTTCTAACACTGGTTGACTGCACAGCCTCCATGTGTCGCTCACTTAAGAGATGGGTGACAATTGTAAACCAATGCCTAACAACACTGGACTGAGCTAGACCAAGTTTTGAGGCCTCATTGTAATACCTATTGTGATGTTTTAAAGGTACAAATTTACTTCCAGAACTCATAATTCAGTTAAAGCTACTTGTCCTTGAACAAATGCTGATTGCAACCTCAACACAATTTCTTCAGCAAAAAACCTGTGACAACTGGTTATGTTGTCCCTTTAAATTAGACACTGCATGTTTTATTTCCAGACTCTGCTATTACCAGACATATAACTTTGCATCCAGCACTACTATTAGAATGGACAATCATCTAAAATTAGGATATAATTTTCAAGAAAAAAAAGTCATGCTGTCAATTTAAAGTTGTATTTGTTTTCCAAACAAATCTTTGGAATTTGAGGATTTCTATCGAATCTCTCATTTTTATGGAAGTGGTATTCGCATCACATACCTGGCCTCCTCTTGGTTGATGCTTTAGGTTGTCAATTGATCCAATCTTGGATTTGATATTTTTTAGGTCTGGCATGGGTTGGTTGATCACTCGGAGTTGCTTTGGCGTAAGGGGAGATTTTGGAGGCGTGCGGATAATTGCCACTTTCCTTTCTGTGGGCACAAGGATGGGAGATTTGTGTGCACCAGGAGTGCCAGGAGTGCGGGGGGTCCTGCTGCCTGGTGTACGGGAATAGCTGGGTGGTGTGCCAGGTGTGACTGCAGTTGATCCAGGAGTGGAGGGCGTCGCAGTACCACTTCTTGCTGACCTGGTGCGAGTTGGTTCAGAACCTTTAAATACATATACATTATGGATATAAAACACATATTTTTACACAAATAATAGCTTAGCCTTTATACATACCTCAATATGTAAATATTAATTCAGCATATATGAAATATAGAGAGGATAACATTTTAATGCATATAGTCCAACTCAATTTATTTTTGAACAGTGACCAACTAATCAAAAAAAAATCTACCACCTCTAATACATAGCCTGACATCATAAAAATACTGGAAAAACCATACTCTCAAGACTGTCTTTGAACATTCATCATCAGTCTAAAAGATATTTACTTATTAAAATTATGAAAAGGTCTGTTCACCCTTGTTCAGATTTGAACGTTTATTATACATCTAGTCACAGTTCTGAATGTTTCACTTAAGTTATATCAAGTGTGTCATGCATGACATAGTTGATAAATTTTACAATGAGTTCAGCAGGCACAAAGCCACCATCGACTGGGCTACCTGCACTAGTATGTACTCGCGATCTGGTCACTCCTTGGCCCTTTTGATCGTTTCTAGGTTCAGTCCGTATAGCTATAATGGGGCAGAAGTGAAACAAAGAGTGGATAAGGACATCTGAGACAAGTTAATAGGAACAAAAAAAACTGATTTTCAAAATATTTTAAAAATGATTTTTATGCTTGCAATATAAGTAGCACGTGCTATTTGCCATTAATTTTACCACTTAATAAATAATCAAAAACTGCTAAAAGATAACTATACATGCTTTGTTGGTTAATTCAACTCAACAATCAATTGAGCTTTTGGAATTAGTGCCATAGTTTAAATAATTAATTGGAGAGATAAGTTAAAGTTTAATACACAGCAATAGAAGCATATTGAATCAGCTCTGTAAAATGTATTAACTGCCATTTTGACCCTAATAAAATAGACACCTTCAATATCAATTAACTGTAAATTAGAGAAAATCAAGTTCATGTGCTTTGGTCCTGTGGTACTATTTTGTCCTCCTTGAGCTATGAAAACCCAAATATTTAAGTAACCTTCAATAAATATGAATATTCTCTCTACACATGTAGTTGATGCCATTTCTCGATTTGAATTAAACACACTTAAAGACGCTCTGGAGAGAATGAAACATTACATTTGCAATGTTTCTTAGATCATGTTTCCTGTTTTCCTTTGCGCTAATTATCTACATTGAGTCGTGTCAAAAATAGAGTATTTTTCTTGTCGATCTAGGTCCAAAGTGTGCACGCAGAAAAAGCAGTAAACTTACGGTTTTCCTCCAGAACACTTGGCATTTTGTGCGTTGAAAACACTACTACAGGGCACACTGTAAATTTATGGATAATTAAGAAAAAAGACAAAAAAACGAACTTGTTGGCCGTTTCGGTGCCGGATAAACCGGGCTTGTAACAGGGACAAAATGTGCATCTTTTTCTTCAGGTGGAGCCCGGCGGGTGGATAGAATTGAAGAAGGTCGGGGTAGGGCAGAACGCTTCTCTGGACTCCTCATTGCAGCATCCTGCAGAGAGCAAATTGTGTTATTACCATCTAAATCCTGTGTATATGCTTCTTTCCAGAGCAGTGACCTGAAAAAGGCAAAAAAATTCCATGCATTCGCAAATCAACTCTGAAATTATTCAACTGAAGAAAAATTGCCTATTCAAGTTATTCTCCGAGAATAAATAATCCTTCAAATTGCAGTTTCTCCTTCAAACCTTGCACGCAATATATTGAGATTTTAAGACGTTATTAGTTTTGTCAGTTCCAGCTAGTTCAAACCACACTACTAAGGAGGAACTAGTGAATTCCACAGTACAGTAAATTTCTGAAAGTTTGCACATTCACAAGGATCTGAATCAAAGAAAGTAAGAGGAATGGATTTCTGTTTAGTGCCATGCAGTTCTACTGGAATTTTTAACTAATTTTGCAGATAGTTTCCTGTTAGTTCAGTAGAGATTACTGATACTCGTATCATATACATATGGCAACATATTTTACTGTAGTTCTTGATACACATTGAATCTTCCACTTTAAATAAAACGCCTTCAGCAAAATTTCAAGAAAATTAAAACCATTAAAATATTTAAAATATTAAAACATTAAAAATGTGTATATTTTAAAAAGGGGAAAAAAAGAACCTTTTTTTAACCAAGAATCGTTATTAATCACTTTCATGATGTAATCAAAACAAATTCAGATCTCTCTGCCGTCTTCCTTGTTCAGAGATATGCAAATAACATATTTTCAAGCAACTGCTATGACAGGCTAGTAATTGTTTTACCAGAATATCTTTTGAAAAATCTGCAGTAAAGTATCCCTAGTTTCAGAATAACAGAGAACCTCATGGTGCAGAAGGGGCTATTTGGCCTGGCACGCGTAAGACAACTGAAAGAGAGTTATTTGGCATAATCTTATCTTCTAGCTTGATCTTGAGCCACATAGGTTATACCAACTTCATTACAGAGTCAAGTTAAAAAATATGATGTTCTCTGCCTTTGCCACCCTTTCAGGCAGTGGGTTTCAGATTCGCGCCACTGTTTGGAGTGTAATAAAGAATCATAACACATTTAACTCTTCCACCAATTATTTTGATACCCCTCATTGTTGGTTTCTCTGCTAATTAAATTTGCTACTCAATTTATCTTGGCCTCTAAGTTTTAGTCATCTCAGGTAAATATCTTCTCAGCTTCCTGTGCTCAAGAATATTCAACTCAAGTGTGCTTAAACTTCCTTTATAGCTAAAGTTCACCAAACCTGACAACATCCTTGTAAATTTCCTTTATACTTTCTTTCTAATGCAATGATCAGTCTGTACACACATTACTTTAATTGTAGATTAACTGCTGCTCCATACTGGTTTAGCATGAATCCATTATGCTAGACACTCTCTGCACTTACACTCTACATCTTATCTAATAAAAGAAGCTTTCTATTTTATTTGTTTCAGGCATTTAAGATCCAACATAGCTATCCCTTCATTTTCGCTCCACATCCACAAAATATATGTTCTTGCTACTACTAACTGATGACCAAATGCAAATGAAATAAAGACGTTTAAATATATACACATGCACAAACACATACATAATACGTATAAATAAAACAATGTACATATATGTTAATCGATTATTCCATGATTTGTCCATCAGGTGATGACCATTTTATTGGTACATGTCAAAGTTAAAACTTCTTAGAGAAGAGATAATGGGAAGTGCAGATGCTGGAGAATCCGAGACACCAAAGTATGGAGCTGGATGAACACAGCAAGCCAATGCCTGGCCTGCTGTGTTCATCCAGCTCCATACAAAGTTAAATTTCTTTTCAGGTTCTGAAGAAAAAAATAATGTGGCCACTAAATGACTTCCAAAATCTATCTTGTTCCGATAGCACATGGAGAATTAAGAGTAATGGACTCCAGGTAAATCTGCAATTCAGCAGCATTTGAAATATCTCTGCACTGTACTGAAAAATGTATTGATAAAGGAATATTTATCTAAGGCAGTTATCAATTTTCTTCAATGTGTTTGCTAGAAAAGTGATGTTACTGGTATTACTGTAATTATAAACCATTGAGAGGGCGGTTCAATGAGATTCTCTCAAAAACCTAGATTACAAAACCATAAAATGGATTAGTTGCTTATTTTGTTGTATAGCATAGCCAGTTAGTTTTCACAAAAATAAAAATAAACAAATTATCACCGCAGATATTCATGGAATAATACTTAATAAATTCAGATTACAGAATGGTTAAAACTCAGGAGGCCATTTAACTCATGATATCTGAGCCAGTTCTCCACAGGTGCAATTTACTTTAGTCCACTCCCCCTTCTTTGTCTCATACATTGTTATTTAGAAAGAATGAATGTACAATGTAATTGCTTCCTAAATGCCTTGAATAAACCAGACTCCACCACAGTCTGAGGAAATGCATTCAATATCCTGGACACTTTTTGAAAAGACTTTTTCCTCATGTTCATGTTGCCGTTGCTTCATTTGGCAATTACCTTAAAACTGTGCCCACTTGATCTCAATCCTATCACCAATGGAAACTTTTTTGATTATGTACCCACATAATTGGCCCTGAGGTGATTGTCCTTGATGTTTTGTGTGGGTTCTCTAATGCCTCCACATGATATTGAGAGGGTGGTGCCAGAACTAGATGCAACAGTATACACTGAGTCGGTTTCTACATAAGTTTAGCATAACTTTATTGGTTTTATGCTCAATGATCCTATGACCTAGAATGGTTTGTGCTTTAACATCTGCTCTGTTGATGTCTCCTACTACCTTCAATGATTTATGCACATATATGTGCTAGTCCCTCGCTCCTCTGCCTCCTTCAAAATAGCACCTTTGAGCTATATTGGCTCATCCATGTTCTCCCTATCCAAATAATTCACTTCACACTTCTCTGCATTGAGTACATTTGCCATTTGTACACCTATTCCATCAGCCTATGCTCTTTGAAGTTCTACACTGTTTGCTCAGAGTTCACAATGCTTCCAAGCTTCAAATAATCTTCAAAGATTCAAAATTTTAGCATGGGTGTTAATGATTTTTACATAACCTCAGTGGTATCTGCATTTAGTCAGAAACTGTATTGTACTTGCTATCACCAAAAGCAAAATTTTAGATCAATAAGTTACCTATTAAATATGACACCCTCTTATGACTGAATTAGAATGCAGTACACCTTTCTGAAGGCAACAAATAACTTCTACACTAAACATTTCCCGCCCATATGGCACCACCTATTTTCTTAAATTTATGCAACACCTGTGTACCTATCCATTTCTGTTAAGTTAGCGTAAAGACCTTCCTTCATTAATTTACATAATCTACATCAGCTGGGGAATCTGTCGCATTAAATGAGAGCTTCAGTACAAATGTCACAAAAATGCAAAATATGTTATTTTAATTGAGTGGAAAATAGCAACTTTTTTTATTAATTGTTAAACCCATGTACTTAGATAAAACAGCTGGCTGAATACTGAAAATGTAAGAATCTTAATATTTCAACTTATTTTAACAGTGACAGATAACAATAATAAAAGTGAATTAAATTAGCATTGCTGTATTTCCATTCTAAGTTGTAATATTCAAATGTAAGAAATAAGACCACTGATATGGACCATTTCTTCATCTTACCTTTCTTATGGGTTGCTCAGTCAATGAATCCCTAGGGCCAGCAGACGAGGGTCGTGTGGGATAATAATCTAGGTCAATAAAGGCTTTTCTAGCAGCAGAACAAGTAGAATTGGGTCTTTCAGGGAGGAGGGAAGATAATTTTGAGGTAGGAATCTTTGTTAGTGCAGATGAATTCTTTTCATGAGAAAATATAAAGTAAATTAGGAAAAAATAGATAAGACAATGAACATAAAATGGATCAAAATACTGAAGTACATTAAATTAAATGACTAACATGAAAATGCATGCCCTAATATTCTAATGAATTCATCTAGACACACCACAAATAATAATCACTTTAAAAGGTTCTGAGATTATTCTGTAACCTCAACTAATCATTTCTGATAATTGAAGAGCACAAATTGTTTTGTAGAAATTGATAAACTATAGAGGTGGTGATACAATTTTAACACTATTGTCTATTTCTATATTTACCAATGTTTGAGAGATCCATTTTTACAAACTGCGATAGTAAGGATGGCTATTTTATAAGTTATCTTCAGAAGCACTTTTGTTATACAATCTGCTTAAAAAAAATCAACACAACAACAAATGTTATGGCAGAGCACATACTGAAATTGTTTTCTACTTTTTCAAGTTTAGAAACTTTCCTAATTTTGGGTGAATTAATAAATGTAATATATTATAAGGAAACATTTTCTTTTCTCACGCTGTGTGCATGTTTTATGATCTAATGCTGTTATGAATGGAGATTTTGATTTTACAGTTTATTACTATGAGCTGCCAAATGCTCTGATCTCTTTTAAACAATACACCATAATGGTGAGTTACTAATAACTATTATATGGTAATACTTTTGTATCAGGTTACTAACATTTTATCACGCTGAGTAAACTGTGAACACAACAATTGTTATTATAGTGAGTTAACATATGTTAGGAAAGCATTCCATTCCCTTGCACTAAAAGAAACGATGTGTGGATTCTCCAAACCAAAATGGAAAAAAAACACAAACATTAAATGTGTGATGTAATCTTCTTCAGTTTCCTCGCTGACATAGAACAGCACTCAAGTCTTGTGCTTGAAAAAATATTTAAAACCTTACATTAAAATGCCTTAAAGTCATTTTATTTTGCTTGTTTTGTCATTTATTACGCTGATTTCGTGAGAAATAATTTTAATGCATGATTATCAATTCTACTTTAAAAAGCATTTGATAAGAACTGAAAACTAAATCAATTTAACCACCTGGTTTATCATGGGAATCATTATGGTCAAACAAGATACCCCTAACTCGTCCTAACCTCCTCATATGCAGACTCACGATGTTTTGAGTTCTCACTGTTGGAGAACAGGTACAAAGAAACTCTGAATGAGCAGCATGGTTAACACTGCAATTCATCATATAACACACCAGTGCATTGCCATAATTTTCAGGATCACTGCATTCACATTCCATCAGATGGTGATTCCACTAGTTTGGGGTTTAGAAATTCAGCAGCTGATAATATCATGTGTTTAACTCAAACATGGTAGGCCTTAAGCCCTATACAGAGTTGAATTCTTACACCAAACTGCTAACAGTTTCACCAGCTGTCATCCCAAACTTCTGCCATCAACAGTGCAACACAATTCAGATTGGCAGATTAACAGTTATGCACAAAGCATAGTAACCCTAGATCTTCTCGACCCTAACCCAGTATTCAAGTACCAACATAAAAACAAAGTTGCTGGAAAAGCTCAGCAGGTCTGGCAGCATCTGTGGAAGAGAAAACAGAGTTAACGCTTCGGGTCTGGTGATCCTTTTTCAGAACGCTTTCAAGTACCAAATTCTTTCATCAATTGCGTCAGCAGTTGGGTCTTCAGTAGCTATGCAAGTCTGCAACAGGACTAATTCTAGGTCCAGGTCTCTAGGACACACAATTAGCATTTCTTAAAATGTTAGAAAATTACCATTATAAAAAATGATGCAAGTTCTTAAAGCCTTTTCCCATTGGCATTCAAACAAGCAAAAATACTGCTTGTGAACTCCAACATAATAACCTGCAATGATTTAAATTCCCAGATTTATTTTACATTGTAGGAAAACTTTACCAGCTTTCACTCAGCATACACCTGCTCCTGGAACAGTTTGATTGACAGGACATCTGGTTTTCAATAGTCACTATTGTTTGCATGTTCCAGGATTTGTTATTACAGCTGAGTTCCTTGAGAGTGCTTGGCTGAGTTTCAAAAGCTCCCGAATCACTTACTTGGGAAGCAGGTCACGTGTTCATTTTCAGTTTTGATTTTAAGAAATTAGTAAAGGGTTAGTTGTCTTTGATATGGTTAGTGAAATCGAACTTTATTCAAGCAACAAACTGATCATGAGGGAGCTTAATTATTTTAAGATTTAGTTTAATGCATGTAAGATTTTCTCAGCACGAGATATTTCTGAGTCAGACCTCTAGTAGACGTTAAAACTTCATTTCCATCATTTCAAAGATAAGGTTTCAGATATCTGCCCACTAGGGAGAATATACTGAGATGGGGGAAGCATGAGAAGAGGAGGCAACGTGGAGGTACCATGTGGAATATGAGAATAGTAGAGACAGAGTTTCAGAGCTAGACTACTAATGCTAAAATTGTGCTGATGTCCCAATAATTGGAGACATGTCTTTTAGCGTTCTGACTTGACTATCCATCTGTTTCCATTGTCACCTCAACCTTGCCTTAGGGCCTAATCTTGGGCTTCTTGCTCTGTCATCATTAAGAATGCAGCTAATCATGGACTCTTAAGTAACTAATTGTCCGCCAAAGACCAGGACTAGATGACTGATCATCATTTGGCATCATCATTTTGCTCTGATCTATTGGCTGTAGGATTGTTCAGTTCTTTATGCAGAATGCAGCTTCTCATTGCACTTAGTCTTACTTTGCAGGTTCACCAGGTTAAAATGTACAAACTTATGAAATGGAAGTGATAGACAATACAGTCCCTCAAACCAGCTCAACTGTTCAATACAATCATGACTGATTGCTGCTCAATTCCATTTTCACATCTACTCCCAATAATCCTTTGTTCCTGGAAAATTCCATTTGTTTCAACTTTAAACATATTCCATGGTGGAGCTCTTACAACTCTTGTCGAAAATTCAAAAGACAACTTTTTGAGTGAAGAAAACCTCCTCAGATTAGCCCTATGGGTTCATGCTCCCATCCTGAGCCTATGTCCCAGATTCCCCACCTGGGGAATGGTACACAACTTTCTACTTAAGTCAAGCTTCTTTACAATCTTCTGTGCTTCACTGAGATCACTTCCCATTCTTTGAAATTCCAGACAGCACAGACCCTATTCACTCAGCCTGTCGTCATAAAACAATCCTTGTATCCCAGTAATCAAGTGAAGCTTCATTGTACCACCTTCAATACAAATAAGGCCTTTCTTAAACACAGAGACCAAACTGCATATTGTTTTCCAGATGTGACTGATCTCACCAAAGCTCTGCCAAATTATATTTGCCACTTTGTTGTATGGTGTGCCTGTGTGCTAATTTTCGGTATTCCTTGACAGCACACCCAAGACTGGCTGTACATCAGCATTTAGTAGTGTTAGAATTGTTTAAAAATGTTAAATCTTTTTAAATGTTCTGATTTTCTGATCATACTACTGAAACAAATAACTTAATTTCCCATATTATATCCAACTGTCAACTTGTTGTCCATTCATTACACGACTTCATATTTCATTGAAACTTCGTGTACTCACAGCTTCCATACCTACTGAGTTTCACAAGGTCAGCAAACATTGACATAATGGATCTATCTCTTCTTTTAAATCATTAATTTAGATTGTAAATAGCTGAGGAACAAGCACATGCCATACTTCACGTGTTATAGCCTGTCAACCTAGAAATGCTGTTGTTCCCTATGCTCTACTTCCTGTCCTTTAAACAATCCTTATTCAATGTTAAGCTGAGCAAGTGGTGCAATGCAGGCACGTCGGGCTTGTAATACCCAGGTCAATGTATTTGAGAATATATGAACTGACTCATTTTGACAGAAGGAATACAGAATATGAACCGAATGGCATTTTTCCAAAGAGCATGCAAGGACAGATAGACACACAGATAGACTCAGCTGCAGATGGTAAGATCTTATGAGAAAGTAGTGAATAAATTAGATGGGTTCTTGGGCTCCATAAATACAGGTACTGAGTACAAGAAAAGGCAGTTTTCCCTAAACCTGTAGCAAGCTCTGGTTAGGCTATAACTCCAGTATCATATCCGGTTCTGCTCAACACATTTTTTTGGAAGAGTGTGAGTGCCCTTGGAGGGAACAGAGGACATTTACTATAATGCTTCCAGTACTGAAAAAACCTAGCTACAAGGTTAGGTTGGAATAGTTGTGTTTGTTCTCCTTGGAGCAATAAAGATGGATAGGAGATTTGATTGAGGTGCACAAGACCTCACTAAGTTTAGGCCAGGAGGGGCACCCATTTGGACAATGAGGAGATGAGTTGGAATGGATTAGAGCTTTGTAAGTATTTGCAGGTTGGTGGTGGTGGTTGCTGGGGCGGGGGGGGGGGGGGGGCGTGGAGAGAGAGGGAGGGGTGGAGTTAGCTGCACTGTTACACCTTGAGATTTTCTCTAATGGACCTAGATGGCCAGTTAAGTCAGGATGCTCACTGCACACCTCAGCAAATTATACAAGGGCACCTGATGGTCTAGGCATTTAGCCGAGGCCTCTCGTGCTGCCAGGTAAATGGCAGCAGCAGGATGGCATCTTTAAATGGGCAATACATTGTGGGTACCCAAAGCTACCACCCACCACTGGTATAACTGGTGGTGGGAAGGTGCTGACAGGTAACCTACGAGATTAAACATGCCTACTCAGCTTCAAATTGTTAACAGGGTGCGTCAAACTCAGCTAAATGTTTCTGATAGACTATGCTTAAAGCTACGTGTTCTTGTCTTGTATATTAACATTTAGTATAGCACTTTTTTTGAATGCCTTTGGAAAATCCAGGTGAATTCCCTTTTAGCTACTTCTTAAATATGTGAAACTCCATTTCCCTTGTGAAATCATGCTGACTTTGTCTAATCAAAGTATGACTTTTGATTTGTTAACACTGTCTGACTAACTGGTCTGTAATTATCTACTTTGTCTCTCCTCCATTCTTGAATAGTGGTGATACATTCGCAAACTTTCAACTCACTGCTACCGTTCTAGAATGGAGAGAATTTAGGGAAATCACGACTTGTACAACCCTTATCATTGCAGCTAACTCTTTAAACCATAGAATGACGGCTGTCAAGTCCTGGTCATTTTGTAGCTGTTAGCTCGTTACATTTCTCCAATGCATCTTCTCTGTTGGTGTTACTTAACTGAAGCTGCTATCTCTTACTAGCTCCATTATACCCCAAGAAAGCAGCAAGAAAGACCAAAGTAAAGGGAAAACATCAACAGTAAACAGGCGTGTGCAAATTTGGTTAGCAAGTAGATGCTGATCATATCAAGGTGGTGAGGAATGCAACCACTGGCTTGTCTATGGTAGGGTCTCCCTGTGAGCCAGCTTGTGTAGTTGCCACTGCAACTTTATTTTATGTGGCTTATTCCCTGCACTGTTTGGTCGAGCATCATGCGGCTTCCCCTGGTAACGACAGCGGATGAGAGTACCTTCATCTTATCTGGCTGGTGGACCTACCCACTGGCTACCTGAACGGGACTAGTATGGTGGATCCCTCGGTCAGAGGTACAGGCCTTACTTGATCCTCTGCCAGCGATTACAACCAGAGGAAAGTTGTCGAACCCACGTGGGTTAATGTACTGTGCTTTAGTGGTGCCATTAGTTGACATTAGTCTTCCTATATCTGGTTGGGCTAGGGACCGTATTAAAAAACCGCCCTGCACGTTTGCTAGTGGTGGTAACTTGCGCAAAGTATACCAGCCACAAGATTAGGATATCAGTCTCAACAGACAGACAGTTTGAGGCGTTGTTCCTCAGCCTGTTTTCATCCCCAGTTTCAAGCTAAAGGGTCAGAAGGTAGGGGAGATGATGAGAAGGATCTAGCTGTAGAGACAGCCAATGCTTTAGCTCAATCTTTTGGTGAGATTACAACACAGGTTTTCTACAACAGTAATTTTAGACATATGGGCAGCAAAGTATCAGAGCGTGGAGATACATGTGGTAATTTTAAGGTTGTCGAACCACCCAGGATGGAATGCAGAATGGAGGTAATACTTCAGTGTCCTGTTGACACGTTCTTTTATGATAAATGGCAGCTTACACATCCCACAATGGGGGCGTTTCGTTTGCATGTTAAGAAAGTACATGGTGTTAAAGTAATTCGGACTAGTTGTGTGAAGTGTTGAAGATTTGTTGAATATCATTCTTTCGCCTGCCATTATCTGAAATGTAAAAGTGAGAGTAAAAGAGATGTTAACGTGGTTTTTGAATGTTCAAGGTGAGAGTTAAAATTGAATATGAGGATTGATTGTGGACAACATGAAAGACATAAATATGCAGGGTTAAGGAATCAGAAATGGATAGAAAATAGTAGGATGAAGAAAGAGGAGACAAATATGGGTAGAAGGAAGGGGATTTGGTCAGGAGAAGAGATTAAACTGTTGATACAGTTGGAAGAAGTATACGAAGGAGATAAATAAATTAATAAAAAGATAGAGAGCACAATAAATTAAAAGACACAAACAGATTTCTGATAAGCAGAGCTCTTCTTAAGAATAGGGATAAAGGAAAAGGAGTAATTGTGTCTAGGAATTCTCAGGAAGATATGCTGGATGCAGGGATTGATGGTAAAGATATGTTAGATCAGAGATATGTAGAAGGGATACAGGGTAGAGTTGACTGTCAGGAGTTAACAAAGTACACTATTGAGGAATTGTTGGATAAAGCAGAGGAATATCTTAGTGCTAAAGAGGATCAGGAAGTTTTTAAACTTGGCTGATTCCATTTCAGGGAGTTTATTGAGGGGGAAGGGGAAGAGGAAGATGCGGGCTGGTAATAATAGTGATGAAGGTAATAGATCTAGAAGAGGACGGTGACCAACAAGAAAATAACAGAGTGAAATGAAAAGGAAATGGGGCCAAAGATGGTTTACAAAAAGGAAATCAAATTTCCGTGCAAGCCAGGTGTTATACATGACAAATAGGCAACTGCCTCATGGGAATTGATGGGAGGGCCTCCCAGTTGTTTATGCCTCCTTAAGTAAAGGACAACTGTTTATAGTATTTGAGGAGAAACTTTGTGTCTAATGATAAAGCAAATATTACTGGGTTTGTACCCTACAGGGGCGATAGACAATTTAACTGTCTGATGGACTCTATTGTTGGAGGAGAGGTAGAGGTGGCTACTAGGGAACAGACTGGAAAACGGCTACAGGTCCTGATGGGTAGGGATTAAGAGACATTCAAGAGATCCATCACAAGGACATCACTTGTCTCCCAGGTTTGTTTACCGGCTATCAGGACAGCTATGATCCCAGATGTTTTGAAGATTAGCAGGACGGTATTATTACTAAAGTCGGACAACACAAAGTTTGAAAGACATCGACATCTGGTGACCTATTATCATCAGTCCTATTTCTGCCACGCATCTGCATTCAAATTTTGACGAGTAGGCTTAGTAGAGTAGTGAAATTAAATTAAATAAATTAAAGCAAAAAGGCTTCCTGACAGGATCATCTGGATGTAATGAGATCCTTCAGAATATCAGAAAGGGAGCAAAGAAGCTGGAGTGCATTTGGCCGTTGTCTTTGCCGACGTGGTGAAAGTGTTCGACATAGCAGGGCATAAATTGCTTTCTAGGGTGTTAGAAAGAGCATGCTTATCGAAGGACTTCATTAGAATGATTATCAATTTATACACGAATGACTCGACCGTGGTGGAAGGAAATAGATATAAAATGGACCACACAGAAGTAAGACGTGGTGCTAAACAAGGGAATCCTTTGTCTGCTAAATTGTTTAACATTGCCGTGGATCCTTTGATAGGCATGTTGGAGGAAACTGGATCAGGAATAATGATGGATCTAAAGGGACAGCCTGTCCATTGTATGGTGTTGGCATTCACAGACGACATAGCACTCTTAAGTGGATCTCACCTCGGGATGATTAAGAATTTGAAGACCGTTTTTGTGATAACACTGGTCACATGATTAATGTTAAGACTACCGAAGGTTCCTACTTTGAATGCAAAGGTAAAATATTTTTGTACAATTGTTTAAAGGAATTGAAGCTTAGGGTGGGGGTTGGGCGGCAGGGTGCGTTGTTCAATATATTACCCTGGGTGAGCTAGAAAAGCATATAGGTGTACCAGTCAATCTGCGGACAGGAATACAATTGGCCGAATAGGAGAAAACGCTTAAGGAATGGGCATAAAATCTGAGAAGATCAGCTCTTTGACCGATGCAAAAGTCGAAATTTTTCGAACATATTTTACCCCCAGATTACACTATCATTTGGTTTCTGGCCGAGGCATCACAAAATATTTTATGCAGTTTGGACTCTTTTACCTGAGGTTTTATTAAAGAGATTTTACACCTACCTTGTTATATATCAAATGGGGTATTATATGCTCATAGTAGGGACAGTGGTTTAGGGATTCCACATTTGGAGGTCAGGTCCTGATTGTCATTTTGAAAAAAAAAGCATAGCACTGGAAACACTGGATAGAGGAGGCCATTCATGCATCTTTCCGGTTTTGTGGGGAAAGGAATGTGAACGCGATCGTGGAACTAAAAAAACTGGAAGTCATGCGAGAAATTTGGTCACCAGGACAGGTAGGCATGGAGCTCGAGAAAGATATGGGAGCGGAGGGAAAAAAGAGAATTGGTAACTAGGCTGAACTCGAATTATAATGATTGGTGGGGGATGGAATGGCTTAGGTAGATGGCCTCACACTGCCAAAGATTAGGCATGCACTACTTTAGAAATGAAATGCATGGATCAAAATGGCAAAGATCATGAAAACATCAAAGGTAATTAATATCTTGCTAGTGCGATGTAACATATATCCAACTAGTACAACGATAACTCACGGAAGACCTCTCTGTATTTAAACATGCCGGAGATGTAATGCAACATGAGACACACACTCACAAATTTCTGGATAGTGTCCAGTTGTGAAAAATGCATAAATTAAAAGGAATTGTAAGATTATGGAGAGGTTATATCAATTCATGGGGAAATTCGGTGAGAAGACTTTGGTGGAATTTTGACTAAAGGATGAAGCAGGAAGATTGTGGAAACTGGATCTGATTTTCCAGAAAGATTCGGTGGTTGATGTAACAGAGAGATTTGGAAAAGGCTTGAGTTGAGAAGATGGCCAAGTACAGGCACCTGTCGGATGGAATTAGAGAATTAACAAAGGGCGATATACCAAAGTTTTATGGTTGGTAATGGGTGCAAAAGGCAAATGGACGACAATAAATAATAAATTAATCGGAAAGTCCCAGGTTTCGGAGGTTTCGGCCTTTCGCCTAAAACCTATCTAGGTTAAATCCCTCATTAACTTTGAAACAGTTGCAAATCTCTAATGACTGCTGAGAGAGTTGATAGACTCCAATAGCTCTGATATAGTTTTAATGCTTGCATATTTTATAGTTTTAATGGTTTTAGAATTCTATTATACACATATTTTAGACCTTAGTATATTTTGTTTTTTTTAAATCTTTTAGAATTTTATACTGCTTTTTAATTAATGAGGTTGTTTAGTTTTAGTCACTTGTAAGGGTGGTGGGGAAGGGTGTTTTCATAATAAATTTTCATACAGGCGCATCAGATGATGTTATCAGGGTTTATATGCTAATCAACAGGTTGTGCAACCCCGCTCACAGTTCCCACACATAGTGTTCTGCTGTGTAACAGGAAGACCCATTCCCATGGTTTAGCTATATAGAGGGTTTTAATGGCACGTCGACAAGCGACGCTAGAAATCGGAAAGGGCACTGTCTTTTTACAGTGTTTTTAATAATATATTCCTATTGGCTGCTCCGAGCAAGCAAGGCACTGACTACATCCAACCAGCCAGCCTTGCCTGCAAAATTCAAACCTGTCCAATATTAGGTGTGGTTTCACAATTGGACCTCATTTGGCACATAATTCGCATATACAAATAATTATGCTGGCCATGAATTTAAGATTGTCAGTCAAGGTCACAGTATCAACTTGAAATTACTTTTAATACTACAGTGGGTACTGTTCTTTGCAGACAGAAAGAGCACGTGTACTCACTGCACCTATTTCAACTCAACAAGACATGTGACAGCCATTCTCTGGTCAAGGTATTGCCTTCAGAAATGAACCAACATCAGTCCAACATCAACCAAACATAAACCACCTGCACGGTTTAAATTTAGACAATGCATAGCAGTTATTTGCAGTCATCATCTAGCATTCTCCATGGCAACTCCATTAAAACTCTCAGATAGCAAGAATTGCCGATGCTGGAGTCAGAGATTGTGTCAGGTTATGTCGGATCAAGGAGGCGGGGATGACAGGGAGGTTGTGTCATGGGATGAGGCTGGGGGTTGGAGACAATTTAAAATTGGTAAATTCCACATTTAGGCCATTGGGCTGTAGGCTCCAGAGGCATATTCGGCCACCGGGATGTAAGGTGCTATGGTCTAAACATGGAATTTACCAGTTTTTAAATCTCCTCACCCCCAGCCTCTTCCCACGTCCAACCCTCCCTTTCATCCCAGCTCCCTTGACCTGTCCATCTTCTCTCCCACGTAGCCACCCCACCCACCTCACTGACCAATCCAAACCACTCCCTACCTGCATTCACCTATCACCATCCCACTTCCCTTCTCCAGCCCCACACCTCCTCTCTATTTATTTCCCAGGTCCCTTCCCCCTCCCCATTTCTAAAAAAGGGTCCCGACACGAAAC
Organism: Stegostoma tigrinum; assembly: GCF_030684315.1. Taxonomy (NCBI): domain Eukaryota; kingdom Metazoa; phylum Chordata; class Chondrichthyes; order Orectolobiformes; family Stegostomatidae; genus Stegostoma; species Stegostoma tigrinum. The sequence goes on from NC_081360.1 coordinate 26,686,216, forward strand.
ATCAGCTTTCCTGCTCCTCTACTGCCGCCTGGCCTTCTGCGTTCTTGCAGCTCCACACTGTTGCCTTTAAAACTCATAGTCCATTTGCTAAACAAACAATCAGTAGTCTCCTCTTGGACAGTACAAAATGTAGTTTTCCCTTTTTGTTGGTATTTTGTCTCAACTGTGCTAATGCATGCTGGATAAAAGCCTCCACAAAATATGTTTTCTTCAGCAATAAAGTTTTATACTATCAAAGAAGTATTGAAGTAGTTATTGCAAAAAAGATCTTATGATGAGACAACCAACTTAACCTACTCATCGCACAATACCAAACCTAAGATAGCTTTAATCCTAATTTGTTTCACAACATGTTGTTCTCAGAAATGATCACAAATCCATTCAAAGTGTTCATCTTTTAGAAACTTTTGCCAAATTAGTTTAAACCTATACAGAATTTCCTCAGAAGTATCTCATTGCCTTTGCTCCAAGTTCCAAATAATTCTTGCTTAATTCCCTCTGTAACAATATTTATTCTGGTTGGGCCCAAAAGCAAATTACACAAACTTTCTCATCCTTTTTATTACTAGATTAGATTCCCTACGGTGTAGAAACAGGCCCTTCAGCCCAACAAGTCCACACCACCTCTTGAAGCATCCTCCCCAGACCCATCCCCCTGTAAGCCCCACACCCCTGAACACTACGGGCAATTTAGCATGGCCAATCACCTAGCCTGCACATCTTTGGACTATGGGAGGAAACTGGAGCACCCGGAGGAAACCCACGCAGACACGGGGAGAATGTGCAAACTCCACACAGACAGTTACCCGAAGCTGGAATCGACCCCGGGTCCCTGGCGTCGTGAAGCCGCAGTGCTAACCACTGAGCCACCGTGCTGCCCCTAATCTCCACCCATTACGCTTCTACTTCCCTACTTCCTGAGGCTGTGATGGTCCTTGCATAATCCTCTACTGTGAGGGCCATTCCTCCTCCTATTCCATTCTTTTTGTCTTTCCGCAATGTTATGTATGCTGAAATACTCATTACCAATTTTGGTACTGTTCCCCAAAGGGTAGAGAGCTGAAATCATACTCAAAGACAAAAGAGATGGAGTAAAATGGAGGCTGAAACAAAGACGGGAGTAATAAAATCTGTTTGGCAATAAAGAGATAATAACAATATTTGAGGTTTGTATGGAAAGAAAATAATCACAAAATAAGACACAAATAGTGGAAAATAAACAAAAAACAATGATAAACATTAAATGAAGTCAAGACATGGACAAGAAGAGAGGAGTTTCTTTTGATTGTGAGGTGATTACCCAACAATATTTTCAGAATTTCAATGCTGAAATTCTAACAGCTCATACCATACTGTCACAAGTATAAATCTGTAATGAAAAGATTAATTTATTATGTTGTGATAGGCAGAGTGTGAATAGTTTTGTACGATTGTATGCATAATATTTTGGTAAATCCAGATTTCTCAAAATCCGTACTTTTTTTGAAGCATATTACTCTATATCTATTCTGTAAAAGTTTAGAGAAATGATAAACATCGCCTAGATCAGAGAATTAAATGCAAAATTCACAAATTAAACATTTTATAGCTTTTTTCCTCTTTTATCCAATCCGCATTTCATAAGCAAAAACAGAAAACTGCCAGAAAAAAACTCAGCCAGTCTGGCAGCATCTGTGGAGAGAAAGCAGAGTTAATGTTTTGGGTCCAGTGACCTTCCTTCATAATATTTGTTCTTCAGTGTTCATGTTCGGTGAAATGCACTAAAATTCAGAGAAGAGTTGTCACTGAGCCGAAACGTTCACTCTGCTTTTCCACACCCTCCCTCCCCCCTACAGATATTGTCAGACCTACTGAGATTTCCAGCAATTTCTATTTTTGTTTCTGACTTCTAGCATCAACAGTTTTGTTTTGTTTCCTGTATTTCATAAGATCTGATTGTTGATTTAATTGATATATATTGTGACGTAACCTTCAGCTAATCAATAGAGGCCAAGTCCTTCCAGTTGAGTTTATGAGCTTGAGCAGAACATTTTGTCTAAGCAGTTGTACATCACATCACACCTTAAAACTATGAACCAGAAAACTCTCAAAGCCAAATTAAATGGCACAATGCATGCAACAATTAAAGTTATTTTCTGAAGATCTATCATGTGTGAAGATAATATTGAACAGTTTAGGAATTGTTTCAGAGATATTAGGAACTGCAGACGCTGGAGAATCTGAGATAACAAGGTGTAGAGCTGGATGAACACAGCAGGCCAAGCAGCATCAGAGGAGCAGGAAAGCTGACGTTTTGCGCCCAGACCCTTCTTTAGAAAAATAACATTTCCGAAGAAAGGTCTAGGCCTGAAGCTTCAGCTTTCCTGATGCTTGGCCTGCTGTGTTCATCCAGCTCTACACCTTGTTATCTCAGTTTGAGAACTCGTTTGGCTTTGACATTACAAATGTTTCCAGAAAAGTAATTTCTTTAAAATTAAAAAAAAACAGTGAAATCTCCAAATGCTGTAGAAGTTGTTGCACCATCCATACCACAGGATGTAGTTATTGGGTAATTTACTTACTGTCATTCTCTCCTTGGGTTGCTTAGCAACAGAGAATTTCTGGTCTATAACATAGGCACCTTCAACACTTCCAGAAGCTGGGTAAGAAGAATATTAATATTAGTATATAACATTGTACTTTTTTGTGACAATCAGATAGAAATCAAGATGCAAATGAAAGCAGAAGACTTAAAATTAGTGTTGTCATAAGGGATGGGAAGCAACTAATGAAATATAAATTACCTAAACTGACAAATAAAGTTCAGCGAGGAAAGAATCTTTGTGGGATTTTTTTTTTAAATAAATTATTTCTTAAAAATATACAAATGAAAAACATAAACTACAAGTCAAGCAAGTTACACCTGAATACCTCCAAACACAAGAGAAATTAATATGAATGGATATCATGATGCAGGCTGCAACACTTTCCCACCAGCACACAGCAATTTACGCAAACTTTCACAATAAGAATTATGCCACCACTTCAAGGTTAAGACCATGGTACTTGCAAGCTTGTGCGTGACAAGCATGTGTGATCATGACTGCTGTAGAAAAGAAAAAAAATGAAAGCACTGAATACAGATAAACTTGCAACAGCTCAGTGGCTGAAAAAAAGAGGAGCACAGGACACAAGCCAGTCTAGCAATGAAGTCCATGTTTGCCAGCCACATTGCAGGGTTCACACAGTCACCTGTCTGCTTCCGCTTAGTACAAGGTACGTGAGTTGGTCTATGATATCTTACAGCTGGTTTTAAAATGATTTTCCTGGAAGGAGAGCGGGTCTGAATTTCTGATTTTTTAGTAAGTTCAGACTTCTTATAGGCTGTTAGAGGAAAAACAAAAGCAAATATTATGAGGACAGGAACAATGTGGTAGGTCAGGTGGAATGATCAATATCCACTTTTAATTTAAGAAATTAATCAGGAAGAATTTAAGAAATTAGATATTACGACTTCTTGTTACTGTTTATTGTTATCTAAAATTTCTACAGTCAAATTTTTCAGCAAATGTATCATTATTACATGGGCACAATACAACCACCTCACGTCACAAAAATGCAACAAGAAAACATAAAATGCTTGATTCGTATGAACCTTTTCTCCTTTTCTTGTCTTCTTTGGAGACCGTACTGATATCTTTTTTAATTATTTTTCTCTCAGGCGTGGAAACTCTGTTTTTCCCAGTTTTTAACACCTTGCCTTTCCTATGTTTGTCTGAAGACAGGCTGATGAATTCCTTCTCTGCCTTTTCCTGTTTAGTAACAGCAGCTGGTTGTGTTAGAATGATACTTTCTTCATCTGCAGAATTAAAGTGCAAGAAATCACTAATAGCAACAGGGCTCAAACACAGGAAAAAGAAAATTCAAGCTCCTTTTTAAAAAAAATAAGTAACATTAAATAATATAATATAATGTAGTGTAACACTTATTTATTTTACTTTTAAGAGATTTTATAATTTAGTCATAGGTGATAGCTATTAAGGCTTTATAGGCACCTTGAGTATCCATCCAGAGGCTGTCTGTATCCATTACAGATTCATCAATGCTCTCGTCCTCTCTCAGGTCTGTAGGGATTTCAATTTTTTCTGGGATCAGTGCAATTTGGACAGCTTTTGCAGGTGACTCATAAATCTGTCCTTCTGTTGACCGGGTTTGTTCACTAGGGGTAAAAACATCCTCAACATCACCATCATCGGGCATGGCAAACCTCACATTATGACCTACATCCTTTCCTCCTTCTAGAGTGGTCTGAACAACTGTAATAATGTCATCTTCTACTGTAATGACAGATTCCACAATTCCCCTATCCTCTTCAGTTTCTTCTACGGGGATGTTTTCGGATGCTTCATAGTCACCGGGGTCTTCGTGTAGAACAATTTCTGGCACAGGAACGTCAAATAACAAATTGGACTTAACTTCCTCTTTCATGGCTTTCTGGGCTTCAGCTGGTTCTTGCACTGGAACTGCTTCATGGACTTGTTGACCACTGGATTCTGCTTTAGAAACTTCACTTGGTGCAGGTCTAGTTTTGCTTTCTATGGTTTCCTCAGTTGGGGCTATTACACACTCAGTAACAATGTTGGATAAACCAGGCAACACAACATCTTTCACTCCCTTCTCAGTTTGGATAATTCCTTGCACAGGAGGGGATTTTTCAATTACTTTGCCATCATAATGCATAATTTCTATATCACCACTTGGTTCAATATTGTTACTGGGAAGACCGGGCTTGGTTTCGATCTCCCTAATATTATTAGGTTGAATTGTTTCTGGAGCAGGGCCAACCTTCTCAGTTACCTGATCAATTTGCTCCATTTCAAAACCTACTTTAGGTACTGTATCCTCACTAGACAAAGTAGGCTCAGTGGAAACTATCGCAGTTTCTGAAAGTGGAGTGATTTCTTGTATAGGAGCAGTTTTCTCAGATATATTTTGACCAGCAGCCTCCAGTTTTACACCAGCTTCCAAAATGTCAGTCTTAGTGAGTGGACTAGATTTGGATTCCACAGTCTCTTGAAGTTGAGGAGGTTCTTGAGTAGATGCAGTTTTCTCAGGCCCTTTCTGAGAAACAGATTCTGCCACAATCTCCTCAGAGGGCAATTTGGGCCTGGATTCATCTTCTGGGATCTTCTTAGGATGAACTGAGTCTTGAATAGGAGTAGTTTGCTGGAAAATTGTGTGATCTATGCTGTCTACTTCTATATCCACATCGAGCACATTATCCTGCCTGGGCAAAGTAGGCCTTGGCTTATCTTCCAAGGCTTTCTTGGGTCGAGCTTGTTCTTGAACCGAGACACTTTTCTCAGACCGTTGGTGATCGGTAGTTTTAAGTTTAAAACTCCCTTGTGGCACAGTAAAGTCACTGGGCAAAATATGCCTTGGTTCATCTTCCATGGTTAATTGAAGATGTTCCTGAGGAGAAGCTTTCTCAGACGGTTTGTTTTCAATAAATCTGGTTTTCAAAGAGGTCTCCAATACTGCAACATTGCTAGGTAGATCAGACAAATCGCTAGATTTACTGGCATTTTCGGTTTTATCTGGAAGCTCAATGGGAGAAATGTCTTTTGGAACTTGCTGAGCGTCAATGGTAATGGATATATTTTGAGTGCAAGATTCTCTCTGGGCAGGGTCATCAGGTAAATGATCTAGTTCAGATACTAACTTGGTAACTTGGTTTGAGACACTTAACGAAATCGTTTCATCCATCTTGAGTTCGGACTGTGCTTCCAAAATGGTAGCAATTTTTAATTCCCTGTCTTCTGATAAGGTACTGATTCTAAAATGGGAATCTTCTTTCTGCTTATTTGCATCTATTTGCCTTCTAATACTTTCCTCATCTATAGTCTGAGAAGCTGCACGGATTTGATGAAGGAAAATGCTGCCGTCCTCCAGTGGACTTTTAACTTCCTCAGGAGTTGGTAAGGGAGCAGAATATTCAAAAACACAGTAGCCCATTTCCTCTGCTTGATTAACATTTTTAATAATTGATTTGATGCTTTCAGTTAAAGCCTCTGAGCCAGAAGCTACATTTTCGGTGGTAGATTCACAGGGCATGGATGCTCTTCGAACTATTTCGATTTCTGTACCTTCTGAGCTCAGTCTCGTCCTAGTAACTCCTAAATCCAACATTTCAGGCAGGTCAGGAACCACAACAGTGTCATTTTTGTAATCATCTTTCAAAGTACAGGGGTATGCATATTGAGAGTCTAATTGCAGGCTTTCTGTGGCTGATTTCTCTTTTGCAACAGAGACAGTTTTATCCTTTTCCACTTCGACAGGAAAATAAATTTGCTTCTCCTCAGCGGGTGTTGTTACTGGAAAGAATTCTGCTGACTCCTCTAAACTCATCCCTCTGGTACAGGCTAGAATATCAGAAGCCAAAGGAGACAGAGATTCTGGGGGACCTTGGCTCTCTGTTTCCACCTCCAGTGCTACTGAATCCAAAGATGCTTCAGGTAAATTCAACACCAGCTTTTGTAGCTCTTTATCAATATTTGCATCAGCACTAGAATAGGTTTGTTGAGATATTGCTGCGGGGCGCTCCTCTTTGGCCAAATGGCTCAGTTGAATAGGTAAATGAGTTTCATTTTCCACAGCGGATTTAACTTCAACGGGCAACACTTTAGCCTGTACATCAACAGGTGGCGCATTAGCGTGTACATCAACAGGCACGGATGTCTGCGCAAGTGTGCTATAATGAATTCCTTCAGCTGATACATCATTTTCAACTTTGTGGGCATCCACTTCCGATTTCTCATGTGGGCCCTTCGAGAATTGTGGCACCGTATGAAGAAGTCTTGAACTGTTTTCATCTGAAATGGTCATTTCATAATAACCATCTTCAGGTGGTTTGGTACTATTTTCCCCATCATCTTTCAGAACAAATGTTTCAAAATATCTTGACATTTCTGGTTGATCCTCCTCCATCTTGACTTTTGAGCCCACATTAAAGGAGTCATATTTTTTATTTTGCACCGTTAGACTAGTGAAGCTTTGGGCGTTTTTATCAGGATAAACATTTGAATCCGATAATAGGTTCACGTTTTGTGGTTCCGCTTCTTTCTCTTGTTGAATGCTTTTTTCTTCCGTTTTCATAGGTGTATCACCAACTTTTTTGATATTTGAATCCATACTACAAGGCTCTTGTTTTATCCTCTCAAGCATAGAGTCTTGACTTAAAAGGGAATCGCTTGTAATGGGATGCATGCCACATTGTACATTTAGGTTAGATTCCTCCACATACAACTGGGCAGTCACAGCATCAGGCAACTGATGAACCTCTGCTACCTCAAGGTTGGTTTCAATTTCTTTAAATAGAAGATTACTTGGTTGTTGTTCAGACACATGTTTAGAGTATTCAGTTTGTAATAACTTTGTCATACCGTACATTGTCTCTACTGCTGGTTTTCCATTCACATGTTCTAAATGATGTTCTGCAGTATCTGTAGAGGTGTATTCAACACATTCTGATCTGTCCTCTGGCATTGAAAATACATCTGCTATATTTTCAACCAGCTTTATTGTATCTGGCGTATCTTTTCTTTTATCACTAGAACCTTCGAAAGCTATAGGTTTGTCTTCAATTGCACTGTGTGCAATTACAGGTAACTTGTCTATATGCAATTCCTCAAGTACTTGTTGCTTTTCCTGGAGCACGTTTTGCACTTTGCTTTCAGGGGCTGAAGTGCTGGTTGCAGCCAAGTCTATTTTTGCCTCTAGAGGAGGTAACACATAATTATCGTCTGCCACTGTTACTCCAGTAATCGATTGCTCTTTTTGTGAAGCACCTTCACTGTCCTTCAGTGAATCTTTTGCAGAAGGTATTTCAATATTTGGGGAAATAGCCTTTTGTTTACAGATATCTGTATCTGAAATCCCTGTACTGAGCTGTTTTGATGCATCTGGAGTTTCAGAACTATCAAGAGATTTTTTACTTTGAACTGAAACAGATTTGCCAGGCAGTGCTTCTGCCACAGTGTTTTGTGGTTTCATGATTTCGTCTGTTTTCTTGGCAGAACCTGACTGCATATGGATGGCTTTATTCTCTGCTGCCACAATGGAGATGCATTCATCTTCACAAAGACTGGACTGCAGTGAATTTGCATGGTGGCTAGTTGCGGTTTCAACACTAGAAGCCGCTAATTCTTCTCGACGTGGCTCAGTCTTGAATGAAACAGGAACAGGCTCTGTCTGCAAAACAGCTGAAATTAAAGCCTGCTTCTCGGAATCAGCTTCCTCTGTTGTTTGGATGATGTCATCATTATATTTTTCCAGCGTCGAAAAAGGTGGCAGGTCAGGTTTCTGCTGTTCAGGAATATTCTTTTCTTTGAACTCTGCCACTGACACTTCTTGCAACGACAATCTTTCTCCACAAGTAACAGAGGATTCTCCACTTGTTGACAGCTTGTCCATCTTCGTGGCTGTAAGCAAATCTAAAGTAGTTTGTGGCATGCATATAGTTAACTGTTACTAATAGGGAAAACCATTCTATTTCATATATTCCTGCCCCCAGTCAGACGGGTGTGTGTTGAATAAAAATGCATATAGTTAACTGTTACTAATAGGGAAAACCATTCTATTTCATATATTCCTGCCCCCAGTCAGACGGGTGTGTGTTGAATAAAAATGAAAAGTGCAAATTTGTTCAACTCTGCAGCAAAACATTCAGCATTGGTGAAAACAGACTGAATGTAGTATTGGGCCTAAACTGTTTCTAAGCTGCAACTGATACTCAGGCTTGCTTAGTTATACTTAAAAGAAAACTACATTTTTAAAATGTTAGCAATACATTAATTCGGAAGAAAAGATACGCAAACCAACCTCTAAAACTTCTAAAATTTAAAATTCTGTGTTATTTTATTCTGTAGGATGAAAACAAAACCAAACTGTATTAGTTGATCAGTGATTTATCTCAGGAATAAAAAGCATGTTTGTTTCTGTATTTTTCTTTCCAGATGCATCTCTTTGCTTTCTTAGAAAATGGATAAGTATATGTAATGAAGCTTTTTTGACTTTCCCTCATTGTCTTTCTTTTTAAAATGTGTGCATATGTGGCTGTTTTATACTCTACATTGTTGGTCATAATTCTATTACTGACTGATTTTTTGGTGTGTGGATGTCTCTTTACCTCCATTTCCTTTTTTAAAACCTCCACTCTACACCACTTATAATTTTGTTTTAATTTTATTATCAGTTTTTCATCTCTTTGGGAGACGCAGATGCATTATAATTCTAGTCAGAAAATTCTTTGGTGTCTTCCTTGACACAGAAAGGGTGTGGGTTATGGAGGTCAAGGGCAGAGGGGAAGGTATGCAGGATTGTACTTCTACACCAGGATATTTACTCTTTCATCATCGTGCTTGCCACCTAAGTCTTTATATAGCTAAACAAATTACCCTCACAATCCTATCCCAGTCTCCAACTGTACACTTAATTAGAAAAAAAGCTTCTCACTAACACCATTTTCATTCTTAACCAGCTGATCATCCTAAAAACAGAATTGATTAATTAATGGTAAGCACTTGTCATAGCCCGAATAAAATAATAAATGCAAGATGCCAGCACCAAAACACAAAGCAAAACAATCTCTTTTCAAAATAATCCCAGAGATAAGCTTAAAAATACAGAAATGCAACTTAAAAAAGCTTCGAATCATGAATAAGTCTACGAATTAGAAAGCAAGTGAATCAACTCTAAAATAATTAATACACATTAGCAATGTAGCTGGCAAACATTTAGGCAATGGAAATCCTGTGCTTTTTTTAAAAATAAAATCAACTTGGCTGCAAAGCGTGTGACATCATGGAAACAAAATAACTCAAAATGTTAGGAGTGGTGGGAAATCATTGTTGCTTCTGTCGCCAGCATCAGTCAGCTAAAAGCAATTTATGCACAACGATTAAATTATCCTGAAAGCAACATATCTACCAGTAAACACTTGGAAGTGATACAATACTCAAAAGGCATTTCTTATTCTGTGGAAGTCAACAGGAAGACACACCTTCTACAGAAGGTGGCATTTCTTCCAAGGACTCAACTTCCCTAAGAGTCATTCCCTTTCCATTGGGAATTTCAGCTGGCACACTGTCTTCAGTTGATGATGTGGCCTCCATATATTTGGAATCCTGAGCCTGGGTTCCAGCTTCTGCTTGCACTAAGTGCGCAGCAGACCACTGCTCTTGGACATGCTCTTGCTTAAGAGCTAGTGTTGGCTCCTCTTCATCAGACGCTGGACTCTCAACAACTTTTTCTACTCAAAGGAAGAAGTGGACATGTCAGGACAAGAGACAACACAGATGCTATAACAAAACAATTTTAATGGGACACTTTCAGCTCTGTTTTGAGGAAGTAACCATGTCATTTAAACACAAATGTCAAACAGAATTTGGTTAAGTAACACTGCCTGAAAGATGGTAAAAAGAGAGTAGCTTACAAAGGAGTTAAGCATTTATTTGAAAAAAAAGATTTCTCAGGACCATGGATGAAATTGGCAGAGTTACTACTGGACAAACGCTTTCAAAGCGCTAGCATGGTGTAAAATGGCATCACTTTCTTTGATTGCAAGCATATATTTTCATTACTATAACAGAAATAGTATATTTCTTTTGACCAAATGCAATCCATCTCGGAAACTGTTTTCATGGCAATTTACTTGGGAATTTAAAGCCTACTAAAATGGCAGAAATTCATGATGACAAAGTAACGGCTCACTGCTGCTACACTTAATTTCCTTTTCATGTTTCATTAGAAATTACTAATAAATGAGTAGACTCTTCCAGATTTGGATTTATTGACGTAGAGTTTTGGCATGTTTTGATGATTTATGGATATATTTACTTCTAGCACGGTAAAACACCTGCAGGTCACACTAACATTTTATGCATTTGTGATTAGTTTTGTGTGTCACAAAATCACTTTCAGCTTTTTTTTAAAGATTAGATTATATTCCCTACAATGTGGAACAGGCCCTTCGGCCCAACAAGTCCACACCTCCCCTTGAAGCATCCCACCCAGACCCATCCCCCTATAACCCACACACCCCTGAACACTACAGGAAATTTAGCATGGCTGATCCACCTAGCCTGAGCATCTTTGGACTGTGGGAGGAAACCGGAGCACCCGGAGGAAGCCCACGCAGACACGGGGAGAATATGCAAACTCCACACAGACGGTCGCCCGAGGTTAGAATCGAGCCCGGGTCCCTGGTGCTGCGAGGCTGCAGTGCTAACCAGAGCCACCGTGCCGTCTAAGCAATGAAGAAAAACACAATATATGCTGCTACGAAGCAGAGGTTGACATCTCTCTAATAACTAAAACTGAAAGCCCCCATAGAAACTCGCCTCACCTTATGATCTATTAAAGTAAATGTGAAAAGTGGTATAACCTGCCTGTTACCTCACAATCTGTTATAAAGGAGAAGTGAAATAAAATGAACTCCTGACAGTCATGTTACAAACAACAAATAACAACTTATTTCTTAAACAAATAACAATTTATATACCTAACTCTAACAGTTAACAAATGAACAGAACTACCAACAGACTGAATAACTTCCCCCCTAACTACTAATTATTCCCAAATGAAACAAAATTCTAATGGCATTGTCGTTCCAATAAATACAAGTCCTACTTATATAAACCAATGTAATAAGGAAAATAATTTAAAACTTCGTCTCTTAAAATTACAGCCAGCTTAAGTCTCCTGGAATTTTCTTTACCTTCTTCGCTGTTCACCAGTCAGGAATGCCTTTCTCTGTTGAATTCCTCTGTCAGGAATGCGGTTCTTTGTCAAATTCTTGTGTCAGGAATATTAGCTAAGAGTGCTGCTGTATCTTTAGTTTAGAAGGTGGTTTTTGGAGAGCTTAGAGAATTCTGATAGAGTCAGTGATTTTTTTTATAGCTGAGAGCTGTTCTCTTGGCAGATGACAGCTGACTCTCACACTGATTTTCAAATGCTCGCTTCTTTTATTCTCTTGATGACCTATTAATTTCTTATAATAGGATTGGCCCTAGGTTGTCAAAACCATCGGTTGGGTTTTCGTATCTAAGGCCTGGTTTAAATTAATTGGTTAAGTTCAAAAACCTGTTGTCTTGGTAAAAATGCTGCATTGCCTGCTAACAGTATAACCTTTTGATACAATGTTTCAATTTCAAGAACTCTACATACCTATTGCTGCCTGCAAACAATTTTTTAACCTCCAAGCTTTAAAAATTATATTTTTAAGGGACTGTGCACTCTTCTCCCTATCATTTTACAAACATCAAATTCTAACATCTTGCCTTCCAATCCACAAATACTCTACCCAACTTCACAATAGTACACTAGCGATAACTTTCACAAAATAGTTTTCCAGATTTGCAAGAGAGGGTCAACTTCCATAGATGCAAAGCATGATGTTTTCTCAAGTGAGATATACACACGTCCTCAACATGACAGACTTTACATGGCTTTTACTGGATACACTAACATGTGTACATTTTACTGAGCAGAACAATGATGCCTGAAACCGACTTTATTTGCATTGTAAAGAGGGCACTCCTGTTAATTATTCATTTTTGCACAGTTTAACGGTGCTTTGAATCCAATTTTATACATTTTGCAACAGACTTTAGCTTAAAATTATTAAATTGGGGGAGGCATTGGGATTCTTTACTAAAGAAGAATTTTAAGAACCCACTGAGTCTTCACATTTACTGACCTGTAAAGCAGATTCTGCACTCTTACTAATTGTATGTCAAATTTAAAGCAACTTCCAGCACTTTATTTTCGAAATACATATGGCTTATTGAATAATTATACCCTTTTTAAAAGAACTGTTATCAGAATTGCAACAAACAGCACAATATTTTAATAGCTATGCTTCATGTCATCAAAACGTTGTATGTGAATGAAAAATATGTTTGACTTGTAGTTTGATTTCATGGTGAATTATTACATGAGCTGACACTTTCTCATGTAATATGGTACGGTACTTTGCCAGTTCAACACTGCAAATAAATTAGTGTCACAGGTCAAGAGCTGAAAGTGTTTCAGTGATTTACATCAATACTGGAATGAATATAATTTAGCATGCCGGAAATGAAAGCTATGTGGAGCACTCACATATTTACTGCAGCATTAGGTGAAAAACGTTGTGAATAAAGTAACAGTTAAGTGCACTGAATTCATGATTCATGCACTGTTTTATCCAATGTGGGAAGTCCCCAGCTTAGTTCTAGTCACATGCTGAATACTGTTAAAGCCAGAAATGTTTGTGTGGTAATTTTTTTTAAACTATATTACTTTTGACATATCAAATAAAAGCTATGAAGTTATATTCATTTCTCAATTAGGCAGTCAATTATTGTGGGCATTTTGATTTTATTTTCTTGAATCATTTGGGGTAATTTATGTTCAAATTGAGAGATGTCACTAAAAGACAATGGAACAGGTTTTGACTTGATTGTGCCGAGTTTTATCATCAAGTCAGTTTGGATGCAGAGTGAAACTACCTACTACCTTACTCTGGTATCTGTCTATGTGATGCTATTTTCCACATCAAAATTAATTTCGAGGCAGCTTTGTATCGTCAGTTACCTCTCACTAATTGGAGTCAGCCTGTCTAACTGATCATAAAGCCTAAGGTGTTAGCAATTTTGGTGCAAAAATACAATGGTAACGCAAGATCAGGAACTCGCCGTTTTTGAAAATTAACATTACAGTAATCCTTCCCCAAGAAGCAACTAGGTAGCACATTCCACGTGGATTCTTTATGGCACTAACTGTAAACTGTTGGGTACTCTATCTACTTTGGGTACTATTCTGTAAAAATAATAAACTTATACGCAGACTTTGGAAAACCCACACTTCTCAATGTCTCAATTCTATTAAATATATTATTTTGTAGAAGATATGAAAATATTTATCAAAATATTACATATTTTGTAAAGTGCAATGTTTTTGTCTAACGAATTGAGATATGCAGGCTTTTGAAAGTGAACTTTTTTTAAAGAAAGGAACAAGTAATTTTCTATCTTGCTTTATTTAATATGTTATCTAAGTTTTTTGTTTTTGCACTTATCAACCTTAGATGTTGCATTAACATTAGTGGGATGGGGAAGAGAATCTGACAAAAACTCAAACTCTTAATATTGAGTACGTACGATCTAATTTTCACAAATTCTTAAAGCGTATTTGCACATTAAAAATTCAAATATAATACGCAGAATTACGTATTAGGCATTCTCCACATGTAATACAAAGGGGAATCAAAATTTAATCTAGCTTCGTGGCTATCTACAAAATAGCTCGTGTCTGCAATGGACTTTTTTTATGTATTAATTCAGAACTTTGCCAAACGTGTTTGGAAAATTATCCCTTTTTGAAGTGGTTTTTAAGTGTGCAAGGGACTTCACTCCCATGTGGAACAAAACAATTGGACTGGTGAATTCATGCAAGACAAAACCAAAGGGAGGGAGAACAATAAAAAAGGAACCATGCTTGGTTCACCTTTGTCCTGACTATATAACTCATCTGCCTGTTGAACTGTGGCACTGGGGAGTGCACTAGTGGCAGCCCATTGTGAACTGAATAAAGGATGCTCATAGTACTCCTCATCAGAATTGTAAGGCTCTTCGTCGTGAACAGAAACAGAAATGGAGGGGGCTAGGAGTTTGCGCTTCTCCTGAGTGGTGGCAGGCTGATAGCTTGAGCACCTTTGGAGAGGTTTTGCCTTAACCTCAATCCCTACATCTACAAATAGACACAGGGGTAATTCGACAAACAGACACATGTTCACAACAAATACATCAGCGAAGTAAGTGTGATGAAACTAGCCATGAAACAAATACTCAAATCCTCATAAAATAAGTAGATCAGTGCTTACCTAGGAAGACAGCACTGTCAAATTATACATTTAAAAATTCAAGGCCATAAAAAGACAAACAAATACTGACCTCAGCAAAGCTCTAATAGTCATCTAATGTGTAAGCCTATGCTACACACATCTGTATGTGAAGAACAGTGGTGAACTACTGACGCCAAATTTGGAAATACTGTGAACTTTGAGGGTAATAATAGACAGAAGCAGGTTGGTGGTATGAACATTTGCATGTAGAGTGAAGTTCAGTGCAAAGAATCATTAAATGAACCACTTTGGTAGAAAGAATGAGAAGTAATACAGTATAAAGAGTACATTTCTAAAAATCATTCAACACATGAGAGAGACCTGGAGTTTTAACTGCACTAACATTTGAAGGTGGCAGGGTAGCAAGACAGTGTTAATAACACACTTGGGACCCTTGGTTATATAAATAAAGGCACGGGGAAGGGTGCAATTCAGGCTTTAAGGTCCCAATAACATCCCAAATTCACACCTGCCAACAAGGAGACTGACTTGGCAACTTTTTTAAAAAACTTTTCTGGAAACATCCAGCAGGATCACTGTCCAATTAAGGTAGTGAGCTTCTGAGAAGTAGGTTCTGCTTAGGCAGCTCAGGGATCACGAGGACACCCCCAACATGGAAGCATCCATGGAGACTAAATAAAAGGTTAACAGTGGGCCAAGCAGGCAGCCTACTCTGGATGATAATAAAATGTGAGGCTGGATGAACACAGCAGGCCAAGCAGCATCTCAGGAGCACAAAAGCTGACGTTTCGGGCCTAGACCCTTCATCAGAGAGGGGGATGGGGAGAGGGAACTGGAATAAATAGGGAGAGAGGGGGAGGCGGACCGAAGATGGAGAGTAAAGAAGATAGGTGGAGAGAGTATAGGTGGGGAGGTAGGGAGGGGATAGGTCAGTCCAGGGAAGACGGACAGGTCAAGGAGGTGAGATGAGGTTAGTAGGTAGATGGGGGTGCGGCTTGGGGTGGGAGGAAGGGATGGGTGAGAGGAAGAACCGGTTAGGGAGGCAGAGACAGGTTGGACTGGTTTTGGGATGCAGTGGGTGGGGGCGAAGAGCTGGGCTGGTTGTGTGGTGCAGTGGGGGGAGGGGACGAACTGGACTGGTTTAGGGATGCAGTAGGGGAAGGGGAGATTTTGAAACTGGTGAAGTCCACATTGATACCATATGGCTGCAGGATTCCCAGGCGGAATATGAGTTGCTGTTCCTGCAACCTTCGGGTGGCATCATTGTGGCACTGCAGGAGGCCCATGACGGACATGTCATCTAGAGAATGGGAGGGAGAGTGGAAATGGTTTGTGACTGGGAGGTGCAGTTGTTTGTTGCGAACTGAGCGGAGGTGTTCTGCAAAGCGGTCTCCAAGCCTCCGCTTGGTTTCCCCAATGTAGAGGAGGCCGCACCGGGTACAGTGGATGCAGTATACCACATTGGCAGATGTGCAGGTGAACCTCTGCTTAATGTGGAATGTCATCTTGGGGCCTGGGATAGGGGTGAGGGAGGAGGTGTGGGGACAAGTGTAGCATTTCCTGCGGTTGCAGGGGAAGGTGCCGGGTGTGGTGGGGTTGGAGGGCAGTGTGGAGCGAACAAGGGAGTCATGGAGAGAGTGGTCACTCCGGAAAGCAGACAGGGGAGGGGATGGAAAAATGTCTTGGGTGGTGGGGTCGGATTGTAAATGGCGGAAGTGTCGGAGGATGATGCGTTGTATCCGGAGGTTGGTAGGGTGGTGTGTGAGAACGAGGGGGATCCTCTTAGGGCGGTTGTGGCGGGGGCGGGGTGTGAGGGATGTGTTGCGGGAAATACGGGAGACGCGGTCAAGGGCGTTCTCGATCACTGTGGGGGGAAAGTTGCGGTCCTTAAAGAACTTGGACATCTGGGATGTGCGGGAGTGGAATGTCTTATCGTGGGAGCAGATGCGGCGGAGGCGGAGGAATTGGGAATAGGGGATGGAATTTTTGCAGGAGGGTGAGTGGGAGGAGGTGTATTCTAGGTAGCTGTGGGAGTCGGTGGGCTTGAAATGGACATCAGTTACAAGCTGGTTGCCTGAGATGGAGACTGAGAGGTCCAGGAAGGTGAGGGATGTGCCGGAGATGGCCCAGGTGAACTGAAGGTTGGGGTGGAAGGTGTTGGTGAAGTGGATGAACTGTTCGAGCTCCCCCAGCCTACTCTGGATGGCTCCTTTGGGCTGTGATGGACTGCATTCCTTGCCAGCAGTGTTCTTTCTCTTAACATGACTCCACCAGCTCAAACTGCCTCCTGCACAGCCACAGGGATATGTCTAATACTGCGTCTAAGAAATGTCTAATCTAAATGACTGCCCAATTCTGTCTGGCCATTTGCCACTCTGAATACGATTTGATGGGTAATACACTCAAGATTTTGACAGTAGTTCCAGGGTGAGAGATTTCAGTTACATGGATAGGTTGGTGGGGCCTATTGTATCACAAGAAAATGAAGCTTGCGAAAAGATTTCACAGTCATGCTCAAAATCATGAGGGCTCGACTCAGGGTGTGTAAAGAGAATTCAGTCCCATTGGCTGAAAGGTCAAGAGGTGGACAACATTGAGGTGAGGCACATGGCGAAAAAATAATGGTGACACAAGGACAATTCTTACAGAGCAAAAGTTTCAGATCGGAAATGTACAGCCTGAAAGTGCAGCAGAATCATATTCATCTGTGATTTACAGAGGGAGCTGGAAATTCTCTGGAGAAAATTTTAGGACGATGGGGGAAGGGCAGGGGTGTGTGAAGAGCTGAGCTGCTCTTTTGGAAAGCCAAAGAATCTGAAAAGCCAACTGGCCAGTAAATAAGCTGTAACTTCTAGACTGTAATGGATACCTTTCCAGCGCATCATTTACTTGTTAACCTCAAATATTTTACTTTCTACTATAATTTTATGTTTCTTCTACAATGTGAAACTTGAACTTGCCTCTATGAATACTAATTGTTTTCAAGTGTTTTGTGTGTTTTGTTACAGAATTCAAAATCCTACTTAGCAGCACACGAGAAGTACAAATTGTCACAGAGGAATCTTCTAATAGTTGAGTTTCTATTTTGAACGGTGAACAAATTTAACAGCATGGGAGTCAAATTCAGAAATCAGAAACAGGTAGTCTGAAACATTGCCCTATAGTTTAACTCTATTTAATTAAAACCCATTCGGTCGAATTGACTTTTTCTAGCAGGAAAACACATCATAAAAGATAACTGCCTAAAATGCAATTTTGGCAAGATTGCAACAGAGCAGGGCGTGCCTCCCATTCTTTCCGTTTCATTTCTTCTCTCTCATTTTAACAGCAGTATGCAGGGGAACCCGAGTCCTGGAGCAGTGCCAGGGGAACAAGTCCTGGAGCTGTGCGAAGTGGAGCAAATAAGACCATAAGAGAAAGGAGTGGAAGTAAGGCCATTCGGCCCATCGAGTCCACTCCGCCATTTAATCATGGCTGATGGGCATTTCAACTCCACTTCCCCGCACTCTCCCCGTAGCCCTTAATTCCTTGTGAGATCAAGAATTTATCAATCACTACCTTGAAGACATTTAATGTCTCAGCCTCCACTGCGCTCCGTGGCAATGAATTCCACAGGCCCACCACTCTCTGGCTGAAGAAATGTCTCCTTATTTCCGTTTTAAATTTACCCCCTCTAATTCTAAGGCTGTGCACACTGGTCCTAGTCTCCCCGCCTACCGGAAACAACTTTCCAGCGTCCACCCTTAGTTGTCAGATTGGAACACATAACTGTGGATCCAACTTTATCTGTCAGAACACACAAGGATCATTCCGCTGCCGGCCAAAAATGCAACATGGAGCTGGACTTCTGCAGCATGCTCTGGGCAACGGTATTGGTAAGAGACAAATAGAGATCCCTTTGGTATTGTACAATTTTGCAGTGGTTTATCAACAAATAGTTTCTCCCTCAACTGAACTTTGACTATTGTGAAATGTCTTTCCCATAAAGATGAGTACTTTGCTAATTTACACTTACGTGAGGAATAAGAGAATGGTCAAAGAAAGGGTAGGGCCGATCAGGGACAGCATAGGGAACTTGTGCGTGGAGTCGGAGGTGGTAGGGGAAGCCCTAAATGAGTTTTTTGCTTCAGTCTTTACGAAAGAAACGAACTTTGTAGTGAATGAAACCTTTGAAGAGCAGGTGTGCATGCTGGAATGGATAGAGATAGAGGAAGCTGATGTGCTGAAAATTTTGTCAAACATTAAGATTGACAAGTCGCCAGGCCCGGATCAGATTTGTCCTCAGCTGCTTTGGGAAGCAAGAAATGCAATTGC
Source organism: Stegostoma tigrinum (assembly GCF_030684315.1). NCBI lineage: Eukaryota > Metazoa > Chordata > Chondrichthyes > Orectolobiformes > Stegostomatidae > Stegostoma > Stegostoma tigrinum. The sequence continues at coordinate 26,705,414 of NC_081360.1, forward strand.
TTCGCCACTCGCGAAGATCTTTGCATCCTCGCTCTCCACTGGAGTCATACCCGAGGACTGAGAGAGGGAAATGTAATTCCTCTCTTCAAGAAAGGAAATAGGGAAATCCCAGGCAATTACAGACCAGTAAGTCTCACGTCTGTCGTCTGCAAGGTGTTAGAAAGGATTTTGAGGGATAGGATTTATGACCACCTGGAAGACCTTGGCTTGATTAAATGCAGTCAACACGGCTTTGAGGGGAGCAGGTCATGCCTCACAAACCTTATCGAGTTCTTTGAGGATGTGACTAGAAAAGTTGATGAGGGTCGAGCTGTGGATGTGGTGTATATGGACTTCAGCAAGGCATTTGATAAGGTTTCCCATGGTAGGCTCATTCAGAAGGTCAGGAGGAATGGGATACAGGCAAACTTAGCTGTCTGGATACAGAATTGGCTGGCCAACAGAAGACAGTGAGTGGTAGTAGAAGGAAAATATTCTGCCTGGAAGTCAGTGGTGAGTGGTGTTCCACAGGGCTCTGTCCTTGGGCCTCTACTGTTTGTAATTTTTATTAATGACTTGGATGAGGGGATTGAAGGATGGGTCAGCAAGTTTGCAGATGACATGAAGGTGGGAGGTGTCATTGACAGTATAGAGGGCTGTTGTAGGCTGCAGCAGGACATTGACAGGATGCAGAGATGGGCTGAGAGGTGGCAGATGGAGTTCAACCTGGATAAATGCGAGGTGATGCATTTTGGAAGGTCGAATTTGAAAGCTGAGTACAGGATTAAGGATAGGATTCTTGGCAGTGTGGAGGAACAGAGGGATCTTGGTGTGCAGATACATAGATCCCTTAAAATGGCCACCCAAGTGGACAGGGTTGTTAAGAAAGCATATGGTGTTTTGGCTTTCATTAACAGGGGGATTGAGTTTAAGAGTCGTGAGGTCTTGTTGCAGCTCTAAGTCCAGTTCTGGTTGCCCCATTATAGGAAAGATGTGGATGCTTTGGAGAGGGTTCAGAGGAGGTTTACCAGGATGCTGCCTGGACAGGAGGGCTTATCTTATGAAGAGAGGTTGACTAAGATCGGACATTTTTCATTGGAGAAAAGGAGGAGGAGAGGGGACCTAATTGAGGTATACAAGATAATGAGAGGCATAGATAGAGTTGACAGCCAGAGACTATTTCGCAGGGCCGAAAAGGCTGACACGAGAGGTCATAGTTTTAAGCTGGTTGGAGGAAAGTATAGAGGGGATGTCAGAGGCGGGTTCTTTACACAGAGAGTTGTGAGAGCATGGAATGTGTTGCCAGCAGTTGTGGAAGCAAGGTCATTGGGGACATTTAAGAGACTGCTGGACATGCATACGGTCACAGAAATTTGAGGGTGCATACATGAGGATCAATGGTCGGCACAACATCGTGGGCTGAAGGGCCTGTTCTGTGCTGTACTGTTCTATGTTCTATCGCCCCTCAACCTTCTAAACTCTAATGAATACAATCCCAGGATCCTCAGCCGTTCAACGTATGTTAAACCTAACATTCCAGGGATCATCCGTGTGAATCTCCGCTGGACACGCTCCAGCACCAGTATGTCCTTCCTGAGGTGAGGGGCCCAAAATTGGACACAGTATTCTAAATCGGGCCTAACTAGAGCTTTATAAAGTCTCAGAAGCACATCGCTGCTTTTATATTCCAACCCTCTCGAGATAAATGACAACATTACATTCGCTTTCTTAATCAGGAGCTCTACCTGAAAGTTAACTTTTAGAGAATCCTGGGCCAACACTTCCAGATCCCTTTCTACTTCTGCTTTATGAATTTTCTCACTGTTTAGAAAATAGTCCATGCCTGTATTCTTTTTTTCCAAAGTGTAAGACCTCGTGTTTGCTCACGTTGAATTTCATCAGGCATTTCCTGGACCACTCTCCTAAACTGTCTAAATCTTTCTGCAGTTTCCCCACCTCCTCAGTACTACCTGCCTGTCCACCCATCTTCGTATCATCAGCAAACTTTGCCAGAATGCCCCCAGTCCCTTCAACCAGATCATTAATATATAAAGTGCACAGCTGCGGCCCCAACACTGAACCCTGCGGGACACCACTCATCACCGGCTGCCATTCCGAAAAAGAGCCTTTTATCCCATCTCTCTGCCTTCTGCCAGACAGCCAATCCTCAATCCAAGCCAGTAGCTCACCTCGAACACCATGGGCCCTCACCTTACTCAGCAGCCTCCTGTGAGGCACCTTATCAAAGGCCTTTTGGAAGTCTAGATATCCTGGAACAATGCAACTTACTTTGGTGCAGCTGAGTACCAGTGCAGAACGGACTGGGCTCTTGGAACAGAATGGGACAGTTGTTGGACTCAGGCATGGCACAGTTGGTCAGATCATGTACTGAGCTGCTGCTCTTTGAAATTCTTTACCAGACTATCCCGTCAATCCGTTAGCTATGTTACGCTTATCTTAATTTTAATTTATTTTTTAGACACTAAGTAATGTTGCTCCTTTTCTTCTTATTGTTCTTTTGTTTCTAAGATTTGTACCTAGGTAATGGTACCTAAAATGGTGCCATTAAAGGCAACCACTGTAAAAATGTTTCACTGTACTCTTGTACAGTGACAATAAAGGATATTCTATTCTAAGATGCAAAGGAAACAAAACAAAACAACAAAAGGATTTAAAAGAGCTTGCATAGTCTTTCATTCCCTGACAAAAGAACAAAACCTGCAGCTAGCCCTTTTCACACTTGAACTTAACAAAATTAAATGAATCCCCAAATTTATCTTAGAAGGTGATAACTGCATGTTATGTTGATACATTACTCTCAATACAAAAGGAAGTATTCCAAATCACACCCGATTTTAAAAAAAACACAGTATTTTCTCAAGGAAGCTTTGAACTGAAGTGGTTGCACTGTTCTGTTATTGTTTTGCCTTGCACATCCCAGATATTATTGTAATTCAATTACCGCATGGCTAGTTTCATCCACTAATGTAGGTCAAATGCCAACATGTTAATCCTCGCAAACCATCCAAATGTTTCAATGAAAACATGGAAACATTGAAAAATTCAGTGGTTAGAACAAAAAACACATTTTATTTTAAAATTGGATTAGAACTGCTTCTAATCAACAATTTATTCACACTTATGCATAAAAACAAAAATATTTTTCGACAGTCAAAAAGAATTTTTTTTTTGATTTCAGTGCTCAGAGGCATGACCACACTATTCTCTTACCTTTCTCTGCTGGTCCAAAGTGCTCGGATGCTGGAGAAGGTGGTGGGGATGGTGGTAAGTTGGCAGAGTCTTCTACTGCTTAATTAAAAAGAACAAAATGAGAAACAGATGCTTTAGTAGGGAACCAATAATAATTTGAACATCGCTATATAACTTTTCAATCCATGTGATAAAAACTCTTTATAAAGTAAACAGATTTTTATCAGAGCCAGCATAAAACAAGATAGAAAAGTGAAGTTGAAAGGCTGTATCACAAAGTTGAATCTTGTTTTTTGTTGTCATTTGTGGGACACGAACACCGCTAGCTGGCCCGCTTTTACTGCCCGTCCCTAGTTACCCTTGAGAAAGTGGTAGAGAGCTGCCTTCTTGAACCGCTTCTGTCCACCTTGTTGCTGATAGTAAAGTCCCACCAGTGGCAAGGAAAGCAGGGTGAGATCCCACTTTAGCTCTTTGCTGGATGCTTCAATAAACTTTTACCAGAACTGGGGCTCAGTTAAAGATAACAGCCACCCTAGATGGTCAGCAGCACTCTAGCTAGTTGCAACTGGGCTGGAGCATCTCAGTGGCAGGGCATCCTGAGTGACAGGTCAGTGTGGTTGGGTGAAGGTCAGTACCTTGAGGAACCCATTGGATCTTTCCTGGGTCTCCTCATGAGGTGGTGGATAGTGGCCCTCAATTGAACAGTGAATTGAGCATTCAAGTAGCTCAGGTGACTGCGCAGTGGTCAGGTGAATCACTAGATTCCCCATCATTGGGAATACAACTTAGCAGTGGCAAGACATTGGGCTTCCCTACTGAAGCCTCCTTCTACCTTTCAATCAGCGAACAGGGAAAGTTCTGCTCTAATGTGCTGACAAATGGTCATCAATCCAAGATACGAAATTTGTTTTGGTCTCCACACATGCATTTCCAGCATTTCCTGATTTTATGAAGAGAGGTGGTAAGGAACGACATTGACCAATATGTTTGCCAGCAGGCAAGGGAATAACATTGGCGACCTGGATGTTATGCTCCTGCTTAATACTGTAATATTTGTTTGTTTCCTTCTGATGTCTCAAGTTGGGAATACCTCAACAGGAAACCAATGGACATGATTCCAGGCATATCTGGCTAGAAGCGTGGGGTTTTGGGGGGGGGGGTGGGGGGGCGGGGGAGAGAAGGGGGTGGTGGGGTAGCAGGGCTGGGTGCAAAATTATTTTATCTGGAACAGTCCTATCCTGTAAACAAACTGAGTAGTATAATGGCTGTACTGATAACTGAAAATGGTTACATGATCATGGTTCTATCTCCCACATAATTATGCTGGTGTTTAATCAGGAACTTAAATGATGGCACGTTTATCTAATTGTCCTGATTATAAAATATACTCAAAAGTCATGTAATTGTTTAAAATCACCTCGGGGTGGTTAGCAAAGAAAGCAGTTACACAAATACACATTAAATAATTCAAATGTATAGTTTAATTAATGCATATGTTTTATGTTTAAATCTCCCTAGGGAGGATTTTTCTTTCCCCTCCGAGCACAGTGAGTCCATGGAATTCTTTACCACAGAAACCTGTAGAAGCTGAATAGTTAAGTATATTCAAAGCTGAGATGGATAGATTTTTTAATCAGTTAAGGGAAAGAAGGGTTATGGGGAAAAAGGCTGTAAAGTAGAATTTGGATTATCAGACTAATCATGATCTCATTGAATGTTAGAACTGACTTGACAGTTTGAATGGCCTACTTCTAATCCAACATCTTACGGTCTTCATAAATACATAATACATTACAAAATAATCCTTATATTTCAGTTATGATAGACATGAATTTTTGGGAAGAGACAAAATGACAGTGACAACACATTACTTTCCCCAGTACACCAGTAGAAGACAAATTATCTACTAGAAAAGAAGAGCTAATGAGAGTGAGGAGCCCAAGATAATTAACACCAGAAAAAAAGCATAGATATTGAAGAGACTAAAACTTAACAAATCTCAAGACTTAGAGTTGTTTAAGGTGCAGAAGGTGGCCATTCAGCCCATGCTATTCCCAGCAGATCAAAACAGCCAAGTCCACTGCCCTACTCAATTCCTGTAGCCCTGCAAATTTATTCAAATCAAGTGCTTATCTGTGCACTTTTGTCTTTCAGTTCCTTTTCTCAGGTTTTCTGTATCTATCTCTTCGAATTTGTCTTAACTTTGACATCAGTGGAAGTCCCTCAATTCATGGGTGATATCAACTCAGGACAGAGAACTCTTGTCATGGGTATACATTTGGCTAAACAGGCCAATTCCTGACCTCCTGATCTTTGGGCACATGTGCTGTGCAGCCCACGAGGTGTGGGAGCCAAAATGCAGGATTCGTTTTCTTTGCTTTTCTTCTCTGTCACTGCTCTGCCTCATCATTAGGATATTGTCAATCAAACCATGGTTAACTAGACAGATTAAAAATAGCATCAAAACTAAAAGAAAAAACACAATTACTCAGGCACAGGTTCCAGCTCTGAGATCTGAGCAGAATATAAAAAGAAAACAAAGAACGACTAATAATTAATGTGGGGATAAAGTTAGAGAACAAGATAAAGGGAGCCGGCAATATGAAAACAGTTTCCATAAATAAAGAAAAAAGAAGTGATTCTGGAGAACTAATAGTGGGAAATCAGGAGATGACAAATGAATTAAATAATATGTTGTACAAGTCTTCTCTTTCGACAAAACAACTAACATCCCATAAGTAGTGATAAATCAAGTAATGGAGGAGGAGGCTAAGCTCATATAAATTACAGCCACCAGAGAAATGGTGCTGAATGAATATCTGGAGCCACAGACTAGTATGTGCCAAGTTCTTATGGACTTCATCCTAGAGCCTAGAGGAAGTGTCCATAGTTCATTGATGTAATGATTTCCATTTTCCAAAACTGTTGATTTAGAGATGGTCTCTTTCCATTGGAAGGGAATGTAACTGCTTTCATCCAAAATGACGAGATGACAGACAGTGGGAAATTTCAAGCAAGGTAGCTTAACATCTGCCAAAAAGAAAATGTTAAAAACTATTGTAGTGATAGCAAGTCACTTGAATCTGTTCAATGGGGAGATTTGGATGGATAAATCCAAAGGCCAAAGATGTGCAAGTTAGGTGGACTGGCCATGCTAAATTACCCATAATGATCAGGAATGTGTAGGTTAAGTCCGTGAGCCATAGGAAACGCAGGGTTCAAAAGGGGTAGGGGAATGGATCTGGGTGGGATGTTCTGCGGAGGGTTGGTGGGGACTTTTTGGGCCAAATAGCCTGTTTTCATGCTGTGGGGATTCTAATCTATTCTCATATTTCACGACTCTATTGGAGGCCTTTGAGGAAGTAATGTGCTGTGGATAAAGGGGAACGGATGAAGATACTGTAATTGGATTTCCGGAAGGCATCTGACAAAATTGCAACTTCAAATGTTATTACAGAAAGTAAAAATGAATGGTGTAGAGGTAGTGTCTTGGGGTAGATGGAAGATTATCTAACAGGAAGCATAGAGTAGACATATATGGCTCTTTTTCAGGTGAGCAAGTTGTAACAAGTGGTATGCCACAGAGACCAGTGTTGGTACTTCACTATCTATAATTTATCCAAATGGATTCAGATGAAGCTGCAGTTGCCAGGTTTGCTAATTACTTAAATATATTTAGGAAAGTAAGTCTGAAGTTAGCCTGAGGAGATGTCCAGGGATACACAGCAGTTCAATGACTGAACAAAAACATGGAAAATGCAGAATGGGGAAAAAGAATGAAATTGTCCATTTTGGCAAGGATAAGAAAGCATCGTCTAAGTGGAGAGAGATTGCAGAACTGTGGTTCAGTGGGTTCTGGGTATCCTCATGCATTAACTGCAGGCACAGTAAATAATTGGGAAAGCTAATAAAACTAACATTTATCATAATAGGAACTGAACAGAAAAGTAGGCAGGCTATGCTTAAGTTAAACAGGGCACTGGCGAGATGGTCTATTTTTGCTCTTTGTTCATATGTAATGAATGACATAACGGTTACCAGTCTTCATAATTCACAGAAAGCTTTTCCTAGTCATTAATTTCAATGTTATAGTGTTTCAAGGAGAACTTCAGCATGTCTTTGGAACCTTTCCTCTGCCTGTTCCTGAAATAATGGCCATTTTAAGAAATACAGAACAGGACATCCAGGTAACAGCATCAAGTTCATTGAATTTGATTTTTTAAGCAAGTTGTCTGATTGATTGTGACACTGGCTTCATGAAGGATGCACACATTTGTTCAATAGCACTCCCACATTGAATCCGAAGCATGTAGAAAAGTATTGCTGAAAAAATTAGTCTAGCTCTTTTACGAGTTGCTAATACACCATCCTGGTGTTGCTGCGATACAGGAGTGTAGTGACAGCAACTGCAACTGACTCCAGGTCTTTCTATGACAAATACTGATTCTGTAGTTTGAAGTGGTGTTGGCATAGCTGATCAACACCATCGGCAGCTACCAAGAAAAGTGTTCGACATATACTAGAGTTTGCCTTTCAACATTAAAGGACGTCAAATGTTTTTTCCTGACCAGGAGTAGGTGGACATGAGTACTGATTTGACACCATTCAAGGACAAGCCAAATTTGTCGTATGCAAAATTGAAGAGATTGAGAGTGGTCCTCATGTTGGGTTCAGTAACTAATGGCATTGCAGTACATTGCAGATTGTTAACTTGGACAAATTAGCTTTGGCATGAAAACAAGCAAGGTCAAAATGATTTCCATCTAGACAGTTTTTGAACTGACAGCACAGTCATAGAGATACACAGAACAGAAAAGGAACCTTCGGTTCATGTCGGCCAGCTATCCTATACAAATCTAGCCCCATTTGGCCCGTATCACTCTAAACCCCTCCTACTTATGTACTCATCCAGATGGCTTTTAAATGCTGTTATTGGACTAGCCTCCACCACCTCTTCTGGCAGCTCATTCCATACACACACCACCCTCTGCATGATAAAAACTGTCCCTTATATCCCTTTTAAATCTTTTCCCCCTCTCACCTTAAATCTTTGCCCTCCAATTTTGGATTCCCCCACCCTGGTGAAAAGATCTTGGCTGTTTACCCTAACTATGCTATTCATTATTTTATAAACCTCAATCAGGTCACCCCTCAGCCTCCAACGCTCCAGGGAAAATAGCCCCAGTCTATTCAGCCTCTCCCTTTAGCTCAAAACCTGGCTATGCCCTTTTTGAACCCTTCCCAGTTTCAAAACATCCTTCCTATAGCAGGGAGGCCAGAATTGCACACAATATTCCAATAGCAGCTTAGCCAAAGTCTTGTACAGCCACAATATGACCTCCCAAATTGGATACTCAATGCACGGGTCAATAAAAGAAAGCACACCAAACACCTTCTTCACTACCTATCCACCTGTGACTCCACTTTCAAGGGACTATGAACCTGCACTCCAAGGTCTCTTTGTTCAGTAACACTTCCCAGGGCCTTACCATTAACGTCATGCCCTGATGTGCCTTTCTAAAATGCAGCCCCTCACATTTATCTAAATTAAACTCCATCTGCCACTCCTCAGCCCATTGGTGCACCTGATCAAGGTCCTGTTATACACCGAGATAATCTCAAACAAACTTGTATACCTTTAACAAACCTCCCCACAATCTATTCTGTGCTAAGGCAGACAATCCCAGCCTTTTCTAATGTAATCACCATATTCCAGAACAGAACTATTGTGGAAAATATCCTCTATACCGTCTCAATGATATTCACATCCTTCTTGTAGTGATCAAAACTGGACACAAAACTTCACCTGAGGTCTAATCAGTGCATTATAAAGTTAAGCATAACTTCTCTGCTTCTGTATTCAATGTTTTTAGGCATGAAGCTTGAAAACAGACAAGTTTTGTGAAGCTCTCGCACAGTAGATCCTATCACCTTCCAAAGTCAATATGTCCATCCAGGTTCCTCTCCTTGTGCACACTTTAGAAGTATATTGTTTACTCAGTATTATCTCTGCTTATCCCTTCTGTCAAAAAGCATTTCTTCGCGCTTCTCCTAGTTGAATTTCCTGTTACTTGTCTACCCATTCTGATATTCTGTACCCTGTTGCAGGCAATTCACGCCATGCTCATTGTTGTCTACTTCATTAAATTTAGTATTATTTGCAAAGATTAAAATTTTCCTCATTATTCAAAGATCCAAGTCATTCAATACTGCAAAAAGGAAGCAGTGGCCTTAGCACTAACCTTTGGGGAGCTCAATTAGCAATCTTCAGTTTGAAAAATGAACACCTACCACAACTCTGAAATTTTTTGAAGAAGGGTCCCGAACTGAAATGTTGGCTTTCCTGCTCCTCAGATGCTGCTTGGCCTGCTGTGTTCATCCAGCTTCACACCGTTTTATCTACCACAACTTGCTGTATTGTCATGAAGATTTTTTTTAATCCAATAGCCAGTTGGCCCTCTTATTTCATGAGACTCAATTTGGTTATGCAGCCTTTTCTTCCTGCTTTACTGTTTTATACTTATGTTAGGCCTTCCTCAAATCCATACAGACAACAAATCGCCACAATCTCTTCTTCAACTTGCTGTTACTGCAACACTAAAATCATTCAGATTGGACAGGCATGACCAGCTTTTCCCAAATCCATGCTGCTTCTCCTGTATCAACTCAAAACCTCGCCAAGAACCTGTTCATAATTTTCCTCTCCAAAATCATTCCCACCACACATTTCATTACACAGCCTGAAACAGAAGTAAACTGAAGAGAGTGCAACACTATACTGATTCATTGTTATGCACTGCTCATCGTGTCATTCTACTTTACCTCATTTCTTTAAAAAAAAACGATTTTAATGTTTCTTCTAACAGATCAGGATATCAATGCTTTCATGAAGATTTCCTTGAAACTTGTGGCTGTTATTTTGGTTTGTGGGTTGACTCTTCTTACCAATTTACCACCTGTAAACTCTTAGGACTACGTCAACTTGCTTAAACCTGGAGGAACCATAGCCCTGCATTCCACACCTATAACATTGCTCAGAGTCAACAAACGGCCGCCAAACCAATACTGAAGTGGCTGCAACTCAGAGCTAAATGAAGCATTGTGAAATAGAGAGATGTAAAAGGACGGCAATATTTGCCACTTCCAGCCACTATTCTCCAGTAATACAAGGTTAGTGAGAAATGAGATTGACGATATGCATATTTGTGGAAGATTTTTGTTAAGAATTCAAGGATATGAATATGCTCTGTTTCAGTGAAACCTGGCCAAGTTCAGACATTGCAGACAGACTTATTTGTGTTGATAGATTTGATCTATTATGCCAAGCTAAGTCTACTATTGCAAAAAAACAAATACTGGGGGGCGTTGGTCTCTCTGCACATATGCAAACAAATGATGGTACTGAAATTTCCACATTAAGGACCATTTTTGCTCAATTTCTCAAACCTATATTCCCAATTTTTCTATGTATAAAACTAAGACTGATATGTGCAATACTTGTAGGCTGGAACTGAAATTCAATATGACAACTGCGATACCGAAATAATTAGCATACTAATGGATTTAATTGGATTGCAGTGTCCTAATATTTCATAATTTTAAAATACATTTACAACAATATTCATTCCCCACTTTCTGCATTTTCCATTTTCTTTCCACCTTTCTGTTTCTTCATCTCTCATAACTGCTTTCTCCCTGTTCACTTTTTCACTATTGCCTCATCCTCACAGACATATTTATGATGTTACATTGTCTAGGCAGTTGATTTTGAAAGGACTGCAGGCTTTCAATAGTTTAACTGAGAAAATCCTTTTATGGAATAACGAAATTGCTGAACAAAGGGTATATACAATAACATGCTGTGCACAATTGTAAGTATATCAGCTTTCTCAAATCTTCCTTTAAAACCCTATCTATCTCCAGCACTCTTTACTACTTCCTTGTTTCTCATATAGTTGTCGATTTTATGCAACGTGATTGTTTTTCTTGGGAGTGACATTACTTTCTGAATTTTGGTAAGGATATTATGGTAAGTGGTGTAGTAACATATGGAAAATGGGCTTCAATGCTAGGGGTCTTGTGGATTTTTATCCTGTACCTGTTCATTTTATTTTTTAAAAAATTTTTTTCTTGCCTCTGATTGCAGAGGATGATATCATGGATGGTAGGAGAATCGATTCGTTTAATGGGTCCTGTATTTACTACAGTTCAGAAGGATGAGTGGCGGGTCTGGTTTAAATGCAAGATTCTAAGTGAGCTGGAGAGACCAGATGCATGGAGGATGTTTTCTGCGGTTGAGGAGCCTGGAACCAGGGTGACAGTTTCAGGACACGGGATGGGCCGTTTAAGACGGAGACGAGGAAGCTTCAGTCAGAGGGTGGTCAATGGCGGAATTATCTAATAGAGAAGTTGGTGCAGGCCACGTCATTGAATAGATTGAAGAAAGTGATGTTGTTTAAGATTGTATAGACTTGAGGTGGTATGGCATTGAGACAGCCATGATCATATTGAATGGTGGTGCAGGCTTGAACTACCAAATGGCCTATACCTGGTCATAGCTTCTATACTTTACATTAAACACAGTGAAATAGTTTTAAACATATTTGATCAGAGGCAGATTTTTGTGTTGTGATTTTGCTCCTTCATTATTAACTGTTCATTTTTGTGGATTTTACATGAATAATCAAAGTACTTAGAATCCCTACAGCGTGGAAGGAGGCCATTTGGCCCATCAAGTCTAAACTGACCCTCAGAGCAGCATCCCACCCAGACATCCCCATCCCTGTAAATCCACATTTACCATGTATAATCCATCTAGCCTACACACTTCTGGTGTCTGAATTAGTACACCCAATCCATCTAACTTGTACATCTTTAGACTGTGAGGGTGGGGTGGGGGGGGGGGGGGGTGGGGAAACAAGAGCACTCAGAGGAAACCCACGCAGACACAGGGAGAACACGCAATCTCCACACAGACAATCGCCCAAGGCTGGAATTGAACGTGGGCCTTGGTGCTGTGAGGTAGCAGTGCTAGCCACTGAGCCACTCCAACTGCAATTAATTTTTCATTGTCTATTCAGAAATTAAAACAGTTGCCAGGATTTCCTTACACTCTTGAGTAACAGTCCAACATTTTGTGTTTGAAAGTGCCTGATTTTGTGTTTGAAAGATGTACTAGATATAGTAGCTACCATTTTCATAATCTCTCAGATTTGACAATGGTCACAGGGGATCGCAGTTTAGCACATGTAACACTTTTATTCAAGAAAGGAGGCAGAGAGGGGTCTGAGAAATACAGTTCAGTTAGCCAGAATTCTGTCATTAGGAAAATGCCAACAATTTGATCAGGAAAACTGATTTATGGTTTTACAAAAGGGAAATAGCATTTGGCAAATATATTGAAAATCTTACAAATGTAACTAGTAAAACAAAATTGAAGGAGAGACATTAGATAGCATATATTTGGATTTCCCAAAGCAATTTAATAAGGTGCCATAGAAAGGGCTAATTTACAAGATAAGGGGTGCACGGAATTGGAATTAAGCATGGTTAGGGGATTAGCTAACAGACAAGAAGTAGATGTTATGGATGAATGCAGCATTTTTGAGTCGAAAAGCTTTAAGTGATAGTGCTGCAAGAATCAGTGTGTGGCCTCACATATTTACAAGTTACATTATTCTTAGATGGAGACCAAGAATAATCTAGGATGCTGACAATACAAAGTCAAGTAGGGGCGAAAACTGTGAGGACAACACAAAGACTTCAAAGAAAAATGGACAGGTTAAGTGAATGGGAAACAGTTGGCAGTATAATATGCATAAGTCTGAGGGTTATTTATTTTAGTTCTAAGAATTAAAAAAGCAGACTAATTTTTAAAAAGTATTAATTTTTAATCATTGATGTTCAAAGTGACTTGGGTGTACTTATGGACCCATGGATAATGTTAATATACAGATACAACAAATAATTAGGAAAGCAAGTGTCACGTTGGCCTTTGTTGCAAGAATAAAAAACAAGCATGTCTTGCTACCATTTTACAGATCTTCTCTAAGACCATTCTTGTGAAAATTTGGTCTCCATTCATAAAGAAGACAAACTTACATTAGAGGCAATGCAATAATGTTTCATTAAATTGGTTGCTAGGATGAGCAAGTTATCCTATTGAGAGACTGAGTAACCTGTTCCTATAATCTCAAAATTGCAGAGCGTATGACAGATGATATCATTTAAATATTCAAGATTCTGAAGGCACTCGACAAGGTGGACTCGGCGATTGTTTGCACTGGCTTAGGAAACTAGAACATAGGCACAGTCTCAGGGTAAGAGGCCAATCATTTTGGACTGAGATAAGGAACTTTTTTTAATCTCAATTATGAACGTTTGGCAATATCTATCTCAGGGGGTTGTGGATGGTCCAATCATTGAGTCTATTTAAGAATGGGATTGATTTTTAGAATTAAACAAAAACAGTAGTGTGCTGGAAAGCGGAGCTGAAGTAGAAGATTAATTGCAACGTTATTGTGTAATGGAGCAGGCTAGAGAGTCCACATGGTTACTCCTGCTCCTAGTTCCTAAATTCTTGTATTCCTATACAGCCTAGGGATTCCAACTCATTTCCAAGTACCAACCAATTGTTCAGCGTGGCTACTGACCATCTTGTGCTTCCTCCCAAACCTCTTCCCAGATTCTGCCGGCAACTAAGTTAACCTACTTTAAACTTATTTTGTGCTGTGTTGTAACAGCTTTCAAAACAAGATTCAGCATCATCACCAGGTCAAATCAAAAGTAAAAAGATGATTCAATCTTCTCTCTTGATGAAATTATTTACAGTTTTAAGGCACGGGAAGAGGTTTCCAAGTTCCTATTTTCAACAAAGCATCGTCACTGTCTCATTATAAATGACATTATCATGAATATAGCTTCTGTACCTGAAGTCTGCTCTCTTGGTACATTGTCTTTCACTTGTTCTCCTTTCAGTACTGCCACTGCCTCAGCTGTGACCTCCTGTACAATCCTGGCAGAGATCACTTCTGCTGAACAGATATGAGGAAAGTTAGTTTGTGAATGTGATCAAGTTTGTTTCGACACTTACAAAGTAGCGTTGATAAGTCAAAGTAAATTTAATTCAATTGACCAAATAAGATCAGAAGAATTAGATGCACAAGTTGGGCACTGAATCAATTAAGCCCACTCTGCCAATAACATAATCTGATATTGGCCTTAACTTCTCTTCCCTTTCAAGCTCTTCCTGCTACTGGAGTTGAATGCAGAACAATCTGCTCTCTGAATTTGCCTTTTGACAAGAATGTGTTTATGGGATGCTAATACATTGGAACAATTGATTTGTAATAGTAACTATCACTAGTTTTATTCTATTAAGTTATATAACCTTATACTATTAAGTTTTCCAATCGATTTAAGTTATTCCAATTCCTTCCTTCCCTCAGTTGCATTTAAGTATTGTGGATGAATGAAGTGTGCTTTTCTAAAAACACAGTAGTTTGACAAACCAAATTGTATCTGGAACATAACACCTTACATGTACCTTTAAATTAAAAGTTACAGTCGAGACTATCTTCTGAATATGTTGAGGGGGTTTGGTCTGATCCATAATACCTGTCTATTCATGTTCAAACATTTGACAAGAACAATTTGTACAGATTTCAGATGGTGATGATAACTTGATAAAGCAATAAGGACAGACTAGATAGGTTTGTAAATTTTTCTTTACAGCAGGGAAAATTGAGGGTGTGAACTGTGTGAGTGAGGTGTATAAGATTATGAGGGGTATGGACAGTGTAAAAAGACAGAAGTTCTCCTTTGCTGAGGGGGCAATTACCTGAGGGCATAGTTTTGGGGTAAGGGGCAGGAGATTCACGGGTGATTGGGAGGGGAGAAAAAAAGTATTCACTCAGCGGCTGGTGGGAATCTGGAAATGCACTGCCTGGGAAGGCAGAGGATGCTTTTGATGTTATCATGAAATGCAAATATGCTCGATTTAGGGCTGTGGCAAGGATTTTTTGATGGGTATAAGGAGTCCAGGTACACGCTCAGAGTGGCAGCATGAAAGACTGTGTGTGCCGTATGCTGCGATTATTATCCGGGTCAGTAGGAGAGAAACTGCACAATTATGAAATTTGCAAATGGAGTCCATGGAACCAGGACTGGTGTGAAAACCAGACGCATTTGATCCAGGACAGCTGTGGAAGGCAAGGCAACTGCCAGGATTAAGAGTTACGTGGTCAGCTGGAGGTAGAAGTTCATCATGAAAAAGGTGCTGCTGTTGCAGACTCTCAGCAGTTAGGATTCAGCAACAGCCACCAACACTTAAGACTTGGCTAACGTGTTGCAGTTAGAACTTCAGAAATGCCCTGGAAACTCAGAAAAAAGCCTCTAAACCATTAATTGTTTACAGCAGTTGCGGATGAGGAAGATACTCACTGCTTGGTGTAGCCGCAAGAGAAACTCAGGCTAAATGAGTAAAGTTAGCTGTCTGCAGGAAAGTTAGAAATGTTCCTACGACTTGGTGCTGAAAGGCAGTTTGCAGAATTTACAGCAGCATAATCCCAGGAAAGAAGAGTGAACAACCAGGAAGTGAATAGTCATTGAGGTAGTCCATGGTGGAGCAGCTTATGAGGAATTTCAAAGGAGTTACCTCAACTGCTTGAATAGATGTGTGGGATGCAGAGTGAATCCAACAGTGTAGGGTCAATTCCCATAACAGCTGAGCTCAACATAAAGTCCTTGCCTTCTCAACATCGCCTATTGCCTGAAGCATGGTAACCCTCATGTTAAATTCATGAACCTCTGTGATTATGACAATTTTCACTTCATTACACCCATATTTATTCATGTTAATTCTGTATTTCTAGAGCAGCTGTTATATATGTATATAGTACTCTTCTAAATTTATACAGTAAAGCTTATCACTGTTCATTCCAAACTACAAATAGAAAACAAAGCCACAAGAGTACAAATATCTGGAATCTCAAACTCGACAACTTCTAAAACAGTAATAATATCTAACAAACCATAACACAAATTTGACAGCCTGGTCTGGGGATCCAAACAATGTTCGACAAGTTATAAATAATTTGTTCCCTTTTAAACTCTTAATAAAAAGGAACCTAAACATAATCGACAAACTTCTCACGGAATTTAAATCTACCTAATTGAAGAAATACCTTCTCTACAAGATATGTTGTCTTATGGAGGGCTGTGAAAATAAATGTTCGCTGATTGTAAAGAAGACATTTCTCATTTAACGCTATTTCCTATTTTTGCCACTTTGAGGTTTTCCTAAACTGTCACCAATGAACTCTGTCTGAATGTGGGACACACAAAGGTACATTTAGACAATTTTCTGACCAACATTTCCTCTCTCGCTCCTCTTGGCAATTATCTAGTTTTTGTCCAGTATGTTTGTATTAGAATAGGCAAGAACACAAAAACGGTGCAGTGAAGCAAAAGCATCTCTTCACTGATATGAAAACGAACATCAAACCATTAGCAAACAAGCTCTATGTTGTAACTACGGTCAAACAGTTAATGTCAATTTGTTTTACAGAATGATGAATTACACTCTACCTTCTCTGGTGATACCAATTCAAACTTGCTGCTGTATGTTATTTTGAAGCAGAAAGCATTCGATTGGGCCAAGCAGTGAATTAAGAGCATTATTCACCCCCTTTTCTGCCC
Organism: Stegostoma tigrinum; assembly: GCF_030684315.1. Lineage (NCBI taxonomy): Eukaryota > Metazoa > Chordata > Chondrichthyes > Orectolobiformes > Stegostomatidae > Stegostoma > Stegostoma tigrinum. The sequence goes on from NC_081360.1 coordinate 26,722,301, forward strand.
CCCACCATGGGGTTCAATCAAAGTTCAAGAGTGGAAAGGAATGAAGTCATGAGAACTAACAGCAGTCCAGAATGAAAAGAGAAAGATCATTGTGGGCATTAGAGGCAAATCTGACATTTATTACCTATCCTCATAATGGAGTTATTTGTTAGGTTATTTAAGAGGACAGTTAGTGGGGATTAGTCACATATTGATCAGACCAGCTAAGCGAAGCAGGTTCTGTCCTTTATGAACAAGTTGCTTTTTAATGACATTTTGACAACTTGATAGTCATTTTTATGTGCTAGTAAAGTACTTCTGTGCATTAAGCTGATGCCAGCTTTTTAGTCACAGATTTTTAACAATATACCGAACTACAAGTAGGATTTGAACTGCCTGCTACGAATGACCAGTCCAGACATAGGACAGACTTCAATGCCTATTCTGAAGCTACTGTAGAGGTGGAAGATACGGCATTTAATCGCATGGCCATGGTGCTGGGTTGGGACTCCTTCACCTTCTTGCCTCTGCCCGAGGTCTACCTGTCCACGTGCTAGTTGAGGACTTTATGTGGGCAACTGATGGTCGGAAGCCCTGAGAGTAGTTACTGAAGTGTCTCATGGCACTTCCCCTTTGAAAGCAATGTGGGGCTCCTGCTGATTCGTCAGGCAGTGGGTGGCAACGCCATTGCATTCTGTCCAAAAATGTTACACTACCACACATCTATGTGAACTAAGAGGTTCAGTCAGTTTCAGACCAACTGTATTTGCCTGTATGCTAATTTTAAGAACATAAATTAAAATGCAAAATTAACATTAGTACATAAAAGAATTGGACTTTTCATTCATTAACAGAGCGACTAATATTTAGTTTCCACACTAAAATCAGAGGCTAACTGTTAAAGTCTGACATTGTTAGATAAAGATGATGAGATATAAACCGGGAGAAAATTCTGAATGTCCAATCAGAATTCATTTCAGCTACAATCAGGGCTATTTTTAAAAATACAACATAATGGAAAATACAATAGGAAAAGTTAAAAAAAGCTGTACTGGACAATTGAATTTGCCTGTCTTCGATAGCATTAATCCTTCAGGTTACATACAATAAATCAGCCTGATCTTTCAGTCTATTTTCCATAAACAGGTCATAGAGAACAGACGCAAGATTACATTCAGCATTTCAGCTGCATCATGAAACCATATTGCCTACTTGCAGATGTGTAGTTTTGACTACCAGTAAATCAAATACACACCAGTTTATGAGATGTATGACATTCCTAAGTTATAACTACAAAACACACATTATAAAGATACATTACTACAATGCAGTGTTTCAACAAAAAAAGGCCAAAAATTTGCAAGGATCTGGGTCACCAAAATGTACTTGAGGGGCTGGATATATAACTTAAATTTATGCTCCCATTTTGCTCACACTAACAGCCCTTGATGTTTACTTTGTTAGTGAATATGTTTAATGTTCCATTCTGAATCATCAGAAAATTCAAACAGGACCAATGAACAAATAATTGCCTGGACTTTGATGTGAACAGTTAATGTCTCATTCATGGTACCATCAGGTCCACATCTGCATTCTTCTCATTTAACTTGTTGTGCCAAAGAGACATTCTTCATAGACATGATTTACAAAATAGTTTCCATGGCCCGTTATTTTGTAATATAGCCTCTCCAACACCTTCAACTCTATCACCATCTCAGTCTTGAGATTGCATGTGAAACATCAATTCATTATTAAGCTAGATCATCCTTCAAATGAACACAGAAAATGTTGATTATATCCAACTTTTTTCAGCTAAGTTACATACATTGTTGACATAGATGCTATCCTGGCTTCAATCCAAGGCTGAACAAACTTACGTAAATTGTCAGCATCCTAACTGATGCCAAGTTGAACATTATATCTCATGATCTTATCCACAGAAAAGAGTTTGTACTTCTGTCTTTGCAAAATTGGCCTTCATTTTTATGTCATCCTAACAGCTCTGAAGACTAAAAACTTCGAGTAATGCCCCCAGTCACCATGTTTCCGAACTTTTCCATGATAACGGCCTGAAATTTATCCTTCAGAAATTTCTGTCATGCAGCACTTACATTATCTTCAAAGTATATTATGAACATCAATTCTATACATCTCTGAACATGCAAAGGAAAGACGCTCTGCCTGTTCTAAAGCCAGTAATATATCAGTAACAATTTGTGGATGTAACATGAAAAAAGTAAGATCCTGAATTAATTTTAAAATTTGAGCAACGTATCAACTCTTTTCACCATGAACATAATGGAAGCAAGATAATCTTACCTTCTGGTGCAGGAATTGGTTTAGTGTCAAAACTTCTTCCAGATGCTACAAGAAGAAAATTAGAACAGAGTCAACGGATAAAGGTTGAGTTCAAGGCACATGAATACCACCTTGATAAGATTAAATGTTACAAATCCAATGCTATTTTGAAGAATTTCTATTTTGGTACAGTGAAATACAAGAGATCCATCCCGTAAAAATACAAAGTTATTCTGGAGCATATTTTCCAAGAACTTCTCTTCCTCTGAGAGTTATTATATTTCTCACTATTCCAGTCGCCATTTTATTCACAACACATTGAAATCTAAAAGGTCACAACACATACATACATGTATTACCAGTCAAGTCAAAAATGAACTAGCTAACTTTTTACAGTTTAGCATATTTTTTGACCCATTGCAAGCATTGCATGGAAGATTTTGTGGCATAAGCAAAGATAAGCAAGCAGTGACCCAGATTTGCACATTGTAACGAAATAAGTAAACTACAATGAAATGCATGTTTGCACCTCACCCAGTACATTTATCAGGTAACCTGTAGTAGCTTCTAAATGCTAAGTTAGGTACTACATGATTTTAATGCTAACTCATCTTTTTATTGCCTGGTCTTTTCTTTCAACAGTTGCAGATATACAACAGAAATGTACAGCAGATGCTTGATCGTTGATAACTCATAGGCGCACATTTACTAGTTGTTGAAACCGTGTCACAAATAGAGAGAAAGATAATCTAATCATAAGATAAATACAGGTGATGATCCTGAATGCAAGAATGATGATGGACACTGACCCATTATTTCTTAAATAATATCAAGATTTTCACCTATGTATACAGAAGGACAGCTCATCAAGGATGAGAAAGACAAATTTGACAAAGTATAACAGGAAAAGTTAAAACTGACAATTGCAGCCTTAAAAAGTTTCAAACTCAGGAGCATCTCAGGAGCACAAAACCTGACGTTTCGGGCCTAGACCCTTCATCAGAGAGGGAGATGGGGTGAGGGTTCTGGAATAAATAGGGAGAGAGGGGGAGGCGGACCAAAGATGGAGAGAAAAGAAGATAGGTGGAGAGGAGAGTATAGGTGAGGAGGTAGGGAGGGGATAGGTCAGTCCAGGGAAGACGAACAGGTCAAAGCGGCGGGATGAGGTGGTAGGTAGGAAATGGAGGTGTGGCTTGAGTTGGGAGGAAGGGATGGGTGAGATGAAGAACAGGTTAGGGAAGCGGAGACAGGCTGGTCTGGTTTTGGGATGCTGTGGGGGGTGGGGAAGAACTGGGCTGGTTTTGGGATGCAGTGGGGGGAGGGGAGATTTTGAAGCTTGTGAAGTCTACATTGATACCATTGGGCTGCAGGGTTCCCAAGCAGAAAAGGAGTTGCTGTTCCTGCAACCTTCGGGTGGCATCATTGTGGCACTGCAGGAGGCCCGTCTGAGGAATGGGAGGGGGAGTTAAAATGGTTCGCGACTGGGAGGTGCTCCCAGGATGAGACATTCCAATCCCACACATCCCAGATGCCCACTTTCTTCGAGGACCGCAACTTTCCCCCCACAATGGTCGAGAACGCCCTTGACCGCATCTCCCGCAAAACATCTCTCACACCCCACCCCAACCACAACTGCCCTCAGAGGATCCTCCTCGTTCTCACATACGTTGTATCCAGAGGTTGGTGGGGTGGTATGTGAGAACGAGGGGGATCCTCTGGGGGTGGTTGTGGCAGGGGTGCGGTCAAGGGTGTTCTCGACCATTGCAGGGGGAAATTTGCGGTCCTCAAAGAAAGTGGGCATCTGGGATGTGTGGGAGTGGAATGCCTCATCCTGGGAGCACCTCCCAGTCGCGAAACATTTTAACTCCCGCTCCCATTCCTCAGACGACATGTCCATCACGGGCCTCCTGCAGTGCCACAATGATGTCACCCGAAGGTTGCAAGAACAGCAACTCATTTTCCGCTTGGGAACCGTGCAGCCCAATGGTATCAATGTGGACTTCACAAGCTTCAAAATCTCCCCTTCCCCCACTGCTTCCCAAAACCAGCCCAGTTCTTCCCCTCCCCCCACAGTATCCCAAAACCAGACCAGCCTGTCTCCGCTTCCCTAACCTGTTCTTCCTCTCACCCATCCCTTCCTCCCACCTCAAGCCGCACCTCCATTTCCTACCTACCACCTCATCCCACCTCCTTGACCTGTCCGTCTTCCCTGGACTGATCTATACCCTCCCTACCTCCTCACCTATACTCTCCTCTCTACCTATCTTCTTTACTCTCCATCTTTGGTCCACCTCCCCCTCTCTCCCTATTTATTCCAGTTCCCTCTCCCCATTCCCCTCTCTGATGAAAGTTCTAGGCCCAAAACGTCAGCTTTTGTGCTCCTGAGATGCTGCTCGGCCTGCTGTGTTCATCCAGCTCCACACTTTGTTATCCTATCCACGCCTTTCCTATTTACATACTTACCTCAGTGGCTTTTACAAGTTGTAACTATGTCCACATTCATCACTTCCTCAGGAAGTTCACACTACACACAAACTACCCTCTGTACAAAAATTTGTTCCTTATATCTTCAAATTTCTCTGCTTTCAACCTAAAAATATGCCCTCTATTCTCGAAATCACCCATCTTGGGAAAAGACACCCACATTAACCTTATCTATAACTTATCTATAGCCTTATCAAACTCAGCCCTCCAGTGAAAGATGTCCCAGCCTATCCAGCCTTTCTCTTTAACTTAAACATTCCATAGCTGGCAACATCCTGGTGAATCTCTTCTGAATCCTCTCCAGCTTAATAATATCATTACTATAACAGAACAGCCAGAACTGGACATAGTACTCCAGAAGAGACCTCACTAATGTCTAGTATAACCAAAACGTGACTTCCTAATCCCTCTCCTGAAAGGTCTCAGCAATGAAGGCAAATGTGATAAATGCATTTTTAACCACCCTGTCTATATATGTGATGCAAACTTCAAAGAATCATGTGCCTGAACCCTTAGGTTCCTCTGTTCTCAACCACTACCCAAGGCTGCACCATCAACTGTATAAAGTCTTGCCACTGCTTGGTGTACTAAAATGCAATAGCTCGCATTTATCCAAATTGAACTTCATCTGCCATTTTCAGCCCACTGGCCCATTTGATCAAGGGCCCTTGGTAACTTTAGAAAACCTTCTTGTCTACAATGCCACCAATTTTGATGTCATCTACAAACTTACTAACCATGCCTTCTATATTCTCATCCAGATCATTTTTATATAAATGACAAAAAAAATCTTGAGGATACATCCGAAAACAAGATTCAAAACTTTTTTTTGAAACTAGAGATTGGCAAAAGAAAGATTTTAATAAGATAAAAACAAATCACATTCAACGTGTGCATCTGAAAAACAGAATCTACATCAAGCTGGCTACATTAAATTTGACCTGTTGTAACTTTGCATAAAGAATGTTGATCATTCTTTTGCAGACATCCCCAATTATGCTGAAAATAATTTATACATTACACCTTAAGAATAATAACTCAATTTATGAACTATAAGCAGAAGTATACAAGATATTGATCTATTTGTCTATTCATCATCAAATTAAGTGTGTGTATTAATAAACAGCAAACTCAGCAGTTTATTAAGCTGTATCCATTTAACTACTGTTGTAAAAGTAACAGAGGTTAGTAGCTGTATAAGGACACATCTTGTGTTGTATCCTTCACAGCAAAGAACAGGTTTGCTTCTGCACACTGTGACACAAGCTGTGCGATATATGTATTTTTTAATATAATTTATTTTAGAGTTTGCATTTTTAATTAGTGGCATGGGGTTTTGGTCTGTGGGTATGAAGGGGTATAATGATTAATGTGTCAGCACTTCTAGAGCCTTTTTAATTAAAAATAAACAACAGTATGAGCAAGGGACTTCCTGGAGTGCTAAATGTATTTGCTTGTATTGGGAAAGTTTTTAACTAAAGAACAGAGGAAACATTGAAGAACATTTGCTTGTTTTTGGTTAGATGAATCAGCAATTGACTTTTTTTTGCTCAGCAGAAACAACATCTTGGAAAGCTTTTTATTTAAGTTGCAGATTTTCTGGTTCAGGTCTGATAGATGAAACACTTTCTCCTGGAGGAGGGAGTTATTGCAGAACAGTTGGGCAATAGGTTGCTTCATTGTAGGCGTTTTAGTTTGAAAGTGCCAGACTAGAGTGTTTGGTTAGAACCTGAAATGTGATGTTCATAAGATGAGAAAGTTTAAGCTCAGTTGTGCGAATATTCAAGAAAGAGTCTGTCAAGCTCCCAAGGTAGGGAAATGAAAGTAACAATTAAGTCAAACCTATTGACGTGATAAGAGAAGAAAACCTTCTCTGATGTTTGAGTTCTGTAAAATGATGCTGTTGAGATCGACAGAATGTTATATTTTTACTGCATTTTGAAACTTTTCAAATTGTGCTATGCTTAGTAGTTTGGTTTATCCTAATTTTGCTTTTGTGCAATAAACTTCTGTTTCATTGTTACATCAAAATCTGCAGCATTGTGCAGTTTAGCTTCATTAAAAAGCCATTTTGATAAATGGAAATCAAGAAAAAAATGATTTATCAAGTCGGATTTCAGTCTATGAGATAACAAGGCATAGAGCTAGATGAACAGAACAGGCCAGGCTGCATCAGAGGAGCAGGAAAACTGACTTTTCGGGTCTGGACCCTTCTTCTGAAAGTAGCTCTCTATCTTATTGTGCAAGCAAAACAGTTGTGCAATGTTGTGAAAGATTACTGTAAAGAATGACCTTACAAACCCACTCTCTAGTTTTACTCTGGTGTAGTTTAGTCTTAGTTTCGGATGTGTCATTGGTTATGGATCGTATTGGAAACCAAGCCCCACTACTCCCAAAGTTGTCACAATAGTTAAAGATTTTATGCAAAGATGCAAAATACCCCAATTTACCAGATTCTCAGATCAGGTTGGGTACTTACTTGATGAACAATAATTCTTGTTAATATTCAATCTCCAGAAACAGGTGGCACACAGATTTACTTATTCAGGTCACTTGCTTGAAAAAACATGCACTAATCCTTTAGCAATCTGTTTTTTTTTTAAACAATTTTTCTAAAAAGTTATTTCAGTCCACAATCAAAACAACAGAAAAATAAAGAGACGCAGTCCTCACATATTCACAGAAATTATTCATAAATAAGTTACATGTAACTCATGTGTTTATGTTAAAATTAGTTGGCATAGGTTTGAAATTCTTACAGCCACACAACACTGCCACTAAGACAAAGAAACATTTATATGCTGATGAGCCAGACATTGAAAATGTGCTCCCGCAAAATCCAAGTCCATTATTAATGAAATTATCTTATTCATAACAGACTGTTTTCAACTGGAGGAAAAGGAGTGCCAATCCAAGGGTAGCACCAAGGACTTTTCCCTTTATTCATTTACGGCTTGGCCAGCATTTATTACCTATTCCTAAACACTTAAGAATGAACCACATTGTTGTGGGGCTGGAGTCAAATGTGGGTCAGACCAGGTAAGAATGGCAATTTTCTTCCCAAAAGAACATTAGTGAACCAGGCTTTTTTTTGGCAGTTGACAATGGATTAATAATGATAATCGATGATCATAATCTACACAGTATCCCAGAGTTGATGTATAAACTTCACATAGATATACTGATTTTTTTCTTTAAAAGTTTATCACAATATAATAAAGCCATTGTCTTGAATGGCATATTGTCCAAGATTTATAAAGCAATAAAATGAAAAACAGCTCTCACCCCTCACACACTCCCCATGCCACAACATATGCCAGAAAATGTGGCACAATATGCTCTCTATACATATCCCATGGCTCCTCATATCAACCAATACCTATTCACCTATCCCCTTAACCCTTTACAGTCCTAATACCAACTTAAGCCCAACTCATGCCAATGTGTACTCCATCGACAACGTCTGGCTTGCACCTACAGTGGCACCTTTGTAGAAAGCAAGGAGGCATGGGATAGGGGGAAATGTGGCAGACTGGATTCAGAATTGGCTGACGCCTAGAAGACAAAAGGGTGGTAGTGGACGGAAAATATTCAACACGGTGCTCAGTTACGAGTGGTGTACCACAAGGATCAATTCTGGGTCCTCTTCTATTTGTGACTTTTTAAATTATTTGGATGTAGGAGTGGAAGGGTGGATTAGTAAGTTTGCAGACAATACAAAGGTGGGTCGAGTTGTGGATAGTGCGGAGGACTGTTCATAGGATGCAGAGCTGGTCTGAGAATTGGCAGATGGAGTTTAAGCCTGAAAAGAGTGCAGTGATTCATGTTGGAAGGACAAACCTGAAAAGCAGAATACAGGGTTAATGGAAAGATTACTGGCAGTGTAGAGGTGCAGAGGGATCTCGGGGCTCATGTCCACCGTTCCCTGAAAGCTGCCACCCAGGTGGATAGAGTTGTTAAAAAGGCACATGGTGCATTAGCTTTCTTTAATAGAGGCACAGAGTTCAAAAGCCGTGAAGTCTGCTCCAGCTATACAAATTCCTGGTTCAGCCACAACTGGAGTATTGTCTCCAGTTCTGGTTGCCTCATTAGAAGAAAGATGTGGAAGCATGGGAATTCGCACGGGGGGATTTACCAGGATGTTGACAGGAATGGAGGGAAGGTCTTACGAGGCAAGATCGAGAGTGTTAGGGCTTTTCTCTTGAGAACAACGAAGGATGAGAGGTGATGGGAACTGCAGATGATGGAGAATCTGAGATATCGCAGTGTGGAGCTGGATGAACACAGCAGGCCAAGCAGCATCTTAGGATCTTGTGCTCCTAAGATGCCTCTTGGCCTGCTGTGTTCATCCAGCTCGACACTGTGGTATCTATGAAGGATGAGAGGTGACTTGATCGAGGTGTACAAAATGATCACAGGTACAGATAGACTGGACAGCCAGAGATTTTTCCCCCTTAGGGTGGAGGTAGCTATAACAAGGGGGCATAGATTTAAAGTGAGTGGAGGTAGATTTAGGGGAGAAGTCAGAGGTAGGTTCTTTACTCAGAGTGGTAGGGGCATGGAATGCATTGCTGCAGCAGGTAGTGGAGTCGGCCTCATTCGGGGCATTTAAACAGCTATTAGATAAGCATATGGATAATAGTATAAGGTAGGGGTGGAGGTTAGATAGACCTTAGGTTTAGGGTAAAAGTTCAGCACAACATCATGGGCTGAAGGGCCTGTACTGCTCTATGTTCTATGTGACAATAGCCCAACATCTACCAGAGGCAAGCTTCAGGACCCATGCTATTATGCAACAAAATAAACTTAATTGCCTTTGAAGAATTGACTATCATGAAAATTCACACCAATAAAAACCCATTCACTACATGCTCCCTCAAACCCTTATAAAGTGGGACTATATTGCATGTCCGACAAAGAAGCTATAAACACTTAGAACTGTTAAATAAGGTGAGAGCAAATTACTGCAGATCTTGGAATCTCCATTTCAAGTCTAGGTGCGTAATAATGGCATGTCATCAATTCATTCATGTGGTACTAGTCCAGTCGTCACAGACTTCGGGCTGAGGTGAATAGTGAAGTAGAAGTCATTGTGTCAAACACTTCAGACAGTTCCTTCACATATTTAAAGAGCAGGAGTTTCAAATGTCTCAAAAGCTCTGTTTGACAGCTCTGTCAATACTTCCAATAAACTTGACTATTCTCAAGAGTTTCTTCACTTTTTACACAGATTTAACTCTATGTTTAGCAATCCCAAAGGGCAGCTGAGCTACACTGAAAATGTCCAAAAGCCATATCCAAAAGGGTATCCTGGCTGTCTAAGCAATTCCACAAAGCCTAGATCTGTGCCTATCAAAACAAAATCTGCCACGCATGCTTTCCGCTCCTGGCTAATGAATATCAGACATGGCTAGAGGCAGTTTTTGTTTTATATGGGCTGGTGCCTCTATGAACCAGAGACGCGGGATGTCGAAGTCATTTCCACTCTTCCTAATGTGAAAATAATGACGGCTGCACTTGGGGGCAGAACTTATCGATTTTGACCTCTGCATTACTTTTACAATGGACTCTCCATCATCACAAAACTTTAGGTGGTCACATGTACAGAAGCAGACATTGCGCCCTCCACGTGAACACCGCATAACATCACATACTTCTGAGCTGGATCTCAAAACAGGCAGGGTCACTACTCATCGCAAAGTTTTCCATCAACAATTATACTCTGAACATTTGAGCTTTTGTGAACAAAAGCGAACATAGATTCATGTTCCCAGCAGAATAATATTGTTCAAGGCACAAGTATAACACTCTTGATCTGATAATGCAAGCCATTCCAGGATTTGGAAGAAGACATTTTTTGCTTCTTGTGGTCCACAGAAAACTGACTTCTGGAATCAGCAACCCCACCTTCTATTTCATGGCCAGGGTTCCCAAATGGTTTAACATAAAATCTGCCCTAATAAGCTACTTAACTTCATTTTGTTTGATTTATTGTTGTCACATATACTGACGTACAGTGAAAGGCATTATTTTGAGTGCTCTAAAGGCAGATTGTACCATACACAGTGCATCAGGGCAGCAGAACAGAATGTAGAACACAAATGCAGAGAAGGTGCAGAAAGAGATCAGAACTAACATTTGAGAGGTTCATTCAAAAGTTTGATAACAGTAGCGAAGAAGCTGATCTTGGATCTGTTTGTATATGCATTCAAACTTTTATATCTCCTGTGCAATGAAAGAGGGTTGAAGAGAATATAACTGGTGTGGGAGGGGTCTTTGAGTATGTTGGCTGTTTTCCCAAGGCAGTAAGTAGTGTAGCTGGAGTCAATGAATGGAAAGCTGGTTTGCGTGATGGACTGGGCTGCATTCACGACTCTCTGTATTTCCTGGGGTCTTGCAAAGAACAGTTACCATACCATGCTAGCATCCTACCTGGATGCATGATTTCTATGGTGCATCTATAAAAATTGGTGTCCTTTTGGACTTGCTGTATTTCATTAGCCTCCTGAGGAAATACAGCATTGGGCGGTCAAGAAGGCACAACAATGTGGGTAGACCAGGACAGATAGTTGGCCATTGCTCCTAGGAACTTGACACCCTTCACTATCTCCACCTTAGCACCATTGATGCAAACAGCGCCATGCCCTCCACTCTGCTCCTTCATTTTGCTGGCATTTATAGTGAGACTGTCGTCTTTACACCATGCTACTAAGCACTAATCCGAATTAAATAGCCACCTCTCCATAAAAGCACAACTCGCACATAACACTACTTGCCACTATGAGAACAGCAGCAGACAAATATTGGGTGGATTGCATTGTGGGCTTTTAGGGTTAACCAACCCATCAACTGATTTCACCTTACTCATCAAAGCTGCTTGGCAATATTGACTGACCCAGACTTGGTTCTTCCAGTCCTTGTGTGAGGGAGTGGGAACCCGAGACATCACCAATGGTCCTGGTCTACTGCAATCTCTTTTGCTTAAGCCCAGGCAGTAACCCCGTTCCTCGTAGGCTTCATTAAATGTACTATACTAGGGGAGCTGAGTTGGTGAATAGACGCCATTACTTATTTTCAGTGTCTACAGGAATGTGTGTTTATTTGCTTTTCCAAACAATTTGATGAGAAAATTAGAGAACACGTCACAAGTCTTATTCAAGAAATTTAAGAATTTAATTTTCAAAAGAAAAAACACCAATTCAAGTGGGAGAATGAAACTGAGGGATTCAAATAATACCAAAGGGTATATTTATTTTCTGATTTTGGTACAAAAGCATACATAGGTCCAGAGTTGTATGGAATTGCACCAAATTGGGAGTATTAAAAATGGCACGTGGGGCTGAATTTCTAGATTAACAACCCCAGTTAAATTTCAAGTAATCTTTGCCAATGTAGAATAAATTATTGTTAAAGAGCCTGCATAAAGCAGTCCTGGTTATTCCACCTGTGTTATGGGCACCATTTCAAATTCATCAATGCAGTTCTCACAAAAAAATTGGGCTCTATTTATTAGTAAAAATGTGGCTCCCAAAACTAAGAGTCATGAGGCATAGCATAGCAGAGGTGTGTGTGTCTCTGTGTGCCTGTGTCTGAGTGTGTGTGTGGAAGCTAGTCTCAAGGCCAAAACAACAGCCTTCACAAATCCTTCCAAAAAGCACTGCTCCTTTTACCTTCTTACAAAGTGAGAAATCACACACCTTACTGAAAGTATTATAACAAAATGCTCTAAACCTTTGGTCTTTTTTTGCACCTCAGTCTTGTGTAAATAAACAAACAAGCACTGAAAAAAATCTTCAAAAATCAATGTATCACAAGGTAATAAAGGTCAATAAGACAAAGGACGCATTTCCCAGCAAACTGTGTCAACATTACCTACAGGGCTGAGTCTAGTAGCAATGCTCGGAGCTCAAACACGCATTCACAATGAAACCATCAGAAAAAAAAAGGCTTAGTCAACCATTCAAACTGCAATTGTTGATATGGATGCAAGATGACCTCAGATAGGTTTGCAGGCTCCTCTAGGATAGTGGGGTTGAAAAAATTCCCAATTCCTGATACCCATCTCCTTGACAAATTTTCCACACACAGATTAGATTAATCACCTTTATTTAGCCTGAGAAAAACAAAAATGTTCTTGTATTTCACGAAACAATTAAAAAATGATTCCATAAGTCCAGCAATCTCTGTGGAACTGATGTCATACCTGGACCCTGTCCCCAGTGCTGACAGCCCCTGGGAATCCATCAATGAGTTAACTCCTTCACTCTACCACCTCCCCCAACAACAAATAATCCCGCAAAACCTCTAGGTGGAGTTCTCCATGATTTTGGCTTGGTTTATTTCATTGTCATATGTACTTAGGCATAGGGAAAATGTTTGTTTTGCATGCAGTAAGGGCAGATCATACCATACAAAGTATGTAAGGATAGTAGAACAGAGCGAGGAACAGGTCCCTTCATTAGTCCCTGTGGGGAAGAGAATTTCCTTGAATCTGTTGGTATACGTGTTCATGCTTTTGTACCTTCTGCCCTATGGAACAGGTTAGAAGAGATTATAACCAGGGTGGGAGGGGTCTTCGATTATGTTGGCCGCCTTTCCAAGGCAGTGGGAACTATCAAACCAAAATAGGTCCCATGTTGCTAAACTGAAGAGCACTTTCACAATGCTACTAATGCCCTGCACATCCACCCTTATACCAAGCAGCGCCAATCCCACTCCCTGAACTAGCAGAACAGCATCTGTTTAAATTCTGAGTTTCTCACTCACGTGACACACAGAGGTTAGTTATTTCGGCGAATGTAGCTCTTTTTAAAGATCAGACCAAATACAAAATTGATAAAAATCGCGTCAGAGCAGAAGTGCACTGCAGCTCTCTAAATTGCCATGATCAACGGCTTATGGTATAACAAATTCACAACATAACTTATGCATACAAAGTTCTGCCTTAGAATTTGCTGTGCATCATTTCAATCAGTTACATGGAACAATTCTTTTGACAAAGGTCATTAGGGGCAGCATTAACAGCTGCAAGAATTTCTTAATGTCCAGCTAACAGATCAATAAATGCCATAACTTTACAGATGTCTGTGGAAATCTTCATGTGTCCTGACAGAAAACAGTGTTCAGCAAAATTATAAAAACCTAAGGAACTGCAGATGCTGTAAATCAAGAACAAAAACAAAAGTTGCTGTAAAACCTCAAGAGATCTGAAGCATCTGAGAAAAAAAATAAAAAGTTAACATTTCGGGTGTAGTGATTGTTTCTCAGAACTGCTCAGAGGTAGGATCACTGGATCTGAAACGTTCACTGTTTTATTCTTTACAGATGCTGCCAGGCCTGCTGACCATTTCCAGCAGCTTATGTTTTTGTAGCAGCAAAATGATATTTGTTTGTAAAATTAATGCTACATTTTTATAACATTTGAAACAGTTTACTATTTTAGGTCATCTTTGGAGGGAAATAAAGTTTTAAGCACAATTGCAGGACTGACTAAACGTTAATATAAAGTACGAATCAATAGACAATTGTTTTTGGTGCAAACAGATAATTGGTTTGAACAATTTAACCAGCCTTTGTAAAATTGCAATTATGTTAACGTAAAATCTTCTTCCTTTGAAATGTTATTTTTAAGAAAAAACATGGCCACACAATTTAGTGCCCAGAACATGCTAATGTTCTATCAGTAAATATTGTTTCACAATGAGCACATAACAAATATTGTTAATTTGTCTCTCCATGGAATGTGATAATCACACTGACATGCATCACTGAATCGCTTTCTACATCATTTAAACCTAATACTAATGGAAGTTAGTTAGTTCAATTCTTCAAATTGAGCCAAAAGCTTGGACAATACGAATGGCTGTTGAAGAACTAACAATGTGGTTAGAGCTCCAAGAAAGGATCCATAAAAGGGATGAGAATTCAGCAAGTGAAGTAGCAAACATTCAGTAGCAAACTTCCTTTGCCCTGGAACCCTGGTTACTTGGTTTGAAACGCTGCAAATGTTGAATCCTTGTTTAGATATAAAGTAGAGAAAAGACCAACCAGTCTTAACTATCGGGGGGTTGGGGGTTTGGGGGTGGGGGGGGGGTGGTTTGTGCTGGGGGGAAGTGGGATAAAGAAGTGGGGTTTTGAAGCTTCTAGAAACAATAACCCAGGACAAATTTAACAGCCACAAGTGATGGGTTAATTAAAGAAAATCACCTTGAAACTTTCAGGGAACGTCATGTTACCCTGACTCACCGGAACTTTTTAAAAGATGCAGCAGCAAGGTTGAACAGGAGCAACATGCTGATATGGTGTACGTTGATTCCCAAACATCTGACACACTGTCAAACAGAAACGTTATAGCTACAGAAAAAAATGGGATGGTGACTACGTAGATATGGAGCAGACAGTAGTCGCTAATAGATGTTGTTGTAATAGAGAGTTTGCCAGGGGTCAGTTTTGGGAGCCTTATTGATCTTGATTTGTATTGATGACCTAGACTTTGGTGTGGAGAGCACAATTTCAAGGTTTGTAAATGGTACAACACTTGGGAATAGGATAATGATGATCAGTAGGATAATGTAGAATTTGAAAGGGCCAGGGGCAAGTTGGAATGGGTGATCACGTGACACATAATGCTCATTGTGGGGAAATGTGATTCATTTTGGTAGAAAGAACATAGACATACAGCATAAACTAAACAGCATAATCCTAAAGGCCCATGGCAGCAGGCAGAATTGGTGAAGACAGTAGGACAAGTTGAGAGTGGCTCATAGTGTATGGTATCCAAGGCCTTATCAATAGGGATAAGGACCAAGGACGTTATGTTGAACTTTTACAGGACATTAACCCAGCTTCAGCTGGAGTACTGTGTCCAGCTGTGCATGACGCACTTTAGTGAGTATGAGAGGGTGCAGAGAATATTCACAAGGTTCCAGGGTTGAGGATCTATAGGTGACAAGGTAGATTGGAGAAGTTAGGATTGCTTCGTTTGGAGAAGATTGAGAGGAGATATTATTGTGGCATTCAAACTCTTTGGGAAGTGGGGGAGAGGGGTTCAAGACACAGTAGACAGCCTTTTCCATTAATGAATAGATGAAGGATTAGTCAAAGTAATTGCTTTTGCTCTTTTTAGCAATAGGAGAAGAAACATTTTCATGCAGCCAGTGGTTATGGTCTAGAATACATGGTGTTGTGGGTCAATTGAAGCATTCAGACAGGCGTTAGACTATTATAGAATCATAACATCAACAGCATGGAAGTGGGCTTTTCAGCCCATTGAGTCCATACCGATCTTCTGAACAGCATCCTTCCCAGACCCACAGCCTACCCTTTCCTTGTAACCCTGCATTTTTCCCCATGGCCAATCCATCTAGCCTCCACATCCCTGGACACCATGGGGCAATTTTGCACCATCAAAACACCTAACCTGCACATCTCTGGACTGCGGGTGGAAACTGGAGCACCCGGAGGAAACCAATGCAGACACGGGGAGAATGTGCAAACTCCACAGAGACCTGGGGGGTAGATTTGAGCCCAATTCCCTGGTGCTGTGAGGCAACAGTGCTAACCACCGAGTTGCCGTGCAGGCTTGTTATCCAAAAAGAATAAATATGTAGGGTTACAGGGAGAAGGCAACAAATGGCACTCAGTCAGATAGCCAGTGCAGACCAAATGGCCTAAATGACCTTCTTCTGTGTTGCAGCATTTCTGCAAATCCAGGGAAACTCGAAGATCATTTCTGTGCCAGCAATCGTTTGTGTGCACAATTATTTTACCACAGGAGAGCGCCACAATGAACTATTTTGGCTTGCTTTTCTTCCTGTTTTGAAATACTTAAAAATAGGTGATATTGAACTGCAACCATTTGAAACATTTTTGCTTTGTGCTACAGACTCATGGGAAATTTCTAAAATTTTGACCATCAGATTTCTTCAAAACAAATTGTTACCTGGGATAATATTAAGCCTCATCTTTAAATGTCATATGCCCCTAGGCTTGTAGATTTCCAAATAAAGACTGATTTATACTTTAAAATGCTACCTTATATGAGAAAACTGTATTAGGGCAAAATCAAAAGATTTTGAATGTGCCATCAAATTTTATGACAGACAACAACATTTTTACCTAGATCTAATGGGAGATTGGTTTCTAACTTATAATTTCCTTCTTAGAATGCAAATGAATTTTGACCTATGCTATCAAATATTATTAAATACAATTTGAAATATCTCTGTACCAAAATTGACAAAACTGTAATTTCAGTCTATTAGAAACAATGACAATGAACCTGCTGGTTTCCCTATATTTATCTAAATCTAGACAAATTGATAAAACTGTGTCTTTTGTACTGACACTGCATGTATGTGACAAAACTAACTCTGGAAATGGTATGGACACTAACATGTATTTGGAACATAAGGCAATTAACTTCATTTTTCTATTGGCTATGTTTAGACCTCTATTATTTCAGAGAGAATTTGCTAAATGTTTGCACAAGAAAAACATTGAATGGTTACAAGGATAAAGTAAGGAGATAGCATTAGATGAGGTAGCTCAATTATCCCTGGTACCATACAGCCATATTGAATCATATGGCCAGATCCATGCTGCAATGTCTGATTCATTTTCTTTGTCTGTTCTAATCCTTCACTTCACCCCTGGTAAATTTTATTCACTGTAAATTCACCAGCATCATTCCACTTAAAACAAAAACGCCCCATCATCAAAATATATAGTTTATTTTAAAGAATGACTGTGCTGATCAGGGCAAATAGACCATTCAAATTTGAAATGATTAAAGCCTTTTTCTTTCCCAAAGAAACAGTATGCAACAGACTAAGTAACCTTGTATCACTTATATCAAAATCAGAATATTAACTAGCATATCAATCATGAATATTCCTTTTTAAAAAAGCATATCACACTAAAAAGAACCTTGCAGCAATAATGGCACTATAAAGCAACTCAGTATACAATTCTCGTACAAGATAGAAAATGATATTTTACTTACTTTGCAGAAAAAGGCTAAAATACATTGAGGGAAAAGAAATCAACAGCTGCACAGGCTGATACAGCAGCTAATGAAACTCACGAAGACGCCATTGTAATGGACGATCTTAAAAAGGCAGAATCAGGGCTGCTTTGTACATACAAAAACCTGAATATTAATGATTCAATCCGAGAACGCTTTCTTTCTCTTCGCCCTACTGTAGCTGTGCCAAGAATCTGCAATACATGCTGTAGTCATGGAAACATTGAGGTAGGACTGGAAATAATATTGCAGTATGAAGTAAGCTATGACTATGTCAAGTAGTTTATTTATTCCCAATTATCAAATTTTCATTGCAGCGTATTATAATAAGCAATGATAACAGAACATTTGGAAAGCATTAATGATATTGGACAAAATCAGCATAGGTTTATGAAAGGCAAATCATGCTTAACGAATTTACTAGAGTTGTTTTGAGTGTGTAACTAGAAGAATCAATAAGGGAAAACCACTGGACGCGGTGTAGTTGGATTTTTAAAAGGCTTTTGGTAAGGTCCCTCATAAGGGGCTTGTGGGCAAAGTTAAAGCACATGGGTTAGGCATAATACAGGTACATGCATGCCTTCTTTTCAAAATAGTTTGCATAGATAGGGAGAACTAGGTGTATCAGATGGCCTTCGTCATCTTCAGTATGCATTGTATCCTTGATTGTTTGGTGTGCGTTATATTTTGCCTTTAAGTCAGCTTAAAAGCCAACTGCCATTTTACCTCATGAAGTTGGCCTATCATCTGATGAACAAAAGGATTACATGGATTTCAGACAAGGAAATCTGTACCATACTAAACTTCTGGGTTGGATTCTACTACTACACTAGAAAATACATGCAGCAGGGGTAACCAGTTTACTCATACGAATGAGTGACACCACACACATCACTGAAACGGAATATACAAGAGTAGCAGATTCAATTTGTAATAAGGAGCAGAGATACAAGATGCAAGTGTGCATGAGAGAGCAGGAAATGGGGTTGGGATGGTGGTGGTGGCTGGGGGGGTGGGAGGGGTACAGGAGGGGGTTGCTTGCTTGCTCAGTTTCTATCACTTCCTCTTCATGGTGTTCTCAACCTAGCCTGCAATTAGGAAATATTGAAGCAGCCCTATGCTTACATGCTCAGATATCACATAATTGTAACTTAAAACATGAATTGATTTCCATTTCTGGCGTGCTGCACTTCTCCAAACAAAATGTTGAAAGCATTTAGCATCTCAGTAGGTTTAAAGCAGAACGGCCACTTAACATGCAACTCATGAGAAAAGTGCATTTCTTAGTGATAATGGGAACTGCAGATGCTGGAGAATCCAAGATAATGAAATGCGAGGCTGGATGAACACAGCAGGCCCAGCAGCATCTCAGGAGCACAAAAGCTGACGTTTCGGGCCTAGACCCTTCATCAGAGAACAGGTTTCTAAGCCAGTAATTCCAAGGTTGCCCATGAGCCAGTGTATACACCTTTCTAACTGACCCTGGACATGAGCTATGGCCAGATTAACTATAAACCCAGTAAAACTGTTCTTTTGATTCATGTAAGTTGACAATGTCATTGTGGTTGGTGTACAAATTGGTGGACTATTCCAATAGAAGTGAAGTCCACAACATCTTAGATTTTAAATACAAGAAATAACAAGACAACTAAAAAAAATCCTTTTGTTTAACTTGTTCATTGATAGTGAATGGCACTGGCTGGGTCATCATTTACAGCCCATCCCTAATTGCCCCTTGAGATTAATGCCTTGTTAGTGCCATATCAGACAGCAGTTAAGAGTCAACCATATTCTCTTCTGTGCAATAAACTTATGTTCTTTTTAAGAACATCCGCAGCATCACGTGAATGCATTCCAGAGACTAATTACCAAATTAGCCAATTACAAAAAGTAAACATTTACTCTAGGAAGTCAGGCTTCATTCTTGGATTTGACTTGTCCAGTGTCATCTGTTACCACATTACACAGATGTAAGTGGAATTAAAAACTATCCTTAAAACAATGGCCTGAAAGTTCCAGTATAGTTGAATGTACACAAGGGGACCCTGCGGAATATGTACCTCCAAAGGGGTTGCCTGGGAAATTGAATGTTCTCCTGGGCAATTCCTCTCTGCCCGAAACCCTCAAGTCTTCTACTGAAATGGGCACTTTCAGAGCATTCTGAAGCAATAAAAGCAACTTACTACTTAGGATAAATGGGAGAATACAATATATAATCTAATCCTGAGTAACTACTTACACACTCTATTCTCACATATCCCATTCCCTGCTTCCCCGAACGAACGAACGAACACACACACACACTGCCTTTACCAGAGGTAGACCTGACGTGGCATCCCTGACTGCGGACATCTGATCAGCCCTCCCAATGCTGATCATCTAAACTACCCCATCCACACAGAACCTTACACTCACACATCCCCCACCCTCCCTCCCAAACACTACATTGCTTAGCTGGTACCCTTGTTATCTCTCGCCCTGTCTAACTGACACCCGCACCCCTTTTCATGGCATCATACCTGCTTATCACTTGGCATCCTATCCCTGCGTCCCACTTACTGGCATCCTGGCACCCTATTCCCTCCCCAGCTATCACACTACCTTTCCAGTTGGTGGCTTGGACAACCTAATGACATTATTGTAGTTGTACACAGGGAATCTCCAGTAAAGAATTCCACAATTGGTTACAGGACAATTGCAGGAAAATAGAAATCAAATTGTTGCCACAGAAATGGTGAGATTGCTCAGCAAGGTACACTTTGAAATCAGTGATGAACATCTCTTGCTTCACCACTGAATGAACATCCATGTCAATACTGTGCTATATAGGCATGCCCCAGTTGTAATGTAATACCCCTTTCAACAGATTCCATACTCGTCATCGATGTGTAAACATAACGATGGCTAGTTATTGTGTGTACTTCCCAATTAAGAACATTGTACTTCAATAAAAGGAGATGCCTCATTGTTTCTGTATTACTGAGAACAGGACACCGTATTATTTATTATACATTATAGAAAATGAAAGGAACAGAGTTTGTTTTACCTGCTGTTGCTCCATCTTTAGCGGTCAATTTCCCATTGACTCCATTAGCTTGTGACAATGTGTAGGCTGCCTGACCTCCATCCTGTGCCTCGGCGAGGTTGTCTCTGAACGAGTAGCCATTCTCTGTTCTGGATATACATTCACCTGAAGCACTCTGCTCTTTAAAATCTGTAGTAAACTGATGTGAAGCAGCCTCGAGGACAGTGCTTGAAGTCCACTGTGGTGCACTTCCTTCAGATTTCCCGTCATCTGCCATTCTTCTTTGTTAAACTCTCAGCTGTAATTAAAATAAATGGTATTGATTATTATAGCTGACTGATCACCATATAAAACCACATAAATGGCATGCTGGGATTTATGGAAAGAGGATTTGAGTACGAGAATTAAGATATCTTGCTGCAACTGCATGGTACTTTAAATGAGACTGCACTACTGTGTGCAATTCTACAATTCAAGGGAGGATTTCCAGGGCAGAGAAGGAGTGCAACAAAGATTCACCCCACTGCTTTCTGCAATAGCAGGCTCATCCGAGGAGTGATTGTGGACACCAGCCTATACTCACTAAACTTAGGAAGAATGAGAAGTTATCCAATTGAAACATTCTATTTCACAGAACTTGACAGAGTTGATGCAGACGTACTTTATTGACTAGCAGTTTTGTGCCAGGGACACAATCATCGAATGGGCTGTGGACCCATTTTGGACTAAAATCAGGAGGAATTTCTCCATTCAGGAGGTGGAGTGTCTTTGGAATTCTCTTCCCCACAGTACTTTGGAAACTCATCGAACACAAAGACAGAGATCAACACATTTCTAGGTATTAAAGATATCAAATGATCTGGGGAGGCTGCATAAAAATGGTGATCAGACAACAGATTAGCCAAGATCTAGCTGAATGGAGGAGTAGGCTTGAGGAGCCAAATGGCTGACTCCTTCCATTTCCCATGTTCCACAACACTCCTCATTCAATTTCACTTTCAGACAAATTTCAATGACTGAATTAAATGATCAAAAAAAAAGCAAAACCTTTTGTGACAATTTAGAATCACAGAATCCCAAGGGCGTGGAAGCAAATCAAACAAATTCAGCAAATCAAGACCACACCACCCATCTGAAGAGCATCCAAACCCACTCCCACCCTATCCCTGTAACCCTACACTTCCCACGGCTAATCCATCTAAACTTTACACCTATGAGAGGAAACAAAAGCACCTGGAGGGAAACCACACAGACTCTGGGAGAACGTGCAAACTCCATACATATCGTTGCCCGATGATGAGATCAAACCCAGGTCCCTAGCACTGTGAGGTAGTGGTGCTAACCACAGAGCCACTGTGCCATCCCAGTCACCAACTTCATAGGCTATTTCTTCCCACATTGTAGAAATCATGTGTTTCCAATGTCATTGTCAGGTATACACCATTCTTCATAGCTCATACATTGCTTAAGTTATTTTTGCAAATTTTAAGCAGGCGAGTTAACTAACTAAACACTAGCTCATGCAGTTTTATTTTTAAAAAGGCAATAATTTATCCAATTTTTCCCTTTAGCAATATTGGCAATCTCAGAGTCAGAGTAATTTTCATATGAATCAAATGAAATTAAAAAAATTACTGGAAATAATCTGATGAGGGTGCATCTGTTTTATTTCAGACCTCCAGCATCTGCAATATTTTGCATTTGCTTTTTTAAAAAAAAAACATTCAGTCATTATACCTCTGGTCTGTCTGTATTAAATTGCAATATCTAATAAAAGATTATATGGTTGAATACTGTAGCTACAGAAGTAGAATTGTAGCATTCTCACAACAAGAAACAATCCTTTGAAATGTGTTTTACACTGACATCTTTTGTTTTAAAACAAATGGCTTCAGAGGTTCCTCCATGTCTGCCAAAGTTTACTTATTCCATCTAAATTTATAATGAAATGTAATTATAACGAAATTTATAACGGTGTTTCTTCTTAATTTCAGATCGCCTGAAGCTCAATTCCTTCAGGGTATTTTAGGCAAACTAGGAACTTGCTTCTTGGTCTGGATTTTTTTTTTCCCCTGCAGTTGGAGGGAGGGGAAAGTCATAACCAGATTTGCTGGAAAGGATGTGCATAAATTGCAAAAGCCCAGTATCACACTCTCACTTCACCACAAAACAGTACAGAGAAGCCAGGGAGGATGGTGCTATATGAATAGCTTTTGCTGGAACAGGGTGTGCACAATTGGTTGGAAATGCACAAGCAAGGTTTCATTTTACTATCTTTTACCACTAGGTTGATGGCTGTGCACGATAACGGTACAACAATGACCGTAACTGGGCATCTGGATCCTTGGTGAATGGCAATTTGAATTTTACAGAATCTTTCAACATAATGGGTTGTTTCAAGATGCTCCACAGGGTAAAAGTTAAAATATGCCATCAGTTCTGTAAAGGGAAACATTTGGACATAAAAGTTCAATTGTAAACTGAGCTATAAAAAAAATTAAAGTGAGGTCGAGAAGTGGGAAGGTTTAATGGAGGATATACCAGCGCCTGGTGCCTAGGCAGCTGAAGGCATGTCCACCAAAGGCAGTATGATTAAAATCTTAGATGCTCAACTAGAACTAGCGTTAAAAGTAGAGGAAAAAAATATCAGAGGATTGTGGGCCGGATGACATAAGAAACGAAGAGGGACAAGACCATACATATAATGATGATGTAAGGCATTGATTACTCAGAATGGGTTTTGTTTCCAGAAAATCTGAGCGTAATCTTTAAAGTGATGTATAACATATCACCACCTGCTGGTGAGAAATACTACTGCTGTAATACCCCAAAGCAATAATGGAAAAAAGCAAATGAAAAGTCAAGGAAAAAAATGCCAGATTTCAGCATCGAACAAACTAGCCCAAATTTAGTGGGTAGCAAAACTGAACAGATTTGCAGTAGGAAATTCTCAAAATATATTAACAGATTGAATGCAAAGTAGATATATTCTAATAAAGCAAAGTAGTGCTTCAAAGGATAGGACTGCTCTCATGAGACAGACACTACATGTGGTGGGTTTAACCTGAGGTTTGCCTTTGCCTCAGGCAAGGGGGTGAGGCCGAGAAGGAGAATCCTTCATGGTAACCTCGGTTAGTGCAGGAATTGAACCCAAACTCTGGGTTGGCATCACAGTGCATCACAAACCAGCTAGCTAGCCAACTGAGAATAGAACTCCATGGATAAATGGATAGATTAAAACTACAAAAAGGAGGCATATGGTGAAGTGCAGGCTAACAACAATAAAGGACATGTTGCAGACCACGAAAATTTTAATAAGACCAAAAGGAGCTAAAATTGAATAGGAAGGTTGATTAATAAGTTTTTAGATACAAGTATGAAGCAAAATAATAGTTAAATATAAGGCTCAGATGAAAAAGGGAGCTAACTTGTGCAGGCTTAAATACATGGCAGAAACATTAAATTTATTTTTTGTTAACTGGTACAACTTGTGGTGGAATTGAAAGTGCAAATCTACTAATGGAAGATACAGAGCAATTGATAGATTACAGCAAAAAAAAAACTGGTTCTTTAAATGAAAAGCACAACTCAAGATCGGTGAGTCACCTGGCACCAACAGCAGGGATACTAGACTTGAAAGTTGTCAAGAGAGGAGATAAAGGTCACCATTTTTCAATTCTTCTTAAATATATCAAATGTGTCAGTCGCCATGTGAACAGCTGATGTTACAGATTTTAAAAGAAGTGACAGAAGGACAAACTGGGTACT
The DNA here is from genome assembly GCF_030684315.1 of Stegostoma tigrinum. Taxonomy (NCBI): domain Eukaryota; kingdom Metazoa; phylum Chordata; class Chondrichthyes; order Orectolobiformes; family Stegostomatidae; genus Stegostoma; species Stegostoma tigrinum. Next base: position 26,746,879 of record NC_081360.1, read on the forward strand.
GGCAGGCCAGTTAATGAAAGTGGGCAATTGGTAGTTGTGGCCAACTATTAGAATCATCAACTGATCAAAACTTGAAAAGGTACAAATTCCACGTGTGTTTTCGGCAAGTAGCAGGGGATTCTTTCCTTCCCTTCTTCCATTCCTTTTTAAATCCAACTCATCTATAGTTATTTCAATTCTGATGGATGGTCTATAGCTCAAATGTTAAGTGTTTCAGGCATATAACTGTTCCTTGAATGATGGAGGTTTGAAAGTGCAGTACTGCAAGATTTAGTGCTGGGTCACTTAGCACACTTTTAACATTAGCATTTGGTGAACCAGGAATCAAGTACAGGACCATTATATGAGTTTTAATAGCAAGTTGTTTTATGTTGTATTTTCTGCTGAAGCTTCTGTTACTGCCACTACTGAACTCCCAATGAAATGCATAAGTCTCCAAGTTGGTGGATATTGGAATAGCCAAATTATTCATTACCCATGAATAAGTCATTCTATGTTAGTATACATTGTGTTGTTACTCATAGCATAACAAATAACTGAACAACTAATGACTCTGCCTTTATACTTTTTAAGCATTTTGACTTCTCTCAACCACTTGATGCGCCAGCATTATGATCCATGCATAATACTTCACAGTTGGCTCAAAATTCTTAAGGCTAATGTAGATACCCATCCTGATATAAAACTGAAAGCTGACATTTGCCCAAATTAAACATGCTATTAACTATTATGAAATCTAATGCACACAACATACTTTGTGAATGGTTGAGACTTTTGAGTCCAATTTGATTGATTGATTTATTGTCACATGTACCGAAGTACTATGAAAAGCTTTATTTACAAGCAGTATAGGCAGATTATAGTAAGCAAGGATGCACAGATTTAAAAAAATACACTTATTCAGAGGCATTAGGTCACATTGCACAGGGCGTGCGCTAGGTGAGATCAACTTTAGCAAGATCAGCATTATTTCACACGAGGGATTTCATTCATCAGTTTAATAACAGCTGGAAAGAAGCTGTTCCTGAACCTGCTCATGCACATGTTCAGGCTTCTGTATTTTCTGCCTGACGGAAGAGGTTGTAGGAGATCATTACCGGGCTGCGATGGGTTTTTGATGCCGTTGACTGCTTTTGCACAGTAGTGCGTAGTGTAAATGGAGTCCATGAATGGAAGGTTGGCTTCCGTGATTTTTTGGGCTGTGCACACCACCTTCTGTAGTTTCTTACAGTACTGGGCAGAGCAGTTGCCAAACAGGCCATTATGCACCCAGACTGTATGATTTCAATGGTGCATCTGTAGAATTTGGTGAGGGACCTCGTGGGCATGCCAATTTTCCTGAGCTGCCTGAGGAAGAGGCAGCGTTGTGGTGCACTGTTACATCTACGTGAGAAGTCTGGGAAGGTTTGCTGGTTATCTTTCTTCCGAGGAACTTGACATTCTCCACCCTCTCAACCTCAGTTCCATTGATGTAGATGGGGTACGTGTTCTCCTTTTTATGAAGTCCACGATCAGTTCTTTAGTTCTGCCAATGTTGAGAGAGAGTTTGTTTTCATTGCACCACATAATCAAACCCTCTATCTCCCTTCTGTACTTAGACTCGCTGCTGTTAGATATCAGTCTACTACAGTGGTGTTAACAGCAAATTTGTAGATGACGTCTGTTTGGAATTTGGCAACACAGTCATGGGTGTAGAAGGAGTACAGTAGGGGCTGAGGACACATCTGGGGTGGTGGGGGGAGGATGGATCTAGTTTTGAGGGTTATTGCAGAGGAGGTGCAGTTACTTTTCCTCACCGATTGCGGTCTGTGGGTCATAAAGTTGAGGATCCAGTTGCAGAGGGGGGAGCTGAATCCAAAGTCACGCAGAAATCAGCCTGGAGGGGATAATGGTGTTGAAGGCAGAGCTGTAGTCAATGAGCAGGAGTCTAACACAGGTATCTTTGATGTCCAGATGTTCCAGGGATGAGTGCAATTTGTGCGAATTTAGAATAAAACCTGACAACAATTGCAATTTAATGTACAACTATTCCCCTTATTTGTCTTGTTACTGAACTGCAGTCAACTTTGCTTGTCCCCAGCATTCTCTTTAATTCATAGATAAATCTGATTTTGATACAAACCATCAATGTCTGTTAACAGTTACATTAGAGTGAGAACCACAAAGAAAGAATATTTGCTTTGAGTCAAAGGCTGCCTACAGTAGCCACAAAAAGTAATGCAAATATTGTGAATATTTTCATTACATACCAACAAATATGTGCTATTGTGCAGGTAGGTCAACCTCTGATGCTTAAATTAGGCATCACACAAAGATACATGATCTGGTCCAAACTGGCAATCTCCTCTCTGCAACTCCATTAATTTTTGAAATGAAAAACAACACTGTTGACAAGGAACCTTAGTGTGTTACTCTGCTGATACACAAGAGGGGATACTGTGAAACTACTGACCTTGCACAAAGGGAGCAGAAAACATTCAATTCAGTTACTGTTCTCTTTCAGAATCAAGAATCATTTTCTAAGGAAGTTTCATAGGGATTAACAGGTGTAAAAATTTTCAAGCATAAGTAAAACATTACAAATTAAGACCACATTAAAAGCACTTCATTCTATTGCAATGATATTGGGCTCAACACATCAACTAAAAAAATCTCTTTAGGGATAATGTGGCTCCGATAAAGTTTTCATTTTAAACAGCTGGTATATCCTGAGTAGAGGGGTATTTAGGGAGTATTGTTATAAAAATTTAAAAAATTTACATGTTGAAGTGAAAAGCCAAGAAATGTTCAATCTACTGAACAATAGGCATTAACATTTAGTGTAATTGACTCTGCACAGCTCCAAGATGCAATCTGCTTTGTCAATTTAATTGGACTGCAATAAAAGTAGAGTGCCTTCAATATCCATTATTCTGCACTCAAACTTAAGTGAGAAATTTATGTTACTGAGGAAGCCATTTTATACACAAGATTAAACATCTGATAAGAAGGGCCAATTGATTTACCTCAACTCTGAAAGACCCTGTATTTTTCCCATTAAATTGATTGCTATTGCAAGAGCTCACATACTGAGTTTTCACTAGATGCTCTACAATTAAGTACATTCTGTGTATTGAAGGTGTGTAACAGAATCGGTTAGATATTAGAAACACAAAGTGCAGCAGAAACTCAACATCATGCAGCACCAGTGGAGAGTAACAGAGGGGTAGCTCTGAGTCAAATATGATTCTTGCTTTTTAAAAAAAATTCATGCATGAGATGTGGGTGTCACTGGCTGGAAAAGCATTTATTAGACAATCGTAATTACCTTTGAACTGAGCGACTTGCTAGGCCGCCACAGGGGTCAGTTAACGATCGACTATATTGTTGTGGGTTAAAGTTACATACAGGTCAGACCAAGCAAAGGAGGTTGATACCCTCCTGCAAAGGACATTAATGAACACATAGATTGCTAGAAGAGTGCTGATGCAGAAATGGCTCCAGCCAGTACACGTTGTTGCCTCAGACCCCAGTTAGGACTTGAAGTCATCCTAGGAAGTGGTGGCACCACATCCTGGCAGAAGTTAGGGTTTTGCAGCAGCACCTCCCGTCTGCCCCACAGCTTTGGTCCATAGGACAATGCTGAAAGTATGGTACAGTTAGCATGAAGCTAGAGACACTAGATACTTGATAAAAAAAGCCAAAAGAGTGACACTTGGAAGTCATCTCAGAAATCCTGGGGAGCTTTTGGTCTACAGAGAAAAGATTGAATTACCAAGATGAGAGTGCTGGCTGAGGTAGTCTGAGTCAAAGAGGCATCCAAGTCTAGACCTTCAAAAGGGGAAGGACTGGAATCCTTGCAGAGGAGACTTTACAATGAGACTTGGCATGCCACAACATCACCAGAATCTGAACAAGAGTTGGTTTGATCATCCCGATCATCTGAAACATAATCTGTATGTGCCTAACCATAGTTCATCTTATGTTTACCTCATGTTAGTCACAACTATTAGAGTCTAAATTGTATACAACAGTGTAAGTGGTCTAATATCATGTATTTCCCTGTTTAGTCATTGCTTTGTGACTTTGTTTTGTTCAATTTTATACTGCAAGGATTCTTTTGGTGTTTCAATTTAATTCTAGAGGTCCTGTTTGTTTGCCTACTTTTGATTTTTCCACATTCTGTTCTTTAAAAATTGCAGTCTATCAAGTCAGATTGTAACAACAATCCAGTTTATTCAGTCTTCTCATAACTAGGGTCATAACATTTTGCCACAATATTTTCACTGCTCTGCCCTAAGCCTCTGCAACAAATGTCTTCTCATCCTTCATAATTCTAACCTCCATTCAAAAACATGTCTCTCCCTGCTCTCTTATCCTGTCTAAGTTTCTCCTGCCACTCCCAATCCATATGACTATTCCCTTGGACTTGCAATCTCACATAGTCTCACTCCTCCGATTGTACCAATCCAAAATTAAATCATCTTTAATCTTTTCCTTATATCATACACCATCTCATATGTTTCTTTCACACCCTTATCCCATTTCTTCCGTGAACCCATGTGAATCAACACACTATGCTCTCAGGCAGTGCATTCCAGATTTTAAACACTAGTTGCATGAAAAAGTTTTCTTTCTGTTCCTTTTTTTTTGCTAAGTACTATTAATTGGTGTACTCGTGTTCTCAATTGTTCCATAAATGCAATCAACTTTTCCCCATTTATTATGCCCAAACTCTTCATAATTTTGGACATCTTTATCAAATCTGCTCTTCAAAGAGAACAGTGCCAGTTTCTCCCATCCTATTGACGTAATCAAACTTCATCATCCCTAGAATCTTGCTCGTCATCTTTTCTGCACTCTCTCTAATGCCCAATATTAGGCACAACCTGTGTCTTATACAGGCGTTACACAACTTCCTTGCCCTTCCACTCTTTGCCTCTGCTTAGAAAATGCAGTTCCTTAACTTGATCTGCCACTTTCAATGATTTGTGTGGGGACATATGCAGGCCCTCTGATCCTATACCCAATTTAGAACTTTCCTCTTCATTTTGTCTCTCTGCATTCTTCCTAACAAAATCAGTCAATGCATGCTTCTTGCATCCGTCATTTCGCACTTGACCACCCATCCCATTTGTCTATGTCCATTTGAAATTCACAGTTTGTACTGCCTCAAAACTAAGGTCTAAGATCATCAACATTTGCCACTCAATCTCTCCTGCATTTCCAAATTATAGACCTCCACGAGCCCATCAGATTGAGAATGATGACAGGAAGTAATGTTGTTGAAAATATCATTCATGTCTTGGTAGGGTGCACTAGTGTATTGCGGACTGTTGTCAGAGAAAATGTATTGAGAAAAATCAATTTTACTATTGGGTAGTTAACATGTTATCAATCATTGTACTCGTGGCATCCTTGATTGTTTCAGCAAAGGCAACGTGGCGAAATAGTCAGTCACCAAAATGTATTCATATTCTTGGGCAAGGAAAATACTCGCTGCAGTCTTGCAACAGCTCAGAAGGAAACTTATATGGCATGAGAAGTTTTTGATTGTTGATGTTGAAGTTGACATGTTTCACATGGCTTAATCAGTTGATCCATGTCCTTACTAATGATATGTCAATAGATAGATTCACACATTAATTGCTTGTTTTCTTTCTGTACTGATGTGACTTATGTGCCTGTAGTTACGCATAGTTTGATGTAGAGCTTATGGAATAATCACCTGTTTGCCTTTATACGTGACACTCCTAGAGAGTCCTAGTTTGTCTCTGAATGACCACAAAGAACATTCTTCCAGAGACACACTGAATGTAATTAGGCTGCTTACCAATGATCATCTTGAGTTGTTGCAGTTGGGTATCATTCGTCATAACTTGCTGAATCTGCTCTGCTCTTTTATGACCAAAACAAACAAGATGGATAGAGACTATCGCTTAACTGGAACTTGACAATCTCTATCAGTAGGTCCTGAGGCATATTTTTACACTTAAGATTGAGAAGCTGAATATTAAGAATTGTCATTTGGTGGTCTGGTTTGTACTTTACTTCAAAATTGTATTGTTGGATCTTCACAAGTTGAAGCTAGGGTTATGGAGGTGCACTTGAGGGGTTTTTGACTGATGGTTTCTTACAATTTGTGGTGGGTACAAACAATGAAATCTTTGCTAAGGGGAAGTGTGTGTGGAACATTTGTATTCCAAAACCTAAGTGAGAGTTTCTCTTTCTAAGTTGGAGTAGTTGCCAAGCTGCTGTGAAGACTTAAAATAGGCTTGTCATCCTGTAATAGACATGATCCGTTATCTTTCTGGGACATACCTATTTCTAGTCTAAGATAATAAAGTGTGAAGCTGGATGAACACAGCAGGCCAAGCAGAAGGGTCTAGGCCCAAAACATCAGCTTTTGTGCTCCTGAGATGCTGCTTGGCCTGCTGTGTTCATCCAGCTTCACACTTTATTATCTTAGATTCTCCAGCATCTACAGTTCCCATTATCACTGATACAATTCTATTTCCAGTCTGGTGAGGTTCAAGGGATTATTATATGACTGACAAAGCATTTTTGAGAGACTGAAAAAGATGTTGTTGTTCTTCCTGCCGTTGACTGGCTAACAGGCTGGGGTGTTTGGTTAAGTGTAGACAGGGCAATATGGAGAACTTTTACACTGAAAGGGCATGTCATGATGTCATCAAGGTGTCTTCAAGATAGTGCCTTTTTGACATCCTGCAATAATACACCACTTAGAACATCTGTGGGATTAGTATGACAGTTTCAAAAAATAATTTAAGGCCAATGGAATATTGATCCTTATCTCAAGGATGTTAGAAAACAAGGGAGTAGAAGTTTCAATGCATGTTGTGTAAAATCCTCATGTATCCCATCTTATTACTGTATTAAATTCTCAGCATCGTTGACCTTCAAAAGGGGCACAGTGCAATATCATTGAGTCTGAATCCAGCATGTGCAGTTCTTGCCTTGACCAGAATTGTATTTCCCGAATACAGAAAATACATAATCTAATTTAAGTAATGAAGATAATTAAATGGTTTGATAGTGTAGGAGGAGAGAAGGGATTTCCTCTGGTGGAAATATCCAGAGCAAGGGACAAGACCTTAAAATTAGTGAGAGGCCACTAAGGGGACTGTCGAAAATAGTTCCCAAGTCAGCTGTGCAGGCTAGGTTAATTATAAATTTGAAAAGTGAAATGGATTTTGTTTTTTCCTCAAAAGGGTATGACAGGATGTAGAATCAAAGCAGGTAATTGCAGTTAGGATGCAAAACTGAACGTTGAAATAAATGCCAGGAGTTAAATGGCCCATTCTTGTTCAAATGTTCCTGGCACAGTTATAATTAAACATATGCTTAGAACCAACAAACATGGATTTTCAAAAGAAATACTGGCTCTAAATGGAGGAATTAGAAGATTAGAAGTGAAAAATGAAAATTACCATTTAGAAATTATAAAAGATTCAGTTGATTGGATATGGGAACTTACAGGGATCAGTTAGAAGGATAATCAGAAAGACATGGAAAAACATATGAAAAGTAAAGAAACTACACTAAACTTAAGTTAAACCTTGATTGGAACATACTTGGAGTAAGGTGTAAGAGATAATACAGTGTGGAGCTGGAGGAACACAGGTCAGGCAACAGAGGAGCAGGAAAGTTGATGTTTTGGGTCGGGACCCTTCTTCAGGAAAAGTGTTCTGCCAACTCTACGCTTTGTTGTTATATCTGACTCCAGCATCTGCAGTTCTTGCTAGCTTCATGAAGAGTCAGCTTGTTTTCTTTGGAAAATAAGAGTCCGAGAGGTGACCGAACAAAGGCCTTTTCAATTACAGAAGTTATTTGAGAACATGTCTACTTGTGGAAGAGAATAAACTAGCCACTAATGTCTCACTGAGAGAATTTAGAAGAAATTTCTTTACCAAGAGAATTCTGACACTGTGGAGCTTGCTATCATAGGGAATAGCTGCAGTGACTTATAGATGCATATATAAGGGAAGCTAGATGATGTGTAAGGGAGAAAGAAAACAATTAGCCAGTTAGCATAATAACCGATATTGGAAAAATGCCAGAGTCCATTAGGAAGGAAGAAATAGCAGGACATTTAGATAACCTTAACACTTGACTGAGTTAACACTTAACAGAGTCAACATAGTTTTTTGAAAGGGAGATCATGTCTGACAAATTTTCTGGAGCTCTTTTAGCATGTAACAAGCAGAGTTAATAAAGGGGAACCAGAAGGTATATTGCATTTGGATCCCAGGTGGTGTTCAACAAGGTGCCAGTTAAAAGTTTATTGTACAAGAAAGGTAATGGATGTAATATTTTAGCATGGATTAAGGATTGGTTTACATAAAGAACACAGAGTAGGAATTAATAAGTCTTTTTCAGGTTGGAAAGACAACTACTGGAGTGCTGCAAAGGACTTCAATTGTTTATCATCCATATTGACTGGAGGAGGGGGGCAGAATGTAATGTATATAAATTTGCTGATAATACAAAAACAAGTGGGACGGCACGCTCTGCTGAAGACTTGAGGATCTGCAAGGGGATGTCAATAGGCAGAGAGAGTGGGCAAAACATGGCAGAAGGAGTTTAGTGTAGGGAAGTGTGAAGTCTCTTTGGTATCAACAAATCAAAAGACAGATTAGAAGGAGACTTCATGCAGGGCAGAGAGATCTGTTTGTTCTTATGCATGAAACAGAATTCAGCAACTAATTACGAGAGCAAATGGAACTGCAGACTTTATTGCTAGGGGCTTCAAGTTTAAAAATAGAAAAAAGTCTTCTTACAACCATACAGGGTGGTGAAGAGACCATACCTGGAGTACTGTGTGCAGTTTTGGTCCCTGCACTTAAAGGATATCCAGGCAGTTCAAAATAGATTCATTATGTTCACTCCTGGGTTGAAAGGTTGAAAGATCAGCTGAACAGGCCAGGCCTTTTTTCATTAGGCTTTAGTAGAATGATGGATGATCCTTAAGACTTAGAAGATTTTGAGGGGCCTCGACACATTTGATGTTGATAAGATGTTTTAACCAGCAGGGCAATGCTGAGCTTGGGGTCAAAGGTATGATACAAGGAGACATTCGTTCAAAACCAAGTGGTAATGGAACTTCTTCCTTCAGAGGATAAGCAGTGCCTGGAATTGTCTACTCCAGAGGGCCATGAAGATCACAGAATGTCTTTTAAGCTGTAGACAAACTGGTAAAATAGCTAAGAGCTAGGAGAAGCTGGTACAACAGGAGTTCAGGCCTGGGGCAGATTGGCCATATTCCTAAAAAATGATGGGATGAACTTCCTACTCCAGCTCTTGTTTCTTATACAACACATGGTTAGGCAAATAAGAGTTAGATGAAGTAGGATGGAAGAATGCTGAAGTGGAACAGAAATACCAGCATAAACCTTTTAAACTTAAAAAAAAATCTCTTCATGAAACATGGGCAGCCCTGCTAAGAACAGCATCAATTTCCCATCCCTAATTGCCAATGGTGGGACGGCACCTTGAACTGAACTCAATGAGGACGCATGGACACACACACACCAACACATGTACGCACAAAACAGTGATGCACTTCCAGATCGGGTTAGTGTGGGACTTAGAAGGGACTGAGCAGGTGTTCCCATTCCCAAGTGTTTAGGATTCTTGGTCTAAGTGTTGGAGTTCAGAGGGTCAGAATATTATCAGAGGTGTCTTAGAAAGCTGATACAGTGCATCACTGTTCAGTGGGTTGGAGGGCTGGTCTGTGATGCAGAGTAATACCTATGGGCTCAATTATCAAATCAGTCATCTCTCTCTCTAACGAGACAGAGAGGAAGAGAGATCGGTGGGACTACAGTAAATTTTTAATCACTGCACAATTGCTGCAGAGCTATACTATGGTATGTTGCACATGTGGTGGGATAAAGGGGAGTAAATGGTTAAGGTAGTAGATGGAGTACAAGCAAATGAGTTATCTTGTTGAGGATAGCCTTAAGCTTGTTGAATATTGGGGCGGCACTTATCCAGACAATCAGGAAATATTCTACTTCACTGTTGTCTTGTGTTTTATAGATGGTAGGAACACTCTAGGGGAGTCCAGGAGTGAGATACTTTTTCTGAACAAGGGTCACTGGACCCAAAACGCTAACTATGCCTTCTCTTCACAGATGCTGCCAGGCCTGCTGAATTTTTCCAGCAATTTCTGATTTTTTTCTGATCTCAATATTCGCAGTTCATTGTTTTTTTTTAATACACGTCTGATCCACTTATGTTTGCAGTCAGTGGTTACTCCAAAGGTGTTGAAATTGGGGTTCAGCGATAGGAATAGGCCTGAATGACACGGCTCAATGGTGAGATTCTCTTTTGTTGAACATAGCCATGGTAAAAGCATTAGCAGACTGTTAATGCTATTCAATACTTATTCAAACTTAAACCCGAATGTTGTCTATTTCTGACGACATGCAGACAAGGCTGTAATCAAGCCATTCCAAATAGCACTGAACATTGTGTAAACAGCCCCACTTCTGACCTTATAACAGAGGAGCCAGCATTGATGAAGCAGAAGATGACAACTGGGCCTAGGATACTAGCCTGAGGAATGCCAGGCGCTAGGGGTGAGAGGAATGCTTTCCAACAGCCACAACTATCTTCTTTTGTATTAACTTTGACACCAAACACTGGAGAATTCTCCCCCTTCCGATTTCCCTTGATTTCAAATTTGACTACTTGATTTCCGTGTTCCAACAGTCAATTGCTGCCTTGATGTCAAGGACAGTCACTTTCATCTCAGCTCTGTACAACTTGTGTCACATGCAAAGGTGTAAAATTTATCCCTTTATTTAGCCTAAACAGGTGACTGCCTCATGTGAAAAAGTGTAAATCAAATTGTTAAATTATACTGGATTCTCATTATTGTGTTCTGTTAATGTTTAATGAACTGAGTAAGCAGGTGATGGTATTAATACCACGTAGTTCAGCGTAAAATGTAAACAAGTGTTAACTGTGTGTAGAGCTGGATGAACACAGCAGGCGAAGCAGCATCAGAGGAGCAGGAAGGCTGACACTGTGGGCTGAGACCCTTCATGCTTGGCCTGCTGTGTTCATCCAGTTCTACACCTTGTTGTCTCAGATTCTCCAGCATGTGCAGTTCCTACTATCTCTGTTAACTGCATATGTTGTAATAAAAATGGAACAACTCGGAATCGGGAGTTGGAGGAGAATGCTTTTGAATTCAATAAAGTTTGTCAAGGTGAAGCACGGTACCACCATTCCTTATTCACCTACAAGTATGGATCCATTTAATATGCTACATCTCTCAACTATTCACATTACACTGTGCAAGCCACAGGTCATTTGTTCTAGGATTAGAACTGATAATTTTAAAAAGCACTGGTCTAAAATACAAGTCACTATGCCATGGAAACACAGACATTGACAGCATTTTAAGAAAATGAAATGACTTTTCACCTCACCATGCCTGTGCAAAACAGAAATTTTATTCTGAAGTTTCACTTGGCATTTTCATGTATAAATTTATTACTTCTTTGCTTCCATTTTCCACAGCTTCAATTTATGAAGTTTCATCTTATGTCATTTTCAAGGTATTAATCACTTCCAGTCATACTTTAATCTCCAAGTTTTCTGTACATGTACACCTGTCAGCGTTTGTCATTGATTCACATGACCATTGATTTCCTCCCACAAAATGCATCAATTCTAACTATTCTGTACTAAATTGTTTGTGTCAGCTTTTTGTCCTTTCATTGTCTATGTCCTCCTACGGTCCTCCTCCTATAATCAGCTCAGTATTGATCAAAGTCTTTGCTTTTTATGCAGTTAGAAATTCTTAGCTTTGTGCTCCATATTTTCAAGTCCACATTATATACATAAAAGAATGTCTCATGTCCAGTATTCTTTAATTAAGATAATGAATTATATTTTATATTTATTCATTATAAATTAATTATAAATCTTTATCGAAATATTACAATTTTTGTTCATTCAATGTAGTAAGTATAAGCTTCAGTACATAGTTTTCCATTATACAAAGAAATCATTGGTTGCAGAAATTTTGTGTCATCAGTGAAAAAGGCAATGGCGCCTCAAATTGTACATGAACAATAAAATATTGTCAATAGCAGTGATCTGGGCTGACCAAACCTAAAAGCCTGCACCAATCATCTTTAAAAACATATTCAATCATAAGATACTGCCTAAAATATGAAGGGATGTTAAGAAAAAAAACTGAACACAGCAGTAATACCAAATGTTTAATTAGCTACCAGAATTCACTGTCAGTGAATAATCGACTTTGGGTAACATATTGGAGGACTCATGCTTTCCATTAATTCTTACAGCAGCAAGCAGCATCAGTTTTCCCAGAGGAAGGCTAAAATATTCTCATTCAATAATTTTGCAAAAGTTTAATCACATTCAAGTGTTATAAGTTTATATTAATTTAGCTTTGAAAATATTTGTCTCTTTGCAGTGTTCAAACCTTAATCTTCAAACTTTGATCTTCAAGTTATTGAGCCCCAGCACCCCGTTCCACCTTCAGAGACAACTTGAACTGTAATTTAAATTGACAGACAAGTTATCAATTCATTATTATAACCATTCTTCATGTAGTAAGATGTGACTAGGAATTAGCTAGCATTATTCAAAAACCCCTGAAAATGTAATTTAGTGGTTTGGGTGCAATGGTTAATTATAGAGAGCTATTTCCGCTTAGAAAGTAGAAATGAGTGTAATTTATTTTTAATAATAGACTTTTGTACAACTGTTGGTAGAAATGCAACAGTGCTCTTTTGTAATGATTGAAGCTATCTGAATGCATTAAATCTGACATGCATTCTAGAAAGCTTTTACCTTCCACCTAAGTTACTGTTTTCAGTTTTGAAAGAATATTCATCAGATGTCATTGTACCTCCTTCACACAAGAGCAATGATTTGCTGGGACACAGCTCACTGGGATGAAAAAGAATTCAAAGCATATTTGATCAAACAAAATTAATGTAACACCTCCAAGAAGATTAAGTCAGCTATTGATTTAAATGATATCTTTTTTCATAAAAAAAGATGTCTCCCTCAAAACCTCCAGAATATTTTTATACGTATAATTATACCTAAAGGTCATCTTCAGTTCTGTTCTAAATATAAGGAAAGACGGACACGAACGATTTCCATGGGGCACATCAGGATCACTTACAGCAAATTAAACGGGACATATATGTCATTTCGCCAAGGTTTCTGACATTACGGCGGGATCCACTTGGGAGTGATTCTAAACAACTCAAGAAACTTATTAATGTGGTCTTGCTATATTACAGCATGCCACTGATTGCAAAAGCTCCACAGGCTGTTTGTTCTGATAAGGATTATAAATAAACTGTTAACTTCATAAAAGCTTTGGGGCTTCTGGAGACCAAAGAATGAAAGTAAACTGGGACCATAACTAGATCTGTTTTTGGAAAAGACTCCCTAAATCTGTTCATGAAAGCACCAGCTGCTTTGAATTTCTGTTCCTGCCAGAGGATAGTTCCAAACTCATTTCACAAATTATGGTGTGTCGAGAGCACAATATCCAGTTCTAATAATACAATAATCAAGGCAGATTATGATCTACACCTATTGCAAGTTATGCACGCATGCATAAAAATAAATAGGCACAGTGTGAAAGCAGTCTGCTAAACATCCACAGTAAAAGGGTTGCATTTCCAAAAGACACATTGGTAAAATTTCATAGATCAATGTTGGAGAAAGCTAACCCTATGCAGAGATGGTTTTGGGGCCTGTAATTACAGACTAAAATGTTATAATGGCTCAACATTAAATTCAGTTACAGACAATGACAAATTTCAAACAGCTTACCCTAGGGTACCATTTTCTGGCAATGCCAACCTATTACATGACGTAAAATGTCTCCACGCCAACCCACTGAATTTTTGAAAAACTATTATTCTTGTGCCATTTATTAAAATTACACTGTTCATAATGATAGATAATAAATGTGCTGTAATAAATATGAAGCATTTTTGTCTTATATTTCTTAGATTTATTCATGCTGAACACAACACACAGAGTCAAGATTAATCACTCATCTGAATACATATTAAAAGTCTGGCTAATTTTATACCTCAGAGACATGAATAGTTCATCAAGGCATTTGTGGGGTTTTGAATTATCTTTAGACTTGGATAGGGGCCCAAGAGTATTGCTATGTTTAATTGAACAAATCAGTTCATTCAAATATACCCAAGTATTTCTCCAGGGGAGGGTCTGACAGAACAATTGCAAGCCCAGTGTATCCTTCATCAAACAACTCCTTATAGAGAGGCATGTACAGTAGGTAGTTGCAGACATTGATTCTACTCTCACATCGAACAGTGAATTCATTTAATAAAAAATGCAATTTATCCATTGGCTTCTGGAGCTGTAGTACTTGAAGTAAACCTACCAAAGCCAAATGAACAAAATATCCAAGCATTCAATCTGTGATGTATAAAGATTGGTTACGTTTGAACTGCAAAGACTTCTAGATTAGGTGGACTGGCCATGTAAATTGTCCGTACTATCTACGTCTGTATAGGCTAGGTGGATTAGCGACTGTAAATGCGGGGTTACCACGATAGGATAGGGGAGCTGGGTTTGGGTGGGATGCTCTTCGGAGAGTCAGCGCAGACTTGATGGACTGAATGACCTCTCAGCCACACTGCAGGGGTTCTATAAAGTGGCCAACCATCTGTAATAGCTCTGTCAATATTCTGTGCAATTTTCTCCATTGACCAATATTCTGCAGTCCGCCAGGCATTCCTTCAGAATGGATGCCATTGGGTCAACACTGCAATCCAAGTTCAGTGCCACTGGTATTATTGCTCCTTAGGCACAAGACCATAACATGCACAGGCCAGACAGATCGCTAGCTATTTTATTCAGTTATTCCCCATTTGTCCTTCAACTTTATTTACCCAACTTTAAAAGTATGTCAGAGATAGTAGGAACTGCAGATACTGGAAAACCTGAGATAACAAAATGTAGAGCTGGATGAACACAGTAGGCCAAGCAGCAAAGGAGCAGGACAGCGGGCGTTTTGGGCTCAGATCCTTCTTCAGTATATTCCCTAGTTTGATGGCAATGGCATATTGGAGTGGGCCATGAGGTTACATAGAACACAGAACATAACAGCACAGTACAGGCCCTTCAGCCCTTGATGTTGTGCCAACCTGTCATACCGATATGAAGCCCATCTAACCTACACTAATCCATGTACGTCCATATGCTTATCTAATGACGACTTAAATGTACCCAAAGTTGGCGAATCTACCACTGTTGCAGGCAAAGCGTTCCATTCCCTTACTACTCTGCGTAAAGAAACTACCTCTGACATCTGTCCTACATCTTTCACCCCTCAATTTAAAGCTATGCCCCCTCGTGCTCGCCGTCACCATCCGTGGAAAAAGGA
This sequence comes from Stegostoma tigrinum, assembly GCF_030684315.1. Lineage (NCBI taxonomy): Eukaryota > Metazoa > Chordata > Chondrichthyes > Orectolobiformes > Stegostomatidae > Stegostoma > Stegostoma tigrinum. The sequence goes on from NC_081360.1 coordinate 26,762,309, forward strand.
TCTCCCTATCCACCCTATCTAACCCTCTGATTATTTTAGATGTTTCAATTAAGTCACCTCCCAACCTTTTTCTCTCTAATGAAAACAGCCTCAAGTCCCTCAGTCTTTCCTCGTAAGACCTTCCCTCCATACCAGGCAACATCCTAGTAAATCTCCTCTGCACCCTTTCCAAAGCTTCCACATCCTTCTTATAATGTGATGACCAGAACTGTACACAATACTCCAAGTGCAGCCGCACCAGAGTTTTGTACAGCTTCAAAATAACATCTTGGTTCCGGAACTCGATCCCTCTATTAATAAAAGCTAAAACACTGTATGCCTTCTTAACAGCCCTGTCAACCTGGGTGGCAACTTTCAAGGATCTGTGTACATGGACACCGAGATCTCTCTGCTCATCTACACTGCTAAGAATCTTACCATTAGCCCTGTACTTTGCCTTCCGGTTACTCCTACCAAAGTGCACACTTGTCTGCATTAAACTCCATTTGCCACCTCTCAGCCCAGCTGTGCAGCTTATCTATGTCTCTGTGCAACCTACAGCATTCTTCGTCACTATCCACAGCTCCACCGACCTTAGTGTCATCTGCAAATTTACTAACCCATCCTTCTACGCCCTCAACCAGGTCATTTATAAAAATGACAAACAGCAGTGGACCCAACACCGACCCTTGCGGTACACCACTAGTAACTGGTCTCCAGGATGAACATTTCCCATCAACTACCACCCACTGTCTTCTTTCAGCAAGCCAATTTCCGATCCAAACTGCTATATCTCCCACAATTCCATTCTTCTGCATTTTGTACAATAGCCTATTGTGGGGAACCTTATCGACCGCCTTCCTGAAATCCACATATACCACATCAACCGGTTTACTCTCATCTACCTGTTTGGTCACCTTCTCAAAGAACTCAATAAGGTTTGTGAAGCACAACATTCCCTTCACAAAACCATGCTGACTATCCCTAATCAATTTATTCTTTTCTAGATGATTATAAATCCTATCCCTTATAACCTTTTCCAACACTTTACCAACAACTGAGGTAAGGCTCACTGGTCTATAACTACCAGGGTTGTCTCTACTCCCCTTCTTGAACAGGGGAACCGCATTTACTATCCTCCAGTCATTTGGCACTATTCCTGTAGACAGTGACGAGTTAAAGATCAATGCCAAAAGCTCGGCAATCTCCTCCCTGGCTTCCCAGAGGATCCGAGGATATATCCCATCCGCCCCAGGGGACTTATCTATCTTCACCCTCTGAAGGATTTCTAATATCTCTTCCTTGTGAACCTCAATCCCACCTAGTCTAGTAACCTGTATCTCAGTATTCTCCTCGACAACATTGTCGTTTTCTAGAGTGAATACTGTTGAAAAATATTCATTTAGCACTTCCCCTATCTCATCTGACTCCACACACAACTTAACACTACTATCCTTGATTGGGCCTAATCTTCCTTTCGACATTCTTCTATTCCTTAAATACCTATCGAAAGCCTTAGAGTTTACCCTGATCCTATCCGCCAACAACTTCTCATGTCTCCTCCTGGCTCTTCTGAGCTCTCTCTTTGGGTCTTTCCTGGCTACCTCGTAGCCCTCAAGTGCCCTAACTGAGCCTTCACATCTCATCCTAACATAAGCCTTCTTCTTCCTCTCGACCAGAGATTCCACCTCCTTCGTAAACCATGGCTCCCGCACTCTACAGCTTCCTCCCTGCCTGATAGGTACATACTTATCTAGGACACACAGGAGCTTTTCCTTGAATAAGCTCCACATTTATGATGTGCCCATCCCCTGCAGTTTCCTTCCCCATCCTATGCTCCCTAAATCTTGCCTAATATCATCGTAATTGCCTTTCCCCCAGCTATAACTCTTGCCCAGTGGTATACACCTATCCCTTTCCATCACTAAAGTAAACATAACAGAATTGTGATCGCTATCACCAAAGTGCTTACCTACTTCCAAATCTAACACCTGGCCAGGCTCATTACCCAGTACCAAATCTAATGTGGCTTTGCCCCTTGTTGGCCTATCTACATACTGTGTCAGGAAGCCCTCCTGCACACACTGGACAAAAACTGACCCATCTATAGTACTCGAACTAGTGTTCCCAGTCATTATTTGGAAAGTTGAAGTTCCCCATGACAACTACCCTGTCTCTCTCACTCCTATCGAGAATCATCCTTTCCTCTACATATCTGGAACTATTCGGAGGCCTATAGAAAACTCCCAACAGGGTGACCTCTCCTTTCCAGTTTCTAACCTCAGCCCATACTACCTCAGTTGACAAGTCCCCAAACATCCTTTCTGCAACTGTAATACTGTCCTTGACCAACAATGCCACACCTCTGCTCCTTTTACCATCTTCTCTGTTCTTACTGAAACATCTAAATCCTGGAACCTGCAACAACCATTCCAGTCCCTGCTCTATCCATGTCTCCGAAATGGCCACAACATCGAAGTCCCAGGTACTAACCCATGTTGCAAGTTCACCCACTTTATTCCGGACGCTCCTGGCATTGAAGTAGACACACTTCAAACCAACTTCTTGCTTGCCGGTGCCATCTTGCTTCCCTGAAACTTTATTTCGGACCACCCTACTCTCAACCTTTTCTATAGTCGAACTACAATTTTGGTGCCCATTCCCCTGCTGAATTAGTTTAAAGCCACCTGAATAGCCTTAGCAAATTTCCCCCCCAGGATATCGGTACCCCTGTGGTTCAGGTGAAGACCATCCTGCTTGTAGAGGTCCCACCTACCCCAGAAAGAGCCCCAATTATCCAAGAATCCAAAACCTTCCCTCCTGCACCATCCCTGTAGCCACGTGTTCAACTCCTCTCTCTCCCTATTCCTTGCCTCACTCGCACGTGGCACGGGCAACAAACCAGAGACAACAACTCTGTTCGTCCTAACTCTCAGCTTCCATCCTAGCTCCCTGAATTTCTGCCTTAAATCCCCATCTCTCTTCCTACCTATGTCGTTGGTGCCAATGTGGACCACGAGTTGGGGATGCTCCCCCTCCCCCTTAAGGATCCCAAAAACATGATCAGAGACATCACGCACCCTGGCACCTGGGAGGCAACACACCAACCGTGAGTCTCTCTCGTCCCCACAGAACCTCCTATCTGTCCCCCTAACTATGGAGTCCCCAGTGACTAATGCTCTGCTCCTCTTCCCCTTCCCTTCTGAGCAGCAGGGACAGACTCTGTGCCAGAGACCTGTGCCCCACTGCTTTCCCCTGTTAAGTCCCCCAACAGTATCCAAAACGGTATACTTATTGTTGAGGGGAATGGCCACAGGGGATCTCTGCACTGCCTGTCAGTTCCCTTTCCGTTCCCTGACCGTAACCCATCTGCCTTTTTCCTGTACTTGAGTGACTACCTCCCTGTAGCTCCTCTCAATAACCCCCTCTGCCTCCTGACTGTACAGATTGTAGCTAGAAACAATTCTGCTTTATGTGCCTCTTGGATCCTATCTTTGAATTTCTGGATTAGTTCCGAATCTTTCCTATGTAGCATGATGGGGTCTACCCTTGTAAAAATGGGAATTAATTTCCACAAAGACATGTGAAAGTGGAAATTTGTCTCTACTATGATGATAGGGTGGTCACTCCTGTCACTGTCACGGACAAATGCATTTGTGACAGGAAACAAGGATGACATCAAGGAGACATTCTCTCTTGTTGGTTCTCTCATTTCCTGTTACAGCCCCAGTCTGGCAGATATGCTGTTCAGACCTTGTTTGCTTGGTCAGAAGTGTTTCTGAACCACTCTAAGCAAGGACACTGAAATCCCCCACACAGTACATTCTACACCCTTGCCATTTTCACTGTTTCTGAACAAGTAGTATTCAGCATGGAGTACAAGGGAAAGTAGCGGTCAATAAGCAGTCAGGATTTTCCTTGCTTGTAGTTGACTAGATGACAAGTTTGCATGAGATCTGGAGTCAAATGTTATGGTGTCGCAGGACAACTCCAGTCCAACTGTACACGTAGTCTACCACTTCCTTGTGATTCTACTGTGATAGTTGGACAGGAGATACCCAGAGATGGTGATGCAGAAACCTGGATCATTAGCTGAGAGGTATGAATTGATGAGTATATTGTTTGGTTTTTTTGAGAGTTTGTTGTTCAACCGACGTATGAGACAGCTCACTCAATTTTGACAAAAATTGTTAGGATGTGCCAGAAATTGTGACAATAATTGCTAGAACATGCCAAGACATCACATCAACGGGGCCCCAAAACATCCTAAGCTTTATCCTTTCACCTTAAAGGAAAATATAATGCTCAAAGTCTTTTTTTCCCCCCCAGGATGAATCTCAGAGAAATCTGTCTCTTCTTTCTCTTTTCCTAAAGAATGTATTTCTGTGGACCTGTATGCACACATCTGCATATTTTGGGCCAGGGACCCAGGTTTGATTCTAGCCAAGGGTGAATGGCTGTGTGGAGTTTGCACGTTGTCCCGGTGTCAGACGAGTTTCCTCCCTGTTTCACTTTCCTCCCACAATCCAAAAATATGCAGATTAAGTGGACTGACCATGCTAAACTGTGCGATTGTGTCCAAGGATTTTAGGCTGGTGGATTAGCCATGGGAAATGCGAGATGATGGAGACAGGGTAGGAGGCTGGGATTCAACAGGAAGCTCTTCAGAGGGATGGTGCACATTTGATGGGCCAGATGGCCTCTTTCCGCATCTTAGGGATTCTAACAGAAAAACTAGATGTAAATAGCAATCATTTTCAAAATGATATTTTACTATGAATCAGTGATGCCCATAAGCAATCTAAACTCGCCAACAATGGCAAGTTCAACACATTCAAATGGCTACTTTACAAATCCCTCTACTTTGGCATTCAATTTGCCAAAGCCCACGTATTCAAATTACAATAGTAAAATACTGCAAAATATAGTAACACACAGAAACTGCTGCAAGTATTGAGCAAGTCTCGCTGCTTCTGTGGAGAAGAGAACAAACATTCCCGGACTGTGGCTTTTCATCAAAACTTGGAAAACATGACCAACTTTGAGTAGGTGAAAGGAGGACAGGATGTGAAATAGACAAAAAGGGAGGCTATGTAAGAGGGTAGAGGACAAAAGAGATTAAATGGTAAAGGTTTTCACAAAGCAAGGTCAAAAGAAGTGCTAACGGAATGAGAAAATAAATAAAAGATGATGTGATGAGAGGATAAAAGCAAAATATTGCGAGTGCTGGAGATCTGCAATAAATACAAAGTGCTGGAGAAGCTCCAGTTGGATGCAAAAGGTTAACTTGGTTTCTTCCTCCACAGATGCTACCAAACCTGCTGAGTTTTCGGAACATTTTTTGTGATAAGAAGTGATATGTATGTCATGATCTAGCAACAGCAGCCTATTTGAGTGTAAATTAGATTTTAAAAAATGGAGCAGTTACAATTTCAAGTTGTTAATTCAGTGCTGAGTCCTCAACAATACAAGTGCCAGGTGAAAGATGCTGTGTTGTTCCTCTGGCTTCAGACTGCTTCGCCAGAACACTACAGGTGTACAGAGAAGTCAAGGTGGAAAATTACAATGGCGGCTGCCTATATGGTTATGAATAAAAGGAGATATTCCTCAGAGCGGTGCAGAGATAGCGGTCGGTGAATATTGAGGGGAAATTGAAGCTCACCTTGGAGGAGTTTTGGGAGCTGTGGACAGTGTTGCATCTCTTGTGCTCATAAGAAAAGGAGTCTTAGGAAATGGAGAAGGGTATTACTGAGGAGATGGAAGGGACAGTGCGTTCAGAACACTTAAACTGGTGAGGACTGGAGGGAAAGATGTTCTTGGTGACATCATGATGTGGAGGTGCTGGTGTTGAATGGGTTGGACAAAGTCATAAGTCACACAACGCCAGATTATAGTCCAACAGGTTTATTTGAAATCACAAACTTTTGGAGCACTGTTCCTTTGTCAGGCAACATGATTTCAAATAAATCCGTTGTGCTATAACCTGGTGTCATGTGACTTGACCATAATGTAGGTGGAAGAAATGGCCAAAAAAGGGCAGGATGTTGAATAGCTGCAGACTTGAGTCCAATGGCAGTAGAAGAACAAATAACCAACAAACAGGAATTTTAGAAAGTGGAGCACAGGTTGCATTCCCTATTACGGACATACCCAACATACAGACAAATAGGGTGAAAGACAGGTCGGGGGGAGTGTACTGATTCAACCAGCTGGATCTTATTAACAATAAGATCCCAGATTGGTGTTGTTAACTTGGGTCAAACAGGAAGCTCTAGCTGACCAATAAAACCATGAGATTTTGAATCTCCTCAGTTCAAGCAACTGACACCAAGCTGGCTGGCCACAGCCAGTGTAGTGTAATGCGCACAAGTAAATAAAGGGTGGGAGAGGGCAAGAACTGCAGATGCTGGAATTTGGAGTCAAAACAGTCTGGTGCTGGAGGAACACAGCAGTTCAGGCAGCATCACAGGAGCAGGCAAGTAGACCTAGCAAAGGGTCCCAACCCGAAACGCTGACTTTCCTGCTCCTCTGATACTGCCTGACCTGGTATGTTCCTCCAGCTTCACACTAAATGAAGAGTGACTTGGTGACAGGACCCCGCCTCGGAGTTGGTATGTCACAAATGATCTGGGGAGTGGGCAGTAAAAGTGGAGTTAAAGTGCTGCATATGGCATACTGAACAGTATTACATAGAACATGCAACAGTACAGCACAGTACAGGCCCTTCGACCTATTGTCCTCCTAAGATCAACTACCCTGCGTACCCTACATTTTACTACACTCCATGTGCCTATCCAAGAGTCGTTTAAAAGTCTCTAAAGTATCTGACTCCACTCCCACTGCCAGCATCACATTCTACACGCCCACCATTCTGTGTAAAGAAGCTATCTCTAACATCTCCCCCCAATCACCTTAAAGTTACGCCCCCTCGTAATAGTAACGTCCGCCCTGGGAAAAAGTCTTGTTGAGTCTATTCTTGCTCCTATTTCTTATGAACCCACAGCCATTCAAACTCAGGAGTTTAAAGCACTCAGCAGCCAGTCAAATGATAACATGGTTCTGCTGAAATCTCAGGCTCCTTGATCATTTCTGCTTGCTTCAGAAGAAAGGTGCGGGTGGGTGTGAGGGAAAAGTAAAGCCATGAGATTTAGAATCTCCTCAGTTCAGGGGACAGACTCTAAGCTGGCTAGTCACTGTGTACAAATAAATAAAAGGTGATTTGGTGATGGGATACCAGCCTCCATGCAGCTATTTCACCGGTGTTGAAACCAACAGTACATGCCTGAAAAAACATTTGCTCGCAACAGTCATCTTGGAGTTGGGGAAAGCATTTCCAACAGCATGCCCTTATTAGGGAAGCTTGACTTGTTTCACCCTGCTGTCAAAGACTGGTCCAGTATGTGGAAAGAATGTGATTTTTTTTTCCTGGGCAAAACACATTGGGGCAGATGAAAAGCAACAAGTAATCGTTCAGACTGCTTGTGGAACAACAGCATTTTTGGTTACAAGGGATTTAACTTTCCCAGTGGCAACAGACACTAAAACCTTGCAAGAATAGGTTGAGAAGTATTACGACCCCAAAACTTCTCTAATTCTGAGACGCTATGAGTTTTATTTGGCTGTTAGAGAATTGGGTGAATCCGTATCAGGATCTTTGATGAGGATGAGACAACTAGAAGAGGCATGTGATTCTGGCTTAATCCTGAAATGAGATGCTGAGAGACGGTTTGCTATGTGGGATTAATTAAGCAACCATGCAGAATCACCTGCTAACTTAAGGCCAACTGGACTTTAGACAGGCACTACAGGCTCAATGTTCCTGGTCATTATGGACACCAATTAAAACAATTGGACATGCATAAAGTTCATTTGGCAAACTCAGGAATGATGATTCCAAAGCAGCAAACATCATTCATGATACACAATTTCATTCATAGGACAAAGTTTGGTGCTGGAATCATGGGAATGGCCCGGTATGGGTCCCAGGCGAGGGAGATACGAGGTCAGTTCCTGTAAAAGTTCGAGTAGGTGAAACAGTCCTGAACAAGGATGCAAATGGAGCAGGAGCAAAACATACCTGGCCCCTCAGAGCAGTCAGAAGGCCTGTCAGAAACCACAGGTCTTTCACCTATGTCTAGAGTTGACGAAATCTCAAGAGTCCAAAATGGATCAATATCATATCAGAAGAGGAGGAGAAAACTCTCCCAAGATGCTCTGGACATAAGCCATTGGCTACATGCTGCCTGCATCAGAGAACCAGGACCTGGAGTGAAAATGGTCACAAGAAAAGCTACAAGAGAAGGGCCTGGTCTACATCCCTGGACTTGGGAGGTTGGGAGTGTTGGATCTTGTTGACTGAGAGATCCTTAATTGGTCCAGATTAACAACCCCAATCAGGAAAGCCTCCACTGACCAATATAACCAGGAGATTTGGAATCTTCTCGGTTCAGCCTGACTCAGAGCTGGCTGGTCACATTTAAATAAGGGGTGAATTGGTGACACGATATTGGCCTCTGTGCAGTTATTACAGGGGGGATCCCTATTGAATTTCTGAAGAGGGATAAGAACATTAGTGCATGAAATTGAATGGAAGCTTCCTGCCATCCATACTGGAAAAAGGAAGGTGTATTGAAACACCCATATCATATCAGAGCTGTTGAGATGGAGATGTAAAATCAAATGATCAAAGCGATTTTTTGAAGTTACTAAGATCTTTAGGAAAAAGAAAAGATTTGCATTTATTTAGCACCTTTCACAACCTTAGGATAGGGCGGCACGGTGGCTCAGTGGTTAGCACTGCTGCCTCACAGCACCAGGGGACCCAGGTTCGATTCCAGCCTCGGGCGACTGTCTGTGTGGAGTTTGCACATTCTCCCAGTGTCTGCGTGGGTTTCCTCCGGGTGGTCTGGTTTCCTCCCACAGTCCAAAGATGTGCAGGCTAGGTGGTTTGGCCATGCTAAATTGCCCGTAGAGTTCAGGTGTGTGTGGGTTATAGGGGGATGGATCTGGGTGGGAATGCTTCAAGGAGCGGTGTGGACTTGTTGATCGAAGGGCCTGTTTCCATACTGTAGGGAATCTAATCTAATCAAAGCCCTTGCTGTTAGTGTGCATTCAAGCATATTGGCCAGGACATCAGGTTCAGATCTCCAGCACTACTTTAAATAGTCACAAGGGATCTTGAACTTCTACCTGAGAGGGTAATTTCTCATCCAAATGATGAGACTTCCTACAATTGTTTCAACTGTGATGGAAGGAGTATACTGTCTTTCTCCCAATCCACTGTTCCATGAGTCACAACTTAAAATGAATTCAGTTTCTAATATGGCCAATCGTATGATGCCTCTGCATTAGACTTAACATAAAAAGCTTCATCAATCATGTTTCTTTTAAACAAATAAAGTTTTGTTTAATGATAACAAGTATATTCCACAAAGGTACAGAATTGACACAGTTTGCACTGTAAAAATGTACCGGATATGGGAAAAATAATATTTCTCTCTACAGAGATTCACTTTAGGGAAAAAATACACTTGGCCAATAATGGTCAGTTCTTGAAGATTACACTGAAGTCTAAGGTGTGGAACGTTCCAACGATTGTCAACTTGGCATTCCAGCACATACAGATAGGGTACGAGACACGAAAGTTGCTTCTGGAATCTTGACAGCTTGCTCAGAAAACACAGTATAGTGATGGTTTCCTCAGACAATAATCAGTTTTCATACTACCTTCACAATAAGGATTCAACAGAAGCAGGAGAGATGAACTGAGCATCCTCTGCGTCAGAAGGCTTCCTCCAGCTGAATGACAAAAAACTCTAAGTTAACAGTTAAAAAACCCAGTAGGTGACATCCAGCAACCCATGTGGTTTCCAAGAATGCCTTGTTAAAGTTCTGGTGCTATCTTTAAAAATACAGATTAATTCACGAAAACATGAGACGAATTAACCCTTCCACAGTCCTTCAAAACTCAAGTCCTCAAATAGTATGACATCTGTATAACAACACAGAACACCTTTAATTCCACACTAGAGTGTCAGATTAGATTTTGAATTTTTTTTTCATTTATTCACAGGATCCAAGGGTCGCTGGCGAGGACACCATCTGTAGCTCATCCTTAATTGGCCCAGAATAGGTCATTCTAAGTTGCCTTCTTGAAATACTACAGTTTACGAAGTGTAGGCACAGTAACGGTGCTGTTACAAAGGATGTTTCAGGATTTTGACCAAGCTATAATGAAGGAATGGAGAAAGAGTTCCAAGTCAAAATGGCACAAAGTTTGCAGAGTAACATGCCCGCAGTGATGATGTGATTTTATCTGCTGCGCTTGTCATTTTGTGACAGAGACTACAAGTTTGGAAGTTACTGCGATGAGTTGCTGCAGTTTATTTTAAATGTGCTACACAGTAATGCTACTCTAACTGACTTGTGCCTTGTAGATGTTAAGCAGGTTTTGGGAAATCATGAAATGGGCTAGTCACTGCAGAATTCCTTGCCTCTGACCAGTATTGCAGTTCCAATAGTGATGCCTGAGTCCTTGACCTTTTAATTTGGCTACTGTCCCATGCTATTTATGAAGAATAGCTTGACTATTTTTGGTTAAAATTGAAACTGCACTTAAACATTCAAATGATATAAGATTTACCTTCAGTTGAAAATATGTTTCTGCTAAAAGGCTGATCTCTCTTTCCCTTACACAAAACTAGAATGAATATCTATTATTTCTAAGCATTATGAACTTGCAAATTAATAACATTCTTCTGAACTTTACAGTAAATTCTGGGAATTTTGAGCTAACTGTATCAACATGCATGTTGCTGCAATGTCTGTGAAAGTCTTGAAGTATCTGGCGTTCAATTTTTCTGAAGTTATAGACACTTCTTCAGAAGTGTCACTTCACAACCTCAAATATATGTTAATCCAGTTGAGGCTTCATAATATATTTAAGCATTACAATATTGTAAAGTGGCAATGATTTTAATATTCCTTGTCACTTCCCATCACTGCATTTGCTGAGTCAGCTGAGAGGGTTATACCTTGAGTCCATATAAATGTCCAGTTACATTATCACATGGTCTCCTAACACCATCTTTCCTGTGAAAACAGAATATGGGTGATGTGTTTAATTATATATTGAAAATGCTTTAAATATTAATGACTAAATTGCCAGAAATCGGAGAGCAAAGAGGACTGCAAGGTTGCAACAGGACTCATGATCAGCAGTTTGAATGAAAGGGAAGGCAAAAGGGCTGACAGCTTGTGAACAACTAGTGCTGGGTCAAAAAGGAAAGAAGTCACAACTTTCAATGAGGACAACTTTGGGAGAAGGGTCACTGGACCTGAAACATTAACTCTTGCTTTCTCTCCACAAATGCTACCAGACCTACGAAATTTTGCCAGCAATGTCTGTTTGTGATTTTGACTTCATACCATTACTTGTCACTGGATCTACAAATCAAGAATTCCTAACGACATGTGACAACTATACATCTAGAGCTCTGATTGACACAAGGCTCATTAGTTGTATCTCAAAACAAAATAAGCAACACAATTTTCCCATTTTACAACTTCCGTATTTAGCTGATTTGATACAAAGTCAAGGATTTTAGCAGTTTGATGGGCTTTGATACCTTTCTACATGCATTGGTTTTAATTAATGAAAATTATCAAACATTGCATCACAGAATAGATCATTGCAGTTTTCTTCTGTTTTGTTTAAATGATTTGTGAAGATGGCTTAATTGTGTGACTTTAACTATTGTGTTACATCCAGGAGCAACTACTTTCTTCAGGTATGTTCTACTCTTGAAACATATAACAATGGAGCTTGGTAAAAGCAATAGGAGCACTTTCCCTTTGAGCATGCAAATATATTTTCCCTTTGATACTACACAAGTCCACTGACCTCCTGAATTATTTACTTTACCACATCAATGTTTCCCCGATTGAACATTTTCAATGAAGCTGCAGGGTGTGATGTTTTAAAGTAGTCAAATAACAAATTTCTACCACATTTCTACCACATATCTACCAAGAATGCCAATATTTTAAAAAATTGCATTAGTTGGTATAGCATCTGAACGAATGACCACAAGAAACAGCAACAGTATTCCGAATTAAAAGCATTTTAAAAGTAGCATTCAAATGGCATACATTGCGTCATTTTTGTGGTCATGAAATTAGATTCAATTCAATGGCATACTGCAGCTTTACTCAGCAAAAGCTATAAATTCAACATTAAATTTAGAATACATAGTTGATCTTTAAGTGGGTTAAATAAAAATCAATTTCATTATAATAGACAAAAAAAGGGGGAAGCACAACATACTAGTAAGCAGGTTTGGCACAGCATCCACGGTGGTGGCTGAAGATGCTGAAATCCAGAACTCGCAGACATCTCAAACAGGGCACCAACCATTTTCCTTGGTGGGGAAGAGGGAATTAGGGTGGCAGTTCCAAACTACACACCTTCATTGCTTGGAGGCCTTCATGTCTGATTTGCATTAACCAGGAATATAAACAGAAAATATGGAACTAGACGAGGCCTAAACTTTGCAGGATTGCTCGAATAGCTTGGTATCCTTTTGGATAAGACACAGTGGGATGTTTGTCAGTTCCAAGCCTTCGTAAACATTTTGAAGTGGTACTACAATTTCAAAAGTGTTTTGTTTTGAGGGATTCAAGGAAGTTAAATGTCATGAATCAGTTTTTAATCAATGACTATATTTTCTAAAAAACTGTGTGCGCTTTAACAGTCACTGAACAATTATGTTTCAATCCCATCTCAGCCTGGGTCCTAAGGTCTGTCCATAATAAATAGTGAGTAAATTGGACAAGTTGGAAAACTGCAGAGATAATCACACTACACTTTTGTAGTGTGCAAGCAGACAGAAAACAGGTTTGTGAGCAAGATCGTGCACTGCTTTGGATACTTGAGAGGGTAACGGTTCCCTCAAAACAGGGCCGTCAAAGCCAGTGACACTGGGGGCATCTCAACTGTACAGAAGCAGAGGGAATTGAATGAAAGAGCAATGCTGGCAGGGAATCCTTCAGTTAGGGGAACAGACCCAAGTTTTTCTGTAACTTTAAACATGGCTCCAGGATGTTGTGTTTCCTCCCTGTTACCAGGGTTAAGGATGTCACAGTACGGTTGCAGGATACTCTTCTGGAAAAGGGTGAACAGCCAGGATTATGGTTCATATTGGTATCATTGTTGAAAGGGAACTGATGTCCTGTAGGCATATTATAGGAGTTGGGAAAGAGATGGAAAACAACACCTCCAAACTTGTAATGTCAGCATTACTCCCAATTCCTCAAACTAATGAGCAAAGATACAAGGAAGGCGTGGTTGGAAAACTGGTGCAAGAGGAAGGTTGTTAGATTTGGGACTGATTCTGGGGCAGGTAAAAGCTACAAATGATGGACAGCTGGCATCTTGCACGGAGGCTTGTTGTGTTCGTGGGGAGGTTTAAATTAGGTTGGCAGGTGTAAGTGAATCTGAAAGCAATGCAGATTCATTGAAAGCAAAACTAGTAAGAGGAAATAGAAAATGAGTAAGCAAATCTAGAAGACAAAGGATCAATTAAAGGCAGTTTATCAAATGCACATCACATTCATTAAAAGGCTAATGATTTGAATGTACAAACTGGGCAAAATAGATATCTTTTGATTGCCATTACCAAGACAGAGCAACAGGGTTACTCAGGCTGGAAATTGGATAGCCAAGGATAGATACTTTCAGGAGAGACAAACAAAAAGGAAAAGGAAGGTGGAGCGGCATTCGTAATAAGGGATGACATGAGCATATTAGTAAGATAGGATCTCCAACTGAAGAGACAGTACTGAAAAATTACAAGGATTAAGGGCCGTATATCTCCTAGAACAGCTTCATTACAATGTTAAAAGGAAGTCGTCACTAAGATAATGGATGAAGTTGTTGTTATCTTTCCTCCTAAAGGTTCTGAAAAGATTTCTACTGACTCTACGGTGGCAAATGTAAGCCCACTGCTTCAAGCAAGTAGAAGAGGGGAACAGACTTGCTGGCTTGACTGTTGGGAAAATGTTAGAATCTATTTGAGGTGAACATTTAGAAAAGAATGGTAAAATTGGGCATCAGTATGTATTTATGAAAGGAAAGCCAACTTTGACAAACTGGAGTGTTTTTGAGGATATTTGTCCTAGAATAGAAAGACAAAATAGTGGGTCTTGTGTAGAAGGTTTCTGATAAGGGTCCCCACGCGGGTTAGGATATACAATTAGAGCAATTCAATACGACTGAGAATTAGGTAATTGACAGAAATCAAAGGACAGTAATAAGCTATTCTTCTCGGAATGGCAGACCATGATGAGTGGTGACACCAACAGGGCCAGTGCTTCATATACAACTGTTCAAAATGTATATGAACAATTTGGATGTGGGGGCAAATTGCAATGTTATCTAGTTTACTAATGGCACCAAACAGATTGGGAACGCAAGTTGTGTAGAAGGTGCAGAGTCTTCAAGAGGAATTGGCAGGCTAAGTGAATGAGATAGCATGTGGTTGATTGAATGTAAATCGAAAATAGTGTGAAGTTATTCAAAAATTTAAAAAAGTTATTCACTGTGTTTGGGAAACAAAAAGGGGGAATATTTCTTAAATGGAGAGATGTTGGAATGTGCAGGTGCCCTTGTCGCTCAGTCATTAAGTCCTAGCATTCAGGTACAACAAGCGACTAGGAAGGCATATGGACACTGGCTTTCATTTCAAAGGGAATTGAAAATAAAAATGATTATATACAGAGTGTTGGTGAGGCCACACCTGGAGTACTGTCTAGGCTTTGGGCTCCTTGATTAAAGGAGAATAGGGAATACCACAGAGGACGTTCAACTGAAGTTCATCAGATTAATCCCTGAGATAGGAGGATTGTTTTAAAAGGAGAGATTGAGAAAATTGGGTCTTAATTCTTAGAGGTTTCTAAGAATGAGGAGTGATTTTGTTGAAACTTATGGTATTTGTACAGGGCATGGCAGGGTCAATACTGACAGGATGTCTCCTTTGGCTGGTATCTCTAGAACCTGGCAACATGATCTCAGGATACCGGGTAGGCATTTCAAACTGAAAGGAAATAGTATTTCTTCAATCTAAAGTGGGTAAATCATTAGAATTCTCTACCCCAAGGGAATGTGCAAGCTGAATCATTCAGTATGGTCAAAGCAGAATTAGTTTCTGGAAACTAATGGCATTTAGGGATTTGGAGAGTGTGGGAAATTGGCATTGAGTATCTGATCAGCCATGATCTGGTGTGGTACGGCTGGCTTGATGGGCTGAATGGCTTACCCCTGTTCCTTTATTCCTATTCCCATGTTGTGAAAGGAGAAACAGTGAAAAGTAATAAAAGCACAATTAATTTTTGTAGCCCTAGTGATGTTTTCTGACATCAGCCAAATCGGATATGGTACTTATATTAGCTCTGTCGACACAGAGCTGAAGATGTAGCAACGGGAAGTTTTAATATCAAGTAGGAATAGTTGTTTCCCATCACATGATTCCGTTAACAAAAGTTCAAACCATTATTACACAGAATTGTTTCATTGATGGGATCTTAAATTTCTTGCAAGCAGGACTTTAAAACAAGAAATGGGAATGAGAGAAAAGAGATAGTAAAGAGAATAAGTGGAGTAAGAAAGGGTCGTTAGGTGGTGGGGGGGGGAGAGAAAGGGGAAAGAAATGGAAAAGGCAGGTTGTGGGGGGCAGGTGAATAGAAAGGACAGGAAGAACGATGGACAGAGTACCTCTCAGCTGGCAGTTTCTCACTCAGAGCTAGCTAACAATACACCGCAAACTATTTTACTTCATCAATGCCAGGATTCTTTCTGACTAAATAGCAGAATCACAAGTGGACATATATGCAAAGCTACATCAGTTGATGTGGCATACACAAACATTACACCTTGTTTGCTTTTGTTATGTGAAGTGATTCCAATACTATTGCTATTCACCTCTTCCTTCTAATGTTTTGAGCCCTGGGATTTGTAATTAGAAGTTACAGAGTACCACTACAGAAACATTTGAGAATGCCATGAGCAGAATTCATGCTGTCTATGATTTGAATTTTTTAGCTTTGATCAGCTTCAAATTCTTTTCAGAGCAATGTAACTGGGTTGTTTTGGCTAGACCTTTCGACATGATAAACTCTTGTGTTTGCTTTCATGTTGGAATGCTGGGAGTCTGAACTAAATGGGGTCATGTCTGCAAACTTCAAATAAACCTCCACAAATCAATTGCTTTAGTTCGTCTCCTTCGCGCAAGATTGCACATTTGAAGTGAACATAAATCCCAAAACAGGTAAGTTGCACGGGATATTAAGCTACTTTGTGCTTAAAAATGCAATTCACAAAATTCTTCAGAAGCAGCGAATGAAAGCATTTAACATGTGATTGCAATGAGTCAGGGTTGGTTTAAAACTTCTGCAATGTACATTTTAAGGAGTTAGAAAAATTCAACCAAGTGAAATTGGTAATTAAGAATGATCCCCTCATAGCACAGTCGAACAAAAACCTGAGATTTTATATTAGCATCTTCCATATTTAAACATATTGCCTTCCAGGTGACTAATATTTCATGTATTTCTTTATATTTTTCTCATCATGATCATGTACTCCCCTTACAATTAGGAGATCTATAATTATTAAAATGAACACAAAATGAACACAAAAACCATTTCTGAAGGGTCTAGGCCCGAAACGTCAGCTTTCCTGCTCCTCTGATGCTGCTTGGCCTGCTGTGTTCATCCAGCTCTACACCTTGTTATAACAGAAATGATGCACGTTCACGTTTTTTCTACTGGTTGAATTGGTTTCAGCTTTGTGAACCCAGCAATTGATCCTCAAATTCCACAGTTTATTGAGCATGGGAATACCAAATACCGTTTGGATTATAAAAACAATTCCTTTTACAATCTGACGTGTGACATACTGAACACAACCTATCTAATACTCCCCAGTCAGATATTGCCAAGATGCTTACTTTATTGCAAAGTAAACAAGTCAAAAACAGAATATCTAAAACTTAAATTTTCACCTGTGACCAGTTATGTTTGCTTCAATATTTCTGTCAGTTCAGGAATCATCGCACTGCTTGCCTGTTTAGAAACTGCAATTGCAAAACACTTTCACAAAAAGCAGATCTTTCATCTTCAACTATTGCTGAAAGTTAAAGAAAGAGACCTGCTAGAGACATCAGACTTCAGACACCCAAGTCTGATTACACCAGTTCCCAGCTGTAAGTACAATGTTCAGTGGTGCACTGACTTCCAAGAATAATGTGTTTAAAATGAGAACTTTAAAACAAACGCATTGTGTGAAGCGTATCAAAAGGTTTTGATGAAAAATTAATAACCTAAATTCCTAGACAGTGGAAATGGTTTGCGACTGGGAGGTGCAGTTGTTTGTTGCGAACTGAGCGGAGGTGTTCTGCAAAGCAGTCCCCAAGCCTCCGCTTGGTTTCCCCAATGTGGAGGAAGCCGCACCGGGTACAGTGGATGCAGTATACCACATTGGCAGATGTGCAGGTGAACCTCTGCTTAATGTGGAATGTCATCTTGGGGCCTGGGATGGGGGTGAGGGAGGAGGTGTGGGGACAAGTGTAGCATTTCCTGCGGTTGCAGGGGAAGGTGCCGGGTGTGGTGGGGTTGGAGGGCAGTGTGGAGCGAACAAGGGAGTCACGGAGAGGGCAGTGTGGAGCGAACAAGGGAAACCTGCACATCTGCCAATGTGGTATACTGCATCCACTGTACCCGGTGCGGCTTCCTCTACATTGGGGAAACCAAGCGGAGGCTTGGGGACTGCTTTGCAGAACACCTCCGCTCAGTTCGCAACAAACAACTGCACCTCCCAGTCGCAAACCATTTCCACTCCCCCTCCCATTCTCTTGACGACATGTCCATCATGGGCCTCCTGCACTGCCACAATGATGCCACCCGAAGGTTGCAGGAACAGCAACTCATATTCCGCCTGGGAACCCTGCAGCCATATGGTATCAATGTGGACTTCACCAGTTTCAAAATCTCCCCTTCCCCCACTGCATCCCTAAACCAGCCCAGTTCATCCCCTCCCCCCACTGCACCACACAACCAGCCCAGCTCTTCCCCCCCACCCACTGCATCCCAAAACCAGTCCAACCTGTCTCTGCCTCCCTAACCGGTTCTTCCTCTCACCCATCCCTTCCTCCCACCCCAAGCCGCACCCCCAGCTACCTACTAACCTCATCCCACCTCCTTGACCTGTCCGTCTTCCCTGGACTGACCTATCCCCTCCCTATCTCCCCACCTACACCCTCTCCACCTATCTTCTTTACTCTCCATCTTCGGTCCGCCTCCCCCTCTCTCCCTATTTATTCCAGTTCCCTCCCCCCATCCCCCTCTCTGATGAAGGGTCTAGGCCCGAAACGTCAGCTTTTGTGCTCCTGAGATGCTGCTTGGCCTGCTGTGTTCATCCAGCCTCACATTTTATTATCTTGGAATCTCCAGCATCTGCAGTTCCCATTATCTATGACAGAAAAGCTGTTCAAATTTGTCTGATATCCAAGAAAAAGAAGTGTTAAGTGGTCAACAGTTTTGTTACACTGATGCTGGCAAGTTAGCATTTCATACTGAGGAAAACTTATAGGATAGACTCTCACATACATATAATTGATTTGACCGTCAGCTCAGGAACACAAGTGCCATAGGATAAGTTGTTGCTATCTTGTCCTAGTTCTGCAGTATTTGCATTGTCCACAAAACTGCATGAAAACACAACATTCTTCCTCTTTACAAAAATGATTCTGCAAACTTTTAAATAATTAACTTTTTCTTCTTTTACAGAAATAAATTTAATTTTAACAATGAGCTATCAAAATTACAAACCATCATTTGGACAATTCAATTGCATGGGCATTATGCAGTTCACTTTTACATTTTAGGATGGTCCATTGTCTAGTCAACCTGGTGCGTTGTGCCAACATGATGCCCTGTTTAATATAAAACTAATACTTTAAGGCAATGAAATACTTAATATGGAATGCATGACTAGTACCAGATTATCACCACTACATAAAAAAAAAAACCAGGATTTTGGACTCCAATATTCGTAGATTCTGTATCCACTCCTAGCAGGTACTTGAACCTCTCAGATCTGAATCAGCAAACAGTTTTATTCAGAAGTCTCAGCCAGGATCCCATCACAATTAAGACCATGAAATGCACGATCAACTGAAGCATACCATGTCTTGTTTTATGAAGTTAAACCATCAGATGCCAAATGTTGGGAAAGTAATAGCACAAATTGTTTGAGATTTTGCTAATCTTAGCAGGACAATCAACTTGTATTTGCCCAGCAAGCTTAAATAAATGGTTTCAGATTGAGATATCCGTAGTCACAAGGAACAGTCACCTAACACAAAGGCATTCTACTTTAGCCCTGAGCATTTAAGCACAGTACTCTGACTGACAATGGGTTATCACAAAATCCATTACCAACATTGTACTCAGTTCTTCAATAAATTATTGCTCTATTCCTGGCCATCTCCCATTTCTTTTGAGTTCTTACTTGCAATTCCCTATATAGTCATTCTATAAGTTTCACTTTGGCACCGGGGAAACTACTGTGCACAGACAATACTGGCAACATGTATTAAAGCAGAACCATAACAGGCAGGCAGACGTAGGCAGGATGGTATCATAACTAGCAGCAATACAGTACATTGAGTGATAATGGGCTGCTGACTGCAGTTCCACAGAAAACATGAACTGGAAAAAATAGGTTCGCTTAGACATGTCCAGGCTGGCTAACTGAAGGACCAGAACTGTCGTGTCCAAACTTCAAAATGCATGTAGAAGAGATATGCCACCTTGGGTTGTTGTGCAACTTCCTGCAATAGTCACATGTGGAGGCTTGAATGTCAGGACGATATCTGCCTAGCTTGGTGACAAAATTATGCCGCGAGTTGACCAGCTTTACAGGTTGGAAAATAAATTAGAGGAATGTGATTCTTGAGAGGTAGTTTTAAACAGGTCAAGAAGACAAATGAAAGAAATGAAAGGAATATTTTTTATAAACATTTGCTTTTGTTCCTTTTAAATAACAAAGAAACCCAGAGCTTTTGAGGACCTTCTTTACTACTGCAATTTTGTTTGTGATAAAGTTTTCAAAATGACACTGTAAAAGTGTTCAGTGCACCAACTTGTTACTCACTTAAACACAGCTTCACTATAAATGATAAGTAAATATTATACAGCATTGAAGATAACTATTTAAAGAACCGATTGAAAGGCATGATGATGCTGAGGCCTTCATTTCAAGCTCACTGACATTGTAATTGCACAGGGACACAATATATGAACATTTTCAATGAATTTGAAACAAACCTGGTTGTACAAAAATTTCAATTTGTAAATTGTCTGTTGCGAAATAGTAAATGAGCAGATTTAAAACTGGGAAACAGAAAATGGTACACGTTAAGCAAAGCCAAACAATTACAGGAACAAATAATAACCACTTGCTTGCATCAATAAAGTGCCTTTGATGTTGAAATCAATGTGTTTCTTAAAGATGCAAGGAGAAAACGTGAAGGATAACCAAATGCTTTGACAGAGTTGTGTTTTGTGCTGAATTTTAATGAAGATGAGAGTAGCGGTGCACATGATATCCATTTGTAATCAAATGTATATCAGAATTGAGGGTTGAAATTTTAATTATTTGGTGGCCCATTTACACAAAATAAAATCTCACTTATGTTCTCCATCACTCTGGCATTCATTCAAACTTGTGCTGTTTATATCAGCCAACAATTTGGATTGAATCCAAATCCCAATTTACCACAGTTAGGGAGGGGCAAACTTAAATTTTCACATTATACTTGCAAATAGCTCTTAGGATATAAAGGCAATTCTCAAATGTTGAGTAGTCAATGCAAAATTAATTAAAAATATAAAATTCTAATTGGCTTTCATGAATTATTTTACACAATCATGTGCATACATGACCGGGAAGTTTAATTACACTTGGTTTTTGCAATATAATCTTGGCAGAGAAAACACTTAAATTAGTATTGCGTTTGCAATTTCACCTGCGGTTTTAGCTGTTCAATTGGTTAGCAATATTATTGTGCTGACATATAAAACCAAATGAACTTTTACAGTTAGTTATTTTAATTTTAGTAATTCTCCCTGAAGACTAACCAATTTTCCAAACATTTATATCAAAATGCACTATGAATTTATCGGCTGCACTTGACTAAGTTTTAAAAGGAATAAAATAGCAGCTGTGAAGATAGTCATTAATTCAAATGGCTTTTGTAATTTCTGCAGAGATTCAGAATTATATCATTCCTCCAAAATTTGTAAACTGAATAGCCTTAGCTGGGATTCATTCACTACTTTCAATATTCTCTCCCTTTGCTATTGATGCAAAATGGCAGTAAGTACAATCTACAAATTGCTCTGCAACAATTCAGTAAGATGTGATCAAAACTACCTCTGAAACTCAATCTCTACCACTTAGATGGAGAAGGACAGTGGATGCATGGGAACATGTTGAAGTTTCTCTCCAAGCTACACATCATCCTGTCGGGTCTACTGAAAATATTGAGCCTTCTTTCAAAATTGTGTAAATACCCAACTAGTTAGAGCAGCAGCTCCAGTTTCATCTTACAGGGGTTTAAAATGCTCATTCCTGCAACGGAGCTGGCAAGAAAGGGACTGCTGCATACAGAACCTAGTGCCCACACCTGCAAAAATGGCTGGAAATAGGAATAGCGACAAGAATCTCAGAATTGGGTTCCACATGTCTTTGTTATACCCAGCATGACTGGGTGAAAACCTGAGCTTTCATCCTCCATTACGAAAACTGACTGCCTGCCACCCAATACATTCACGTAATAATGCATCTCAGAAAAATATAAAACAAGGATGCTTCTTCAACATCAATATTTTCTATAGAATTTACAACATCGAGCTGTAAAAATACATAGATACTGCAGAATCTCTCAGGTAGATAGTCGGCCAAATGGCCCACTGAGTCTGCACGGACCCATCAAAGAGCATTCCTCCCCACTGAGACACTATACCCAGAACCCCACATTTGGACTGTGGGAGGAGATCAGAGCACCTGGTGGGAACCAGGGGAGAACGTGCAATCTCCCACACACACAGTCACCCGAGGCTGGAATCATACCCGGGTCCCTGGTGCTGAAAAGCAGCACTATTAACCACTGCGTTGCCTGAACAGTTTGTTGCTGTTATTACTGCCAACACAAAAATTCAAAAGAACAAATACTCAACAGACAATGTAATCTGCCTAGTGATAATGGGAACTGCAGATGCTGGAGAATCCAAGATAACAAAGTGTGGAGCTGGATGAACACAGCAGGCCAAGCAGCATCTCAGGAGCACAAAAGCTGACGTTTCGAAGGGACTAGGCCCGAAACATCAGCTTTTGTGCTCCTGAGATGCTGCTCGGCCTGCTGTGTTCATCCAGCTCCACACTTTGTTATCTACGTAATCTGACTAGACCTCTTTCGCAGTCTCGTACAGAATTAAGCTGCTGGAAAAGTTGTACAGTACGTCAAATAGAAATATTAGTCCCAACAGTCTTCTAATGTTAAAAACAATTTTTAAATCAGTTGAGTGTTTCTACTCAGTTTTCAATTAAACTGCAATCATGGCTCTTCTGAGGTATGGCAATTATGTTGGATAGCTTCCCCACTTCAACTTTGCACAGTCCTGAAATGTGCGCCATGTTTCTTGTGGTGTCTTCACAGCCAGCTTCTCCAGAAAAATGGAGCACACACTGTCGGCATTGTAAAGTTAAGGGAAGACATTAGCTGCCATATGCCACATTTAAAAAGCCAGACTGAATGCTGGTGAATGGAAGCACTGATGTAAGCTAGTGAATGGGTGAGTGGGTGGATGAGTGGGTGGATGAGTAAGGTGAGCTGGGTAGGCAGGTGAGCTGGGTGGGGGGGGGGGGGGGGGGGGTACACGTCATATGGGCCAGGAGTACGTAACCAGTTTGAGGGGGACACAGCTCATTATGGTAGATGAGGTTGCTTCCGAAGTGAACTTTAAATGGAAAAGGTGATTTCAATGCCTTTGGTATTCTATCTACAAAACAGCCATTAGCTCATCTTCAAAGTGTATTAGCTGCCTCCATGATGTTTCCAACATGTTTATCTCCTTTGCCAAATAAGGAGCTGGTGTACATGCTGACTCCAACATTCCACATAGTGTTGACACTGAGGTTTTGAAGAACTGATTGCTTTTGAATTATCCAGAAGCAACGTGGATTAAAAGTCAACAATCCCCTTGTACCTGATGGCCCATGTTCCAGTATTCAAAAACAGCACACTGCAAAAATAAGAAATGCAGTGGTTATGACTTTCAAATTTCCCTAGATTCCAGAAAAGTCCCAGCAGATTTTAAGTTAGGCAATGTAACACTATTCAAGCAAAGTGAGGAGTGGAACTACTAGCCAATTTAATTGGTGGGTCAACAGGAAATGTATGATGAAAGAAGTCGTCTTAGCAATGTAGCTAGAATATCACAGCAAAATCTGAAATTAATAGAAGGGAAATCGCATTTGAGAAATTTAGTATAGATAATGAGTGGGTAGAAAGTGAGCCTGAAGTGATGGGGTCAGTTCTATTCTCCATGTCGAAAGAAAATATTATTTGCCTTTCACTTGGACAAACTGGATTAGTTCCTGTGATGAGAGGTTGAGTAAACTGGATCTCTCTGGAGTTGAAAGAAATGAGAGATGACTTCATTGAAACATACAAGATTCTGAAGGAGCTTAACAGAATCGGCACTAAGAGGTTGTTTCCTCGCTTGAGGAATCAAGAACAAGATCACAGGGGCAAGAACAGCAATTATCGGTAAGAAGAAATACTTCCAGAAAAATTAGAACTGTCCACTGAAGAGTGCTGCGTGTTCTTTTCCATTAATAAATTACGGAATCAAAGTCTATGGGGAATTAGCAGAAAAATAGTTTGAGGCAGTCCAATATAAAATGTTGAATGGTACAGCAGTCTCAAATGGATATTTCTTACGCACTTCTCACTTGACTGTAAAATAATTTGTAGGTAAGCACATTTCAATAGTACAACATCACGAAGTGCTATTTGTATCAAACAGCTCCCCACAAATTTACTTCTGTTCCCTAATCTTTAGAAAAGGGTATTTCCTTAATGGCTTACCCACTGAAACAATGATTAGTTCAGTCAAATGGACCAGAAAGATCCAAGATTCTAATTCCATTTTACACGCAGCGAATTTATCCTCATTGAAGGGCATCACTATTGATCTGTGTCGTTGTGTTCAGGAGCACAACACTAATTACAGTTCCTCTCCCCATTCTGATGTACCAACATTTGTTTGAAAGCTCGTGTGTATGTGTGTAGATATTAGTTTGGAAAGGACTAATTCAAGCATGGTTTTGACGTTCTCGTTCGCCAAAAAGCCTCTACAGACAGCCTTCAGCTAATCTCAACGTTGTACCATTGTTGAGATTTCCATTTCCGATAGAGGCAGCTTCTTGCTTTTCAACTGGTCAAAATTTTACTATGAAAAATTCAACATGTAAACAAACACAATCAATTTAATTCTGTTTTATGTTTGTACATTTAAAGAACAAGTTGCAGCTGTCATCTAGAAGTAGCGAGAATTTCAGTTTTCACTACTTATTCCAAGAATATTTGCATGAACTTTATTTGTCCGTTAAGTGCAGCAGCCAGGATAATTGAAAAAATGTATATACTAGAAACATAATTTATGAAAAGTGCCCACGTACATCTTAGAATTGTTCAACTCCAAAACCCTTGTACTAAATTGTTCCCAGACCATGAGAACAGGACAAAAGATTAA
The DNA here is from genome assembly GCF_030684315.1 of Stegostoma tigrinum. NCBI lineage: Eukaryota > Metazoa > Chordata > Chondrichthyes > Orectolobiformes > Stegostomatidae > Stegostoma > Stegostoma tigrinum. The sequence continues at coordinate 26,787,164 of NC_081360.1, forward strand.
ATCTAAATAACTTTATATGAAAGGCAAGCTTGAAGTTCCCAGAGATTCTTACTTGTGGAAAAGTTTCCATGGTTTCAGGATCAGTTTCTATTTGCAGTGTTTTGCCTCCTCTAACCTAATGTACAATATAATGAGTTTATAATCCTTGTACACAACTTCAGATGTCAAACCACAGGTATTAAATGTTGAGGCGGGTCACTAAGTATTTGGCAGGCCTTATTGCAGATGAACACTGCCATCCCTCAATGTGATGACTGCCTTGTCATACTTCTGAAATCTCCAACTAAATGCTGCTGAAATATTCAGCTTTGACCTCAAAGCCACTCTTTAGTGGTTGGAGCAGATAACATAATTGGAGGGGGAAAAAAAACCCAAAACCATACCCTGGGATGTTTCAGTCCTGCACTCCAAGATAGTTGACTAGGTTGTGGTTATGATTGGCCGGTCAGAAGTCATCATACCTTTGGAAAGGAAGGTGCTGCCCTTTCCTCTACACTAAGAAAGAAAAGCACTAAGCATGAATAGAGCCAGCATATCCTTTCAGTAGGCACTGTAAGGTGTGACTTTTAGTTAACAAGTCAGAGATTTTACAAGTGTGAACCTGTCGCTTTGTGCCTACTGCAAACAAGTGCAAGTACCTGGAATAGGAAGATCAAGGAACAGCAAGTCCTTATAAGTTGAAAGGATGATCTCTGCAAATATGGCGCACAGGGACCATTGAATTGCTCTCCCAGTCTTCTCCTCTGACCACATCCATTTTTTGAAGACTGTTTTATACAGGCGTTGGCATTCTACCACAAAGAGTTATAAGTCAATACGTGCAGCCAGAATTTCTTTGTAATAAACAGTAATCCTTGGAAAGTGTAGAAATCAGGTCTGCTCTGTCAACATAGGTCTAAAAGTCAACTAAAATGGAGGAATTTTGCCTAGTTTTATAAAATCTGTGACGTGTATAGTGACTTTGAGACCAGCAGGGCTTGCTTTTTAGTGCACCATCCCAGTGAATGACTAATTTTGTCGTCATGTGTATTTTACGGAGAAATAGAATACAATACAGTGAAAAAGCTTTCATTTGTCACAATAAACTATCAAAATTGTGCTGGTTTAAGAATAAGAGAAAATGAAGAGATATGGTTTAGAGAGAAGTTCAAGTTCTGAGCCAGCTCAGAATGTCGGAGTCACCGATCCTTAAATGCTATCTTTCACCATTGGGCTGATTCACCTTCACCGAGTGCACCAACTTTGCAGTCTATTGCTGTGGTCAATACTGCCATGGTGCTCCCCTGCCACCGTGAGTGCCAGACATCATTTTTTGCTGCTGGGCCTACCTTGCTAACCTCGTATAAGGGCTGGGCTCTCCCAGAGGCTCACCGCTTGCCACTGGCGGGAGCAGCCAACTCTGTTGCCGCCGCTGCCACCTGTGTTTCAGGGGCCGGGCTGCCTCTTCCCCAGCTGAAGATGCTGAGAAATGCTTTGAAAGAGGAAATCAAAGACAAAAGAGAGAGAGTAAAAGTAAAACGAAATCAACACAAAGAAAGCAAATCAAAGTGGTTAAGCCTCAGACTAGGAGCTCAAAGGCAACATTACTACACTGCAATTTTGACAGCCGAGCCCACATGATAAGTACAAGCGAGGTATAACCAACACTTTAGAGAAAATTGTGTTTTCTAATTTCCAGACAGTTCTGCATACTAAGCTGGAAACATTGCTGCCGTTTGGCGAATGAGTATGAACCACAGACTGCCACTCCCTGCTGAATCAGATGTAATTTCAGTTTATTACAAGGTGAAAAAAAAAGAGCAGCCAGGGTTAGAATTTGGCATCTGCTAACTTGCAACATCCCCTCATCAAGACCTACAATTCAATAACATGTTCTCCTCCACTTGGTCCACGGGCCTGGAGATTGTCTTGAGATTTGTCTGCTCATTTTAACACGTAATTGTGCAAAAAAAATTTTACCCATTTCATCGGTATGTTTTAGAATCTTCATCATCAGGGCCTCCAAATCTTCTCTGTAGGTTGCATGCAGCCATCTACAGCCTCTCCAATTACTTTTAGGCTTGTCCTCCAACAAGTTAATATGATGCCTTTCTTCATTTAAAATGATAAAAGGAGAAGCATAAATATATGTTTAAAGTTGGCCAGTATTGAGTCATGTTGCTTTATAGAGGAATTCACCATAACTGTATTTTTAATCATGGAATGAAAACTGTGTCCCTCAAATGAAGAGCGGATAAGTAGCTTAGGAGATAAGTTCATGATAGAGCACTGCAAATGTTTAAAACAGCCAATTTAAAAGACCAAAGTCCCTAAGCAGCAATTAGACACATGCCTAGCTTATATTTTTTTTAAAAAGACTGTTGTGGAGAGCCAACTGTTGTCTCGGGCAGCTAGAAAATTCTCTTGCTCTTCAAATGGAACTACAACATCTATTAAATTTATCACAGAAGGGAAATACTGGTCTAAAGTTGCATTCAGAAACTAAAATTTATAACAGTACAGCAGGCTTTTAGTACAGTAGGCTTTCAGTAGTACAGTGCACACCATAACTCAAAGCAGAAGGAGGACACTTGGCCCATTGAATCTGCTGCACCATTCAATAAAATCATAGCTGATCTGATAGTCAATGAACTGGCTTTTTTGTCTTTTCTCTGTAACCCTTCATTCCCTTACAGATTGGAAATCTGTCGGCATTTAATTTATTTATTCATTCATGGGATGAGGGAGTCGCTGGTTAGACAGCATTTATTGTCTTTCCATAATTGCCTAGAGGACAGTTGAGAGTCAACCACATTGCTGTGGGTTTGGAGTCACATGTCAACCAGACCACGTAGGGATGGCAGTTTCCTTCCCTAAAGGACATTCAAGAACCAGATGAGTTTTTCCTGACAAATCGGCAATGGATTCATGGTCATCATTAGATTCTTAATTCCAGATATTTTATTGAATTCAAATTTCCACCATCTGCCATGGCAGGATTCGAACCCAGGTCCCCAGAACATTAGATAATAAAATGTGAGGCTGGATGAACACAGCGGGCCCAGCAGCATCTCAGGAGCACAAAAGCTGACATTTTGGGCCTAGACCCTTCAGCAGAGAGGGGGATGGGGTGAGGGTTCTGGAATAAATAGGGAGAGAGGGGGAGGCGGACCGAAGATGGAGAGAAAAGAAGATAGGTGGGGAGGTAGGGAGGGGATAGGTCAGTCCAGGGAAGACGGACAGGTCAAGGAGGTGGGATGAGGTTAGTAGGTAGGAGATGGAGGTGCGGCTTGGGGTGGGAGGAAGGGATGGGTGAGAGGAAGAACAGGTTAGGGAGGCAGAGACAGGTTGGACTGGTTTTGGGATGCAGTGGGTGGAGGGGAAGAGCTGGGCTGGTTGTGTGGTGCAGTGGGGGGAGGGGACGAACTGGGCTGGTTTTGGGATGCGGTGGGGGAAGGGGAGATTTTGAAGCTGGTGAAGTCCACATTGATACCATTGGGCTGCAGGGTTCCCAAGCGGAATGAGTTGCTGTTCCTGCAACCTTCGGGTGGCATCATTGTGGCACTGCAGGATGCCCATGATGGACATGTCATCTAAAGAATGGGAGGGGGAGTGGAAATGGTTTGCGACTGGGAAGTGCAGTTGTTTATTGTGAACCGAGCGGAGGTGTTCTGCAAAGCGATCCCCAAGCCTCCGCTTCGTTTCCCCAATGTAGAGGTAGCCACACCGGGTACAGTGGATGCAGTATACCACATTGGCAGATGTGCAGGTGAACCTCTGCTTAATATGGAAAGTCCTCTTGGGGCCTGGGATAGGGGTGAGGGAGGTGGTGTGTGGGCAAGTGTAGCACTTCCTGCGGTTGCAGGGGAAGGTGCCAGGTGTGGTGGGGTTGGAAGGCAGTGTGGCGCGAACAGGGGAGTCACGGAGAGAGTGATCTCTCTGGAAAGCAGACAGGGGTGGGGATGGGAAAATGTCTTGGGTGGTGGGGTCGGATTGTAGATGGCGGAAGTGTCGGAGGATGATGCGTTGTATCCGGAGGTTGATGGGGTGGTGTGTGAGAACGAGGGGGATCCCTTTGGGTGGTTGTGGCGGGGGCGGGGTGAGAGGGATGTGTTGCGGGAAATGCGGGAGACGCGGTCAAGGGCGTTCTTCGACCACTGTGGGGGGAAAGTTGCGGTCCTTGAAGAACTTGGACATCTGGGATGTGCGGGAGTGGAATGCCTCATCGTGGGAGCAGATGCGGCGGAGGCGGAGGAATTGGGAATAGGGGATGGAATTTTTGCAGGAGGGTGGGTGGGAGGTGGTGTATTCTTGGTAGCTGTGGGAGTCGGTGGGCTTGAAATGGACATCAGTTGCAAGCTGGTTGGCTACGATGGAGACTGAGAGATCCAGGAAGGTGAGGGATGTGCTGGAGATGGCCCAGGTGAACTGAAGGTTGGGGTCGAAGGTGTTGGTGAAGTGGATGAACTGTTCAACCTCCTCTGGGGAGCAAGAGGCGGCGCCAATACAGTCATCAATGTAACGGAGGAAGAGGTGGGGTTTGGGGCCTGTGTACGTGCGGAAGAGGGACTGTTCCACGTAACCTACAAAGAGGCAGGCATAGCTGGGGCCCATGTGGGTGCCTATGGCCACCCCCTTCGTCTGTCGGAAGTGGGAGGAATCGAAAGAAAAGTTGTTGAGGGTGAGGACGAGTTTGGCTAGGCGGATGAGGGTGTCGGTGGGGGGGGACTGGTCGGGCCTGCGGGACAGGAAGAAGCGGAGGGCCTCGAGGCCATCTGCATGCAGAATGCAGGTGTATAGGGACTGGACGTCCATAGTGAAAATGAGGTGTTGGGGGCCAGGGAATTGGAAGTCCTGGAGGAGGTGGAGGGCATGGGTGGTGTCACAGACGTAGGTGGACAGTTCCTGGACCAAAGGGGAGTAAATGGAGTCCAGATAGGTGGAGATGAGTTCGGAGGGGCAGGAGCAGGCTGAGACAATGGGTCGACCAGGGCAGGCAGGTTTGTGGATTTTGGGAAGGAGATAGAAACGGGCCGTGCGGGGTTGGGGAACAACTCCAGAACATTATCTGGGTCCCTGCATTAACAGTCCGGTGATAAAAACATGAGGCCATCGCCTCCCCAGTAGTGATACTGACCCCACTTCTACAGCCTTCTGAGGTAAAGAATTCTGTAAATTCACTGCCCTGCTAAGAAATTCCTCCTCTATTCTCCGACAAGGGAAAACAATCTTTCCACATCTATCCTGTCGAGACCCCTAAGAATTGTGTACATCACAATAAGCTTGTAGCTCATTCTTTTAATTTTCAATGAGTACAGCCCTAAACTACTTAATATTTCCTTATAAGAAAATTCCTCCGTGGCCAGGAACAACCTCGTTAGCCTTCTATAGAGTCCAATGGCAGGATATCTTTCTTAGGTGAGGGGACCAAAGTTGCTCAGTGTTCCAGGCCTGATATATCTAGTGCCATGTATTGTTTGAGTAAGGCTTCCCTATTTTCACAATCCATTCCCTTTGAAAGCTGGCGTTTATTTCAATTTGCTTTCCCTATTACCTACTTATCTTGTACACAGGCTTTTCTCGATTCAGTTACAGTTACAAAGACTCCAAAATCCCTCTGTGCTGCAGTTTTCCACAGTCTTTGACCATTTAAATTAGATTTACCTCTTCAAGAATATTCCATATTTTTCCAAATTATATTCCATCTGCCAAGTTTTTACAACTCACGAACCTATCCTTACCCCTTTGCAGACTCTGTCGTCCTCACCACTCATCTTCTGCTCTATTTTTGAGTCATATACAAACTTCTCTAAATTCATCAGGCATGGTTTCCACCTTGGAGCCATCTGCATGATTGCATTATGCAGTTCTAAAGGCTCTACTGTTCCAGCCTCTATAACATACCCTAATATTTGTCATTGAGAAAATGCTGAGCCAACTGACCAGTAGGTACCTTTTTTTGCATCTACTTCCGCTTTTGAAGTATAATGTAACATCCTCAAGGGCTTTTCTAGAATCCAAGAATTTTTGGAAGATAACTACTACTGCAACCATTTCCCTTAATAGACTACAATGCAACCAATTAGGTACAAGAGACTTTGGATTGTTAGCCCCATTAATTTCACGAGAGCTTTCTCGCAAGCAATTGTTGTTCCATTTATTTCGTCCCCACATTTTGTCCCATGATTTGGTATTTTTGTAATGTCACTAGAAACCTCTACCACGATGGCTAATACATAGTATTTATTCAGCTTCTCCATTTCCCAGTTTCCTATTTTTAATTTGATAGTCTATGTTCACTTCCACGTCTTGCTTCCTTTTCATGTTTAAAGAAGTACTTATTGACATTTTTATATTACTTGCGAGTTTACACTCAGTTTATTTTCTGTCTTGTTTCATTTGATCTTTTTTTTTGGATTTTAAAAGTTTCCCAATCATCTAAGTTTACCACTAATCTTTGCCACACTATCATTTTCTTATTCATCTGATGCTGTCTTTAATTTCTTCAGTTTGCCATGGTTGCCTTATCCCCTCCTTAGTATCCTTCTTCCTCACTGGGATATATATTTGCTCTAAGTCAGAAACTATTTTCTTAAACGTCTGCCATTGCTCAATCACCATTTTTTCCATTAAACATATTTCCTAATCTACCCCCGCTAACTCTCTCCTTATTCCTTGGTAATTACATTTATGTAAGTTTAACAGAGTTATCTCCAAACACATTTTCTCTCAAATTAAATGCTAAATTCCACCATGTCATCTACTCTGACTTTATTTATCAAACCTGCCATATGACCAGATCCAAAGTAACCTGATCTCTGTTTGGATCCACAACATCCCAAATGCACTCTGTCTTCTTCCCTGTAACTACTTTTCAATCTGATTTTCCCAATCAACAAGATAATTAAATCACCCATGATTAAAATACATTTTTTCCAATACCATCATTGTGTCCTGAAGTGTTCTCTAAACAGTATTGCTGTTGTTAGGGAACCTGGAAATGTACGCCACCAGTGTCTTCTCAACTTTTGTTTTACATCTGTGGACACAGATCTTTCCTATTTAATCCAAGATCATTTTGTGTATCATATTTATCCCATCTTGGATTAACAAAGCTACCCCACTACCCTTCTGAAGTCATAACACTGAATAATTATTCCTGGTTTTGTCCTCCTTGTAAGCACGTCTCTATAATGGCTACACTATACCAGTAATCTCCATAAAGCCATGAATTCACTTATTGTATTTTGAGTACTATATGCTTTAAAAGAGACAGAATTGTTGCTTCTTCACCACTTTTTCTTCCGTTTTCATTTGTTTTCTTTTAATGTCTATACACTGTCACTTCCTGCCCCATACTCAGTTTCGTTACCCTAATAACTGTCCTGCAGTGCAGTCATATCCTTTTCCTTTTTGACAGTAAGTAATCCCTGTCCAGTATGTTTCCCCCTTTATTTTTAGCTTAAATTCCTCTCTATGGCGCAACTCATGAGATGCCAGAACACTAGAACCTGCATGTTCCAGCCTAGATTAGACATTACAGTCTTTGCATTTTGGCTTGTCTTCACATCCTTCTGACTCCAATGCAAGACACTGAGGAAGGGCTAGTAAACTAAACTAAATTAAATCCTTCCACAGTCAAGGAAAAGTTTGCTCATCTCCTTTGCAGAAATATCCTGGAGGTTGTACTATACAAATTACAGATTTTGTCATCAGTTAAGAATAGAGTCGTAAGATTACTGCAGATAGAAAGTATTGGTTGTAAAAAGGAATCTCGGCAAGTATTTGAAAAAAGAGTGTTGAGGATATTCATGAGATATAAATTTGAATTTAAGATTTACAGCAAGAGTTAGCCAGTCTCACAAATGATGGTTTACAGAAGTTTATTCTGAGTACTATTTGCTTTAAAAGAGACAGAATTGTTGCTTCTTCACCACTTTTTCTTCCGTGGCACAGCCTTAAAATTAGAGGGGGTAAATTTAAAACTGAAATGAGACGACATTTCTTCAGCCAGAGTGTGGTGGGCTTGTGGAATTCATTGACGCAGAGTGCAGTGGAGGCCGGGACGTTGGGTGCCTTCAAGGCAGAGATCGACAAATTCTTGATCTCAAAAGGAATCAAGTGCTATGGGGAGAGTGCAGGGAAGTGGTGTTGAAATGCCCATCAGCCATCATTTAAATGGCTGGGTGGACTTGATGGGCCGAATGGTCTTACTTCCACTCCTATGTTTTATGGTCTTATGACCTCACAAATGGTTTACACTTGAATTAACAGCAATAAAAACTTTGATTACATTTCTTTCTCAGCTCAGTTCTACTACTCAAACTGCAACTAAGGCTGGAATTTTCCAATCTGGATCACGATCTTTATTTTCGACAGATCAGACTAAAGGTCATTGAAAACGGCCTTTTGCGGAATTTATTTTTTGGCAAGGTTTTTAGCTGGGAAAGCTCCTGGCTGAAGTGGCATCTTCAAACCCAAGGGTCCACGAAGGAAGCAATGGAAATGACTGATGCTAAAACCACGCTCTCTTTTTCAGAGGTATACACTGTATTTTGTGTTTCAAAGGTCTGTAAGCCACTTTAGCAGCTAAACGTGCAGATCGAGTCAGGGCCTGTATGTACTACCTGGATGAGGTATCACAGGGAGCTGGGTGGTGTTGGATCTAGAAGAGGAGATCAGGGTTGGGGGAGGTTGAAGATCGGGAAAGAGTTAGTTTTGGTTAAAGTACCAGTAGATGAGAAGACTTGGACTCATTCACGAAGCTAGGGGTGAGGGTTTCGGTTTTATTGTTAACTAGGAGTTAGAGAAGATTTTAATTTCTCTAACTTTCAACCAGATGAGCCAGAAATCTCTGAAGTGTTTTGACTCTAGCTCGGATTTGACTGTTCTTAGATGGTTATAGATGCTGGGTAATTGTCCGTTGGATGTTTCAATTTCCCAGGCATTTCCCACAGAGTCAGTTACATTGGAATTTCCACATGATCACAACGTGTAACTCCAGTCTATGCCGCTGTAACAACTGTATTCTCATCGGAAGATCTGGGCCTGAAATTTAATATGGTAGTTATTTTTCTTTTGTTAACAAACAGGACTGCAGCAAAACTCATTTCAAACTACTTGGTTTTGTATCTGCAGGGGGCAGTTGAGGCAAAAAGGATATTCTACCTCACGTCACGTAGCCCAGAATTATCTGTTGATAACCTTATCAGTAGGAAATCAAAGGCAATTTCTTTAATTATTTTGCCCACGGCAGATGTCAACAGCTGGTGCATCAGAACCACATTTAGGTCACCACCCACTGACATAAGGTCAGAAAATCAATTTGCAGACTCTTGCTGGAGGTTGGGGCAGGTATTTGTAGTCCTCCGAGAACAGTTTAGGTATTCCCCCCCCAGCCGCTACTACAAATAGGATGCTTTGAAAATTAATATGTACAGCTAACTATTCAGGGAATTGAGATCAGGACCCTAACTTAGGCCCTCATTTTAGCGCACACGTTCAATGCTTGAAGATTGTTGCCAGTGATGACCAGGTGCTTCTCTGCTGGCTGGACAGAAATTCCTAAGGAAACTTAGGGAACAGAAACATTCAGAATGTTCCATCTCAGCCTTTCTACCTCACCGTTATGTTAGGCTGTTTTTCTTTATCCTTGATTCCACCCCAAAGCTGTATTCTTAGAGCCAAGGCCAGGATCCAGCATATCGGTTCCCAGGAACTCAAATGCATTTTCTCAGCAAACAAAACAAAACCTCTGTTTGAACCAAGTCAAGCACTCAACATTTGTCAAGTGGTAAAGCCTTACAAAACCAACGGGGTTGAGTCAGCAAAATCTGAAAAGCATATTTAACCTCACACTAGAAAAGGCATCTTGCATTTTAACAATCACTTCTTTTCAGTTATTTCATCAGTTCGAGTGTAACAATGCAACTGATTCATTTTGATTTAGGCACAAAATGTACTTTAATGGGGCACATCGTAATCCCTTTTCTCAGTATTGCTTTTGAAACTTTATGAATGAATGATCACCTTGAAAGCTATTTAATTTGAAAAGCTTGTGCTAAATTTAGCCAGCCAATTTTGCCCCTGAAATGAATAATAATATAATTAAGCTAATTTGAAATGACACTTTTAAATCAGCTGTCAAAAGATGGGCAGTTTCATTGCAAGGACCTGGAGATCCATCATATTAAGTTTCTCATGCAGCTCTGCAGCAGTGTATCATATACACCGTGGCACAACATGCAGTTTAAACTAAAAGATGACAGGAAACAATGTCTTTAAAGAATAATGCTTAATGCAACACAGCGCTTCCACAGCATCCAAAAATTGCATTGCAGAAATGTAACAACATGCCTGATTAAACATAGATCACAGAAGATATTATAAAATATGAGCTGCACAATGATTTAGTCAGTAAAGATACCACTTAGTATAGCACCAACTCCGACAAATCCAGTTCACTTCTTAGTTTTTGCAAGTTAGTTCTTTTCAGCTAAAACAGCAGGGAAGTTACTGTGAATAACTTGCCTGGTAGACTAGGGAGGCTTTACAATCAAGGTCAACCAAATTTCCCATGAACTCTTCCCGAAATACTCGGAAGTGTAGATTTTACATTAAAGTTCTCCCATCCCATAATGGAACAGTTTGCAAATACACAAAGCCAACTTTTGGCTGTGGTAACAGAGGGCATTTCACATACACAGGATTGTATCCGAACTCAATTCGAAATAGTATCAAGGTTAAAACGAAGTCTAACTCATTTCTAACGGGCTCATAATCTAGAGGAAGAAAAAGGGACACGGCAGAAACATTTACGATTTTTCCATAATTCACTGCTACAGTAGTGTTGAAGAAAGAAGTGCCTTGGCTGCTGAGCACCAATTTGAAGTGCTAAATTTTACCAGCTCCACTTCATGTGCCCTTCATGTCAGGCACATCAAAATTAAAAGTTGCCACTGTCCTTGAATTGCAGAGGGGAATATTTATCCAATATCAGATCATATATATTGAAAATTAGATAGTATTCGTATATACAGGGACACTCAGCAATGAATATGTTAATATGATGATACACAGATATTAAAGGTTAGCCTTTTGGTGAATTCAGGCCATGAAATTCCACTTGTGAATAATTTTTAAATTTTTACAACTAAATGGTGGACTGGCATTTGACTATTTTTATTCTCTTAAGTACAAATTTAGTGAAAGTGGCAGTGCTTACCGTTGCCTAGAGTTTACATGCAGCCAGATATCAACAAAACACTATCAAATGTCAGAATTCAAAGAAAGAAACAAGCATTATTAGACAGGAAGCCACTACATTCAGTAATGTTGTTGTATGTTTCCTGTATGACCTCCAGGGAGTTTAGACATCTAGATAAAATTACGAGCATCAACTTCCTACAGGCCATCAAAACAAGGGAAAGAATGCCACTTATTGTAATATTACCAACATATGAGATAGCCACATTTATAATTAAAACCAATTCAACAAACTTCAGCACTCATCCATGAAAAAATCATCCCAGATCAATGTCATAGAACTTTGATGGGACTAGATAAATAATTTTGTTCAGCACTGTGCTCTGTTTTATAAGCTAATGAGAAATCTTTAAAAAACTTATTGATTAGTTGCAAGAGAGATGCACAGAGGCTCACATTTCAGTTTTAGTCTTCTGTTCTTAAATTATTTTCTTGAGTAAAAATAAAGTCACCATCACAGAACTAAAGGGTTGATATCTGGAATTTTTCACAGAGGTTAACAAACAGTCCCTTCCCTTTCTCGATTAAAAAAATATCAGAACACGTACATTCTTGCAGGTATTATTTTGCCAAATTAACCTACAAGGATCAAGGACTGGATGTGCTGAGTAAGGATGACTTGTAAATGATCTAAAAATGGCGGGAGAGTCCAATTTCCAGAGTTCCTGACCCCATTCCTAGATTTTCCAATTTTCACCACCAATAGCACTACTACGAAGTCACAAGCTCTCACACCCTTAATGCTGGACAAGGCCAGTTCCATTGCAGCACTGGACATGGTCCCCCACTTCCTCAATTTTTGTGGAATCCAGCCAGATTTAAAGAGTCATAGGTCTCAGCACCTCAGAAGTTCAGTAACCTCTGGTCTACATGAGGGAACCTCCAGAAAAAGGTAATTTCAAAAAGGTCTTCCTCATGCTTTCTCCCGCTCCCCATGCCAAATGGTGACTCTTCAACCACCAAATGCCAACTATGTTTCACCACCCACCTACTTACTCATGGCTTCATGCTCCACTACGGTACTTCCATGACCATTCATCTTCACACAGTATCAAAGAAAAATCTATATTGTGGTAGTTGGTTGTGTACAATAAAACACACAGTCAGTCATTTATTGATAACTTGCCATTATGTTCAAAAGAAACGTTTAACTATAACCCAGGAGTGTCAATTATTCAAAGACATTGAGGTTTCAATAGCTGAACTTCCAAGAACATTAAACTTCGTGTAAAAAACATTTTGAAATTGATAGTAGATATCAGAGATCAGAGCTGTCAATCAAGCAGGGGCTGTATGTTTCCAAGAGGCCAATGAATTTTTGGGCTCTCAGCCAGGCTCATACGTATTGTTGGCCCTGTCCACCACCCTGAATGGAAATTGTCAGTAAAAGAAAAAAAAAAGCATCAATGCACTAGTCTAGAAGCATGCATCATCAGAACTGATCTAGGAAAGATGAACACGATGGGAATGGGGTCCTTATGGGATGCTAATTACGAGGGATTGTTGTTTAGATAACAGTAGAAATGTATGGGTTTGCAGTGAACTCTATTAGATAGCTCTCTCCAAAAATGATGACAGAAAAATTGAGGAAGGGAAGGGAACATATTTGGAAGTAAAGTCACCAAAATGTTTTGTTCACAGTTTGATTGAAGGCAGTACTAACAAAGTTATCAATATGCCAGAAAGGGAGGTGCAGGAGGGTACCAGAATAAGGCTGAAATAACGGATGTTCTGCATATGCCATAAAACAGCTGCTACCGGCACCTGTACCGGTATTGTATTTGGAGGAAGCGAATGGAATTGACGGAGTTGTTACTCAGAGCAGGGACAAACGGAGGCAAGTAAAAGGAAGATGGTAGTGGGACGAGGTCTGATTGGGCCTATGCTCAAAGAAGCAGCACAGATTGTCCTGGTGGGGTTGCAGGCATTGACAGATTAGGTATCAATACTGAAGGGGTTGTGGTTAGTACCAAGAGATTAGAAAACAGTTGAAATGACATAAGGCATCAGAAGAGTTGTGGAGGAACAGTCTGTACAAGTGAAGAAATAAATGGAGTCAAGACAGGAAGAAATAGCAGGGCAGAAATAGACTAAAACAATAGGTTGACTAAGACAGTCTTGATTATAGATCTTGGGAACAGGGTAGACATGAGCCATATAGGAATTAGGAGCTATGATATTGGAGATAGTGAAAGAAAGTTCACCAGAAGATACGTACTCCATGTCTCTATTGAAAGCAATGACTTGATATTCAGTCGTGGGGTCACGGCTCAGCAAAAGGTAAGCAGAAGCGTAGAGTTGGTATTTTGCCTCTGTAAAACGTAGAGGTCAAGTACCAGCTATCAATGCTGCTGTCTTTGTCAGTGAGTTGGATGGCAATCGCTGACTTTGCGTACCACATTTCAAAATCCTCTCATATTCACCCTGTCACAAACCTTTTCATTTGTTCTTCAACCCTTTCTTCAGGGTTTAGGGCAGAATAGTGACTCAGTGGTTAGTGCCCCACAGCACCCGGGACCCAGGTTTGATTTCATTCTCAAACAACTGTCTCTGTGTGGAGTGTGCACTTTCACCCCATGTCTTGAGGTTTCCTCCCACAGTCCAAAGATGTGCAGGTTAAGTAGTTTGGCCATGCTAAATTGCCCATTGTGTCCAGGGAAACACAGACTTGGTGGATTAGCCATGGGAAATGTAGGGTTATACGGACATGGTACGAGGGTGGGTCTAGTGGGATGCTCTTTGGAGAGTAGGTGTGTACTTGATGGGCTAAATGGCCTGCTTTCACACTGTAAGGGATTCTATGATCCTATGAGCTGCTCTGGAGAAGGGTCACTAAACCTCAAAATGTTAACACTGATTTCTCTCTAGAGATGCTGCCAGGTCTGCTGAGGTTGTCCTTCAATTTCCAGTGTCCACAGTTCTTTCAGTGTTTTGTTCAGAGTATGACAAAAGTTTAAGTCTACACTTTATGACATGCAGTGGAATCTATTCGTACAAAATTTTATTTCCAATCTCTACTTTTCTGGCCCCTTCTAAATACGCTGATTGATCAAATGGTAGAGTTTCAAGTTATCCTTCTCCTCATAAACATTGTAATCTTCTAAAATCTAGCTAGTGAATGCTGCCAGTGTCAAATATCAAGATCACAACTTAATTTTGCTCTCACTTAAACGAGTAATGCTGCAAATCAGCGTAACAATTGTTTTGGAAAAGTAAGAGGATACTTTGAGTGGGTGGAGCTAAATAGATCAAAAGCCATAACAAAAACATTCAGGGATGAAACTGGAAAAATATACAACCATTAGAATTCAGCACAAACAAGTAAAAAATCAGGAGTTATTTATAGAAATTACAGAAAAGAACTTGCAAGAGGCTTCAACTGATGCATGGAAATTAGTGGGAAGTAAAATGTTGTGCATTCAGGCAAAACAAGACCTTTCTGACGCAAGTAATCTAATACAATTGATGGTTTCAGACTTCAGACACAAAATTGCATTAAGCAAATTGAAAAAAGTAATTTCACAATCTAATTTCTCCACTGAATGATGGAGGTAACATTACAGTTTTGAAAGATGTTTAAAATATTTACATAGGGGAAAAATATCACGTCGCAGTCTGCTCACAGTATTTAGTTCACCATACAATATCCCGTTTGGTTTTGCAGTGACAGCAAATGCGTGAAATTGCCAAATAATGTCAATTAGTTTTGCTTTATCTTAAAAAATATAGGCTGCCAGATTTGAAAATGCAATCAGATATGTTCACAGTTAAATACAAAATGAATAAATAACACTTCAGTTTTAAGTGGTAGTGAATGATGTAGAAATTATTTTTCATTATCATTAAGCAGAATTGAAGTGCATACCTCTAAAGGAGATCAGTCACGTTTTCTAATTTGAGAAAAATCAATCGTACCCTGAAAAATAAATAATTTCAGTCAATCACAAGTCAAAATTATAATTCAACATCATACATGGAGCTGTTTTTCCAAATAACGTTCTAACTGATCTTTCTAAATCAAAAAATAGTCACTTCAACACAGTCGTACAGGCTGATGCACTGAATTGCGTAATTTCTATTCTTAAATGACTATATGATGATTCTACCGTGGTCAGATTCAGGCCCTTCATACACAAAAAAGAAAATCCAATTGACTCTGTTGGATCAGAAGTTACTGCCAGTGAAAACTGCTCTTGCAGTAGAGTTGATAGTTCTGCAGCCTCAGAAAAATCCAAGTTCAATGGCAAGTGAAAGGAATCAGCAGTTAGACAGCTAGGATAATTTGAAAGGATGCTGCTGCATTCTCATCTGTTTAAGGGCATGTTGGGAGTTAGCAACATATTCTCCCCAACAAGGATTTTAATTGCAACCAGTGAAGCACAGCCCTTGGATCAAAGCCCCAATCCTTTGCAATGCCATGCCAGGAAACCAAGAAATAACGAGCTCAGCAAATTCAGGCTGACAAAGGCCCAACTGTCCTACAGATCTCAATAGATGATCTTTCAAATAAAAGAAAACTTTGTACACTTTTATTATAAGTATTATAATGTGAAGACTCAGACGAAAATAATCATATCTTCGACTGGCATTTAGGAAGTCGTAAATTACTTGATGACTTGCTATGCAGAAATTGCAAACAGCTGAGCAGCTACTTAGCTACATATCTGGCATATTACTAAGAAATGACACAAATGGATGGTTTTGATTAAAGATTAAATATGGCTGTAGTCGATGAAGCTTTTCTACCCAGCAAAGTAGGTCATGAATTTTCAGACTTAGAACATTTTTATTTAAAATAAATAGATTGATCTATAGAATTGAAATAAACATTTCTACTATTTATGCATCTATGCCCTAAATGCCCAGCAATTGGAACTTTTCAGGTCCAGCAGACAGGTGGAAAGGGGGTGTGTTGGGAATGTCTGTTGAGGTGGTGGTGTGGTCAGTCCCAGCAGGGGCAGTAAAGGAAGGGTCAAGTCCTGAGGGCAGAGGTGTAATCGCAGACATACGCTAAATTAAGCCAGTTTAATATTCATTCACGAGTTAGTCAAGGTTTTTAAATTATCTAACTTTTCCTGAATAACTGCTTAATTAACTGTAGTAGAGCCTCTGATGTTAGTGGATACTTTGAGGTTTCTAGGCATAGGGAAATTGCCCATCGGACTCTTCAATTCCTTCAATCAATTACGTCAGAGATTCCCAGGTTCTCACGCGCAATCTTTACATTGGAACAATATGTTCATCAGAAATTCCCAAGGCTATACTTCTCCCCATTGAATTCATTTTACTGATTAGAAAGATCAATTTGAAATGGGAAGAACAGTTAGATCTATCCTGCAGCACTTGGAAACTGAGTGTAAGGAACATATGAAATTTGAAATTACATGATACTGTATTATTACAGTACAAAAATCTGTATCAGAATATTTGAGCACAGCATTCAGATTCTTTTGTCACTGATTAGCTATTTTGATACTGTGCGAAAGAACAAATGGTGTTCTGAATGGGCATTATTTCCACACATTCAGAAATATTACATCACTTCCAAGAACAATTTTCTGACTTCTCCCATAATCTTGTTAGGGTAGCACCTTAAAATAATGTATTCAAATTTGGTAAAAGAAATAAGCTGAGTTCTGCCAAATGCCCGTTTTGGCACACAAAAACATACAAGCAGACGTAATTTTTGCTCTTGAAGTCTGCTCCATCGATTGATAAATTCTGATTGTGGTAGTAATTGCACTTTCCAGTCTGTCTCTCATAACTCTCAACTCTTTGTCAATCAAAAATTCATCCAACTTAGGCTTTGAACATATTCAAAGACCTCTCTTGGGTGAAGAGAATTTCACAGATCAATGATCCTCAGAATAAAATTCTTCTCACCTCAGTCTGAAATGGGAAATGCCTAATTTTCAAACAGTGAACCCCTGGCACTACTGCCACCCATAAGGTGTACTGCTACGCTGTCAAGTCCCCTCCGGATCTTGTACGCTTCAAAAAGGTTACTTCTTCCTTTTCTAGATATCAATGGATTTAATTCAAATGTGCTGAACCTTTCCCAGTAAAATAATCTGCCATCCTTGAAAATGTTCCAGGCAACATTCTCTGAACTGGTCTTAACAGATGAATGACCTTAAGTAAAGTAGCCAACACTGCACACACCTCTGATTCAGTCTCAAGGCCCAACAGCAATTAACACTCTTTTGTTTTTAAAATATTCCCTAAGCAAAAGCATTTCATTTCTTTTCCTAATCACTCACTGTATTTGTACACTAATAGCTGCAATTCATGTACCAGAACATCCAGATCCCTCTGTATAGTACAGTTTTGCTCTTCTTCAATTAACACTGTTCTATTCCTCGTGCCAAACTGGACAATTTCACATTTCACACATTACAATCTGACAAATTCTCAAATATTCACAACATATTTTCCTTCATGGATTCTTCATGCCTATTCACAACTTATTTTACTATCTCTATGTTAGCAACAAATTTAGCTACCACATTATTTGCCCTTTCATCCAATGTACTGTTACAATTGTAACTAGTTGAGGCCCCAAACATAGGCCCTGTAATGCATCTACACATCGTGACCTATGCGGAACTCCATAGGATATCTTCTGGAAATTTCAGGTTCCCTTATCCAATGTGTTTATTATTTCAAGATAACTAATAAATTAGTCAAGGTTGATCTCCCATTCATAAAACTATGTTGATGCTGCCTGATCCCATTATCCTGTTATTTCCATAATAATTTTCCAGCAGTTTCTCTCACAGATGGAGGGCTAACTGGCCTATAGGTTCCAGCTTCCCGTATCCCACCTTTCCCAAAAAGAAGTGCTGCATTAGTGATTTCCCAATCCACAGAGACCAGAAGACCATGACCAATGCACCTACGTTCTTCACCACCACTCTGTTTTAAGGCCCTCGGATATATCTCACTATGTCCGCGTCTTGTAAAACTCTTTCCAATGCGTTTTTCTAAGTGAGTGTTTTAAGTACCCTTTCCCTTTTAACTTGTGTACACACTCAGTCTGTTCCTGCCACATTCGGGTTATCATTAGCTCTCGTGCTAGCTTGTTCTACTGCTTTATCCCTCTCTTTAATTTACCTCATCTCTCCTCACATGATACCTCACCCTAGTATTGTAGTTTATTGACCTCTCTACCAATTCAGGTGGAGGCTGTCCTAGTAGTCCAGCTGACACTTTGTCCAGTGCTAATGCAAATGCTCCATGAAAAGAATCTATTTCTTCCCCATGATTCTTTCAGACATACATAAACAATTTTTTTTGCCCTACGCCAATTTGCTCATGGACATGTAACAATCAAAAAATTATTACTTCTAATATTTTATTTTCTTAAATTAACCATTAGTTCCACATAATCTGCAACGAGTCTCTTTCCTAGTCCTCTCTGTATCGTTGGTATCCACATGGGATACCAAATGACAAAAGGATCCTTTCCAACACACTACAAGCTCTTTGCCAGTCCCAAGTAAGTGTCTCCAACATTAGCTCCAGGACAGCAACAGCCTCCGAACTCTGCATGCGCATTTACTGCCCTCACTTGAATGGCTCCCACGGTCTGCTCATCCATTCTGCTGCACGTGGGATTATCACAAAACAAAAACTACTGACATTATGTTAACTAAGATCTGTGAATTTCAATCTATATCGGATGAATCTATATCTGGTTAATCTTTATGACAGGGGGATAGCTGTCCAAACACTGCTTGAAAAGTCTTACTAATTCACAATATGACAGGAGAAAGTCATCTAAATTGACTTATTGCCCTTCCATAGCAGGATGGATCAGAAGCTGAACATCTGAGTAGGTCAGCATGTGTTTAGTTCATACATTTGTGTGTAAACAGTAAAGCCAGAAGCAGCCTCAAACAAGAGGCTGTGGTGCCCAGACAAAGATTCTTCCTGACAAAGTGTTCCAACAAAGATTGGCTAAAATCTTGTAGGAGGCCACACTGGCCCTCTGCTTCTGCTGTCTAACTAACTGTTCACTCCCTGTCAATGAGATAAAAATGTTTTGCACGCTCTTTACCAGCGAGACACAATTGCGCAAAATCTGGCACCAAGGGTCTATCCCCTTTCCCTGCTTTCTTGAATTGGTGGCCGATTTGACGTACAGCTCAGCTTTAAATTACGTGTTTAAGTGTTTTGCCAAAAATATTTACACCCATCTTTTTTCAGCCGCATCACAAAACCCTCAAACATCTGATGTCAAGGATTAACTTCTTTCAAGTCTCCATTATTTGATAACTCCAGAATTCCACTACCCAAAGTTTAGGCATTTACTGTGTCCACTGCATCTATCACCCTCAAGATTACTATCGCCCAGTCTTCTTTCATTAAGTCTTGTGTTTTCTCATCTCACTCTGCTCCTGAAAACTTGTATCGGCAATGGAGCACCATCCACCAGAACGCCAGTATTCTTTCCTTCCTTTCTATTTCAGCCAGCAGACCATTCCTTCAGCACTCGCTTAAATTCTGAAATAGATTTCTCAAAGCATTCTGCATTGCCATACCCATCCCCAATTTTCAGAAACTTCTTCAGTTGTATCTCTGCAACCACACATTTTTGATCACCTCCCTGGTCATCTTTTCAAACTCCCATCAAGTGTTTTGATCTACCATATTTTTGGTATGAATGATAAACTCAAATCATAAAATTTGCCTGCTGTTGACAGTTCTATACTTAATGCAGTCATTTTTCCCCTTCCTAAAATGTCTTTGACCACAATGATTATGAAAAAAGACCAAAAGCTGAATGACTCACGAACTGACGACAAATTGTCAAACATTCGTTCCAAATTAGTAAAATATACATCATATGGCCCAAGCCAAATCATGTTTCAAGTCAGCATTTAAGTGGCATAAAATTAGGGCTTAAATCTACCATCGAAACATTCACCTTCCATTTATCTATCCTTTTTACCACCATCCCATCTGCATTAATGGCAATTTCAACCTACATATTTGTTTAAAAAAGTTAACTAAATGGAATTTAAGTGTGCTAATATAATGCTCAAAGGGTATAATTACATATTGTAAATACATTTATTGCGGCTCTTTGGGGAGTGTTCCAGTGTTGTTGGTTGGATAAGCGATTAGCAGTGAAACAAACTCCCGGATCCAGATGGGACGCCTTTGTATATGAATTGTGAAGTTATAATTAGCACCTATACCCCATATACACTGGTTATGAAGGATTGGATATAATTATCTCCGTTACTTGTTTTAGGGAACTATTTACATAACCATTTTACAAATCTTTTCCCCTTCCAGTAGCAACTGCTTTACACATGTATCTTCAGTGAAACGCAAGGGAAAGTTACCATTGTCTGGTAAGACCTATAGGGGGAGCTCTCTCACTTAACAGACACAAATGGTTGCTGTTTAAGCAGGAGTCATCACACATCCAGGGGAGGGGACAGGTTCAGAAGGAGCATCTTTCATGGTGACTTCAGCCAGTGCAGGAATTGAACCTAAGCTCTGCATTGCAAACCAACCATCCAGCCAACTGAGCTAAACCAATGCCCCTTCAGCACAAAATGCTACAGAACTGCCCCAAACACAAACTAAGACTGAAAGATTTCTATCTACGTTATAAATATTTCCCTCTCAACTTAAAAACAAAAATCTTGAACCTTCAAACAGAAAACTTTATACTATGTATATTGTTCATTCATGAATGCTTTCAACGTTGACAAAAATTCATCAGCTGTGAAGTTCTCTATCGAACTGTTTTTAAAGAAATCACCATGGCTACAGAAATACTTACAAGTTAACCATGAAATGCCAAAATCAAAAATCCAACTCAAAAATAAACTATATTAAAGTACCTATAAATTAAACACCCTATATCGTACTTTATTAAAAAAGGTAATACCAGAATGTTAATATTTTCATTTTCCAACTTATGTTAGATGCAAAGGTTGAATGCATAAATTTATAAATGCAACTGCTTATATTAAGTCAACATTTCTGGTACACAACAACGGATCAGCATACGGCAAGACACTCCACTGATTACTTTAATTCCAAGAATTCAGCAGCATTTTGAAACATCTTATGTTGGGCCAAGATCAGCCTTCCCTGGTTAGTCAAAGCTGCCTCAATGGCATAGTTCTTGGTATGTCAACTTCACTCCCCTTAGGGAGCTCCAGTTCGATAAATCACCAAGCATCTACAAATAAAAACACAGCCATATTCATGCTCCTCATAGCACAGGATGGCAACAAAAGATAAAACCTGGTTTCTAAAAAAGATAGAAAATACATGAGAGCCATCTAGCAAGAAATGTATATACATAAACAGGCAGTAAGGAGTTTCTAAAAGTATGAAAGAAAGGGGTTAGCTGAAGTAAATTTTGGTTCCTTAGGTGATGAGACTGGGATTTAATAACAGGAAGTAAGGAAAGCAGAGAGCGTTGTCAAATATTTTATGTTTACAATGTTTAAGACAAAATATTCCAATAATAGGGGAGAGAACTTTAAACAATCACATAAAAGCATCAAGCAAATGACAAGTCCTGCTTGTCTGTACTTAAGGGTCTTACAGGTAGACACAAAGGTGACCAAACAGGTAGATGAGAGTAAACCGGTTGATGTGGTATATATGGATTTCAGCAAGGCGTTCGATAAGGTTCCCTACAATAGGCTATTGTACAAAATGCAGAGGAATGGCATTGTGGGAGATATAGCAGTTTGGATCGGAAATTGGCTTGCTGAAAGAAGACAGAGGGTGGTAGTTGATGGGAAATGTTCATCCTGGAGAGCAGTTACTAGTGGTGTACCGCAAGGGTCGGTGTTGGGCCCACTGCTGTTTGTCATTTTTATAAATGACCTGGTTGAGGGCGCAGAAGGATGGGTTAGTAAATTTGCAGATGACACTAAGGTCGGTGGAGCTGTGGATAGTGACGAAGGACGCTGTAGGTTGCAGAGAGACATAGATAAGCTGCAGAGCTGGGCTGAGAGGTGGCAAATGGAGTTTAATGCAGACAAGTGTGAGGTGATGCACTTTGGTAGGAGTAACCGGAAGACAAAGTACAGGGCTAATGGTAAGATTCTTAGCAGTGTAGATGAGCAGAGAGATCTCGGTGTCCATGTACACAGATCCTTGAAAGTTGCCAACCAGGTTGACAGGGCTGTTAAGGCGGCATACAGTGTTTTAGCTTTTATTAATAGAGGGAGTGTGTTCCGGAACCAAGAGGTTATGGTGAAGCTGTACAAAACTCTGGTGCGGCCGCACTTGGAGTACTGTGTACTGTTCTGGTCACCGCATTATAAGAAGGATGTGGAAGCTTTGGAAAGGGTGCAGAGGAGATTTACTAGGATGTTGCCTGGTATGGGGGGGGGGAGGGGGGGGGGGTCTTACGAGGAAAGGCTGAGGGACTTGAGGCTGTTTTCATTAGAGAGGAGGTGGTTGAGAGGTGACTTAATTGAAACATATAAAATAATCAGAGGGTTAGATAGGGTGGATAGGGAGAACCTTTTTCCAAGGATGGTGACGGCGAGCACGAGGGGGCATAGCTTTAAATTGAGGGGTGAAAGATATAGGACAGACGTCAGAGGTAGTTTCTTTACTCAGAGAGTAGTAAGGGAATGGAACGCTTTGCCTGCAACGGTAGTAGATTCGCCAACTTTAGATACATTTAAGTCTTCATTGGATAAGCATATGGACGTACATGGAATAGTCTAGGTTAGATGGGCTTGAGATCGGTATGACAGGTCGGCACAACATCAAGGGCCGAAGGGCCTGTACTGTGCTGTAATGTTCTATGTTCTATGTTCTATCTATGACATTGGAAGTCTGAAAATGTACACAATGTTCGAGTGAGAAAGAAGAAAGGCATAAAGACCAGTTAGCCTAACATCTGCCATTGACAAATTGCTGCAGTTCACTCATGAGGAGATGATAGCATATTTAGAAATAAAAACATGAAGTACAACCATTTCATGAAAGAAAAATTATACTTGACAAAGTTATTTGAAGATAGAATGAGCAGAGAAATAAAGAGGAACCCGAAGATTATTTGTTTTCCAAAAGACATTTGATAAGCTGCTATAAAGTTTGCTATGAAAGATAAGAGTGCATGTTGCTGACAGTAATATATTAGCACTGAGAGACGACTGTTTGCTCTACATTTGCCAACCTTAAAATGATCCAGTGGTGCAGATTGGCTAATTGCAACTAGTTGACTGCCAAAAGGAAGAGTGCTAGTGCTTCAGTTATGTACAAATCAGTTGTGATGGGCCAGCAGTTGGAAACATTAACTACTTATCTCCATGGATGCTGCCTGACATGTCGAGTATTTTCTGTTTGTATTTCAGATTTGTGGTACCAGCAGCATTTTGCTTTTGTATGAGGCCAGTTATGAGACTGGAGTCTTGCTACTGAACCTTTGCTAGTCACTAAGGAAGGGTGATGTAAGGTGTGAGATTAAACAAGCCCAAGGAATGACTCAGCAATATGGCAACAGCATAGCAGTTTGATCAAGTGAAGTGCAACCCTGCATAACTTCGTTTATAATACAGTATGGCATTGGAGCAGCTCTGCAGGCCAGGAAACATCAGAGGAGCGGGAAAGTTGACATTTCAGGTCAGGACCATTCTTCAGAAATGGGGACGGGGACGGGGGAAGGGAACTAGGAAATAAATAGAGAGAGGAGGGCTGGGGTTTGAGAAGGTAAGTGGCATAGGTAAATTCAGGTGTGAAGTGGTGGGGATTGGTCAGTGGGATGGGCGGGATGGACAGGCGGAAGAGATGATGGACAAGTTGTGTCAGGTCAAGGAGGTTGGGGAGACAGGCAGGGTTGGACATAGGATGAGGCGGGGGTTTGGCGAAATTTTAACACTGATGAATTCTATGTTTAGGCCATCGGGCTGTAGGCTCCTGAGGCAGATCACGGGGTGTTGTTTCTCCAGTTTGCACGTGGTGCTGTTGTGGCACTGGAGAAACCCACGATGGACATGACATCCAGGAAGTGAGAGGGGGGAGTTAAAATAGTTGGCAATCAGAAGGAGTTGTCATTTGTCATGTACAGAGCACAGATGCTCTACAAAATGGTCTCACTGATGTAGAGGCGGCTACATCAGGAGCAACAGGTACTGTAGTTGGCAGATGTACAGGTGAACCCCTGTCTGATATGAAAGGCTTGCTTTGGGTATCAAATGGAGGTGAGGGGGAAGGTGGGGGGGGGGGGGGGAAGGTATAGGGGCAGTTGTAGCACTCCCAGTGATTGCAGCAAAAAGGTGTCAGGTGTAGTGGGGTTAGTGGGAGGTGTGGAGCAGATGGTCCCAACTAGAGGCAAATAGGGGTGGGGAGGAAAATATCTCTCTGGTCACGGGGTTGGATTGTAGGTGGCGGAGAACAATACACTGGATGCGGTGTTGGTGGGATGATATGAGGGGACCAGGGGATTCAGTCTTTATTTTTGTTGGGTGAGGGAGTTTGAGAGAAGCAGTGTGGAAAATGCAAGAGATGTGGTTCAGGGCATTTTTGATCACTTGGAGGGGGTAAATTGTCGTCCAGTTTTAAAATCTTCCCACCCCCAGCCTCATCCCATGACCAACCCTCCCTCTCATCCCCACCTCCTTGACCCGAAACAACTTGTCCATCTTCTCTCCTGCCTATCCATCCCACCAATCCAACTGACCAATCCAACTGACCAATCTACAATACTCTGAGGTAACAAGGTGTAGAGCTAGATGAATACAGTAGGTCAAGCAGCATCAGAGGAGCAGGAAAGCAATGGTTTCAGGTCCAGACCCCCCTTCAGAAGAGAGGAAAGGTCTAGACCCTAAACATCAGCCTTCCTGCTCCCCTGATGCTGCTTGGCCTGTGTTCATCCAGTTCTACACCTTTTTATTTCAGATTCTCCAGCATTGGCAGTTCCTACTATCTCTGCACTACTCTCTACCTGATTTCACCTATCACCATCCCACCTACCTTCCCCCTCTACTTCCCAACTCCCTTCTCCCCATTTTCTGAAGAAGGGTCCCAACCCAAAACGTCAACTTTCCTGCTCCTCTGATGCTGCCTGACCTGCTGTGCTCATCCAGCTCAATACTGTTCTATGCTTTGTTATTTCTGACTCCAGCATCTGCAGTTCTTCCTATCTCTGAGCACATAATTTCTTTCCAAGATCTGAGCACCAAGCCACAGAAAGTGCTGGTTGTTCCACAAATAGAACACTTTTTGATTACATTTGTCTTGATCAAATTATTTCAATGGTTGTTCATGGATAAACGCAAATAAGGGTTCATATATTTTTAAATACACAATAGCGACTTGCTTTTTTAGTTCAATGATTTTCTCTATGTAAACTACTCTGCTCTGTCTGGTCTCCAATTAACCCAGTGAACTGTTCAGTGACAGATTCACATAATAACCTCCAGGCAAATAAGAAAGTGCAATAAACTGTCCATGCAGAATCTCAGTTCCTGGAAAATGCTCTGCTTTTTTGACTTTCACTACAAACAGTATGTAGTTGCACAAAAGCCAACTTACAGTAAAATGTGAAACTGAGACAATGCTGAACTCAGAACATCAGGTACATGAGGAATGTTGTCAGACCAAAGTTAGGTGAAGACAGATGTCAGGTTCAGTGAATGAAATCAGGTCAGGGGCTGTTTTTCAGGGGTCTGGGAAAGTAAGAGGTTCAGCAAGACGTGGTTAGGGGTTTCAGTGCCAAGTCAGTTCAACAGTTACTGAAGGGTATCAGAGCTTTTAATAAATCCTCTTATTTTTCCCTGCACAACTCGATCAGAAACCTCCAAACTCAACTTAAACAGCTGCTAAGCATTGCAAATGCAAGGAATTATCTATGAGAAAATTCAACCTCCTAGACAATTCTTATGGAGGTTTGGCAAAGTTCCAGCATGCTACATTGCATGCATGGGTCTCTGGCCAGAATATCTGGGCCAATGACCCATAAAAGACTCAACGTAATTACCAATGAGTCATATTTCCCTAAAATTGACAACAGCGACGACAAACTTCAACACCCAATACATCTGAATGGCAATGATTCAGATTCTCAAGGAATGTCTCAATCAAACTCTTATAATCATACAATAAGGATGATAGAAGCTACACCAGGAGTGATGTATTTTGCCACCCTCAAATTAAGCTGTCTGAAGCCATTGTATTCATTAGCCACCTTCGAAATGAGACTCCAGTGAGTACTTATATATCTTAAGCTTAAACTGAAAAAGTACAGTTTCTTCAAGGTTTTTTTTTCTTATTCTATAAGCTCATTTTGCATTTTTGTTTCAATACTGAAGGCCAGGTTTTCACTGGAAAGACTTTGCAAGCCTTGAAAAAAGTTGCATGCAGGATCCAGGGCGCTAGACCTCCCTATCCCATTATCTAATTTTCGTTAACAAGGGAAAACAACAAGGATGTGAATCACAGAGCCATTTGAATTTAGTGCTGATTTTAAACAAATTACAATGTAGCAGTTGCAACAGTTTTAGACCACAGAGTACGGTCGATATTAACAAGCTTATACACCTGATGGCCTCTGTATAACTGTCAGGATCTGAAATTGCTTTTCATTGTCAGTTCTTTCAGTGTTTAAAAAAAACAAGTTGCAGCTGTCAATAAAGGTGTAAACTAAAACCTCTTCTGGAATGGTTTGATTTACAGTCATAGGTCAGAAACCAAAAGCAGCACCTGTTCAACAGTTTCAAAAGAGCTTTATGTCGACATACTATGAGGACTATCATGAAGACATTATGAACACTTGGCTGAGTATCAATTAAAAAAAACTACTTTTAATCATTCAGATATTAAAATAATCTCAGCAACCAGTTTTGATTTTAGTCTGATTGACAGCTTAAAGAGGCTATTAGAAACCACTGATGTAATTTCTGAATGAAAGTTCATTTTCATAAGAGATTACTCACTTTAGGAGTGTCAGAATTTTTGAATGGGTTTTATAAATGAGACTTTTTTTGAGAGGTGTACTCAAGTAACATTGAATAATGGAAAGTCTTTTTTTTCCCCAACTCCACATGATTCCTAAGGTCTGCGTTTGAATAAGGGGTGGATTGAGGGGTCTGAGAAGCCAGGGTGGGAAAAGGGTGCATGATTTGCATCTAAGTTCACACAGAGTACTAGAGTACCATTTTTATGATATAGAGGTGCTGAGGGACACTAAAGGCATCAGATAGCAACTATGACCATTTCTAAACAACTAGAACAATGTCCCAGAGAACTAGGACAGGATTCTAACCAGTGCACACCCCTTCCTGGGGTTACCTACTTCTGCTTCCAGGGTTGGCATGCCTGACTCTATCTTGCACCCTCCCAATCTCATCCATCTCAAGTGAAAATCACGTATGCCAGGGTGCTTTTTAAAATGCAGGCAGGTCTAGCAAGTCTAGAAATTTCCAACATGCGCTACTGACTCAGTAGCCAAATTCTGGCACGAAGTAATAATTGTCATTACTTAATTGATTCATGGAAGCAGAAGAGTGGATGAATTGTGTGGTGGCTGGTGGACTCCATCAGGAATCGAATTAACTTAGCTCCAGGAAACAGCACTCCTAATTGAATCAATGCTTCTACACAAACACAGCAAATCTGATACAAATGATAAGGTAGTCATGAGGTGTTGCATAAATTGACTTTTGGGCTACAGTTCACATTGCTTGAACGGACTAGGTCTTGTTTGGGTTATATTTTAGAAGGAGAAAAACCTCCTCACTTAAGTGACTTCAGTTCACAGTCACCTCTTGCTGCACAGAATTTTGTCTCCAACTCAACCAGAACTAATGTCTTAGGATATTCAGTTACATATTCATTGCAACACTTCGATTGCCTTTAAGTAAGCCAATTTGCTAATCTTTTCTTGCATTATTTACAAATGCAAAAAATTAATGGTACATTTAAAAAGTAAAAGTACTGAAGCAGAAATTAGTTATTAGCTGTTAAGTCTTTAAGAGACCATTTATTGCAATAAGGTGAGACAAGTAAAGAAACCAACCATTTATCAATGCCAAAGGAGAGCAGCAGTCTTTGGGTCTACAAACTAAAATGTAACAATACTCTATGCATTGCTGTTATAGAAACAATTCTTCAACAAGAAACCATTCTTCTATTCGTGTAACTCAAGATGAATTATCTTACAACATACTAGCACAGAGATTGGCTAAAATATACACAAATATTTCTGAGCTGCATCTCTGACTGCATTCAATTATTCAAATTTAAAACAACTTGTTCTCTACACAGGCCATTCAGCAAGTGCAATCAGCAATGCTTTTACTTCTAATTCCAGTGTTACAAAAGACTAAAACTCTTGTCCTTGGAGGATGTAAAAGAAATGGCTAAGCATTTAAGAGCTTTTGTTCCACCTGAAAACGAGTAAAATGGATACTGAAGCGTCAGGAACCTGTGGTTGGTGAGGCACATCAATTAAAATTTCAACAGCGAAAGTTTGGATTATCTGGAATTCCAGCAATGGGAAAAATGGATAGAGGAAAGAATGAGAACAGAGAGGGGGAAGAGAAAATACATTCCCAAAAAGGGAAAACAAAGAGAGATGGGAGTTTAACTTGTGGAGGCTTGTAGTGGAAATAGAAAATAGCTCAAACTCAGGCTTAAGGGTTGAAGTATTCAATTTGCCCTTTATTGACTGGAGATTTTCTTTGCCTGAATTCGGCAGTTACAGTTGTCAGTCAAGTAGATTTTTCTTGTGGAAGATTCAGTGAGTGTATTACAAAATGAAACAGCGAAGTATATCAGCCTGTGATCCCCGGGAGGTGGACAGAGCAAAGAACTGGCAGACGTCAGAGAAAAATAGTAGTCAGGTTCTTCCAAGTAGCAACTGTTTCTGTAGCCACTCAGTCCCACAGTAATATAATTTGCCTGCAGTAGGAGCTTCTAAAAAGTCAGGATAGCTTATAGGTTAAGATATATCAAGGTTCTGGTTCATAATGTAATCAGAATACTTTGTGGAACCTGATTATTACATTATAAAACAGTTAAGTTGGAAGGGTTTTACATTACATATGTTTTGATCATTCAGTTTGCTGATTTTATTTTGCGTACGTCACCAATGAAAAGGAAGCGTGGCTTTAAATTATTAGCTTTCAATAAACCATACATTTAGACAGGATGGATAAAACAGGAACTTACAAAGCTACTCAAGACGTAAAGCTACCATTTGGTGGGATCTAACTTTCATGGCAAGGATACACAGCAACAATCCAAATAAACTCAAAAACTTGAAAATATACTCTGAATTGTGCTACCTAAAAATCGACAGATGAATGTCTGTTACTTGTGTAATGTCTCTGAAGGAGTGCAATACCTATTTGACAGCCAGGAGTCAAGTGCTTCAGGAAAAGAGAAAGGAAAGATAAGAAAAAGTATGGCCCAAGAAAAGTGGATGCAGATTCAAATTTCATCTGATTCATTGGACTTGGCTCCAATATTGCAGACTGATAGCTCTGTCAGTTCAACCAGCAAGACCTGGGGACAGCCTCTAGCCATGTGGAGTGTGGAAAAACTGCACACAGCCAATCAACAAGGCAAGGCAAAATTGACAGACGGAATACACATTTGGAAATGAACCATAAAAGGCTCAGCCTCCACATGGAAATATAAGTCTGTACAATGGAAAAAACAGCATGCTGTTGTACACAAAATAGCTTTAAAAAACCTGCAGATTATTTAAAGTATGCAAATTTAAACGGTCTTTCACTGATCAAAGCTCATTTATATAATTCAGGAAGCAACTAATTTTGATTCCAATCATCTTTCAGTTTACACACAGGGCTACAGCAGGAATTATATTTGACTACCGTCATGCAATTGCCTTATATAGGGATATCAAAGTTTTCCCATTCAAGCATCAATGCAAACACAATAGTTGCAACATTAAAAATAGATTGTCACCACTTACAAGCACCAATGTCACTGCGGATTAACGGGGGCTCCACATTATCTCAGTCTGCCTGGTAAACACCAGTCTAGGATCAAGAGGACAGGATTTGGCAGAATGAATTGCAGCCAAAAGATGCCTGCTCATAGCTGGAAGGAATCCCTTTAAATGTGCAGCTCACACAAATATTGCATTGCTCAACCTGTGACTTTAAACTGGAGGACTGCGCAGCAAATAGTGTCTGCACAAGGTCAGACCTGTCAAGAACAAAAATAATGCCAAAAAGTCTCATTTGGGTAATTTAAAAACAAAATCCTTACTGGCAAATTGGGTCTTCACATCCAGAGTTTCTCATCCCTTGGCCTAGATTCTCCAAACGACCTTTCATCAGTCCAGACACCACCCTCTATTCATTTCTGACCACTTGCCATCATGCCAGCAATGACTTGCAATGGCAGCATAGTTTTAACAACTGGGAAAAAGATTCTTCTCACAGCTTCCTGATCATTTTTGCCATGAGCTCGAATATTTGCAGATAGGTGGGAAAGATGGGGAAGGAGGAACTGAGGCCTATGAACCCAGAAACTCACTAAATGTTTTAATGGAGGAATTCAACAACCGTTTTAACCAGACGTTCCAGCTGACAAGAGAAGGGATAATGGGGTTGAAGGGATGCTATAGGGAATGCTGTAGGACTAATCATCAAAGCTTTAATGGAAATTTCAATTCAGTCAAATCTAGAAGTAAAAGCTAGCCTTTTGATGACCATGTAACCACCACTGATCCATCTAGTTTAATAATGCCCTTTCAGAAAACAACGCTGCCATCCTCCCCCAAATTCATCTACACGTATTTCCAAACGCCCAGCGAGTTGGCTGACTCTTAACTCCTCTCCGAAGTAGCCTAATAAGCCAATCAGTTCAAGGGCCACAGTAACAAATGCCTTGTCAGCAATGCTCACATCCTATACAAAGGTAAAGCAAAAAGGTAATAATGGTAGAAGGTTTCAACCGGTGACCCTTGGGAATCCCAACAATCAAGTGGGATATATTTAGTTAAAGGCATCCTTGAGAGGCAGGAGTGCCAAAGAGACACACTCAGTATCGAGAGGCAGCTCTCATCTCTTCACTTCTCCTATCCTACGTAGCAGTCATGAATTTTAAATCAGGCTTCCACTTGTATATGAGCTTAATTTAAATATGTTAATAAAGTGTCTTATCTATAGATATTTATAAAATCATGAGGGCACAGATAAGCTCAAGAGCAGTTGGCCTTTCCCCCCCGCCAGGTTAGAAAAGTTCAAAAGTCAAGGTGGAGAGAGAAAAACCTAACAAAGGCCTAAGGATCTACTTTATCACACTACGTGGAATGAACTGCAAGATAAAGTGGTAGAGGCAGGTACAGTTACAGCATTTAAAAGATACTTGGATGGGTACATGAATAGGAAAGATTTAGAGGGGTACAGTCCAAACTCTAGCAAATGGGATTAGTTTAGATGGGGAAACTTGATATGCATGGATGAGATGGACCGAAGTGTATGATTCCGTGCTGTAACACTATAATCCTATTCACTGTGGGAGATTAGGACATCCTGATATCCATCGCCAAACACAGATGATGCTTGTGTAGCAAGTTGACATTGCATGATCTGCATTTCAATCGTTAACTATCCTCTCCCTGGAGACCTTGATGCTTTTCATGCAAATGAAACATACCCTTTCTTACAAGTTATTTATCAGTTGCAGAGGTTTCCAATATTTCCACTGTCTCTGATGGCTCCTCTTTGAGTATTAAGGCAAAAAATCAGGTCAGCAAGGTTTATTGAACATAATTGGAATTGGAAACATTCTCACACACAGACCAACAGGGCAGAAATGTCGAACCTCCAACTCAGTGCCTCAGTCCAACACACAAAACAATTACAGAGCACCATATTTGTGTGCGTGCGCGCACATGTATGTGAGGTGACCTACCACTAGTTATATTAAACAGTTATGTCAATGGGCCAGCAGGCCTCACAGGGGCCCAGGTTGACTATGGGAATTTCTCCACTGAAGCCCATCAAAGCAATGTGCCTCACAACAGTTCAGCTGAATTGGACTTCTTGAATGGCATCATTTTGTCACACTAAGTCTGTCGTCTTTTCCAGCAGCACCCTACTCTAGTCGTAACACTGCTGACCAGACACTGCATCCCTGCTCCATCTGCCATTGTTAATTAGAAGGAACAGCTGAAGGCAACTTTAATTGGTCAAACTGCAACAAACATTCCCCTCACAGCCACTCCAGGCTCCTGATTGAGAACTGAAGCACACGTCATGACCAACCGACAGAAAATCAGCCCAAAATGTTGAATTTAACTCCCTTTTATAGACTGTTCGTTTCAGCCTGAGCAAGAGTTTCTGTGTCAAGGTGTGAAGAACTTGGAAAATGAATCGTTTTTAATACCTGGGGTTAGGGGTAGCCAGAAAATAGAAGTGAAAATTAAGTAACAGCTTAGCTCTGATTGCGCTAATTGGACAACGTGCAGAGGTGCTACATAATAGAAAGTGTTGCTGAAATTGAAACAAAGAATCCTCAACATAGTTGAGGCCAGCCTCATTATATAGTGTAGAAATTAGGCAAAAACAAGAAGAGGAACAAGTTTATTTCAATTAGAAACATAGTGCAACAACAACAAAATCAACCACCACCAAAATCAGGGGGTCAATGAAGATTGTAGGAGCATTGAATAAAGTTACCGATAAGAGATTAAAATGGTATAGTCATCTGTTACAGGGAGAGAAAGCAGTAACAATGCAATGATGGTAATGGTACTGCAGGAAGGAGGAGGAGGAAGGCCTAGGGCCAGGTGAGGAGATTTGGTGGTGAGAGACTTAAACACAAACAAACAGTGTTCAGGGGTGTGTGGGTTATAGGGGAATACGTCTGGGTGGGATGTTTCAAGGGGCAGTGTGGACTTGCTGGGTCGAAGGGCCTGTTTCCACACTGTAGGGAATCTCAAAAAAAAGTGATTGACAAGAGGAGTGAAGGAAGGTGATTTGAGAGCATTATGGTAACTTCCAAGTAAAAAGCAAAAGCAAAGTACTGAATGTAACAATCTGTGGAAATACAAAGGTTACAACCGCAAAAGCACCTACTTAACATCACTCATTTCAGTAAAGATGCAATGCAGTGAAGAATGTAATGAATACATTCTTCAAAAACAGGCTTAATTGGAACCTAGTCCAAAAGGATGCTATTTCCATCTGTGTTAATTTTTTAAAGTCAAGACACTTAAACACACAACCTTACAGTATCATTTAGTGACAATTCATTTTGAAGCTTTATTGATTTTCTTTTGTTTACGAGTAACAATGACAGACTCCCTCAGAATCATGAGGAAGAAACTGCATTTCATGTACGACATAACAAAATCAATAAAAATTCTCATTTGTCATATAAACCAAGTCTTTTGTATGCTAGTGAATGATAAAAACTTGCAGGTAGAGTCCATAATTAAGAAAACAAATGTAATGTCGTTTATCTCAAGAGGGTTGGAATATAAAAGCAGCGATGCGCTTCTGAGGCTTTATAAAGCTTTAGTTAGGCCCCCATTTAGAATACTGTGTCCAATTTTGGGCCCCACACCTCAGGAAGGACATACTGGCCCCGGAGTGTGTCCCGCAGAGATTCACACGGATGATCCCTGGAATGGTAGGTTTAACGTATGATGAACGGCTAAGGATCCTGGGATTGTACTCATTAGAGTTTAGAAGGTTGAGGGGAGATCTAATAGAAACTTACAAGATAATGTATGGTTTAGAAGGGGTGGACGCTAGGAAGTTGTTTCCGTTAGGCGGGGAGACTAGGACCCGTGGGCACAGCCTTAGAATTAGAGGGGGTAAATTTAAGACTGAAATGAGACAACATTTCTTCAACCAGAGTGTGGTGGGCTTGTGGAATTCATTGCCACGGAGTGCAGTGGAGGCCGGGATGTTGGATGCCTTCAAGGCAGAGATCGACAAATTCTTGATCTCAGACAGAATCGGGGGCTCCGGGGAGAGTGCAGGGAAGTGGTGTTGAAATGCCCATCAGCCATGATTTAAATGGGGGAGTGAACCTGATGGACCGAATGGCCTTACTGCCACTCCTATGTCTTATGGTCTAAAAAAAGATGTTCTAATTTATGAAATGAGTATTTTCTGACTCATGAAAGCAAAGGCATAAAATCTTTGGTAAATATTATTTTGTGGTTCTAGCTCAAATCTTAATTAAAGGCATAACTGAATTGTCATAATTTAAGATTTAAATTTGAAAAAGGTAGAAGTAAAATAATGTTTGGTCATATATCAAATCAGGTTCCAAATACTAACATGTGAGCTCATTGTGATTTATTTGAAAGCATCTCCATTAAAAACACAGCTAGCCTCCTTTCAGAAACTGAGAAATCTGTTTTACATCAGTTATGAAGAAATCCAAGTTCATTTTGGTAAGATCTTTAATCGAGAATAGGATGAAGATGCTGCTTTTGGGGACAGCAGTACAGCCCAGCCCTTTCCGCAGACAGCGCTTTGTAAGTGCCTCACGGAAACCAACCGAAGAGCAAGCTGGCATGTCACCTTTCTAGGATAATGATACCAAAAGAGGACAGGTACCTTGTTGCCAGGATCAATTTCAACACAAGAACAGGCAGTGACCTCTTAAACTGACAGAGTCAGGCGGCATCTGGAGAAACAAAGATACATTCTGACAAAGTGGTCTTCAGGGAGACAGTACAATGGCTCACTTTTAATATGGTTGAGAAAGATGCACTTATTTTGCATGCATACATTCGGTGTTAGTCATATTAGAAAAGGGTGCACTTATTTCACGTTATCTTATTTAATCAGATTAATGTAAATTGCAGGATCGTGCATGGCTAAGAAAGGAATGTTTCAAGACTGGTATTTTTTTAAAATTATTTGAGGAAGAAGAATGCAATGAAGCCTGACAAATGTGAGTGCATTTAATAAAGGGGAACTCATGATTGTTAAGTTTGAATTCTGAGTCACTGTGGAATTCTCTAACTGCAATGTTTGTCATGTTCAATTCTACATCTAGTGTCCAAGGCAACGTGAGCTATATTTCACACTTTGGGCATTGTTCTTACAACTCTTAGTGGGTTCATAACTCGTCCATCCAAGGAAGGTTTATTGAAAGTAATTGATTATTCTCAAACAGATTCTTTCTCATATGCAATAAAATCAGGATTACATATATTGAATTTCCCATGAATCTATAATAACAGCACATTGCAACAATGACAAATCTCTAGAAGTGTTTCACAGGCAATAAAGGTCTTTGGGACATCCTGTGTTTATAAAGAATGCTTCATAAATGCTCAACTTTTTTTCTTGAAGAACAGAATTAGGCAGACTCACCAAGGATGAATGTGTCAAGGCAACTTTCAAAAAAAAAAATCATTATACCCAGGATTTCTTTTTGTGACTACACACAGATAATCTTTACATTCAGCAGGTAGCACCCTTTCTACAAAAGAACATTGGTACAATTCCATTATTGGATGGGTGCGGGAGCCCAAACTGGGTTAAAATTTAGGAAACTACAATGGATGAAGTAGCATGCACTTTAATATGTCCTGCACAATTTTGGAGCCCAGTAATGTCAAACTGGATGGCCCCAACAAGGTGACGCTTCTAAGAAGCTAAAGTTTATGTACTTTCTGGCCTACCTCAAAAAACATGTGACAAATATGTACCCAAATGTGACACAGAGTGGTATTATGCAGATCCTTTACAGCTGTCAGAATTGACCTTAAAGTACAAGAGCAGTGTGCAGACATCATTTTCACAGCTGCAAGCAGAAATGGCTGGTTCATAATCACACAATTCTGTGTAATAGCCATCACAATTGATCCACAGGCATCCTTCCCAGTCAGAGCAACTCACCAGGATCACCATATTTGTGTTTTGGGGCTTATAAATCTCTAGGGGTGTGTCACATCTCATACACAAATGACACCTTAAGAGTTCTCTCATTCCCTTTCATTTATCCCATTACTGTTTCCTTCAAAACAAACAAATGCCCTGTTTAAGATGACACACTTGATTCTCAGATATTCTTGTTGGGGTCTAGGGTCCAAAATGTCACCAGTACTTCTACAGAGGTTCAGCAATCTGGCAGGGCTCAGATCAGTTCACGTGCACGACAAAAAAATGTTAAAATTCCTGTAGATCCACCTTGAAAGTGCAATTTTAAAAAAAAAATAGATATGGGTGCACTGGCAAGATGGGCATTTATTGCCCTCAAACTGAATAGCTTGTTCGGCCATTTCAAAACGTGGTTATGAGTCATCTACATTGCTGTGGTCTGGAGAGATGTATACAACCTTCCCCCCTCACTTGCTTAACCAACTTTTCCTTCAGTTGCGAATTCCATTCTTCCATCAAATTTCTTCTGAACTTCTTATTTCACCTCAGATCGACAATTTCAGCTCAATGGCATTCAATATGATTGTTCCCCACAAATGGAAAAATGTCTGTCTACTCTGTAATTGTAAATGCACCTATTTTAGGTCTTACCTCAGCCTTGGGTTGCTGAGGAAAAAACGAGATCAATGTGACGTATAGACCAGACCAAGTAACAGTGGCTAACTTCCTTCCATAAAAGAAATCAGTGAACACATCTGTATTTACAACACAATAATAGACAACAATATTGCCAGTGAAAGAAGTTTTCAATTCCAGGTTTTTTTTATTGAAATTTAAATTATTCATTCAATCAGCTACGGTGGAATCTGAACCAATGTCAATGTCAACGTTGATGGACCAGAGCCACCACCATCTCCTTCCAAAGTGAAGGACCACTTCCAGTCTTTTTTTTTTAAAACTTGTGCATGAGGAAAGGTAGTTCACAGATTTAAGGGACCTTGGTGCCTGACATTCACATTTACTTGGGTATATTTAACTTTTAATTGAGAGTTGTTTTCTTCTTTTATGGAGAGAAAATATAGGTAGAAGATAGCTGTGGGTTTAAATTCATTGAGTATCAGGAGGGGATTCCTACAATATCACAGTTCAAGATATTAAGAAGGTTCAAAGAGAACAAAACACTATAAACTAAACTGTAATCTCCTGTAAGCATGTCAGATGTTTAACACAATGGTAGAAAAGACAGCAGTACAGGCAAGAGAAATGCTCACATTTTCCACGTTCAAAAATAAACAAGGAGAGTGTCAACCCTGGTGTGGGGTCTGCGAGCTGAGGTACCTGAATGCTGGCTGGCAGTCAAGCATGAACATACCATGAAAGCCACAGTCAAGAAACAATTCACTGCAGGGAAAGGATTCTCTTCCTCAGAGTGCTGGAAGCCAATTCAAAAGAAAAACAGGACCGAGAATTTCAGCTAACCTGAAAAGCCAGGAATCTTGAAGGTGGCTGCTCAACTACTAATGTTCCAACTATCTATCCTCATGAACACCCCAGAAACTGATGTGAACCTTTTATCTTCAGTTTTCATCCCTAATCTGTGTTGTACTATTATTTCTTCTTTCATTGGGTAGCTGTTAATTTCTTACCCTTGTTAGCTCAAGACAACCCGGTTAAGTTAGCTCCCTCTAAAACATGAATTAATCTGATTTGAGAGAAAGGTATCCTCGAGACAGCAGCTCCTTTTGCAGTCAGTATTATAGGCATATACAGCACAGAAACAGACCCTTTGGTCCAACTTGCTAACGCCAATCAGTTATCCTGAATTAATCTTATCCCATTTGCCAGTATTCAGCCCATATCCTATTCATGTACCAAACCAGATGCCTTTTAAATGTTGTAATTGTACCCGTCTCCACACCACCTCTTGTAGCTCATTTCATAAACGCACCACCCTCGACATTGAAAACATTGTCCTTTAGGCCTTTGTGTGTCTTTCCCCCTCACCTTAAACCTATGCTGTCTAGTTTTGGGCACCCCTACCCCAGGCCTATTCAGCCTCTCCCTATAGCTGAAACCCTCTAACCCAGGCAACATCCTTGTGAATCTTCTCTGAATCCTTTCAAGTTTAAAGACATCCTTCCTATAGCAGGGAGACCAGAACTGTACACAGTATTCCAATAGTGGCCTAACCAATGACCTGTACAGCTGAACTCCCAACTCCTAGACTGACCATTTAACCTTGTGACCAATTGAGGGGACAGTATAAGGAGGAGAGCCAGTTCATCTGCACTTATAATTTGGTGTGCACCATCTGGAATTGTAATAAATTGAGGAACCTCACCTTGGGACTAGTCATAACACACCTATGTGACTTTTTTTTTTAAAATCCCAGGAGTATCAAAGACCTATAAACCAGAAAGTGAAATCAAAGAATTTAAATGTGGCACAAATCAATGTTACGGCGACAGTAGTCAGATTATCAATTGCTTCAAAGGAAGTTTTCATTTGTCTGACTCAGTTTTGAAATGAGTCTAAATCAAAATTAGAGTTCAATTCATTTAATGACAGAATAATCATTTGAGAATACACAAATTCTAAGTATCTGCCATAAAACTTTTAAAATATACTTGAGGGATATTTTATTTAACATAAAACCACAATATTCAGCTGAAAGTATGATTCAAATTCATTCCCAAAGTCATCTCAAGATAAATTAATCTAATGAGATTCCCATCAACAATTGCATACATTGCTCAACAGAACAGAGATGTAAACACAAATGTAAACTGACAGCTTTTAGCATTCAACATTCATACAATTTTATGAATGACCTTGAAGGTTAAACTAACCAAACTTGCACTTGAACCTTTCAATAACAGGCTGACGTGCTCAACTTACTTTACGAAACAGGGTATGAATACACCAGACATGCACTGGTGGTCTTTTACAAACTGTTTCTAATGCCAACTCACATCAAATTAAGATGGAAATGATATTCTGGCTGCCTTCATGTGAAAATTCCCTTAAAGGCGTTAAAAATGTCATATCACTAAAACACTGCAAAGCCAAGCACTGCCTTCAAAACAACACTTATTTAATGTCAAGACACATCAGGGTTCATTATCACAATGTACTGCTGGGATAAATAAAAACATTACAAACCAACAATTGTAAAGACCATCTGATCCTATCTTGATAGTTAATGGGCAGTGTTTACACTATTCACCATGGTATGTTTCCATCATAAAGTACACTGTAGATTTATAAACTATTGATGTTCTCGACGGAATACCAGCTAAGAGCTTGCTGCAAAAGAAGGGGAGAGATGTTAGAAGAACCTCCTCTTTAATTCAGTTCCACAGCTGGTCTCCTTCACACCTAGTTCAATTTTGAGCCATTTTCCTGGGAGAAGAATGGGGACTGGTGGCTTTGATTGTTTTTTTGATGGTGGAAAGCTAGGCAGTGAAACGCTGCTCAGAGATAATGGGAACTGCAGATGCTGGAGAATCCGAGATAATAAAGTGTGAAGCTGGATGAGCACAGCAGGCCAAGCAGCATCTTAGGAGCACAAAAGGCCTAGACCCGAAACGTCAGCTTTTGTGCTCCTAAGGTGCTGCTTGGCCTGCTGTGTTCATCCAGCTTCACACTTTGTTATCAGTGAAATGCTGCTGTTTGCAGCAAGAATGTCTCAGCTGCAGGATACTTGGCAAGGAATTGTAAAAGTGGCAGAAGTCCCAAGCAACCAGTCTACAGAGCTACACTGAAGTCTTCCTGAATTAAAGGCTGTAATTTCGCCAGACAACCAATGGGATTAACTGGATACCACACAAAGGCAGCTCTTACCAACTTTGCTGCTTTCTGGGACCCACCATTGCTTTTCTCCATGGCCAGTCCAGAAAGTGGTGCTAAACGTTAGCATCCAGGAGGAATATACATTAAGATTCTGAACTCTTGCCCCTCCACATTGTTGTTATAATGCATCAATGGGCAAGTCGTCGAACTAATGGGTTAGCAGCACCAGTGGGAGGAAATCTTCTGCTTGTCCTCTTCACTATTTCTGCCCCGATCCCATTCAATTTCAGTTATATCTATTAGAAGGATTAAAGTCACCCTATAAATTAAGCCTTATTTGCTGAATATACAATTACATTCTTACTTTTTTTAAAAAGAAGTTAAAAGCACTTCGCAAACATAACTTGCAGCCATTTTCATTAAAATTGAACTATTCACCGGTGGTTAGATGAAACAAACTTTATTCTTCAAATATTCTAATTTTCAGAATCTTAAAATAATTGCATAAAATTGTAGAGGAAGTTACTTCTCACTGCAATTTTAGTTTAAATTATTAAGTGTCCATTTAGTGATCTACACATCTGCTTTATTCATGACTTTTTTTGCATATTTCCTAACTCATGCTGTGTTTAGCTACCCACATCTTTGCAACAGTTAAGAAAGAAGGAAAATACAAATCCATTAATCTGTCCAGACACATTCGATTACACTCCATGATCATTCACTAATACAGTCGAACTGTGTGGGAAAGGGTCACCACTAGACAGTTTTAGCTTCGCTCACCACATTTTGTCTGCCAATTATGCCATGATGCTTGAACTTCAATGTATTGAAGAAGCAAAGTATAAATGTCGAACACCGAGGCCCGGTCTGTGGGCCAGCTAAGAAAGAACTTTGTAGCATAGCACAGGCAACATTGTCATTTGCTAGGAAACCAGGTCCAATCTCTCTCAGGTTATAACTGCAGCCTTTCTGACGAAGGGAGGGAGCTCCACATTTCTGAGATGTATTCCACTCAGGCCTCACTCAGAAACGTGGTGCCACACTTCCATTCTGACAGTTATCTCATAGCATACAACTGTCAGAGGAATGCTAACCACATCCCCATTATACAGCAGTCAACCCATATTCCGAAATGTAAAGATCATGACCGCCACTTTGTCAGTTCCTATCAAACCCTATGTATACAAGGTAAGTGTGATGTTAGGGTGCGGAGAGAGTAGGATGCCAGCTAAGTACGGTGCCATACAGCTAAGGTACAAGGGTTACAAGGTTAGGTAAGGTACAAGGTTAGTAAGCTATCAACTTGGTAGGGTGCCAGTGTGAAAGTAACATGGGGCAAGTTAAGTGTTTAGGTTAGATTGGGGTTGACTGAGTTCACTTTAGCAGAGGGGCAGGGGGATTAGGTGCACGTGTGGATGCGTGTGGGGGTCAAGTCCCCAGTGTTGGATCAGGACTCTTCTTTTGGCAGGGGGAGGGATTGTAAGGGGCGAGGGAGTTGCAAGAGTTATTTGCTTTGTTACTCCGTAATTAGACTACATTTAATAGTCTAATTTTTCCGGAGTAATTATTTTGCTTAGTGTCAGAGCAAACTGAAGTCTCTGATTTTTATACAGACGTTCACAGGTTTCCAGTCAAAGTGGAATTATCCAGAGAACTCAACTCCCCAGGCAATTCCTTCAGCATGTGCTACAATGGGAATTCCACAGCATCCTTGTCAAATTTCTACAGTGTGGAAACCGGCCATTCACCCCATCTAATCCCAAGTGACCTGCTAAAGAGCCTCACCCCCAGATCAGCACCCTATGCTATCCCTGTAACCCTGCATTTCCCACAGCTAATCCTCTTAGCCTGCACATCCCTGGACACTATGGGCAATTTAGCATGGCCAAACCACCTAATGTGCACATCTTTGGACTGTGGGAGAAACTGGAGCACAAGGAGGAAACCCACGCAGACGGTAGGGAATCAAACCTGGGTCCCTGGTGCTGTGAGGCAGCAGTGCCAGCCACCAAGCTACTGTGCTGCCCCATGCTTAACCTCCATCTATGCTGGAGTAACAGCAGCGTGGGCTGGAACAAAACAAAAGCCCCATTATTCCCCTCCAGATTAGTTGTGTTAAACTCATTTTAATACAATTATGCAGCTCTCGAGTTTGTGACCAGGTTTCCAGCAAAGATCTGGTACTGTGGAACCCAAACTGAAGAATGAAAACAGCAAAGAGTGATCTCAAATTTCAGACAATCAACCATGCATGAATTATTCAGTTATTAGTCTACTGCATTAAACATCGTACAACATATTTGAATCCAATATTTGCCTCTTATCAAATCTTGATCTTTTTTGGGAGGCTGATGATCATGGGCTATAATACAGTAGTATAATTAACACATTTTATTGATATTAAATTTAAAAGAAAATCGTAAAAGTTTTGCGCTTCTGCAAAAGATGTTAATTAATGTCAATTCATTAACTAAAAAAATAAATCAGCAATTCCAAGGCATTTTTTTGAAGGAGAAGAAAGCAAGTTCAAGTTGTAGCTTGTGATCTGCTAAAACTTGCAATGATAAATTTATGATGATCCTTCTAA
This sequence comes from Stegostoma tigrinum, assembly GCF_030684315.1. NCBI lineage: Eukaryota > Metazoa > Chordata > Chondrichthyes > Orectolobiformes > Stegostomatidae > Stegostoma > Stegostoma tigrinum. Next base: position 26,829,614 of record NC_081360.1, read on the forward strand.
AAATATATGCGGAGTTTTCCCATCCTTGGAGATAGCGAGAAGACAAATAATTGGGTGAGTTGATCTTCAGCAAGAGATATTTACACCCTTGTCACCACTTCACAATTGAGTGATGCACAAGAAGTGGCAGTGGGAAGCCAACTCAACTATCAACTAAGGCCCTTAATTGTCAAATTAAGGCCATCTTTCTGCACCACCACCTCAGTTACCTGCTTGCCAGGCAAAGAAAAAGGGATTTGTTTCCTGGAGAAACCACGGTAACTTGCCAACTGAATCCAGGATTGCATAGTCTTCTCAAATTTGCAGTACACTAGTGTTCATTTTGCTTCCAATTCAGACATTTTGCCCATGACCAGCACTGGCATCACAATGAAGCTCAATGTAAGCTTATGGAACATCACCTCGTCTTTCATCTTAGCTGTGGCCTTCTGGACTCTGAGTTCAACAACTTCAGATCATAACCTCTGCATTCATCTTGTTCTAAATCTTCTGATGGTTCTGTTTTGATTCAGTTCTTTCCGAATCCCTTCGCATAGATGCTAAATGACCATTCCCATCTCACTGGACACACCTAGAGTCCCCTTATAATGCACATCACTACCCTCGCTTTTGCTGCATGAACCGGTCAGCCATTTAGTCTCAGCTGTTCTCCACATAATCATGGGCTTCCCATTGTATTCTTCCTACTCCCCATCTCTTGTCATGTTCAAAACCTATTACATTTCCACTAGTCTTTATTTTTGAATAACACTCATCTAAACCGGAAATGTTAAATCTGTTTCTCTCCACCAATGTTACTCGAGATGCTGAGTATTTTCAGCAGTTTTCTGTTTTTATTTCAGCTTAGAGAAGCTCAAATGCAAGTTCCTGGCAGGTGTTTTGTGTAGCATGCAGCAAGAGCAATGACTAGAAGACAAGATGAGCAGATTCACAGTATACAGCATAGGAACAGGCAACTCCACCTAACTAGTCCTACCACGTTTGTGTTTCACTTGAAACATCTGAAGGTCAGCATAAACCCAAGAACTTCTTTCCAAAACAGAAACTGCTGGAGAAACTCAGGTCATCTGGTAGGATTTCTCCAGAAATTTCTGTTTTTGTTTCAGATCTTCAGCATCCGCAGTTCCTTGTTTCATTGAGGAACCTTTCCCCCTCACTTGCTTAACCAATTTTCCCTTCGGTTGCAAGTTCCATTCTTCCATCAGATTTCTTCTGAACTTATTTCACCTCAGGTCGACAATTTCAGCTTAATGGCATTCAATATGATTGTTCCCCACAAATGGGAAATATCTGTCTCCTCTGTAATTGTAAATGCACCTATTTAGATTTTACCTCAGCCTTGGGTTGTTGAGGAAAAAACAAGATCAATGTGTTCATTCTTTCTTGAAAGTTATGAGCTAGCATGGTTAGTGTCATCCCTCTAGTTCTTGTCTGCACACTCTCCAGTCCTTCTACGTACATATAATGCCGTGGCCAGAATTGTAAGAGGTTTTAAAAGTTTGTAGTGGACCAAACAAGTTTTGATGTTTTTTTAAAAAAGAGCATACGATTCCTATATTTTAATGCTATCCGTCCGGAAACTAATCCAGGATTTGGATTTCTTTAACAATCTCACCAGCCTGTGACAAATCTTGTAGAGATCCATGATTTTCCACTTCCAGATTTCTTTGTTTATCTGTGATTCAGATTCTTAGAAGAATTATGTTACATCTTAATTTTTTCTTAAGGAAATGCCTCTCTCTATTGCTGAAATCAACCAATCAACAAAATACTCACACTAGATTATTAATATCTAATAACTAGATTAGATTCCCTACAGTGTGGAAACAGGCCCTTCGGTCCAACAAGTCCACACCGCCTCCATACAGCATCCCACCGAGACCCATCCCCCTATAACTCACAAACCACTGAACACTTTGGGCAATTTAGCATGGCTGATCCACCTAGCCTGTACATCTTTGGGCTGTGGGAGGAAACTGGAGCACCCAGAGGAAACCCACACAGACACGGGGAGAATGTGCAAACTCCACACAGACAAGTACCCAAAGCTGGAATCAAACCTGGATCGCTGGTGCGGTGAGGCTGCAGTCCTAACCATTGAGCCACCGTGCTGCCCAAAATTTGCAGTCCTCTTTAGCATTTACTATCTCTCCACCATCCCAAACCAAAAAACTGGTGTAATCTACAAATTTAGCATATTACCTCTGATTCCAAAGTTTATGTTCTTAATATAAATGGCCAACACTGAATCCTGTGGGGTACCCCTTAACTTCAGAACACCCTTAATCTTGCTTTTTGTCCTGCAGCCAGCTTATTATCCACTTATCTCCTTATATCTGGACATGCAGTGTTCTTAGTCTGTTGTGTCATCCCTTATCAAATATCTTTTGGATATCTAGCTACATTTCTTTTACTGCAATACCCTTGCCCAAACTCCAGTAACAAACTTTTAAAACTATGGAACTGGTCAAATAAGGCTTTCTCTTTAGAAATAGTAATGACAAATCTGTAGAAATACCTTTGATTTCTAGGTCTTTTTCTACTATTACCTTCAGAGGTTTCATTATAATTTTACTGACGTTAAGCGAACTGGTCAATTGTTAAGTGTGCACATACTCTCTCTTTCACACATAACATTAAGTAAAAGGTAATCTAGAATTCCTTCGACATTTGTTCATTCCCTAAAAATATTACATAGTATAAGTTTTCTGGATTTTTAAAAAATGCATGGATGCACTGCATCTGGTTACACGGGTTATACCTCTGTTTCTTTATTTACTGCTTCTCCTTTCTATATTATGCACAGCTAGGTAATTTTAAATCTTGTTTTCTATTGCTATTTCCTTCAGATGTGTCTCACTGGGTTCAGGATTTGTTTATCCCCGAGAAATAGAAAAATCAAACTTTTCAAAACCCAGTTTCAATATCTTAGTGCTTCATATTCCTCAGCTTTAGCCTTACTTCCAGATACATTTCTAAGTAGTTTATCCCTGTTTTACTACATTAACTTGCAGTAAAAGCTAAAACACCGAACAAACTCTTAAATACACATAGGCCTCAAGTTTACAGACATGACAGAAACTAATGGAGGCAAAAAGAAGCATTTCTTCCCTCACTGCACTGAATTGTTACTCTAAGTTCTGAACTTCCCAAAACATGAAAGCAGTACACTGCAGATGTTGGAAATCTGAGATGAAAAGACAAAATGCTACAAATATCCTGGTCTGGCACCTTCATAAACATGATAAGAGATTACAAATTGAAAACATTAACCTTGTTTCTCTCTCTACAGATATTGCCTGATCTACTGAGTTTATCAAGCATTTTTCTGTTTTAATTTTAAGCTTCTCACTCTAATAATTGTTCACTTCATCAAGCATTGCAACCTGTAGTCATTTTTTTTTGCTGCAAAGAGTCAGAGTCATACTCGTACTCGTACAGAAACTGACCCTTCGGTCCAGCTGGTCCACGCTGACTAGATATCTTAAATTAATCTAGTCCTATTTGCCAACATTTGGCCCATATCCCTCTAAACCCCTCCTAGTCATAGACCTATCCAAATGCCTTTTAAATGTTGTAATTTTACCAGCCTCCACCACTCGCCCTGGTAGCTCATTCCATTCACACATCAAGCTCTGCATGAAAAAGCTGCCAATTAGGTCCCTTTTAAATCTTTCCCCTCTCACCTTGAACCTACACCCTTTAGTTTTGGACTCACCCACCCCAGGGAAAAGACCTTGGCTATTCACCCTATCCACGCACCTCACAATTTCATAAACCCTTATATAGCCACTCCTCAACTTTTGCTGGCCTAAGGAAAATACCACCCACCCCCTCCCCCATTCAGCCTCTCCCTACAGCACGAACCCTGAAATCCTGGCAACATCCTTGGAAATCTTTTTTGAACCCTCTGAAGCTTCACAATAGGGAGGCCAAAACTGTGTACAGTATTCCAAAAGTGGCCTAACCGATGTCCTGTACTGCCACAACATGGCCTTCCAGCTCCATTACTAAATGCACTGACCAATAAAAGCAAGCATACCAACACCTCCTCCACTATCCTATCTACCTTTTTTATTTCTTTATTCATTAACAGGTTGTGGGCATCGCTGGCTAAGCAGAAGTAATGAATGTTAATGGTTTTGAATTATTACACTAACATTACTCTTGATGGCAATTGTATTTCAAGACTTTCCTCTGAAATTGTTAATTGGTTACAACTTATAGTAGAACATGAGTGTGGAGGAAAGGCTTGGCTTAAGTGTGGTGAGAAAGTGAGAGCCTAAAAATGATCAACTAAAAAGGAATGAAACACAAATCTGAATACATAACCATTAAGGGGTAAAGGCAGAAAATGCACAAAAGGCAGAACATTTTCTAAGCAGAGAAAGGTGGTGTGTTATAAATTGGGAGAAGAATCACAAAACATGGCAGAATGAAGATTTGCCAAGTTCAGTTCCATCAACGAAAGCTCAAGGAATACCCATTTAGAGAAGAGATGGTGGAAGTTGCCAATCTAACATAAGCACCTTCGGAACTTTCACGTAGGTCGTGCTGAAATTTTCACGTCAACTGGATAATCCTGCCAGATATATCCCATGAGTTTATGCAGATTCCAAATTGGCCCAAAGAGGGTTCCACAACAGAAAACAACAATCAATCTTGAAAGTCACACGTGAATGCATTCAGGATTTGCAGATGAGAACATTAAGCCATTACGATTGCTGCAGGGAGAATGCCACTGAAAAGTACAAGTGTATGTCGCTTCTTATTTACATTACCCTTATCCCTGGAACATTTACTAGTTCTACCCTGCAATGATTCAAGCAGGAAATTATTCAGTGCAACTCTTAACTCTTTCTTTCCTCCCCAAATATTTGGAGCAAAACTGTACTAAATATTCATTCCTTACCTTTCCATTGGCTTATTCCACATATTATTCTGAAGTACCTGCCAATATCCAAACTACTCGGTAGGTACATTGAAGGGTGACTCAATGTACCTTAAATGTGATATTGTGTAGTTGACTACATTTGCAATCAAGCCAAATGTCTGAAGGAAAGGCAGTGAACTACACAAGCATTTCATACATAATGGCCAGTCACAGGAAAGAAGGGTGGTTGAGTCAGCGGGGGAAAAAAAAAGCTCTTCACTTATTCATGGCTTCATTTCACACAATGAAGAAAAATAGAAATGTATAGCAATCTTATCGATACAACTTCTGCATTAATTCTAGGTTAATCAGCAATTTGAGCAACTAATTAATTGAATATTCTCAATATCTAGAATCACAGGACCCCTCTCCGGTAGAAACAGGCCATTCAGAACAACAAGTCCACAATGACCCATCTTCTACCCTTTCCCTGTAACCCTGCATTTCCCATAGTTAAATGCAACTAACCTATAGATCCCTGAACACTATCGGATATTTAGCATGGCCAGTCCACCTAGCCTGCACATCTTTGAAGTGAAGGAGGAAACTGGAGCACCTAGCAGAAATCCGCGCAGACATGGGGAGAAGGTACAAACCGCATACAGACCGTAGCTTGAGGGTGGAATTGCACACAGACTCCTGACGCTGAGGCAGCAGTACTAACCACTGAGCCACCATGCCCTCCATTCTGTTCCTTCATTGACCAGTAGTGTTGTACAAATCCCATTAAATGGAAACAGAAACTCAGACACAAACACAAATACAGAATACAAATTGTAAATTGTACATTTAACAACTTCCTGAAGCTTGAAAACAGTTCCCTTGCTTAAATAAGCATACCCAATTGCCATATCTAAACATTTAAAAAAAACAGACCACAGGAAAATTCTAAATATTTCCTCAATTTGTGTCAGACAAATTATACAGGCTCTGTTACATTTGTTGCTTTTTCTAAAAAGAAAGGTACATTGCTCTTTTACTTAAAAGGGAACAATGTATTTCCACTCCTTGTGTTTAATCATCACAAGAACAAATCTGAAAACAGTCAAACAGGATTTTAATTGTGTTATTAAAGACGCTCTTAAGCCTAGATCTTTGGTCCTGAGGTGAGTGTGCAGAGCCAGGAAATCTCCCAGCTCACCGCATTTCAGGGATGAGTGGAGGAGGGGAATAAGTGGGAATTTCAGGATGAAGTCAGGTCTGCTGCATTTGGACACATATCAGAAGCAGCCACAGCGGTCGCTGAAAGCTTTGCCTCGGTTCTGAGGGATCCTGCCCCAATTATTTCTTAAGTATTAAACCCTCTCGCCCTCGTGCCCTTCAAAGCTCCACCCACTTCCCTTGTCCGTAGATGTAAACCAATATCTCTCATACGTTCACACCAACACGCATGACACCACACCCACTCCCAACGGCACATCCTATGTGGGAACCTAGTACCAACTCATGACCCCAACACTCTTTGCCTTTAGACCTTCCATTCCAACTCTCTCCCTATCCAACCAGGATAAGGGATCAGCCAACATGCTGAGGCGAAATAAAAACTCTGAAAATCTACTACAGTTTTCATGGTATCAAAAACACTCCCACTCATGAAAACCATATAATGTGTCAATCAAATATTGAAGTTGTACCAATTTTAGATTAATGCTAGGGCACAGAAAATTTCAGACATGCTAAATAGTGACAATTAAACCTTTTCCCCAGAAGTGGTTAGCTTAGAATTGGCTCGGTGATAAGCACTGCTGCCTCACAATTCCAGGGATCCAGGGTCAATACCAGCCTTGGGTGACTATCTGTGTGGACTCTGCATATTCTCTCCGTGTCTGCATGGGTTTCCTCTGCCTGCTCTGATTTCCTCTCAGTCCAAAGCTGTGCACATTAGGTGGACTGATCATGCTAAATTGCTCCATGTGGGATGCAGGCTAGATGGATTAGCCGTGGTAAATATAGGATTATGGGGATTGATTGGGGGGGGGCTAGGTCTGGGTGCAATGCTCTTCAGAAGGCTGGCGCAGGCTCAATGGGCTGAATGGCCTCTTTTTGCACTAAGGATTCTCTGAATAGCTATGCAGTTTTTTTTTAATCTTTATTCAAAACTCACTGTCTAATTAAAGGAAGTTCCACTTTAATTCCTGTCATCAACTTTTTTCCTAAATTTACTTCCCAGCAAAAGTGTGCTACTTTGGACTTCTTCACACACAACTTAAATTACACTGATTGCATTTGAAATGCAGGTATGTCATGACAATTTTCCGCAGCACTTTGCGATGTTTGTACAAGAAATCGAGGTCATTTACTTCTAGTGTTTAGCTCCCAAAGTACAGCCTTGTGATTTTCAAACATACAGGAAATACCTCACTATTAAAATATGCATGTCCAACGCCAATCCAATTCAACACTAGTCTTAGTGTCAACCTAAATTCTGACAATGTATGGCATATTTTGAACAATCCATTATATTGCCTCATTCAAAAAAAATGTAAAAAGTATACTCAGATTTGGTGAGCTGTAAAATGGCAGTGCTATTATGAGGATATGCAGTGCTTTGGAGCTGGCGTTTGAGATTCTTTAATGCATTTCAGAATATTAAAACAAATGTAGGGGATAAATTTGGTAACTGTTGAAAAATGAGTGCAGTGATTGCAATATAAGATTCATTTGTGTCCATTGATTTCAACTGTTAGCACACAATTCTGAGTTGCCTGCTTATTTCAATGATTTCAGTGACTAACCCTCATTAATTGTTGATTGCCAGTATTATAACTTGTTAACACCACTTAAATGAACCTTGCCCTTCAAGAAATGGGGAAATGCATTTTGCCAGACGTTGCTGCTGGCAGTTGTGCAAAAAAGCGATCTGAACTCAGGAAACACTGATGATGTCAGAGCACTGGGAGAGGCTGCACTTTCACAAGCTGCACTGAGGTTTTGATGGAGGCAGAATGGACAAGAAATGGCCTGGAGTTAGAGAATGCCAGGAGGTCAGCTACTACATGGTTAAAATGCAGTGTGGGAGGTAAACATAGCCATTGAGGTCAATGCATGGTACTAGCATAGAGGCCTTGGATATCGAGCTGTCACAACTTTAATGGCCTTACACAAGAGTTTAAACTCAGCAACATGGGAGCAGTAACTTTTGAGCTTGTTCCACCATTCTAGGTGATGGCTAATTGTTTACTTCAATGCAATTGCCCCCAAACACATGTCCCATACTCTTTGAGGTCATTAGTATCTAGGAATCTATCAAAGTCTGACTTGAATATCCCCAAAGTCTGAATGACATGACCAATTCCAAAAGTTCCTCATCTCAGTCCTAAATGGCTTGCCTCTTATTCCAAGACAGTGTCCCCTGTTTCTCGACCTCTCTCCTCCAGCCAGCTGGGGAAAACATTCTTTCTGCATATACTCTGACTGCACTTTTAATACTTTAAGTTTTGGAGAATGCTGGCCCAGTCTCCTCAGCTCCCATTAAAGGATAGTCCTGCCATCCCAGGAAATTGCTGGTGAAACTCCACTACATTCTCTAGATGGGAAATATATCCTTCCTTTGCTAAAGGAATAAATACCATACAAGGCACAACCGACACAGGTTCACCAAGTTTCTACACATTGAACTAAGCCACCTTTAGTTCTGTAAAGTTGGCGAATATACCTTAAATACTTGTCCTATTAAGCTGTATCAGTAGAGTCTCTCACACTATTTAGTAAACTGCTCTGAACGTTCATCCACTAATAAGGTGGAAAGTGGTTAGATGGTGGTGCAGTAGTAATTTCTTTGGATTAAACCTGGAAAGCCAGGCTACTGCTCCAGAGGCATGGATTCAAATCCCACCAATTCAACTAACAAATTCAATTCATCAATAAGTTTTGGGATGAAAGTAGTCTCAATCATTTTTACCATGAAACAGTCATTGATTCTTGTAATAAATCCATCAGGCTCATTAATTATCCTTTAGGGCAGAAAATGGGCTTTGTAATTCGAGGCCCACTGCAACGTGATTGACTGAACTGCCCTCCAAAGTCATTTAGGGTCGGACAAATGCTGACCTTGCTCGTGACACGCACATTCTATGAAAAATTAAAATTTGTCAGTCAGGACTTGGCCTGATATTCATAACTTCATCACACCCTCACAGAATTAATGCTACTGCAAGCCTCACACCTAGGAGGTCTCAACTTGGATACACTATTACATGATGAAATACACATTAGCCAAACAGATTGTCTCAGACTCACTGGCACACTTCCCCTCTCCTACAGGACAATGTTGGCAGCAGGTGTTAACCAATGGAGTACAGGCAATCATAAAGGAATGAAGCAGAATGCACCGTAGTACCCATTGCTAAGAGCATGATCAGAGACAGACCATGCTAAACTAAAGATAACAGCATTCTCATTCCTACCCGTCCTTTTCAAATGCTACTTCCACTTCATCCCGCACACGTTGATTCACAAATTCTGTACAGTGTTGCAAGTACCTCTTATTTCATCTCAACTCTACCTTATGTTTTTCTTTTCAGATATGCAGGCAATGCAATCTGAAGATAAAAAATGCAATCAGACAATGGAGGAACCATGATACAGTGAGGATTACGACAAGCCAGCGTTCACAATTGCCTCACCAGCCCAAACACTGAGGTTGCAAGTAATTTAGAGATTATCATGGCTCTACAGGTACAATTAGTAGGATGCTGGGTAAGAATGGTATACATGTAGAAATAAGGACTGGCTCAAGATCAGAGAGTGAGAACTCCCTCAGAACCATTGGGCTGCAGGGTTCCCAAGCAGAATGAGTTGCTGTTCCTACACTCTATGGGTGGCATCATTATGGCACTGCAGGAGGCCCAGGATGGACATGTCGTCCAAGGAATGGGAGGGGGAGTTGAAATGGTTCACGACTGGGGGGTGCAGTTGTTTATTGCGAACCGAGCGCAAGTGGTCTGCAAAGCGGTCCACAAGCCTCCGCTTGGTTTCCCCCATGTAGAGGAAGCCACACCGGGTGCAGCGGATGCAGTATACCACATTGGCTGATGTGCAGGTGAACATCTGCTTAAATGTGGAATGTCATCTTGGGGCCTGGGATAGGGGTGAGGGAGGTGGTGTGCGGGCAGGTGTAGCACTTCCTGCGGTTGCAGGGGAAAGTGCCGGGTGTGGTGGGGTTGGAGGGGAGTATGGAGCGGGCAAGGGAGTCGCAGAGAGTGTGGTCTCTCGGATGGCAGACAAGGTTGGGGTTGGAAAAATGTCTTTAGTGGTGGGGTCAGATTGTATCAATGTGGACTTCACCAGTTTCAAAATCTCCCCTCCCCCCACTGCATCCCCAAACCAGTCCAACTCATTCCCGCCTCCCGAACCTGTTCTTCCTCTCACCTATCCCCTCCCCCACCTCAAGCTGCACCTCCATTTCCTACCTACTAACCTCATCCCGCCCCCTTGACCTGTCTGTCCTCCCCGGGCTGACCTATCCCCCCGGGCTGACCTATCCCCTCCCTACCTCCCCACCCACACTCTCCTCTATCCATCTTTGGTCCGCCTCCCCCTCTCTCCCTATTTATTTCAGAATCCTCTCCCGATCCCCCTTTTCTGATGAAGGGTCTAGGCTGGAAACGTCAGCTTTTGTGCTCCTAAGATGCTGCTTGGCCTGCTGTGTTCATCCAGCTCCACACTTTGTCCTTATGTCAATGAACTCTCGTTATCTCACTTGTGAATGCCTTGCAATTTCCAGACATCCCTTTACCTGCAAACAGCCTCCCGCAAACAATTTTTGAAAGTTCATGTCCAATACCATCAAAACTGGCCTGCTTCAATTTAGAACTTTAACTTGTAACAATCCTTTTCCATAAATACTTTAAAACTAATAGAATTATACTCACTGGTCCTAAAGTACACCCCCAAAAATACCTCAGTCACTTGTCCTGCCTCATTTCCCAAGAGGAGTTCAAGTTCTGCCCTTCTCTAGTAGTGCCATCAAAATAATGGTTAAGAAAGGTTTCTTGAACACACAAATTCCTGCCCATCCAACCACTTAACATTGTGGCAGTACCAATCTACCTTTGGAAAATTAAAATCCCCTACTACAACTCTACTATGCTCACTATTTTTTAAAAAAAAATCTGTGATCTCCCTACATATTTGCTCCTCAATTTCCTGCTTACCACTGGGGAGCCTATTAGTACAACCCCAAAGTGATCATCCTCATTTCTCAGTTCCTGGGGGATCACCCAAAATACTGCTGCAGCCTAACCTAACCAAAAATGCCACTCTTTTTCCTCTCTTGCCTCCCTTCTATCTTATAGCATCAGTACCTCAGAACATTGAATTGCCAGTCTTGTCCCTCCCTCAGCCATAATTCTGTAATAGCTTTGATATCTCAGTCTCATGATACCACCCATGCCCAGAGTTAAGCTGCCTTACTAGTCAGACCTCTTGCATCGAAATAAGTGCATTTTAATTCAGCAGTTTTCCCTTACTCTCTGCTGGGCTCTTGTCTGCCTTGTCTATTTTACTTGCTCTTGTTAATTTCTGTACCAGCCAGAACCTTCTCTCATCTCACTGCTGCTTAGGATCCCAACCTTTAGATTAGTTTAAACTGTCTAAAAACCAGCAGCCCTGAGACAGAGACCAGACAAGATTTTGAATATGCAACCTATACATGACCAGTTGCCACTTCAAAAATATTATTAAATTCATTAATTTGGTTTTCTTAATGAACAACATGGCTAAAGTTTGCCTCAGGGTAACCTAACGTATGACAATATTCCAACACCACTTATCAGCATGGCTGCGTCTAGTCAAGACTTGGCAAGCATTTTTTGAGCAGACAAGGAAAAAAAGTGTGTAATGGCTCAGACAATAAAGTTCTTTATCACAATGTGCCTAGTTTTCAGGCAGTTGGATCTTGGCTTTTGTACCTGTACACAGGAGAGGAGGAGAAATGGCAAACATTGCCAAATGAAATTGCAAGTCACAATTCAGTCTTTGTAAACTGCCAGACATGAGCAGCTGGTTAACAGCAATCAATTAAAGTGGTGATTTGGTAGTAATGTCATTGGACTAGTAATTCAAAGATCTAGGCTGAAGTCCAAATCCCACTATAGGAACTGGTGGAACTTTAATAAATAAATCCGTAATATAAAGCGTGTCTGAGTACTGGTGACCATTAAACTATCATTGATTGAAGACCCATCTCATTCACTAAATATCCTTTTGCGGAAGGAAATCACATCTTTAGTTTGTCTACCTTCCACAAATTTCCAGGCCCGTAGCAATGTCATTGATTCTTAATCGTCCTCTGAAATGGCCTGAAATCGCCTCAGTTCGAGGGGACTTAGGAATGTGCAACAAATGCTGATCTTGCCAGCAATTTTCACATCTCAAGAAAGAATACAGTACTTAAGTACTGCTGAGGACAAAGCCTTTTGTCCTACACTCATCAGCACAATTCACTATAAAATACCAAAACAAAGGGAAAGCAACTGTTATACTGTATGAGAGGATAGTGTTGAATAGTTGCCAAATGGACTGATTAAACGAACCCAACTGTACTTGAAATATTTACTCCTTTTTTCTACACTGATGTTGCTAGGTCTGCTGAGATTCTCTAGCACTTTGCTTTTAATTTAGATCTCCAGCATTCCTAGTATTTTACTTTGATTTGATTGGTATGGCCTGGCAATGGAGAATACATCAGATAACGATGACTGATAGTTAAATGCCAAATCTTGTTTAAATTTTAAACCAGAAAGATTGCATCTGATTGGTCAAGGCATTGTCTTGAGAAACGAAGCAGAAAATGACAGGTACCTATTATATTGAGTTGGAACAGTCACAGTATTTATTGCATTAATACATGTAACTTCTGCACAGTACTGCTAGACCAACTGAAGATCCTACACTGATATCAGACTAATTATTTGCAAACTCCGGACTATTTAGCTAATGCTATCCGAAATGCCACTAACAGGATGCTGGCATCAAGCCAAAAATATATTCTGCCTATCAAACAAATAAATGAATGACATATGAACGTTAGTGCTAGTGTAATGTTAGGCATATAGGGCATATATCTCAAAAACTGGCAGATTGCATTATATAGCATGTACATTACACATTAAATAAGTGATTGACAACAAAGACCTAGCTTACAAGACTCACAGCAGTGACCAAAGCTAGTTGAGATTGCATTATTTGGCATTCATTTAATCAGAAATAAAACAACAGAAAAACTAAAAAAAAATTTAATAGGCAAGAACCTGATTTGACCAAATAAACTGACCTAAAGTTATAAGGGAAAAAAACATTGAAGCATGCAAAACTGCAAATTAAACACTGGACACCATTGTACGTGTAAGATATAAAAGCTCAGAAAAAAAAGGTAACAAAATAGGTAGAGCCACAAAAATAGAGCATGAAAAGTACATTTCAAGGGACATGAAAATTAATACATGACATTTTGACAATTATATTGAAGAAGCTTGGGTGTATAGGAGCAATATGAATGCCTTGGAAACTGATAATGGTGATGCCGTAATGAAAGCAATGAAATGGCAGAGATGTCAAATAACTACACTGTAGTGAGAAAAAGGTCACCATGCAATAATTCAGAGAGAGTATCATACTGAATCAGGGAGAAGGTCTCAACAAAATTATTGAACTGAAGCAACAGTGATGTAAAATAAAACATCACTAAGATTAAATGCTTTCTGCCCCAGTGTTTAGACAACATGGGCAAGAACAGTGCACATGCCGAAATTACAATCACCTAGAACTCTCATTTTAGGAACTGTTTCCGTAGGCTGGAAATTACATGTCATTTCATTACTGAAGAGGGAAACCAGGGAATTAGACTAGTTAGCCTAACATCTGTTGTCAGGAAATTAGTGAAGACTATAATTAAGAACAGTGTGATTGAACATCATTAACATTTACAGTTGATCAGAGACCCAGCATGAGTCGTCGCAACTGATAAACCTGATTGAATCAGCGCAGAGGCAAGTCTATCAATGTTATTTATATCATTATTCAGAAGGAATATGATCAAACTTCTAAAGTTGAAGCTAAGGGAACTACTGGCGCATTATTGATTTGGTTAAGACATTAGCTGACCAGTACAATAGAGGGCAGGGATAAAGAGCATGTCCTCTAATGGCAGGATGCCATTAGCAGAGTTTACAGTTCGTTTTTGTTAGTGAACAATTCATTGTATTTATTGGCAACCTTATTGATAGAATAAAAAGCCACTCCTACACATTTCACTTCTGACACAATGATAAAATGCATTATATAATAGTATTCTGTCATGCTTGGACTAATTTCTTTTAATGTGCATGCATACATTCTACCTGGTGCGGTGTTTCATTCTCGCTTTACTGAGTTTACCAACGATCACCATTTCTGTGTCAAATGTCTTTGCTTCTTCTAAAGTCACATTCACCATGTTAGCATTCCTGGAAAACACTGGGACAGAGTAATTCAATAGTTCTTTGCCGATCTGTGTTACCTAATGCATGTTTATAGCCTGACCCCATGTTGATTTTTCTTTTGACTTTTTTAATATCTCTGGAAAACATTACAATTTATTGTGATATATCTCTCTTGATAATTGTGCAGTTTCCTTTTGCTTTCTCAATTTTTAGCTTTCCTTCCACAAGATTTTCATATTTGCTTTTGTCATCTGTTACCGCCATTGTACTTAGAGGAAGGCTTTACTGTTTGATTGCACCCAGACATCTCATTCATCCCGCCATTGCATTATTTCTTGCTCACAAAGAAGCTTCTTTTAAACTTTGTCAATTACAGATTTAAAGATTTCCCAACATTGCCTGCCTCAGTCGTCTTGCATTCGTAACTTCTTCTACAGATTACTTTCTCCAATTTGGTCTTTTGGAAAAGCACAAGAAAGAACATTATTTTAAGTCTTATTATGTTACGATGGCCTAGTTGGTCCCTAGTGCTTACTTCCCCTTGTTTTGGTGTGTTTATCATTACTCAATCCAGAATAAAATTTCTCATTTGGCTCCTCAAATCTAGAGCAGAAAGGAACCTTGTATAAGCAAAAGAATTACACTTCATTTTCCATTGCCTCAAATGTACAAGATGGAGATTCTTTGGCCTTTTACAGTATTTAAAAATTAAAACATTAACAACAGGCTTCCTTCTACTTACATAATTAATAGTAAACATATTTTAAAAGAGCAGTCACATTTCTCTTTTGACAAAAGCTGTTAGCTAGTCAAACATCAAACCCTAAAATACTGAGATTCCATACACACTCCTAGTAATATTTCAGAGCAACATATCTAAAACAAAATTAACAAAGTCTTTGCGAGATACAAGCAAAACCATTTCAAGGGATGATCTAGGCCAGGAGTGGCGCTACACTGTGTGCCTCTTCACTGGTAATTATATGGGATGATGTGATTGAATGACTTTTTGGCATTAGGTACCCAGAAGTGCCCAAAATTAAGTGTAATGATGGGTGGCCAAAAAGAGAAAAAAACAACACAAAACACAATGCTCTTTATAGTATCTTAATACAGTGACAAGGCTTGAAAGAGAGAGTGTTACAACAGCTGCAGAAATCAGTCTATTCTAGCAATCTGCTCCAGTAGTGAAATACCTGCTCATCTGTCACAGATTAAATGTTAACTGTCTTTTTGGATTACATGTTGCATTTAAACTGTAGGTTTTCAATACACCACTACCCCAACCACCCTTCTAATGCCACTGCTTTTTCAAGTAATCTGTGCGCTCAGACCAAAACTTACATGGACTCATTTTTCTCCTGAGTGTAAAAAATACCTACTTAAAGTCAGCCATGAATGTTATTCAATTTGTCTTATTCTATTTCAGATTTGCCAACATATTTCTTCCTCCACTTCATTCCACTGTTGGACAGTCTGAAGGATATGCCAATGACCAATACCTTTCCATCTTTTGCATCAGCACACATGAATTCAGTTCTTACCTTACTGCCACTTATATCGCTTTTATTTCCTCTCACTATGCAATCTCTAATTAGTACAGGTACCCCACCTCGAACTTGTTCTCTATCTTTTCCATTAAAGGTTATGATATCTAACTGCCAACTCTGATCTCTATGCACTGTTCTTTTTAAATCCCCAAATGTCAAATTCAAATTGCTATCAATCATTGACAATGATTGACATCACACACATGGTAATATCATCTTCCTGGAAAATGGCTTTTGTATGTGTATATGGTGGCGGCGGGGGAAATGATTAATTAAATGTTAAACATTTGTTTAACAGGAAAATTGCCTGATTTTATGGTGTAATTAATAATGCAGCCTGATCTAAGTAATACTACAAATTAGAATCATAGAATCCCTACAGTGTGGAAACAGGTCCTTCGGCCCAACAAGTCCACATCGACCCTTGGAGCATCCCATCCACACCCATGTTCCTATAACCCACCTAAAACACACACACCTGAACACTACGGGCAATGTAGCATGGCCAATCCACCTAACCTGCCCATCTTTGGGCTGTGGGAGGAAACTGGAGCTCCTGGATGAAACTCACGCAGACATGGGGGGGAATGTGGAAACTCCACACAGACAGCTACCCAAGGGTGGAATTGAACCTAGGTCCCTGGCGCTGTGAGGCAGCAGTGCTAACCACTGAGCCACCATGTCACCCTTAAATTAAACAAGAATAAATGTATTATTGAATAGTGCATAATAGATTGCAAAACCATTTGTGTTCATACTGCATCTGCATAGTTTAAAGGTTACTACATTTAACAAACTATGACTGCAACTTCCAGTTCTTCAGCTGAGTGCTCTTCAAATACTTAACTGTTCACGCATGAAGCTACAGTACAGACAGGCAATTTATTTGGCAGGACACCAGTTAAGTAGAACGTTATAACAGGCTACATGCACAGTACCGGAAGGACAATCATCCTATTCATTCAAAAACTGACATCATTGTAACCCAGTTTTATACTTTGGATCAGAAATCTGGTCAGAAGAGGAAATATGGCTGGTTAAAATGTCTTATTAACATGCCATCAACATTGTTTTCCCAACTCATTAAGAAAAATGTGGCTCTGTGAAAATTCAAAGTATTTAAAATAAAGCACTTAATTGGCAGAAGGACTTCAGAAATATTTAAATGGAAAACTTCTATAGACTTTGTTTTTAAAACCAGAATCTATCAAATTTCCAAAGAGGAAGAAGTACTACAGCAGCTATAAATTGGATTTATTACCCATAATGTCCTCACATTGCACAATACAACTATTAACTGAACTAAAATACAAAGTATCCCTTTGGCAATTTAAGCTTTTTACAAGGAATAGATATTTTCCCTTATCAGGGCACTATCCTATTCATGCATTATAAAAGAAGGGCTCAAAATTACAAAACTCAGATTTAGGAAGGTCAAATACCTTGTCTCAGATTATGGCTTCATTCAATCATAAGCACTTCTCACCTATTGCTAACTATAATAAAAAGAGAGAAGCAGTGGCAGTGTTATCCTATCAGGAATTCTAACCCAATGTAAGCAGAGAGCTAAATTGAATGGTTTCTTCCTGCATCCCATCCTCACCTCCAAGCGAAGTAGTTTCACAAGCCCTCAACTGAGTAAGTCAAGTTCAAGGGCGCTGTGTTTTAGAATTTTGTTTGGCAATGTCTGGTTATTAAAAAATATCAGACTTGAACATTCAACTACTGACAGGAAGTAGCAGATTGGGGAAGAGTATCCAAGGACAGGATAATTGTGAGTAAAATATATTACATTAATTTAGCGTACAGCAAGATTCATGTGGGGCAACTTAGTGCAAGCAGATAGTACCAAATAAGGATTATACAATTTCCTTTTTGCTAACGTCAGCTGAACAAAAATAACTTAAATAGTGCTTATAACATGCAGGCAATGTACAATGGCTAGTTTTATGCTTGTGTCCAAACTGGAAACACCTCACACTGTTCTTTTCTGCTCCTGAAAAGAATAGAGGCACATGTGGGCCAAAATTATTTTCAATTTAACTTTTATCAACACTGAGCTAAGTGACAGGGAGGAAAACTGGCATCAGCCAGCTGGATTGTAATGATCCGTTTTTTTCTTCCTTCCTTATCTTTACAAGGAAGGAATCAAATATTGCTGCAACATGGATATTAGTCCATGATGTTGATACAATTCAACTGAGCATTGTAATGGAGTTTTTGTTTTAATATTAGATTCAAACAAATGGATAACTTTGAGAGCCCCATATTCCTCAAACACTTGTGTTCAAAATTGCTAAACAACATTATAGGAGTTTAATGTTGCAATGCTGTAAAAAGGTTGAGTGATTAATTTTACACAGACACCAGCTGACAACACTGTACTTAAAAGAAAACACTGCAGTTCAATGTAATAATCTTTCTCTTGTGACTTTTTTATTTTCAACTCAACAATTATTTTCAACTTAGTATTTGATGGTGTCTTAGATGCAAACTATAATTGAATAAATATCTGTTTTAAGCAGTTAGAACATCTGCCTTTACACTCATCAATACATTGGTACTTAGAGATTATTCAGGTATTTGCACTTTACTTTGTGTAAGACACTTATTATCTTGTGCAGAAGTTGGCTAATTTGGTTGGTAAGATTTTACGACAGTGGAATCATATGGCACAAGTGATCTACATATATTAGCTGAACATGTTTAGCATTTGATACCACAGCTGTAATGTATACTCACCCCTACAAAATGTAATTTTCAAAATAGCAGCAAAAGACTTGAACATCAATCTATTGCTGGGCTGAAAATAAATATAGTGCTAGAGACTGTAGGAATAAATTCAGCAGTTATATTTTAAACAGACAAAAGGCAGTGTAAATTTAATCAGCAAAACAATTATTGGGAGAAGGGAGTAGATAGTAAGAATATTTGAACAGAACTAGCACACAGCCATAAGTCACATGAAACACAGACAGGACTATATTCTAAGAAATCATGATGCCCCGAAGGATTTGTAGAAACACATTATCTGATAGTAGAATCTTTCTAATATACTATCCACATTGCTTCTTTCCACCCCTTCTCTGCATTAAGACTGGGGTAATTGTGAAGTAAGACCAGCACCACAAAAGTGCCCAGAAATTATCACCAAAAAAGGGAAATAACCCACCACCTCCCTTTTACATGCCACAGCATTACCATTGCTGAATTCACCAAAAAGCAACATCTTGGAGTTTACTGTTGACTGGAAACTTAACTGGTTCACTAGACTTGATTGCAGGACGGGATGATTATTCGATGAACTGAGATTGGGTAAACTGGGCCTATATGTATGTCGAGTTTCAAAGAATGTGTGGTGATCCCACTGAAACTTGCACAATCTATTAAGGGATCGACAAGATAAATGTCAGTAAAATGCTGCCTCTGTTGGGGAGGCTAGAACCAGAAGGCACAAATTTAAGAATAAGGTGGGGTGTTGCCACTCAGGGCTGAGGCTGGGAGACTGTTTCTGTAAGTTAGAGTTGCGAACCTTTAGAATTCTCTACCACAGCTGACCATGGAATTTGGTCTTCGAGTATGTTTGTGGCCAAGGTTGACAAATTTCTGATTGCCAATAACATACAGGTTTATGGAGATGGGTCAAAAGAAGTGGTATTGCTGTACTTAATCAACCATGATCATTTGAATTGTGGGCCAGACCTGAGTGGCTAAATGGTCTACTCCTGATCTTACATACAGTTGACAAAGAGGAGCCAGTTGATGTGGTTTATTTGGACTTTCAGAAAGCAGTTGACAAAGTCCCACATAAGAGATTATTGTGCAAGATTAAAACACATGGGAATGGGAAGTATTTGAGATGGCTAGAAAGCTGGTTGGCAGAGAGGAAACAAAGACTAGGAATTAATGGGTCATTTTCAAATTGGCAGGCAATGGGGTGCCACATGGATCGGTGCTAGGACCCCAGCTATTCACAACATATATGAATGATCTGGATGAGGGAAGAAAATGTAACATCTCAAAATTTGTAGATGATACCCAAGTTGGGTGGGAAGGTGAACTGTGACAAGAATGCAGAAATTATTCAGCATGATCTGGACAGTTTGGGTGAGTGGGAAAATCAATGGCAGATGCAGTTTCATTTGGATAAATGTGAGGTTATTCACTTTGGAAGCAAAAACAAGGCAGATTACTACCTGAATGGCTGTAAATTGGGAGAGGGATGTGCAGTTTTGGTCTCTATTTCTGAGGGAGGGTCCACTTGCTGTCAAGAGAGTGCAGTGAAGGCTCATCCAGCTGATTCCAGAGATGATGGTTCTGATATATGACTAAGTTAGGATTCTTTTTGCTGGAGCTCAGACAAATGAGGAATTCTCATGGACTTATAAAATTCTGACAAGATTAGACAGGGTAGATGCAGAGAGGATGTTTCCAATGGTGGGTGTGTCCTGAACCAGGGGTCACAGTCTGAAGATTTAGGCGAGACCATTTAGGACAGAGATAAGGACACCCAGAGTGGTGGGTCTGTGGAATTCACTACCATAGGAAGTAGTTGATGCCAAAACAGTGAATATATTCAAAAGCTGTTAGACACAGCACTGGGGGTGAATGGGATCATTCTTCTGATTGCCAATACTTTCTACATTTCCATGGTCATAACTAGAGCAGCCACATACATACAGGCCACAGAACTGGATAGAGGCTAGGAATTCTGCAGCAAAGCACAGATTAAGAGCATGACGGAATGCTGTTTGCTTGTATGGATAGATACAACTCCTATAACATTCAAGAAGCTTGATGCCACGTCCAACAAAGCAGCCTGGTTGAGTAGTACTCCACCTACCACCTTAAACATCCCTCTCAACCGTTGCTACATACTGGCATTTCAGCTGTGCCTCAAGGTTCTTTCACTAGCACTTTCCAACTCAATGTACTCTATCATAAGTAGGTCAGTGGCAGCTGAAACAAAACCACCAAGTTCTTCTTCAAGTCACAGATCACCTTGACATGGAACTATATCACGAGACTTTCACAATCACATGCCAACATCTTGGAACTCCTTTTCAAACAACAGTTATGTTGTGATGAAAGATCTCCTAGTATGTGTGTGTGTGTATCTGTATTAATATCATTTCTTAAGAGACTGCACTTCAAAGTAATGGCATATGGGAGCTGGTCACTCCTGTAAAGGATTTCAAACAAAGATCAAAGATCAGAGTGTCCCTCCATAACTAAATAGTCCAGTACATGTTAGAGAACAGGTGATTACAGAACCCTCGGGGTGTGAAAGAAAGATTGTTGATTGCTGATTGGAGTTTAAAACAAGGAAAGTACACAGTATAGTGCTTTTGGTTTAGAAAAACAAGGATTGACTTTCACTTTGAAACCCCTGAGACAAAGCTTTTAGGGCAGTTTCTGGAGGAGACCTGACAGAAGTCAGAAGCAAACATATGCTGAACTCTCTCTCTAGGAGAGAAACTAAGTTCAAATGTCACTGATGTCCTTTAGGGAAGGAAACTGCCATCCTTACCTGGTCTGGCCTTCATGTGACTCCACACCCACAGCAATGTGGGTGACTCTTAGCTGCCCTCTGGGAATTTAGGGATGGGCAATAAATGCTGCCTAGCCAGCAACACCCTCATCGTGCGAATGAATACAGAAAAAAAAGTTTGCTAACGACACCACCAGAGTGGGACAGATATCTCACAATGACGAGTCAAAACACAGAAGGGAGACAGAGGGCTTGGTAGCGTGCTGCAACGAAAACAATCTCTCAACGTCGGCAAAACTAAAGAACTGAACATCGACTTCAGAAAGAAAGGAAAACACGCTCCCATCTACATCAATGGAACTGAGGTTGAGAGCGTGAGGAGCATCAAGTCCCTCGGAGTAATGACCTGCCATGGACTTCCCATGTAAATACAACAGTCAAGAAGGTAAAACAACACCTCTTCTTCCTCAGGCAGCTCAGGAAATTTGGCCTGTCCATAAGGTCGCTTGCCAACCTTTAAAGGCGCACCATGGTAAGCATACTGTCCAAGTACATAACAGCCTGGGAGGGCAACTGCTCTGCCCAGGGCCATAGGGAGGTGGTGAGCACAGCCCAGACCATCATGGAAGCCAACCTTCCATCATGGACTCGATTTACATGCTCAATGCTGTGAAAAGGTGACCAACATCAGCAAGAACCCATCACATCCTCCTGCTGGCCTCCTACAATCTCTCCCATCAGGCAGAAGAACATACATAAGAACACAGAACTAGGAGCAGGAATAGGCCATCGGGCCCCTTGAGCCTGCCCCGCCATTCAATAAGATCATGGCTGATCCTTTTGAGACTCAGCTCCACTTAGCCGCCTGCACAATACAACCCTTAAATCCTTTACTGTTCAAACATTTATCTAGCCTTGCCTTAAACTGATTCAGCGAGGTGGCTTCAACCACTTCACTGGGCAGGGATTTCCACAGATTCACAACCCTTTGGGTGAAGAAGTTCCTCCTGACCTCAGTTCTACATCTGCTTCCCTTTAGTTTGAGGCTATGCCCCCAGTCCTAGTTTCAATTACTAATAGAAACAACCTCCCTGCCTCTACCGTACAAGACTATGAAGGGAATAGATGTTTCCATAAGATCTCCCCTCATTCTTCTGAACTCCAATGAGTATAATCCCAGTCTATTCAGTCTCTCCTCATAATCCAACCCTCTCAACTCTGGAATCAACCGAGTGACTCTCCTCTGCACCCCCTCCAGCGCTAGTAGATTCCTTCTCAAGTAAGGAGACCAAAACCGCACACAGTACTCCAGGTGTGGCCTCACCAGGACCCTATACAGCTGCAGCACAGCCTCCCTGTTTTTAAACTCCATTCCCGTAGCAATGGCAGACAAAATTCCATTTGCCTTTTTAATCACCTGCTGGACCTGCAATCCTACTGTTAGCAATTCATGCACAAGGACACCCAATTCCCTCTGCACAGCAGCATGCTGCAATTTTTTCACCCTTTAAAACATAGTCCATTTTGCTGTTATTCCTACCAAAATGGATGACCTTGCACTTAGCAACATTTTACTCCATCTGCCAGACCTTTGCCCAGTCACTTAGACTATCTATATCCCTCTGTAGACTTTCAGTGTCTTCTGCACACTTTGCTCTACCACTCACCTTAGTGTCATCTGCAAATTTTGACACGCCACACTTAGTTCCCAACTCCAAGTCATCTGTGTAAATTGTAAACAGTTGCAGTCCCAACACTGATCCCTGAGGCACACCACTAGCCACTGACCGCCAACCAGAAAAACATTTACCCCTGCTCTTCGCTTTCTATTGGTCAACCAATCCATACCAATACATTAACTGAAATACAGCACAACTTAATCTTATGTAGCAGCCTTTGGTGCGGCACCTTGTCAAATGCCTTCTGGAAATCCAGATACACCACATCCCCAGGTTCCCCATTGTCCGCCATGCAAGCAATGTCCTCAAAGAATGCACCAAATTAGTTAAACATGACCTACCCTTCATGAAACCATGCTGAGTGTTCCTAATGGGAGAATTTGTAACAAGATGTCTTGCTATTTCTTCCTTAATGATAGCTTAGCTTCAGTAGAGGGGAAAATGCTTGAATCTAACTGGCCTATAGTTACCTTTTTGTCTACTTCCTTTTTTAAACAGTGGCGTCACATTGGCTGTTTTCCAATCTGCAGGAACCACCCCAGAGTTTGCGAATTTTGGTAAATAATTACTAAAGCATTTGCTATTTCCCCCATCATCCGAGTACCCTGGGATGCATTTCATCAGGGCCAGGAGTCTTGTTTACCTTTGGCCCCATTAGTTTGCCCAGCACTGCCTCCTTAGTGATAATGATTGTTTCTAGGTCTTCACCTGCTATAACCTTCTTGCTATCAGTTTTCGGCCAATTATTTGTGTCTTCGACTGTGAAGACCGACACACAGTACCTGTTTAATTCCTCGGCTATTTCCTCATTCCCAGATATTAAATTATTTAAATTATTAAAAGATGATACTGAAGCCTGAACACATGCACGAGCATGTTCAGGAACAGCTTCTTTTTGGCCAATATCAGACTGTTGAGTGGACTCTAGTCTCAAATAATTTAACCTGCAATGTAACCTGTATGCCTCCAAATCTTTTTGATCTGTACATCCTTTGCTTGCTGTGATCTGCCTGTACCACTCGTAAACAAAGCTTTTCACTGTATTTCAGTACACATGACAATAAGTCAAAGTATTGGTACCTGGGTGTAAATGTTTAGCTTGTGAAGACCAGGAAGTTTTCAGTTAGAAATCTGCAGATTATTAAAACATTGAGAAAGTCTAAGCCATCGCTTTCTTAAACATTCATGCAAGACTTGACAACTCACAAGCCAGAGTGCAGTGGAGTTAGGAAATTAAGTCTATGCTAAATATGGATGTACATAGATTAGTGTAGGCTAGATGGGCTTCAGATTGGTATGACAGGTCGGCACAACATCGAGGGCCAAAGGGCCTGTACTGTGCTGTAATGTTCTATGTTCTAAGTTCTAAGTATTTAATATATAGGGGTAATTTTTTTACATTTGGATTGCTGTGATGTAATGACATTAGGGAATAGAAGAGATTTGTCTTGCCTTCAGATCAAAATAAACAATTGAATGGCACAACTTAATGATGAGCGGCATGTTCTCATATTCTGACCAATGTTCTGAACAAACCCCCCTCCCAAAAAAAACTGCCCAATTATCTTGCTTGCCACTTATAAAGGTCTCACAGTGCTCAAATTGGCTTCTGAATTACAATAATTGTAACTTGTATGTCAGAAATAACTAATTAGATCTGAAATGCTTTAAGATGACATGAGAGATATCTTATGGCAGTGAAAACAGGTTAATTCTTTCTTCCCTCCAATTTAAAAGGAATGAGAGATGAAAGCAAGTTCTAAAAAGCAATGGCCGAAGTAATATTGATAAATTGCAATGACAAGAAAAATCAGAGGGAGGTAGCAGACAGATGTTGGAAATAAGGGCAAACAGATTAGAAAAAGATCACATCAGACCACAAAGCTTTTTACTACAGTCTGTCCGGAGGTGCAAATACCAGTACAGAATGTGCAAATAAAAACGTAACATCCATGTACTGGACAGATGTAAGCCTTGTGGAAAGCTCAGAATTGGCTCCAAAAGAAGAGAGACACTTGGCTCATATGAGGAAAAATAGGCTGCGAGGATTCAGTTTAACTTTAGAAAATGATGGAACAACGATCAACTAATGAAAAAGGGGTAGAGACAAGATAAGTAGAAGCTACTGGTTGAACTTGATTGAATTACATAAATGAGATTGTTATAAAACTAAATTTAGATCAAGGAACATTTTCAGGAAAACATCTCCGCTTCATGGCTCTGAGTATCACGCAATGGGAACAGATTGACTTACAACTCCATAAAGGTTTGGAATCATTACATTACAACACAAATACTTATTTACTGTTAGGTCGTGGGAATGATTCAAGATCTGCCTGATGCAACATGGGCCTGTAAGTCAAGTGCAAGCCAAACTGTCCTTCAATACAGTGGGCAATGAATGCAGGAAAGTCTGCCCTTTTTTGGTCAACAATGGTACATTTTGATTGATGCTGCCAGAGCCAAAACTCATGAGCTGCAATCACAGTCCCACAGTTTAATTGCTGATTTCTGCTCACCATTCAGCATACCAGATGTAACAGACATTTACACTCCAAATTCTGAAGCTTTGGCCATGTGACCAAATCTCACGCCTCAGCTACAAATAGCAGATGGCTGTGTATTAACATTTAAAACAGGGATTTCCTTCGCTTAATACCACTAGGCTTTAAGCAGCTGACAAGACATGCAAAATACTAAATCTGGCATGCTACAATCTGTCCTGCACTAAGCCTCCACTTTCAGAGTAATAACTATAACCAGCTAATTTCAATTTCCTCCATGTTTGGGTTTAAAGACAGCCAGATGGTTCAAGTGTTTTTACAAAGGCCTGTGTGAAGTTCTCTGGGTCCCTTTTTTCAAACAAACAGACAAAAAAAAAACAAGATCTGGTGTTATTTCCTTCTTTAAGGCTAAAATAAAAGGGAGAGTGTTTAATAAGAAGAAATGTATAAATCTAAAAAAGGGGAGAATCAAGTCCACTGTGCAACATTTTAGATAAAGGTAAGCAAGTGTGACACAAAGAAACAACAGGAATCGTGGTGTTGGAGCAATGGTGAAAATGCTCAAGTCAGATAAATTGATAAGATGATTGATTTATAAGGCTGTGAAACCAGAATGTTAAAATTAAACAAAAGTGATTACAAAGGTATGATGACAACATTGACAAAGGGTTGTGAAAAATATATTTAAAGCTAATGACATTGGGCAACTATAGCATACATTTAAGGTATTTCAGTAATACCCAAGAAAATTACACATTGCTGGCAAAGATATTTTGTCAAAGCTTGCACCTCATCAGGACAATACACAATACTAATTTAAGGGTCAGACCAATGTATATAGTATATGGAAGAAGGAGGCTGATTGGTTAGCAGGAGGATGCTGGTTGGAAGAAATGTTGCTGTGAGAATTTTAATTACTTGTCAGGGTTTGGTTAAATTTCAGGCAGATTGACAGATTAGTCAAAGCTCTGCCTTGACAAATGAACCAGCAAATGGCTGTGACCTAATTTGTTTAAGATGCATGTAGAGGCTCAGCCTGCAAAGCATAGGGCCTTGTGAATGAATATATGTAGCTACCAGAACATAACAGTCAGTCAGCCACGCTACAAAAATTATTTTCTATTGGGAAGAAATACATCGCAAAGCCTTTTGTCCCTTCACGCACAACTTGATAAATTCATTTGAGCTCTTTAACAAAAAATTCTCTTTGAAAATCAAGTTGACTCTACCTGACCGAAGAGACCAGACAGACAAATAATGGAAACTAAATTTCAATTCCAGATTTATTAATTCAAAATATTTCAGTTTAAACTCCATTCAATTTAAGCTCTGGCAGCTATTGTGGCATCTGAATCCCTGCACCCAGAACACGAACTGCACATCTGATTACCAGCTCAGTGACATTATCATTACAGCACAGTCTCCCTAATTGAATACATTGGTTTTAGACAAATTTCTCACTGTCAAATTCAAGTTTTATCATGTCTTTATCACTTTCACCTGGAAGATAAACAATGGTTTCATAGTAATGTAATTCTTTCACGTTACATTTTACTTATAAAAAACTTCCAAAATAACCTTGACCCCAATGTTCCTAGAATGCATTGTTCTATGAAACGATCCTGTTTACACTCTGAATACATCCTCAAAGCTTTCTTTGACAGCTTGAATAGCACAATCCACAAGGGTAAAATCATCCGCAATTTTTCTGGTTTTCTATTCTGTCTACAGTTTATCTATTGTTAAGGGGCCAATAAACTACTCTCACCAGTGACTAATTTCACCTGCCATTCTTTACATGCGCCAAAATAGCTACTACTACTCGATTTTCTGAACCAAGATAATTTCTCAAGGTTGTGTTGATATTTTTTTTAAATCAGAGCTACTCCACCTCCATTTCCTTCCTTTCTATACTTCCAAACGTTAAATGTCCTTAAAGTCATATCCTAGCCTTCAGCATTTTGCAACCATATTTCTTTCATTGTCATGCCCTCCCAGTTAATTCTATATCGTTACTAGTAACACATCCATTCTTTTAAGAATATTACATACAGAGAAAGTGCCTTTAATTTTATATTTTTACCATGTTTTGCTATTCTGCTCCCATTTGCCTATGCACTTGTATTTGTAGGCTTTTTCACTTACACTTCTTAATCCTTGCAGTGGTCAGACAAAATAGCATTTCAAACTCCTCTTGTTGGCTGCAAAGATCAGCATCTATCGTAATTGTACTGTTTTCTACTAGCACTACATTCCTGTTTACTTCTCTTCTACTTCAAGGCCCACTATATCACAGTGATGTCAACATCTTGCTCATCCTCCAGTAATCCCTGCCCTTTCCACACAAATGGTAAGAACTTCAAGGCTGTTGAATAAATGCAATATCAGGAACAAAAACAAAGTTGCTGGAAAAACTTAGCAGGTCTGGCAGCATCTGTAAAAGGAGAAAACAGAGTTAACGTTTCGGGTCCGTTAACCATTCCTCCGAACAGATGCAAAGCTGAGGCTTCTTAAATGATAGTTTCTAAATCCCCATAGTGGCTACACATGGGGTCACATCCTCCTGTCCCTAACCATGGACTAAGTCTAATGTACCCAACAAAAGGGCTATGACAGTCTCTTGATCACTGCATTGGAAGCTCAGACTTCAGCTCAACAACTGAGTCAAAGTTCCTAAGCTGTTGACACTTGCTGCAGACATGATTGCTGTAGATCACACTGATGCCCATCAGCTCCCAAAATGCTCCAGCTGAAACACGATTGCCCTGCCTCTTCTTTTTTTATTTAGTTCTACTAACTAGAGTTGCAAATTTAGAAATACCACTCATGGACAATTTGTAGTTATGTTAAGTAATTAACAAGTTAGACCGCAATTAATACCATACCAATATCTGCTACTGCCCCAGTTTGGACTTAAACAGGAAGCTCAAAATTGACTGGCCTGGGAATCTAGTTAGTGCTTCTGCTATTAAGTTCTCAGATCTTGCCAGCTCTCACCTCCTCTGGCAAATCACTTCATGTCAAGGCCATGCTTTTTTCCTCAAAACTCATTAATTTCCCCATTCAGTACTCTGAACTGGTCTCCAAGCTATTTCATTTGTAGTGAGCAAAAACCTCCTTCATTTACAGTGGCTCAAATACCCAGGACCTAACACCAGGCTCTGCCGACTTGAGGACCAGTTCAAACCAGCTAGCTAATTAACTGTAGAGATGGAAGAAATTACAAGTCGGATACTGAAGTTAAATTCACTTTTTTTTAAAAAAAGTGATCAAATAGTTAAAGCACTTAGAATCCACACTACCCTCCCCACTCCATTCACTACTCTGAATGGCAACACGCCATTGAGTTGGCTAATTGGAAGGCAATTAAAAATAGCCCTGCTACTGATAGTAAGAGGGAAAAGGAAAATGGATAATTATAGGCCAATTAGCCTAGCATCTGTCATCTGGAAAATTCTGGAATCCATTATTACGCAAGTAAGCACACAGCATTTAGGGTCTGTCAGCAGTTATCTTATGAAACAGAAGTCATGTTTAACAAGTGAGGTTGGTGAGGCCACTTTTAGAATACTGCTTACAATACTGGTTGCCCTTCAACAGGATGGATGTTCTTAAACTTGAGAGGATATAGAAAAGATTTACAAGGATATTGCTGGATCTGGAGGGCTTACATCATAAGGGGAGGCTCAATAGTCTTGAGCGTTTTACGCCTGAAATGGAAGAGGTTGAGGGGTGACCTTATCCAGGATAATAAAATCATGAGGGGCATGGACTGGATGAATAGCCAAGGTCTTTTTTTTCTTCCTAGGGTGGGGAGAGTCCAAGGCCGGAAAGCATAGGCTTACGATGAAAGGGGGAATATTTGAAAGGGACCTGAAGGGGTTAGGTGTGTCTCTGTGTCTAGCTGCCAGAGGAAGTGGTGGAGGTGGGTACAATTACAACATTTATAAAGCATGTAGATGGGGATAGCAATAGGCAACATTTAGAGGGATATTGGCCAAATGCTGGCAAATGGGACTGGGTCAGAATGGGATGTCTGGTCAGCACAGACAAGCTGGACTGAATGGTCTGTTTCTGTGCTGTATGACTCCATGACTATGTCTATAGTTGTTTTTGAGGATATAACTGGCTAGGTAGTTAAAAGGTCACCACTTGTGGCAGTTGCTTTAGCTTTGGAATTTCAACAGGCATTCAATAAGATGTGACGTCTAAGGTTGCACACAAGTTAAGCGTGGAGGAGTTGGCAGCAAAATATTAATACAGCTGGTGGATTAGGCAAAAGGATAGCATGGGAGTGAACAGGTAACTTTCAGTCTGGGAAGCAATGGCTAGTATGGTGGCACAAAGCTCATCGTGGGGGAACCCATATCCTTGTACAAGAAACAAATTTAGCATAAGGTACAGAAAACAGGAAAGAAAGAAGGCTTCATTGTGGTTGGCGGGGGGCAGGGTTGGAGGAAAAAAGTGTAAAGAAAGCTTGTTCCGATTTAGAGAGTTTTGAAGGGACCACAACTTCAGTAGTGTGCAGTTCTGGACGCCTGGTTGGGAGGACAGAGAATAGCTGGAAAATAAAGATTAAATAGTCTTGACTTTAGGATAAAGGATGGTCATTTCAAGTGGAGCCAAATTGTGAACCTTCGGAGGGTTGTGCCCGAAGACTACACAGGGAGTATGGTCCAACGCGGAGATCAACAGATTATGGACTCCAGGGAAATCAAATGATTATGGAGATCAGGCAAAAAAGTGGAATTGAGATTCAGAATCAGCATGATCTTAAGTAGCAATGGAGCAGGTCTAATGTTATTATATTTTCTCTTTCCCCTACCAAGACATGGATTTGGTACGAACCACTGAAAATTATTTATAATTTAAGGCATTTTATTTAATTACTTTTTTTAAAAACCATTTTTGAGAAACTGTTTTAGTACTAACCCCTCTTAAGATTGTTTTTAGGACATTTGTTTGATGCACATTGTTAGGTTCTGACCCCGCAATTTTTTTTTTATTCTCAGAATTAAAACTCAGTTATTTTCACTGTTTCGTTTTGATTAAATGCATTGTGAAACTACAGTTCTTTTTCAAAAAAAAAAGTAGGAATATTCATCGTTTGAAAATCTCTCAATATGGGGAAGCTCTGTTTAAGAAAATGTCTGGAATCCTCTGGGTTAATATGAAACAAAAGCATCAGAACTTGGCAGGATGCATTAAGTAATCCTGTGAGACAAGGGGGAGGAAATTGTCAGAGCCCTGGAGGTATTTCAAAGCTGTATTGACAGAATATATGCCAGAATACAGAAGATTGGCCTATGTTTTTACTCAAAAAGGGAGACAGAGCTAATTCAAATAATTATATAGCATTTAGTCTGACATCTGTGTACAGTCTTTAATTACAGATGAAATTGTCACCGATACAAAGAGAGAAGACAGTTGCAAGTAACCAGCTTGGATTCAAAAAGGGTGATCATACTTGATAAATTCTTAGTCTTCTTTGGGGAGGTATCTTGAAAGGAAGATTAAGAAATGGGGGACTGGGATAAATAGTTTATTGTCCTGAAAATAACCTAAATAGTCCAGTGGCATAGGTGCCAGTGCTATTGTCTCAACTGTGTACAATTCATATTAATGACCTGAAGTAAAAGACTGACTACCTTACTGACGATATGAAGATAGGTTGGAGGAAAGTTGTGAGGATTGCACAAAGACATATTGATAAGTCAAGTGATTGGATTTAAAAAACGAGGTGGAGTATAATATGGGAAAATGAAAGGTTGGAATAGAATAGCAGAACATTATTTAAAAACCCGAGAAACACTGCAGTGCAGAAATGTATTTCACTCATATTTAAATCATAGAAAGTATTAACATGCAAGGGCAGAAAGTAATGAGGAAGACAGACAAACTGTTGGCCTTTACAATAAAGTTTATAAAGGTAAAGATATGCAACTGCACAGAGCACTGGTGAGACTGCATAATATTGTGTCTGATCTTGTTCAACTAACTTAGGGATCATAATTGAATCAGAAATAGTTCAGGAAAGGGACTGTAACCCAATTCTTGGGATGAAAGTTTTATTTCAGAGAAAAGGTTGAGCCTGTACGCATTAGAGTTTAGAAAAACGAGAGCTGATCATATTGAAACTGGCTCGACAGAGCAAGTGCTGAATGTCTCCCCTTATGTGCACCAAACAGAAGTCACACAACACAAGGGTGCAGTCCAAGGGGGTTAATTTGAAATCAAGTTTTTCGGAGCACTGCATGTGACGAAGGAGCAGCACTCCGACAGCTTATGATTTCAGAGAAACCTTGTTGGGCTATAATCTGGTGTCGTGTGACTTCTGACTTTATCCGCCCCAGTCCAACACCGGCATTTCCACCTGAGTACAGAACAGAGGATGCAGCTCAAACACTAGGAATTGCTCATTTAAGACAGGGGCGAGAATGATTTGTTTTCCCTCTCAGAGGGCCACTATCTATGAAATTCACTATCCCAGTGAGCGGTAAAGGCACAGTCATCTCATGGATGCCAATCATGGATGCTTTTCAGTCAATCCCATGCAGTACAGTTCCTGTGTGATACAGCATGATGGTCAGTGAATCCAGCACAATGACTGGACCTCTTCAAACGACAGATGATACACTGTTTTTTTTGGAATAAACACTCACTTTCAAAAGCATCTGCAAGAGGTAGACTGGTGAAGACAGTAAATTTTTCTCTCTTCCCCATTATCGCATCACTTTCACACATCCAGGCAGATGTGTACTTCCAGGGCTTTGCTGACAACTGACTGACAGTGTGCTACTAAGCTACTCTTGATGATTTGCACTGAAGTCCGTTCCCCTGCACCCCCACCCCAGCCGACCGCCACCCACCCCACCCAACTCAGCACATCCTGCTCCCTTTTCCACTTTGAATCATTTCAATTTAGCTTACAGTAATTCCCTCATGCTGATGTATGCAACTCATTTTAATTACTGATGTGATTTTCACTGTAAATGTAATGGGTTAAGCTAAGTGTTTCCCATTGCTTCCGTGGAAATTGAACAGCAACATCTGACAATCCCACGCGCAATTTCAATCAGAACTCTGGCCAATGGTGGGAACTAAACATGCCGGAAACTGTTAGAAAACTTCTCAAATCTAGTGCAAGGACCTTTTTAAACAACATCTTTATTATTGCCAAAAAACCCATCTGGTGCCGAAAATGAACCATTACAAATGCACTTTTGTTCCACAATTAAAACCCGTAGTGTTCTCTTTTACTTGTACTTTGTCCCTTTCTCCTCATTCTCTCAATCCTATGTTTCTTTCCATTTTGAATTGTTTCTATACTCGATTTGACAGAATTAAAAATATCAACTGACTTTATAGATGATACTTCAGAGTTTTTCGACAACAATTCTTGAAACAGATCAATCAAGAATTAATTGTAATTGTGCCCACATCCACCACATCCTCAGGAATAAAAGCACTAATAAAACAATCTCATGCAACACTTGAATATTAGGAGTATATGACACAATACGTTAGATGTGGGGGGGGGGGGGGGGGGGGGTGGAAGGAAAGACTCCTCCAACCAAATAATGTTAGTTTACCATGCTTTTGTTAAATTAAAAGCAATTATTAACCGCATTAATAAATATTTTTGGGATGTCTTGTCTCTTGTCTGCCCCTCAGTTATCCAAATTACAAATGAATAATTGAAACCTCTCAGTGCCGTTAGGTGGTCACTTCATCTTTCTGAAGAACGCATAGAGCTACAAAAGATTTCCATTGTCAAATCAGGGTAGGACTTGTATACTTATGGAAAGATCCTGGGGAGTGTTGCTGACAAAGAGACCTTACAGTGCAAGTCCATAGTTCCTTGAAAGTGAAGTCGCAGACAGATAGGATAGAGAAGGTGGCGTTTGGAATGCTAGCCTTTAATCGGACAGTGCATTCAGTATAGGAGTTGGGATGTCACGTTACAGCTGGACAAGACATTGATTAGGCCACTATTGAAACAGTGCACGCAATTCTGGTCTCCCTGCTGTAAGAAGGATGTTGTGAAACTTGAAAGGGTTCAGAAAAGATTCACAAGAATGTTGCCTGGGCTGCAGAATTTGTGCTATAGGGAGAGACTGTACAGACTGGAGCCTTGGCGGAGGGGTGAGTTTATAGAGGTACGTTAAATTTTGACGGATTTGGAGAGGGTGAATAACCAAGGTCCTTCCCCTGGGGTGGGGGAGTCCAAAACTGAAGGGCACTGGTTTAAGGCAAGAGGGGAAGGATTTAAAATGAACCTAAGGGGCAAACTGTTATACAGAGGGTGCACATATGAAATGAACTGCCAAAGGAAGTGGTGGAAGCTGGTACAATAACATTTAAAAGGCATGGGTATATGAATAGGAAGGATTTACAGGGATATGGGCCAAATGCTGGCAAATGGGACTAGGTTAATTAATCGTCAGCACGGATGAGTCCGACCGAAGTCTGCTTCCATGTTGTACAACTCTATATCTGCAATATTTCTGTGGTAGATGGCCAGTTAGGTTGCTCTACTGCAGAATGAACAGTAGCCACGTCAGTAAACGGAGAGAAGAGTCACCAGAACCAAAACATTCTCTCTAATTTCTCATCACAGATAGAATCATAGAGTCACTAGTTTGAAAACAGGCCATTCGGCGCAACAAGTCCACACCGACTCTCCAGACAGCATCCCACCCAGGCTCACTCAATCTCTACCGTATCTCTGTAACCCTGCATTTCCCATGGCTAATCCAACTCACCTACACACATTATGGGCAATTTAGCACGGTGGAGCTGTCCAACTGAACAGGTATTAATCCATAAACCCATGTAATGTTCTGGGGACCTAGGTTCAAATCCCACCATGGCAGATGGTGGAATGTGAATTCGACAAACGAAAAATTAAAATCTGGGAGTGAGT
This sequence comes from Stegostoma tigrinum, assembly GCF_030684315.1. Classification (NCBI taxonomy): domain Eukaryota; kingdom Metazoa; phylum Chordata; class Chondrichthyes; order Orectolobiformes; family Stegostomatidae; genus Stegostoma; species Stegostoma tigrinum. The sequence continues at coordinate 26,864,119 of NC_081360.1, forward strand.
CTAAGGATGACCATAAAACCACCACGGAAAACATGCCTGGTTCACTAATATTCTTCAGGGAAGGATATTTGCCATCCTTAATTGGTCCAGCTGACATGTGACTCCAGACCCACACAACATGGATGACTCTCAACTGTCCTCAGGGCAGTTAGGGATAGGAAATAAATACTGGCCTGGCCAGTGATGTCCACATCCATGAGCAAATAAATAAAAAACAACAAATTTTAAAATTCTGGAGAACAGCCTTCAAACACAAAACATTCTCCATGTCCGCGTGGATTTCTACCCAAAGTCCAAAAAGATATGCAGGCTAGATGGATTGGCCATGCTAAATTGCCCGTAGGTTCAGGGATGTGTAGATTTAGGTGGGTTATAGGGGGATGGGTCTGGGTGGGATGCTCTGTGGGTCAGTGTGGATGTGTTAGGCTGCCGGGCCTGATTCCACACTGTAGGGATTCTATGGTTATATGATAACTCAAGAACCTAAAACTTCATTGCGGCAGCGCACAGAGCAGTACTCTAAGCCGAAGAGACCTTCAGCGAAAGTTGGAAGCATAGCCACTTAGCACAATTCCGTGGCTCCATGCCTAAGAGAAATTAGCAGAGAATTCTTAAGTGAATTAGTTTTTTAAAAAACGTGTGGAATTTTCCTGCCACTTAAGTCTTGCATTTCTTGCCCACCAATTCATGAAAATTAAATGTGCATAGGAACACATTTTTAGTCATGAACTTCAGTTATAGTGGACATCTTGCTGAGTGGCAGCATTTTGGCAACAAATGTTCTTCCGATCCAGTCAAGAAAAACTCACTTTTTCAACAGTTTTAAAATTAATTTTAAAATTTCTTAGAATATTTTCCAACAAATTTCACAGAAATACACAAGTGTTAGGTCACAGAAGGAAGTCATTCATCTAAATTACCTAGTGCCAATCTTCTGCTTTTTCCTCATAACCTTGCACATTATTTTTATCCAAACAATCCTCCAATTCCCTTTTGAATGCCACAAAGAACCTGCCTCCATCTCATTTCCAGGCAGTGCATTCCATATCCTAAACACCTGTTCAAGGAAAATGTTTTTCATCACTTCACCCTTGCTTCTTTCGCAAATCACTTTAAATCCACGTCCTCTTGTGCTTTTCCCCTTCACGCGCAGGAACCGTTTCTCCCTATCTCCCCTATCCAGACAACTCAAGATTTTGAAAACCTCCACTAATCATGCTTTTAGCCATCTTCTCGCCAAGGAGAACAGTTCTAACTTCTTCTGTCTATCCTCAATTGAAATTTTTCGTCCCTGGGACCGTTCTTGTAAACTGCTTCTGGATTTTCTCCAATGCATGCGCATTCTTTCTTTAAAGTGGAGCCTACAAACGAACACAGTTCTCCAGCTGAGGTCTAACAAATGTCTTATCCAAGTTCAACATCACCTTTTTGCTCCGTACTCTATGCCCTTGTTAATAAAGCTGATATATGACTTCAGACCCACAACAATGTGGATGACTCAACTGTCCTCAGGGCAGTTTATTATCTGCTCTCTCCATTTGTCCTGCCACTTTTAATGATATGCGCACATATGCACTCTGATCCTTTGTCTTCTGCATTCCCCTTTAGAATTGCATCCGTATTTTGTATTGTCTTTCAATGTTTTTCCTACAAAAATGCACAATTTTACACTCTGCTTTGAAACTTATTTGCTTATATCATGGGATCATAGACTCAGAATCCCTACAGTGTGGAAACATGCCATTTGGCACAACAAGTCTACGCCATGGTCCAAACAGCATTCCACCAGATCCATCCCCCACCCTCCACTGCATTTCCCACATCTAATTCACCAAACTTACATGCCCCTGAACACTATGGGCAATTTAGCTTGGCCAATCCCCTAAACTGTACATCTTTGGATTGTGGGAGGAAACCGGAGCACCTGGAGGAAACCCATGTAGACATGGGAAGAATGTGTAAACTCCACGCAGACAGTCACCCAAGGGTGGAATCGAACCCGGATCTAACCATTGAGCCACTGTGCCGTCCCATCTGCCCACTGTCAACTTGTCCATGCACATCTGGAGTCCTATACTGTCTGCTGCACAATTTACAACTCTTCCAAGTTTTGTGTTCATCTGCAAACTTTGAAATTGATCCCCTGCACATCATGACCTAGATCATTAATCTACTTCAGAAAAAAATCAAAGATGCTAATACTGATCCTGGAGGAACTTCACTGCAAATCTTTCTCCAGCCTGAAAAATATCCACTGACTGTTACAGTGTTTCCTATCACTTAACCAGTTTTACAACCATGTTGCCGCTGACCCTTTTATTCCATGACCAATAAATTTTCTCTCAAGTCTGCATGTGGCCAATCCAACACTTGTACATTATTTGAAACTTTTTTTCAACTAAGCTCTCTTCTGTCACCATCGCCCAGGTAGCATCTCTGTTTTCAGTTGAGAGATGCAAACAATTCATTTAACACCTTAGCCATGGACCCTCATCCAGGTGTAAATCCCATTTTTGGTCCCTAATCAGCCAAACCTCTCCTTTTACCACCCATTTACTATTCATATGCCCTTGGAAGGCTTTCAGGCACCTCTATCCTGCCTTTTTTCATAATTTCTCTTGGCTTATATATTTTCCACCTCGACCCTCAAATTTCAAAATACCTCGACTTTTAATTTTATTTTCTACCTGACACGTGCCATAAGCACACTTTTTCTTCTTTATCTTAATTTCTACCTTCTTAGTCAGCCAGGGAACTTGATTTGTTTGTTCTCCCTTTCCCATTTGAAGAAATATACACTATCTGTACCCCAAACCATCTTCCGTTTAAACACAGCCCATTGCTCAGTTAACAAAGTGTGGAGCTAGATGAACACAGCAGGCCAAGCAGCATCACAATCCAGCTCTACACTTTGTTATTTCAGATGCTTCAGCATCTGCAATTCCTACTACTATCTCTGAAACCATTGTTCAGTTACTGTTTTTCCAGCTAACCCCTCATTCCAACCAATGTTGGCCAGCTCTGTTCTCGTACCACTGAAATCTGCTTTCTGCTTCTGACTTTCCACACTCTTGATAGTTGTATGTCGTTTTCTAAAATGTCCTGAACCTTATGAAACAATGGTCAATGACTCCTAACTGCTCCCTGCCTGACACTTAATCTACTTGGTCCATGCCATTTTTAAGAACGAGGTGCCTGGATCATTCCTTGTTGGATTGGAAACATACTGTGATATGAAGCGCTCCTGCATGCAATCAAGGAACACTTGCTCTTCACTGCCCTGCACACAAATATCCCAGTCGGTGTTTGGGTAATTGAAGTCTCCCATTATAACTGCACTACAATGTTGGCATGTCTCTCTAATTTCCCCCCTGATTTTTATTCTATATTCTTTCTACTAGCTGATTATCTACAAGCAACGTAATTTGGTCATTAGTTCGCATGAAATTGATTGTGTGCTTGGATTCTATTAGACATCCGCTTTCTCCAGCGATCCAAAGAACTTCTTAACCAATAATGCCACCACTACTCCTTTCATTTCCTTTAAATATCTTCTGAATATTACCTAGCTAGGAATACTTGACAAAAGTTTAACAATTTCATCTTCGTTTGATTACTGTTTTTTCCTGCTTGCATTTTGTAAGTGCCCTCAAAGATGTTGTATTTCGAAGGATAAAAATATCTTTGCAATCTATTCCAACTCAAGGGCCAAAAGAAGAAATCTCACTGTATATAAAGCAATCGCTTTCATTTCAAGAGCACTTCTGACACAGGACGTTGTTTATAACAACACTCAAGCTTTCAATCTGGTTCAAGATTTTCTGCTGATAAAAAAAACTTAAGCAATGAAGTGAAACAATTTTAATTCTGCAACCATTACACAAATCTGAAGTGCTACATAAAAACACCAATTGTTAGAAGCAATTGAACAAATGCCAATGTACATATGCATGCAAATCAGGTGAAGGGAAACAGGGACTCAACTGAATTGCATGATGTCGATTTAGCGTTTAATTTTCTAGCAATTTGCTTCAATTGATGAATAGAGTTCGAAATAAATACAGAATTTCTCAGTATTATTGCAGCCTCTGCATTACTGCAAAGATGAAACTATCAACTCAACATTATCATAGAAGCTGCTGTAGTTAATTTTAGATGTCTGCCAAATTGAATACAATGCTTTCACATAGATACAATTGCCTCATTTCAGTTCTATGTCATTCAGCAAGATTCAGTCACTGGAAATGCTTGTCAAGGTGTCATCACAGTTAAAGCAGAACCGTGCACTCAGGATTATTCCCTACATTCATTATAAAATTTCATATTAGTTTTGGGCAAGCAGTGGAAAATCTGCAATTTCCTCACGCAGACATTAGTCGAACGAAAGTCATAATTAGCACACACCACCAACTCCATGCACAGTTTATCTATTACATCCTCGTCCTAGGTCAGACATCTCAATATTTTCAGTCTCTTCGTTGTATTTACCAGTGATTGAGTTTCTAATCTCATGTTGTCTCCAAATGCAATGCCAACCTACTGTCAACTCCATATCATGTGCCCCTACCACTGAAGAGCTCACTTCTTCCACCAGCAGGCTCCATCCAATTAACAGCTACCTGGCTGGCCACTGACCTTTTCCGAACTTTGAATCATGCAAAACTCTGCTGCCAACATCCAATCCCACAGGAAGGCCCACTCATTCATCACCATTGTTCAAAGTCAGCATTCTAACACCACATTAAACATTCTCATTCTACCCAAAACTCTGCATGTCTGAGATTCTGGCCTGCTTTGCATCACCCCAGAAACATCTCTACCAAAACACAGGCACGATTATCTAGCCTCTACAACGCTGAAATTTCCTCCCTTAACCGAATGACCTCCAGTCTCATTGGCCTTTTGGTCATCCCTCCTAATCTTACCTAATCAGTGCCTGGATGATCAGTTTTTGTCTGTGCATGCTAGCAATGATAGCTTACTATTCAGACAGGATATATAAATATCAATTTATATCGCTAAGTTCAATGTAACGAAGGCATTTGCTCAGCACTTAAGTGAAATGTAACACACTGAATAGAAGTCATACCTCAAGTTAAAGTCAACCTCCAAACCCTTCTTGTATTTGCCAATTCCCTCTTGCTTCATGCAGCGGGGGGTGGGGGGGGGGGGGTGGATTTTGAAGCTTGTGAAATCCACTGATACCATTGGGCTGCAGGGTTCCCAAGCGGAATGAGAGTCGCTGTTCTGCAACCTTTGGGTGGCATGAACATTAAATGGAACATTTCACTCTTCAAAAGCTGTGCTGGCTGGATCCTATGGTAGCAGAATCATGTTCACACATCCCTCTGTGTTCACTGAGTACACAAAAAGTGGATCATGTCTGCATTCCCCTCAACTGCCTTGGGATGTTGTCCTGCAACAGTAATGCTAAATGAATGCAAGCTGCCATTGATAGATTCATGGACCATATTTGTAAATGTTTTGGACTGCAAATGTTTGTAGTCAGAGTTTGCATACACAGGTGAACATGTTCTAGAAAATGCACTTTGATCTTTGGCTTGATGCAAGAACATTGTATCTGCATGATTTCAAAAAATCTACTGCACCTTTAAGAAACATTGTAATGTCGTCTTTATGAATTACTATAAGCATAGATTCTACATTAACAAGCAAAACTAACTGTCATCATTTCACTTTTCACATTTTAATAATCACAGCAAGAAGCATTAAATTGTACTCCACCAAAATCAATGTTTTTTTAAGCTGCAAACTATGCTCTGTGCAATGATAGCTTGTACAAATTTAATCAACTGGACAAACAACAACTGGACAAACAACAACTGGACAAACAACAACTGGACAAACAACAACTGGACAAACAACAACTGGACAAACAACAACTGGACAAACAACAACTGGACAAACAACAACTGGACAAACAACAACTGGACAAACAACGAGGGTAATCTTTTAAATATTCTAATTTGACAATTTTAAACCGAGCATGTTGATGCTTATATGGCAAGCTTGAACATATTGGTCCATACCTTTTAATCAGTCTTGGAGCCTCTTTCAACTCAAGCTAGACAAAAAAAAATTACATACCTGTATTCCTCTGCTTGTCTGGCTAATATTCCAACATGGGATCCTTCCAAACTCAGTCAATGCAAGATTCCTGGGAGGGAGTGGGGAGGGAATCTGCGAAGAAGCTAGAAGAGGGTCAGGGACTGGGATGGGTAGGAAATCAGAGGGCTTCATTGAGCGGAGTGCATGGACTGGGAGATCAAAGGGTCAGGGAGCAGAGTGGAAGAACAGAAGGTTAGGGTGTAGAATTGTAGATCAGAGGGTCAGGAGGGTGGTGCGGGGGCATTTGTTTGGGGAACTGGAAGGTTGAGTTGGGTATGGGGTGGACTGGCAGAGTCAGATCAGAGGGTTGGAGGCTGTAGAGTCAGCAGTTTAGGAGAGAAGCCAGTGGTGGGAATCTCAAGATACAGTCCAAAAAGGTGGGATAAGCAGATGATTTTGTATCAATTGTATCATTACCCCAGAATTGGGTATGGTTTTAATATAGCATTTTCTGAATAATATAAGTAGACCAAAATTCTCCCAAGCCTTCAGCTGTAACTTAGAAAAAGTGACGTTTATGGAGGTCAACAGATCAGTGCATGGGGATGCCCGAGGGTATCTCTGGGATTAATGCAATCTCTGACAACCTGGAGATCAGAAAATCTAGGTCATTGAGTTTGCTGAAATCTTTCCAGAGGAGTATGCCTGTCTTGTAGTAAAACCTAACCCTGCAATTAATCAAACTTGCACCTCTATGATGACATCTCTCTTGGAATGGCACCATTAACAAAGACAGACACACTCGTTGATTGTCCTGTACCTGATTGCAAATCTTCAAGGTTTGCAACCGGTTTCAATTACAAGCTACAAAGTGGGAGCTACAATTGCTGTTATTTCATTACTCCTAGGTGGCAAACAGCAGACATAATAGAAAGAGTACACTGATCATTAACAAAAACAAGTAAAAGGGGCACTATTCAATTTCAAGTTGCAATGGCGTTTCTTCCTTACATACTGATATGAACTATGGGCCAGAAAAATAATAGCATGACTATAAAACACATCAATACTAATATTATCAAATTCAGGGTTAAGAAATGTATTAGAACATAGAACATAGACCATGACAGCACAGTACAGGCCCTTCGGCCCTCGATGTTGTGCTGACCTGTCATACCGATCTCAAGCCCATCTAACCTACACTATTCCATGTACGTCCATATGCGTATCCAAAGACGACTTAATTGAGTTGTAAGTATCCAGAACTTTTTGGTTGATTTACATCATCTCATTTTGCTTCACACAAATATCTCCCCTTAACCATGCTATTCTTAATAGAAAGTTAGATTTTTGCTTAATCTGCCAATTTAGTTATTTAAGCCTAATTAATTGAATAAGCATGTTTTTAACAATACAATAATAGTCAATCCATTCTCAAATCAACCCTTTTGGCCCGAAAGTGAGCAATTTAATTGTGAAATGGCATTCCTTTAACAAGTAAGGTATTAAACTGTTCTTAGAGATTCTGAATATCAGTTTTTTTTTCTGATTTGTCTTTTTACCCCCTCTCTAATCTTTCTTTCTAACTCATTTTTTCTCTTCCTATACTCAACCCGACTCAAACTCACCCTTCTCCTCTGTTTCATTCTGAAACACTTACTGGCCACAGGTTCTGAGTTGTTTCACACAATAATGCCAGCAAATTTCAGCAAAGTCTGGGCCACTAGGTAGGAACAGATCATTTGTACATTGAGATTGGGAGCATTTTAACTGGCTAGTCTTGATCATGATCACCTTAGATACATGGACATTAAATCAGATGAAATTCAAGTTGACAAGGTGTAAAGCTGGATGCACACAGCAAGCCAAGCAGCAAAGGAGCAGGAAGGCTGACATTTCAGGCCTCGACCCTTCAGAAGTGCAGGAGGGGAAGGGGATTCTGGTGGGAGGGGATAGGTGGAGGAAGGACACCTCAAGCCCCACCCCCATGACCTAGCCACTAACCTCATCCCACCCCCATGACCTGTCTGTCCTCCCTGGACCAACCTATCTGCTCCCTAACTCCCCAACTACATTCACCTTTACTGGCTCCAACCCCATCCCCCCCCCCCCCCCCCCACCCCCGACCTGTCTATCTCCTTTCCACCTATCTTCTCCCCGCCTCCCCCTCTTTCCCTATTTATTTCAGAATCCCTTTCCCCTCCTCCATTTATGAAGAAGGGTCTAGGCCCGAAACGTCAGCCTTCCTGCTCCTCTGATGCTGCTTGGTCTGCTGCATTCATCCAGTTCTACACCTTGTTATGTCAGGAACTGCAGATGTTGGAGAATCTACTATCTCTGAAATTCAAGTTAGGCCACTTAAAACAGAAGTTACTCTTTCCAATCACATACAAGGTGTGCTGGAAGTCAGGACTGTTTCCCCAAAACAACTGTACGCAATAGTCAATTGGAACTTTTAAAACAGTGATAGATTTTCATTCAGTGTTGTTATTGAAGGATGCAGTGAAAAGACGGATGAATGGACTATTTCAGTTTGAGCTAAGTGAGTGTGAGAATAGACATAAGGAATCATGTGGTCCACAGCTTTACCTACGTTCCTTGGAAAAGGAATTTCATTGAGAAACAGCTTGTGCCTTTGTTATTAACAAAATAAAAACGTGTTGCAAGTGACGTGTTTAATAGCTGTCACAAATTGCTCACATAAGCACTTGCAGCAGCGTTAGAGGTCACATGACTACTGCATGTCAGCCAGTAATCAAGAGTACAATTGCATTTCTCTAATCACCTCTCACCTTTGCAGTTCTACTATTGTATCACTAAGTCATGTGGTTGTAAATGTGCTCATTTTAATATCAAACACTGCTCAGCACCATGTCACCATCTTATACGATGACACCAATTGGCAACATTGATAAATCAATGCTCCAGCTCTTCCTCCTCAAACAGATCACCTCAGGGTAGTTTTAAACTACTGAAAACTTTTCAGAAAGTTTGTCACGTGGGAGATTTAGTTTCACTTCACATTTGTGTCTACTGAAAATGCATCTCTGTACAAAATGTACATCTTGCCACAGCTGCTGGGGAATTTAAACTAAAGTTATTAAATACACCTGAAATTAAAAAATAAAAAGGATAGTTTCAGGAATAGTAACCATGAAATTGCTGAATTGCCACACAGATCCATCTGACTAATTAACACCTTGTTGGGAAGGATATTTGCTGTCCTTAGACAGACTGACCTGTGTGTGACACAAGGCTCACAAAGATGTATTTTGTTCTCAACTACCTTCTTCAAATGCCTCACAAGCCACTCAGTTGTGTTCAAGGTAAGCTGCATGCCATCATCTCAAGGGCAATTAAAGACAGGTAATAAATTCTGGCCTTGATAGCAGTGTCCATGCTCCAGGCAAACTAAATTGCAAAAATACATATTAATAAGTTACATTGCCACTATTCAGACAAGTACTGCCTAACGTTAATGGCAAACAATTTTGTTTAGAAGTGCATCTGTCTTCAGATTTGGGTGGGTTGAAATTCTACTCATTCTTAGTTTCATTGACCAGCGTATTGCACAGCATTCTTTGAACTATTGCTAATAGAAGTGGAGTAACTTGCTCAACCAAATCAGAAGGTAGTGAAAAGGTATTCACTTTGGCATTGGGCTGGAATGAAATATGGGTCCAAACGAGCAAGGGTAACCAGTCTCCAATCCTAAAAGAACCAAGTGCACATTGAGGATTCCGCGCCCGCACTCCCCCCCCCCACCCCCCCACAAGTAGCCATTTGGCCCAATACCATCTTCAAACTTTTGATCAATAATCTTGTAAGATTACAGCACTTCAAATGTATTTCTAGGCATTTTTAAATGTTGAGGGTTTCTATCTATACCACATTTTAAGATCATAAATTGTCGTCAAAATTCCTTTGAAACCCCTCTATATGTTCTATTCTCTAGATTATGGACTCCTTAAACAAGGAATGGGACTTTTCACTCACTTCAAATCATACATAGAATTTTACGGTGCAGGAGGCGGCCATGCAACCCAGCAGGTCTCTTCTGGCTCCCAAAAGAGCTACTAAGCTAATATCAATCTCCAGCCCTATCTCCATAGCCCTCTAAATTCATCATTTTCGAAATATATATCCAGCTCTCTTTGAAACCCTCTACGGAATCTGCCTCCAACACTCTCCCAGGGAGCACATTCCAAATCCTAATAACTGAGTAAAGAAATTGCTCCTCATTTCACTCCGAGCTCTCTTGCTGGCAACTCTGAAGTAGTGAACCCTAGCTACTGACGTACCCACTAGTGAAAATAGGTTATCCTTCTTCACCCTGTCAAAGTTATTCACAATTGTGAATATTTCAACAGGTTCATTTCTTAACCTTGCGTTAAAATCTAAAATCCTTCATTCCCGGTATCTTTCTAGTAAATCTCCTGTGAAGTCCTTCCAGGGCTTTAACATCCTTCCTTAAAAAAGGTGCCCAGAACTGAACACAATACTCCAAATGTGGTCTGAACAATGATTTGTAGAGGTAGAGCATCACTTCCTTACCTTTATACTCTATGCCTCTATTTGTAAACCCAAGGATCCTAGAAGCCTTCTAAACAACTGTTTCAGCTTGCCTGGCCACTTGCAGAGAATTGTGTATATGAACCCCTGAGGTTCCTCTGCGCTTGCTTTCATTTCAAAGTTGTACTATTTTGCCTGTATTATCTTTCCATGCTTCTTTTACCAAATGTGTTACCTCATTTTGCTGCACTGAATTTCACCTAACAGGTGTGTGCCCATATGGCTAACTTACTGATGTCCCTCTGAAGTTGCTCAGCGTCATCCTCACAATTCACTATTCTCCCCAGCTTAGTCTCATCTGTAAATTTAGAGATATTTCCTTTAACATTCACCTCCAAGTTGTTTCCGTAAAACCAAAAACAGCAAGGATCCAACCGCCAATCCCTGGCAACATCACTTTCAACTGATCTCCATTCTGAGAAATGTCCTGTGTTTCCTATCCTTTAGCCCCTTCCAATCCAGGTTGCCAAGGGCCTTCAATCCCAAAAAATTCTAATTTGCTGACCAAACTGCCACGTGGCACCGTATCAAATGCTTTCTGAAAGTCCAAATATACAACATCCACTACTCTACTTTCATCTAATTCCTATGTCACATCAAAGAACTCAATTAAATTTGTCAGATATGATCTGCCCTTGACAAAGCCATGCTGACGGTCTAGCATTAATTTATTTTTTGTTAAATGTGCACTTACCTTATCCCATATTAAGGCCTGTACCAGTTTTCCCGTGACCTATGTCCCCTTGATGTAAATCCGTGTTCATTAGGTATAACATCCTCTAACTGTCATTCCCCCTCACCTTGCTCAATGTCCTCAGTGCTGATATAATAATTTTAGACAATCCAATCTTTGCTTCTAACTAAAACTCCCCTCAGTCCAGGCAACATCCTTTTAAATCTCTTCTGCATCCTCTCTCCAGTGTAATCACATCTCTCCAACTGTGCAGTGACCAGAACTCTATAAAGTACTCCAACTGTAGCCTATTTGGCATTTTACAGAGTTATAGCACAAATTCCCATCTCAAATTCGACACTTTGCCTGATTTAGGCAACTAGGTTTCCTTCATGCCTTCTTGACAACTTTACATATCCACCCAACTTCAAAGATTTATGAACATGCAGACCAAAGTTCCTTCATTGCTCCACACTTGAGTATTCTAACACTCACTGCACATCACCTTCTTCTGCTGACCTTCTCCAAAATGCCTTACACTTCTCCTGACTGAACTCCATTTGCTATCAATTGCTGTCTTCTGACACTATACAGTTATTTACCCCATTAACAATGACACGGCAATTTTTGAATTAAATGCAAACTGCTTGATCAGAAACCACGTTTAAATTCAAATCATGGGTAAAAATCCCAAAAGCAAGGAAGACAGTACTGAGCCGTGCAGACTTCCAATAGAAATTGGCTTCCTGCTATTATAATCCTTTGACACTACTTTCCCTTCATGAATTCATGGCAACAGCTTTTGACTAAACTATGCATTTCCAGATGAAGATTTATTCTGTCACTTTTTTTTCCACCGAATGATCTTCCAGCCCCCCAGGTTCAAATCTAGACTGTAATTATTCCATTCTCACTTTCTGGACAGTGGTTAAACATTAATGGTTCTCCAGTCCTCTAACATCACACTTTTAGTCAGAACAATTTGGAAAATTATGGTCAGAATCTCCAATTGTCCTTTGTTCAAGGAAGTAAACAGGATATATTTCATCAAGACTAAAAGTTGTATCCACTTTCAGAAGTGAGATACTCATTCGATGCTTGCTGTTTTATTATATTAATTTTGTGTAATATTTCACACTCCTCCATCTCTCCTGTGAAAACAGACATATAGTATTTTTTTTCTAAAGGACCATGCCACTATCTTCCACCTACACAAATTATTTTGTGGTCCTTAATAAAGCCTACACTTTGTTCATTTTTCCTGTTCTTTATGCATTGTTAATTACATCTACAGATGTTCCTTGATTTAATTTCCAATACTTGGTTCATGTTCACTTTCCAAATTTCCTTAATTTAACCCCTACGCTTTTTATATACTATTTGATTCTCCATGGCATTGAGCCAATGATATTTGTTAAGTTACTTCTTTCAGATTTGCCTCTGTATTTCTTTTTACATCACTATCTTTTTCTGATGGCAGGGAGTGGCTGCAATACACTTCAAGTAGCATCATTTTGTTGTTCACTGCAACCCATTTGATTTTACTTGATGAGATTAGTCATAATCACTATCCCAAATATCCTCACAGATATAACTATCACTTTCATCAATATTGCTATATCCTTCCTTTATTTATCCACTTGCCATCTCATCTGAAAACCCTGTAACCAGGAATTCTGAGCTTCCATTCGTACTGCTGGCCCTGCTTCTGAAATAGCTATAAGATCATATTCCTTGTGCCAATAAAACTTGGTTGATGAAATGAACTTCCGTAATAAGCAGGGAAGAAACAGAAGTATGTGCATATGCAGCTTTTTGAGAGGCAATTAGGATGGAGTAAATGTGAGAACATGAAAGAATTTCAGATTGTCCCATAAATATTATTTAATGGAAACAGTTATAAATTATTGCCTGATTTACCTAGGTCAAGTTCCACATACCCTCCTTTTGAGCACTCACGCATGCTGTCCTTCATCATCATTGCTAGACCAGAAGTCTAAATCAACACATTACCAAATGAAATGAGTCACATTTTTTAAACTCAAAAAAAATCCATCAGTTTAGCTTCATACATCTAAGCAGTAATATATTGAGCAACTTGCGAGACTAAAAAACTTATTGAAATTGAATTGAAAATTAGAATTGAAATGTTCAGCTTTTAAACAATGAGTCATTGGGTAGAAGTAAGAGGATGAAAGTAATGAAGAAAACATCCTCGAACATCTTGACCTTTTGCTTTATTCACATTTTTTTTAGAAACATGAAAAACACTTTCTGCAAAATTGTGCATATGAATTCTGACCTTGCCAGCAAAACTCACATCCGGGCAAAGGTTTTTTTTTAAAATTGGACCTACTTCAATGATAGAGGATACGACATTTTCTCCATCGACTCAGCAGTCGGTCAATCTTCCAAACTGTCTACTCGTTTAAGTAACAGTAAATTACATTAACAAAAACCGTACGACCAAGAAATAGCACACCCAACTGCATATATATGAAGTGAAAGTTGGCACATCAATCCTCATGGACATCTGTCACTAAATTCAAGACCATTTTTGAGCTTTCGCTTCACCTTGTCCTCAAAGCCAAACATCCACAAGGCTTCCCAATCAGTATACCTGAACACTAATGATATTTGAATTTATTGCTCATCGTTATTCTGAGAAGACTTACTAGATTGAAACTTGTAATTATACTTGGGAATGGGTACTAGTCTTCATTGGAGTTTGGAAGAACTAGAGGTGTCGTGATTAAATGATAAAAGATCCTGAACAGTCGTTAACAAGGTACCCTTGGAGTGACAGTAGAGCTAGAGAACATAATTTTAAAATTATAGGTCACCCTTTCAGACAAATAAGACATTTCTTTTCCTGAGTGTTGTGCAACTCTGAAACACTCTGCCTTTGAACGCAATGGAAGCAGGGTCATTGAATATTTTTAAGACAGAGGTGGATAGATTTTTGTTAAGCAAGGAATCAAAGGTCATCAGGATTAGGTGGGTATCAGCCATGAACTTACTGATTGGTATAGGAAACTTAAGAGCTGAAAGGCCTACTTCTATTTCTCATTTATACATCTTAACCTACTCCATGCCCCCTCCAAATATTCCCAGCCCTTTCAAAACTCCACTTCTAAAACTTTCTTTCTTTCCCCTGGGATTGCCTAATGCGCCAGATGCAGATGCCACCCCGCCCACCCAACCACACTAAGGCTATAACTTAATGATAAATTTTACAAATATCAGACTTCCTCTGACAACATTTCGGTTTGGTGAAACAGGGTCTTGAAAGTTCATTAAAAGAATGGCTAGTTTGACAGCTTATGAGATTAGTACGATTAGTAGAGTCAGATTTGTGTGAGAAGAATGAACAAAATGGGCCAAATAGCTTCATTCTGTGCTCCAAAACTTTATGAATCTGGTTTTCCAAAGAAGAAAACATCATAATGCAGTGAGCGTTACAAAATCTCCCATCAGCCTTTGCTGTTACCTTTTAAACTGTAATTTAAATGGCACTGTTTGATAAAAAAATATGATTTTAACAGCTACATATCTAAACCTTAACTGACCTAATTTTCTACTCCTTTGCATGATCTTTCTTTCACACAGCAGGCTATTGTTTGGAAAGTTGTCCCAATGATGCTTGGCCGAGTTTCAGGTGATAATGGATTGCTGCACAGTACATATTCTGGCCATTTGAGAACAAATGGCAAATCAAGAAATTGTGGCAGCTTTGATATCGTTTATGCTTTGCTGGAATAAACAAATGGCATTCAAGTTATTACAAAATTATTTTCCCTCCCAGCAGAATGTATTTTTCTCCCTCTGATTTGACGATATGTAGTCTTTCATCAGAGCGCGAGATATTTATTTTCCCATGGAATGTAATTAATTAGTTTTTCCCCCATTGATATTGTATGGGATCAGAGGAGTGCATATATTGTACGCTTGATGAATGGCTATGGAGGATACACTCGAACAATAGAGGTTCTATGGGTGAAAAGGCAGGGATGACAAGGGAGAGAATGTAGCTGGGGTTACATAAGGTGAAATGGATGTTCTAAAAGGTCATGAGCTGGGAATGTGCTGAGTGTGGACTGAGACAATTGAGACCAAGATTTAGGGAGACTTTAAACACAGCTGGGAATTGGAATAATGTGTTCGGGGACAAAAGGCGGGTTTTCTAACTGGCCCACTTCTGCAACAACAAATTTCACATTGTGATGATACTATGGCTTTAAGATATGCAATTTAACCCGACTTTTTTGTACGAAGAAAGGTTGAGACAAAGCTGGCAAGCAGCCTGCTCAAAGTCAATATGGTAAACAGCTTGAGGGGTCTTGGGCTCTTTTACAAAAAAAATGTTGGAAGAAGCTCCCACAGAGCTAAAGGAGAGGCCTCCACAAAACTATCCACTTTATCTAAGCTTTCAGTCATCCCTTCTGATCACTTTGTCAGGGCTTAGTGGCAAATACTTTACTGGTGCAGGATGAAATCCTGAACCAAAAGACTAAGAGGTGAAATTATTGATAGTTGCGTAGAGCTCTAAAATGCTTTAAAATTCTACTTAAAATAACTATATCTAGTGCAGTTGACAAACTAAAATTTAACTGGTGTACTCAAAATCAAAATAACTCATTTACAATTACACACAGCAGATAGGAATGTAATTAATCCACAGTTTTAGTTCAATTACCTGCAGTTCAATTAGTAAAACCAATAGAATACTGAACTACATTTCCAAATCACTATGTGCAGCTTGATAGTTATGATGTCAAAATAGAATTATTCTCTGTTCTGGCTAAACCACTGAAACTGCTTTTGGTTTTCATCACTGAAGTGGAAGTGTCTGAGCTCCATAAGCAATAAAGATAAGAAACAGAGGGATCAAGTCTCTTATGAATTAGACGTTTAAAAAGATAGGAAGCTCAGACGCCTTAGTCACATGGGAGCTAAGCTGCAAATTGACAAATACTTGTCCACCAACCGTGTCAAAAATCCAGTTATAGTTGCGATGTGATGCCCAGTGCTGGCACCATGTTATATTCTGGAGCCTTGTTACCAACCACTGGGTGGTCAAGATCGAATGCTGCCACAAATCCGTTTTCTTACATGAGGAAAAGCAGCTGCTCAGTAATCTATGGTGGAGGGTGTACCATTAACTGATCTCAGCAGAGGAGGTTTTTGTACAATATTTAACCCAAATAAGCATGCAGAGCACATGTATTTTTATATGAAACAAGATTTGTAATTTATTACTTACTGCATCTTAAATAAAATTTCCTAACTGATACCATTCACCATGTTAAGATGAAAATACAGAGATCAAAAACATCATTAAGAATGTACACAATATAAAGCTGGTTTGAAACACAAGATAATCAACTAGTTTTTCAATCAAAATCATTGAATTCTTGAGAAATTGTGTTGTGGTACACAGAAAGAGATTCAAATTTGGTATTTTCTTTTAAAAAGTGATTCTTCTAATTTTGCCATTAAACAGCAAGTGAGTGATGACTTCTTCTACAAAGCATTTCTTTGAAAAGAATCCAGCTTAGCATGCACACATTCCAGCAGCTCTGCTCTGACACACTGCTTTTTGGAAGATAATTTTGCCTTAAGTGTGCCAGCATGATGCTGCTGTATTCTCATTATCTTCACCCTTTCAAGTGAGATGCGATCACCCTGTTGGTACGGAGAACTATGAGAGATACAGGGCACCAGCTGGAGGAAGTATCCAGCAGGTCAGAAAGTTGTGCTGGCTTGTATGTAATTCTTGGTGGATAATCTCAGCCTGTGGTACGGAATCCAAGCTACCAGAACTGAAGAAATCATTATCCATGCAACTGCAATGAGAATTTCATTCCCTTAAGACTCATGCTATGGACTAGTGAGCATCCTTCCCAGGACTTAATACCTACTTGAGTCCAGAAGTGCTAAGGTTGGAACTATAACCAGAGTTATTTCCTGAATGATGCTCTAATCATGACAGGCCTAAGACCCCCGACTGTTATCTGCACGTTTTGGACCCATTATACCATAAATTTTGCTCCAAATTACCTAGACAGACACAATTCATAAAACAAGACATACATTTCTGTTCAAAATCCAGATTTAATGTGATGTCAGTCACTGCGGCAGCGTTTCACACTCAGATCAATTTAAGACACGCTGTAAATTTTAAGAATGCACCTACACAGCCTTTGTTTTTCCCAATTGCTGATGATCAGTTTAAAAGGTTGTGCTGCTGCCAATGGGGTCTTGTGGTACAGTGGATTGTTAACCTGTCTCTGAGCCAGGAGCTCCAGGTTCAAGTCCCAACCCAGGACTTGATGGCCAAGCAAGACGTTTGAATTGCACAGCCAAACAGGCTGTGTACCAACGAACAACCTTCTGACGTATGCTAATTGCAGGCAGCAAGCACGGAAGAGAGTCTTGGTCAACCATGTGGTGGACCAAATGTTGTAGTCTCCACCATCATGATTCATAATTCTACAGTACAATGCGCAAAGAAGTGGATAGTGCCACAGTAACTTGGACTCCCTGACTGAATGTTAACATGTCACCGTAATAGTGAATATAGGCCACAATATTGCCCAAGCAAACCAATGACTCGAAGAATAAACCATATATCTTAAAAATGGTTTATTATACAGCTGCATGCAAGCATTCAAAAGGAAGCTAAAAAAATCAAGTGTAAAAACAGTGACTTGAACAATAGCAGATTATGAGTTAATTAACAGAGGAAAGTATTTGGTTGATGACAGCATAGTTGAGCTAATTTAGACCTTAAGACAAAAGACTGCGACAAGGCAAACATGGAACTAACAGCTATAATTCTTAGCATCAATTTGCAGCCTTTCATTGAATATATATGTTGGATACACCAATTTAAAAACTTGGCCTATCATGGGTGATGTCTCAAATCATAATAATTAACAGTTCTATATTAGAGACTAGATTACAGACACTCAATTAGATCTGCTATTTTAGATTAACCACAACTGTACAAAAGAAAGTGGTTTACCTTATCAAAAAGCAATGGAAATGCAAAGAACATTTTAGGCAATACTGAAAGCTCCACTTTAAATCCATTTAATGGCATACTTTTAACAGAACTTCCATTTCATCCAATCAATCCTCAAAAATAATGGTTTCTGGAATTCTGGAGTTAAAATGTATGGCTTAAAGATTGGGTATGGGTAGAATGGGTTTCAGTTCTAGGGCCATGGGCACCTGTACTGGGGTAAAATCAGAATTCCCACACAGTGTGGAAAGAGGCCATTATATCGAACAAATCTGCACCGGCCCTCCGAACAGCATCCTACCTACACCCAGCACCTCACCCAATCCCTGTAACTTCCTATTTTCCATGGCTAATCCACATTGTCTGCACACAGCTGGACACTACGGGACAATTTAGCATGGCCAATCCACCTAACCTGCACAGATAATAAAATGTGAAGCTGGATGAACACAGCAGGCCAAGCAGCATCTCAGGAGCACAAAAGCTGACGTTTCGGGCCTACACCCTTCATCAGAGAGGGGGATGGGGGGAGGGAACTGGAATAAATAGGGAGAGAGGGGGAGGCGGACCGAAGATGGAGAGTAAAGAAGATAGGTGGAGAAGGTGTGGGTGGGGAGGTAGGGAGGGGATAGGTCAGTCCAGGGAAGACGGACAGGTCAAGGAGGTGGGATGAGGTTAGTAGGTAGATGGGGGTGCGGCTTGGGGTGGGAGGAAGGGATGGGTGAGAGGAAGAACCGGTTAGGGAGGCAGAGACAGGTTGGACTGGTTTTGGGATGCAGTGGGTGGGGGGGGGGGGAAGAGCTGGGCTGGTTGTGTGGTGCAGTGGGGGGAGGGGATGAACTGGGCTGGTTTAGGGATGCAGTGGGGGAAGGGGAGATTTTGAAACTGGTGAAGTCCACATTGATACCATATGGCTGCAGGGTTCCCAGGCGGAATATGAGTTGCTGTTCCTGCAACCTTCGGGTGGCATCATTGTGGCAGTGCAGGAGGCCCATGATGGACATGTCATCAAGAGAATGGGAGGGGGAGTGGAAATGGTTTGCGACTGGGAGGTGCAGTTGTTTGTTGCGAACTGAGCGGAGGTGTTCTGCAAAGCGGTCCCCAAGCCTCCGCTTGGTTTCCCCAATGTAGAGAAAGCCGCACCGGGTACAGTGGATGCAGTATACCACATTGGCAGATGTGCAGGTGAACCTCTGCTTAATGTGGAATGTCATCTTGGGGCCTGGGATGGGGGTGAGGGAGGAGGTGTGGGGACAAGTGTAGCATTTCCTGCGGTTGCAGGGGAAGGTGCCGGGTGTGGTGGGGTTGGAGGGCAGTGTGGAGCGAACAAGGGAGTCACGGAGAGAGTGGTCTCTCCGGAAAGCAGACAGGGGTGGGGATGGAAAAATGTCTTGGGTGGTGGGGTCGGATTGTAAATGGCGGAAGTGTCGGAGGATAATGCGTTGTATCCGGAGGTTGGTAGGGTGGTGTGTGAGAACGAGGGGGATCCTCTTGGGGCGGTTGTGGCGGGGGCGGGGTGTGAGGGATGTGTCGCGGGAAATGCGGGAGACGCGAAGGTTGCAGGAACAGCAACTCATATTCCGCCTGGGAACCCTGCAGCCATATGGTATCAATGTGGACTTCACCAGTTTCAAAATCTCCCCTTCCCCCACTGCATCCCTAAACCAGCCCAGTTCATCCCCTCCCCCCACTGCACCACACAACCAGCCCAGCTCTTCCCCCCCACCCACTGCATCCCAAAACCAGTCCAACCTGTCTCTGCCTCCCTAACCGGTTCTTCCTCTCACCCATCCCTTCCTCCCACCCCAAGCCGCACCCCCAGCTACCTACTAACCTCATCCCACCTCCTTGACCTGTCCGTCTTCCCTGGACTGACCTATCCCCTCCCTACCTCCCCACCCACACCTTCTCCACCTATCTTCTTTACTCTCCATCTTCGGTCCGCCTCCCCCTCTCTCCCTATTTATTCCAGTTTCCTCCCCCCATCCCCCTCTCTGATGAAGGGTCTAGGCCCGAAACGTCAGCTTTTGTGCTCCTGAGATGCTGCTTGGCCTGCTGTGTTCATCCAGCTTCACATTTTATTATCTTGGAATCTCCAGCATCTGCAGTTCCCATTATCTCTCACCTAACCTGCACATCTCTGGTCTGTGGGAGGAAACCAGAACACCAGGTGGAAACCAATGCAGACAGAAAGAACAGCAAACTCTGCACAGACAGTCACTCAAGGATGGAATCAAACCCGGGTTGCTAACGCTGAGGCAGCAGCGCTAACCGCTGAGTCACTGTGCTGCTCAGAAGACAGCTGTTCCAGTGGGACAAGTCTCACCTGAACCACGTTGGGAGCAGTGTCCTGGCAAATTGAATAACAAGGGCCAAGGAAACTGCTTTAAACTAAAACTGGGAGAAGGGGACTTTGGGAGAGGGTATATGTAGGTCCACAAAGCATTAAATGGAGGCACTGCACATCAAGTGTTCAGGGCATGATATCGACAGCAGGGCAGAAAGGGACAGTGTACAAACATTGTGGAAAAAAAAAGTAGATGGAGTCAAATGGAATAGTAAAAAGGCAAAGTTAATGACTTTTAAATGCATGTACTTGTTGAAATAATAAATGAACTAATGACAAAGACAGGTTAATGGGTATGATCTTATAGCCATTACAGGGACATGATTATAAGGAGATCAAAGTTTGGATCTAAATATTCAGCGTTTGTGACTTTTCAAAAGGACAGGCTGGAAGAAAGAGGTAATGCGGTAATTTTGTTAGTACAGGATGGCATAAGTACAACAGCAAGAAAATGATTTTGGATAGGAAGTTATAGAATCCATACAGGTTGAGATAACATTGATTGGAGTACCTTTACGCTCACTACTGGTAGCTATACTTTAGGACAAAGAATACATCAGGAGATAATGAGACTCTGCAACAAAAAAAAGTACATTAATTATTGGTGACTTTAATCTTTACTTGACGAAGGGGCTGTGCCCGTGAGGTCACATAAACTTGTTGGACTATGACCTAGTGTCGTGTGACCTCTGATTTTGTCCATTCAGTCCAACATTGGTACCTTCACATAGAATTAAAGACTAAAGACTATGAGATGTTACAGCACCAGAGGGGTTTAAGATCCTTTGGATAAAGGATCACAAAAGGCTTGCATATAAATTCAGCAGGTAATAGGGACACCAAATCAAATATTGTTCTTTATTTCAAAGGAAATGGAGTATAAATATACTTGTTAAAATTATACAGTGCACTAGTCAGGCCACAACAAGAATACTGTGAACTTCTGGACATCTTTTCTAAGGAAAGATATACTGGCATTGGAGGTTGTCTAGAAAAGGTTCAGTAGGTTGATCCTGGTTGTGGTGGGTTCTTTTAATTAAAAAGGAGAGGTTGAGTAAGTAGTGCTTGTAGAGTTCAGAAAAATGAGAGGTAATCTTGTGGATTCTTGGGGATGGGTACTGACAGGTTTGTTTTTTTTTACCTCATGGGAGAGTCTAGGACCAGACAACATAATCGCAGAATAAAGATTCACCCATTTAAACAGCAGTGAGGAGAAATTTCTTCTTTGAGGGTTGTGAATCTACAGAAATTTTGATTGATGAAAAGCTATCGAGGCTGTGCCATTAAGTATTTTCAAGGCCAAGATAGACAGATTTTTATTCAGTAAGGGAATTATGGATGACGAGGAAAAGGCAGGATAATGGAGTTGAGTATTATCCAATCAGTCATGATCGCTGAGTGGCAGATGAGACTAAAATGGGCCAAATGGCCCCAAGTCTTATGGTCAAATTCTCGATATAAAGCTCAAAACCCATTGTTCTAAAGCCACCAAAATCACTTTTTAAACTAAATGATATACAAAAACATGACAGAGCTTCAAGAGATTAAAGGTTTAGATTGTTTATTCTAGTCTTTGCTGGGTAGATACCCTTGTGAACACTTTTCAAATCCTTTATGTATTGTTGGTTTGCAAATGAATTCATCTGTCAAATGATATAAATTCAATTTCATAATGCTGAACTCTCAGTCAATTACACTTATAAATACTGTACCCAATGACACCCAATGTTGGAATAAGCACAATTTGATTTCCCTGTCTGTGTATGAATGGAAACAATTTAGAGATGTGCTTATTTGTTACAACATTAACCCAGCTGCAGATTCTATTAACCACTGAAAAAACTTCATCAGCCAAACCATCAATAATGGTTGCTATAGCACTGCACCATACTCGAACAACTGAATGAAGCAAAAGTATCTTTCACCAAATCGAAAAAAAACGAAAACATGTACGGATGCTGGAAATCTGAAACGAAAACAGAAATTATGCAAAATCTCAGCAGGTCTGGCAGCATCTGTCGTGAGAAATCAGCGTCAACATTAAGTCCACTGACCCTTCTTCAGAACTTAAAACAGTACTATTCTGAAGAAGGGTCACTTGACCTGAAGTGTTGCCTCTGATCTGTCACCACAGATGCTGCCAGATCTGCTGAGATTTTGCCGCAATTTCTGGTTTTGTTTCACCAAATATAGATCTCTTCCAAGCAACTACCAAATAAGAATTCAGAGCCGTTTCACTTTAACTTGCTTTCCAGTGAGTTGAAAATGTGTTTCTTTTAAGCATACTCTGCCATTAAATCACTTCTAGACAAAATCTATGACTTTGGTTTATGTCACCAAGATCACGTATAACTAAAAATACTATTCCTACAAACACACAAGTATCACTAGTTAGTAAGAGTTCAAGTAGATTGCTATTTTATTTATTTATTGTGGCAATCAGATCACAACTACTTGAAAGTGATGAATACCCATCAGTTAACGGTACAAAGCTGAAATTCAAATAATTACAGGTTTATTTTCACAAGAACAAGTTTTCAAAACAAAGCACAGAAAAATTTCCTGCATGTGATCACGACTACTGTTAGCACCAGTAATTGGTCGTTCTGGATCCTGTACCTAAAACTTCTTTTGCACATTCTCATGTTTCCAATGAGCATCAAATCCAGTTATGAGTAATACTGCATGAGATACATCACAATTTGGTGCTGAGTTCTAAACGGCAGACATCAGAAATATTCACACTTCCATCACGACAAAAAAGAGTGTGGTTTTCTTCACCCTGGGTTGCTCTGATGCACCGCCGAGTGGCCAAAGAGTAACAATGGAAGTGATTAATCTGAGATAATGGGAACTGCAGATGCTGGAGAATTCCAAGATAATAAAATGTGAGGCTGGATGAACACAGCAGGCCAAGCAGCATCTCAGGAGCGATTAATCTGTTTTATTTTGTGCCGTGCTGGTATTTAACAACATTGGAACAGATATTTTAAACAAAAGGCTTAGCTGTGGCAATTTTGTTTTCAAAATACTATGAAGAAATTTTCAACCTGTGCATACTATACACAATAAATATACATTCTGAGTTCGGCAATTCAAAACTTGCTCAATTCATCAAGAGTTGTTAAACAGCACCTTCTGAAACAGTGAGCAAGATCAACTAGAAGGACAAGGAGAGCAAGAGGGGCACTTGTCGGTTACCCTTCAAACCACACCATTACCCTCAGTTTCAAGCCCACCGACTCCCACAGCTACCTAGAATACACCTCCTCCCACCCACCCTCCTGCAAAAATTCCATCCCCTATTCCCAATTCCTCCGCCTCCGCCGCATCTGCTCCCACGATAAGACATTCCACTCCCGCACATCCCAGATGTCCAAGTTCTTCAAGGACCGCAACTTTCCCCCCACAGTGATCGAGAACGCCTTTGACCGCGTCTCCCGTATTTCCCGCAACACATCCCTCACACCCCGCCCCCGCCACAACCGCCCCAAGAGGATCCCCCTCGTTCTCACACACCACCCTACCAACCTCCGGATACAACGCATCATCCTCCGACACTTCCGCCATTTACAATCCGACCCCACCACCCAAGACATTTTTCCATCCCCACCCCTGTCTGCTTTCCGGAGAGACCACTCTCTCTGTGACTCCCTTGTTCGCTCCACACTGCCCTCCAACCCCACCACACCCGGCACCTTCCCCTGCAACTGCAGGAAATGCTACACTTGCCCCCATACCTCCTCCCTCACCCCTATCCCAGGCCCCAAGATGACATTCCACATTAAGCAGAGGTTCACCTGCACATCTGCCAACGTGGTATACTGCATCCACTGTACCCGGTGCGGCTTCCTCTACATTGGGGAAACCAAGCGGAGGCTTGGAGACCGCTTTGCAGAACACCTCCGCTCAGTTCGCAACAAACAACTGCACCTCCCAGTTGCAAACCATTTCCACTCCCCCTCCCATTCTCTAGATGACATGTCCATCATGGGCCTCCTGCACTGCCACAATGACGCCACCCGAAGGTTGCAGGAACAGCAACTCATATTCCGCCTGGGAACCCTGCAGCCTAATGGTATCAATGTGGACTTCACCAGTTTCAAAATCTCCCCTTCCCCTACTGCATCCCTAAACCAGCCCAGTTTGTCCCCTCCCCCCACCACACCACACAACCAGCCCAGCTCTTCCCCCCCCACCCACTGCATCCTAAAACCAGTCCAACCTGTCTCTGCCTCCCTAACCGGTTCTTCCTCTCACCCATCCCTTCCTCCCACCCCAAGCCGCACCCCCATCTACCTACTAACCTCATCCCACCTCCTTGACCTGTCCGTCTTCCCTGGACTGACCTATCCCCTCCCTACCTCCCCACCTATACTCTCTCCACCTATCTTCTTTACTCTCCATCTTCGGTCCGCCTCCCCCTCTCTCCCTATTTATTCCAGTTCCCTCTCCCCATCCCCCTCTCTGATGAAGGGTCTAGGCCCGAAACGTCAGCTTTTGTGCTCCTGAGATGCTGCTTGGCCTGCTGTGTTCATCCAGCCTCACATTTTATTATCTTGGAATTTTCCAGCATCTGCAGTTCCCATTATCTCCATTACCCTCAGTGTTACTTGGTCAGAATCCTGGTACTCACTCGTTAACAGCATTGTGTGGGTACTTAGACCACCACAGGGGAAAACAACCATAGTACTGTAATTGGTCGAGCAATTCAAACACCCAGGTAATGTTCTGGTTTCAGATTCCATAATGGCAGATGGTAGAATGTGATTCCAATTTTTTTTAAAAATCTGGAATTAAAAGTCTAACAATGACTTTTAATCACGAAATGATTCTCAAAACCCATCTGGTTCAGTAATACCCTTTAGGGATGAAAAGCTATCTTTGCTTGGTCTAGTCGATGTACGACTGCAGATATGAGATTAACAGATAGCTGCCATCAGAAATGGCTTGGCATGCCATTTTGTTGTTTCAATCATTGGAAACTTTCAAAAGAGAACGAAACATCTGGTATCCTCTGAGATATTAGAACAGACAAAACCAAATACAGCCCCGAGACCCTCCAAATTCCTCCTTACCAACATCTGGCCGCTAGTGCCAAAATTGGGACAGCTGTCTCACAGATCAATCACATTCATAGAATCATACCTTAAAGACAATGTCCTAAATAACACCATCACAATTCCTGTGTATACCCTGTCCCACTGGCAGGTCAAAACCAGCAGAGGTCCTGGCAAAGTGGCATTCAATCAGGAGGGAATTGTCCTGGGAGTCCATAACATTGACTCCAGATCCCATTAAGTCTCATGCCACCAAATCAAACATGGGCAAGAAAACCTGTTGTTGGCTACCACGTGCCCCATCCCCTTCCACATTAGTTGAAAAATCAGTACTTCAAGGAAGCACTAATGGTGGTAAGGATGCATAATAGCTATTGTTAAGTGTTGATCAGCAGCAACACTGTGGACTAAATTTGTTTAGTCCTAAAGGATTGATCCGTTAGAATGGGTCTGCAGAAGGTGGCCAGAGAATAAACGGGGGATCATGTTTGTCCTCATCCTCACCAAACTGCCTGTTGCCGATGCATCTGTAAGAATGATTATTGCACGATCTCTGTGGGTACAAAGTCCCACCTTCACAATGATAATAGCTTATATAAATGTTGTGTGGCACCAGCACTGTGATAAATGTGATGAACAGATCTAGCAGCTCCAGAGTGGCCAATGAGGCAACATGCGCCATCAGCTGTAGCAGGATTTGTACTCAAACAATCTGTAACCTCATTGCCTAGCATATCGTCGGCTCCACCACAACCATCAAATTGGCCATCAACCCTGGTTCAATTGAGAGTGCAAGAGGGCAGTCAGAAGCAGCACTAGATGTACTTAAGAGTGAGCTGACAACATACTGAAGCAACAATACAGGACTACATGCAATAACAAACAGCAAGTGATAATATAGAGATAAACAATTCCATAAGCAACTCATCAAGTCTAAACACTACAGTCCTATGACAGCCAGTCACGAATATCATAAACAGTTAAATAGCTGATTAGAAGAGGAGGGTCCGTAAGAATTCCTATCCTCAATGCTGTGGAATCCTAACACATCAGTGCAAGAGGCAAAGCTGAAATAATTGCAACAATCTTCAGCAGGATGTGCCAAGTGAATGACCCATCTCCATCTCCTTCAGCGATCTCCAGCATTACAAATGCCAGTCTTCACCAAATTCAAATTCACTCCATGAGCTTCAGACACTAGATACTGCAAAGCCTAGGGGCCTGGCAACATTCCAGCAATCATTCTGAAGAAGTGTGCTCCAGAACTTGCTGTTCCCCTAGCCAAACTGTTCCAGTACAATTACAACACTGACATCTAGCCAAAAATGGGAGAACTTGCCCAGAATGTCCTGTGGGCAGTCTGCAAAAAGCACTACAAATCAAACTTAGACAATTCCTACTCCAGTCCATTGTCAATCATCAGTAAAATGATGGAAGGTGTCAAGTGTTTTTTTGAAAAATTGCTTCGTAATAATCTGCTGAATGATCAATTTGTGTTCTGCCAGACCCAATCAGCTTCTGACCTCATTTCAACCTTTATTTAAACAGGGCCAAAAGAGCTGCATTTCAGAGGTGACAGTGACTGTCCTAGACATCAAGGTTGCATCTGTCCGAGTGTGGCATCAAGGAGCCCGAGCAAACTAAAGTCAATAGGAATCAGTGTATATCCCTTGCCTGTCATACTTAGACCAAAGAAACACAATCATAGATGTTGGAGATCAGTTATCTCAACTCCAGGACATTTTCACAACAGTTCTTCCAGAGAATGCCCTCAGGCTATCCACCTTCAGCTGCTTCATTGATGACCTTTCATCCATCGTAAGGTCAGAAGTGGGGATGTTCACTGGAGTTCAGCATTAGTGTGAAGTCAAGAGTGTGACGGAATCACAGAAACCCTACAATGCAGAAAGAGGCCATTTCACCCACTGAGTCTGCGCTGACCTTCTAAAAAGCATTCCACGCAGACACACCGCACACTTTAAACCTGCATGGCACCTTTACCTTGGCTAATCCCCAAACACTCCCCACTTGCTTTGAGTGCTGCTTCAACAACATTCAGGCAGCTTGATACCATTCAGGACAAAACTAGCTCATCACAATGACAAACATTCACCCCCACCAGAGCCAGCAGTGTACACCATCTACAAAATGTACTGCCGAAATTCATGCAAGTACCTTCAAATTCTCACGCACTATCATTTAGAAGGAGAACGGCAGCTGATACACGGGAACACTATTACATGCAAGCTGTCCTTCCAACCACTTACCATCCTGACTTGGAAATATATTGCCATTCCTTGTGTCACAGGGTCAAAATGGCATAGTGGGTCTACCTAGAACACATGGACTGCAGCAATTCAAGGAGACAGCTGGTAATGGGCTACAAATGCTGGTCCAGCAAATGACACCCATATCCTATGAATGAGTAGAAAAAAAAAGTTTGTTTCAAATGTGCCTTTTCCAAAATTGACATCATTTTTCGTTTTTTTGTTATCAGTCTTCACTACTCCAGTATTTTCCAGACTCTTGACACAATGCTCACATTCGACATCATACTGATGTCCAATCATTAACCATATGACCTCAGAAATTCAATCAATTCTATCAATTCAGTGCCCTCATACTCTCAAACTATTTACGAAGATACGAAGAAAGAGGGGTAGGGCATTCAGCCCCTCCAGCTTGCTCCCCCATTCAATAAGAGCACACAAATTCATGTTTCTGACTACCCCAAAAACCTTTCACATCCTTCTTTAACAAGAATCTATTCACCTCTGCCATAACAATGTTCAATGACTGTACCTCAATTCTCTCTTCAGGAATAGAGCTCCAAAGATTCCCATCCCTCAGAGAAAAAGTCTTACTAGTTTTAAATAGGTAACACTTGATTTTTAAACTGGGACCCTTATTTCTTGTTTTTCCCATAACAGGGAACATCACCTCCATATTGACTGTGTTAAGACTCCATCAGTTTCTTATGTTGCAGTCAAACTAGTTGCCTGGCAATATCATCAACAACCCATTAGCTTAAAAAAACCATTTCCTTTGTTCGAGATAATGGAATTGGCAGTACATAAATGTTTTTAAAAGTGTCAAATGGCTACAATTCTGGCAGCTCCACTGCATACACCGTACCACAGACAGTGGAAAATCCTCACATGGGTCCAGGTTGGGAGATGATCCCAGACGATCTCAACCAGAGCAACAAGTAGGAACATTAATGTGGATAAATGCTACAGTTAACAATGAGGCCCAAAGTAGTGCTGTCAAACAGAAAGATCTAGGAGTTTGGCTGCATACTTCCTTGAAAGTTGCACCACAGCGAGACAAGGTGGTTAAGAGGGAGTTTAGCACACTTGCCTTCATTGATCAGATGCCCAAGTGGGGCGTCACATTGAGGTTGTGCACAATGTTGATGAGGCCATTTTTGGAGAACACTGTATAGTTCTGGTCACCCAGAAAGATATGGTTAAACTCTACAGGATTCAGAAAAGACTTACCAAGATGTTGCCAGTTCTGGAGGGTTTCAAATATAAGGGGAGGCTAGATAGGCCGGGACTGTTTTCAGTGGTGACCTCGTAGACATTCATAAAATCATGAGGGGTTTAGATAAGGTGAATAGTAAAAGTCTTTTTTCCCCCCCAGAGCTAGAGAGTTCTAAACAAGGGGGCATATCAAGGCTGGAGGAGAAAAGTCTGAAAGGGACTGGAGGGGCAACTTTTTCACACAGAGGTTCAAATGTGGAATGAAGCAAATACAGTTACAACATTTAAAAGGCACTTGGACAGGTACATGAATAGGGAAGATTTAGAGAAATACTAGGGCCAAAGGCAGGTAAGCGGGACTAGCTTAGTTTGGGAAACTTGCATGAGTTGGACTGAAAGGTCTGTTTCTGAGCTCTACAACTAGGCTTCGTAATCCTGGTTGCTCTCCACTGACTTCCAGAAGAAGTGAATTGGGGTGGCTGTTAGACAAGGTCAGGTCAGGTTTAAAAACAATACCCAATTCCCCAGTCAGAATGTATACTACTGATTACAGTCTGGACAAATTAAAATACACTGATGTATGGCCAACAGATGCAAAATGCAGGATGACAACAACAAAGCAGGTCACCTAACACTTGGAACTAACTTTACCAGGCATTTTTCTTCTGCTATTGCCATGCATCAATCCACCAATATGGGAAACGTCCTCAAAATAAGGTTGGAAAGACAGAACAAAAAGACAACTAATGTACAAACTGCAAAGGCCTGCTATTGTGTTAAAGGCTATAACACAAAATGGTATTTACAAACCATTTAGTCGGACTCCTGTGATTTATGGCATAGCTGGAACTCTTCCAGTCAATTACTCCCAGGGGTCCTATTGTATGTAACACATCGCAATGATCGTTCGCACATTGGCCTTTTAAACAGATAACAACAACAACTGGGCCGAGCTTTCCTATCGCATTTTCAACAGCTGGAACGCCTCCAAAAGTCGACTGCTAGATATCTGGTGCCCCCTTGAGCCAAGCTATTCATAAATTCAGAACAAAAGCCCTTTTTAAAAAATTTCTCCTCACGCATCTAACAAACCCAAATCATTTTACATTTTGTGTGCAACAGTTTCCCGCAATCCAAGTGTTGCGCATCTGTATCTGCACAGAATGGGTTAATGCACGATCAAATCCAGGAATGCTTTCACTTCAAATAGCTTCTGATTTTCTTCTTTGGAAGCAGAAAGCTGGTTGGCATTTAAGTACTCAAGCCTCAGTCTTGAAATATACGAGGAATAGATGCCTCTTGGGGCAAGTAGAGACGAATAAAGGAACAGGATCAGACCACTGAATCTACTGGCTTTGTGTGCACTGGTTACGATGTAAAGTGAATGCCAATTACAGAGAAATTGGAGGACCCTGCTCCCAGCACCATCTGGCAGACAGGTGGGTTGGGCTGCAGCTCTTCCTCGGAGACCATTAGCACCGCCGACCACCCAGCCCCCCCGCCACAGGGAGGGGGTGCAGAGACGCAGGCGCACTCTTGTCTCCGGGACCATCCCTCTTGTTCAATCCTCTAATGCAAAAGCCCCACTGCAGCACACACATCAATCCCTTTGCTCGCTGCCATTAGCAGCAGTACCGTTAGCTGAGGCTGGGAGGCGGCTCACGCTGCATTGTGCGGCCGCTGGAATATTCTGTCAACTACTGATAATACCGGTGCCTGCCATTATCAGCGTGAGAGCACAACGCCAGTGTTATAACTGCGCTGATGCAAACACATCTTAAATACCACCGCCCAAATCGGTGGGATAATGTGTGTTTTTTCCCCTTCTTAACACAATTCGCTCTTCGCAGTCCTGCTTTTGCAAAAACCGTACGCCCGTTCCAATCGATTCTTACATTACCACGTAAATGATCACCGCGCCGATACTGATCTACGACTGTGAATCGAATGGGGAGGGGGAAAAATCTTAATTTATAAATCAATAATGGAAAGCTGGAAACAGAACAAAAGAGAGAGACCATTCAATCAGAATTCTTCCCCACCCCCTTTCGTATAATCAGCTGCAGACAACCGGCAGCTTAACAGAGAGACGCACAATTTTCCTGAAATTCCCACGCAGACAAAGACACGTTAGATCCCGCATTGTCTTCAGCAAATATTTTCCGATTTTATCTCTCCCCAAAACCCTACTTCTGCAC
Source organism: Stegostoma tigrinum (assembly GCF_030684315.1). NCBI lineage: Eukaryota > Metazoa > Chordata > Chondrichthyes > Orectolobiformes > Stegostomatidae > Stegostoma > Stegostoma tigrinum. Next base: position 26,895,550 of record NC_081360.1, read on the forward strand.
AGCCCCTCAGTAACATAAAAGGGGGAGGTGGGTGGGTGGGTGTGTGTGTATATGGGTGGGGATACAGAGATTTCCCTTCCCGTTGTTTGCCAAGAATGGATGACAGTGCTGGAAAAAAACGGACAGAATGAGTGCAGGGAGGAAAGGGCAGTTTAACATATGGAGGGGGGGAGGTTTAAGCAAGAATAAAAGAAACAAAAAGCAATGGAGGGGATAAACAGCAGACGAGAGGCAGCAGGGATTTTTTTTATATAGTCGAAATAGCGTTTCAGAGCCCACAAAGCTTCTCCATCCATCGTGGACCACAGCCTAGGGGGAGGGGATAAAAAAGCAAAGTGCTCCTTTCTGACAGCGTCTGTTTCCCCCTCTCACACACATAAACTCAGCTATAAATGGTTTCTGGAAACAGGCAGGCCCACTCCACCTATACATATATATATATATATATATATATATATATATTCCTTTTCAAAAGAAAGGATTTTTTCCGCCCAAGCGTGCTCTATTCTTTGTCTGCGGTTCAGATGACACCTACCTGCACAGCTTCAAGCCGCTGCTGGCTGGAGGTTGCTGTCGCCGGCTCGGAGCCTGCAGACTGAAAGTCAGACAGGCAGCGTGAGGGGCGGGGCGGAGTGCGCGCACACAGCGTGCGCGCCCTCGCCGGAGCCCCGCCCAGCCACCGCCCGCAACGCGAGGCGCGCCTCCGAAGGTTCGAGGGTGTCGAGCGGGCGGAATGGGGTTTTGCGCGCTGCTGCTTCGGCACGGGTCACTGGACCCTCCAGATGCAACTTTTCCGGTCAGTTTCCACGAAGTAGATGCAAGGGGACAGTTCTTTTTTGTTTCCAGAAAATACAAAGCAAATTTGTCAGGAAGGAGAAGGTCATTCACTCCCGCGCCACCAGAAGTGACCGAGTTTCCACAATGAAAACAGCCATTGACTTTGCACGGATTTGCGCACAATGAGAGGGGAAAGGATCTCTTTGGGCAAACATGTATTGTGCAAGCAACAGTGCCCCTCAGCAGAGATTCTCGACCACTTTGCTTCGGTCTAACTCCAGACTGAAACGTCCACGTCGCTAAAATAACGAGGAGAATGGGAGAAACGTGTAATGTTTGGAAAGGTATCTTCAGCCAGCTTGAACGTTAAACAATGCTTAAGCTTAAGTGAAAAACACGCGAGGCCGGACCCAGAAGAGAGCATGAGCAAGAGCCGGGCAGGGACATTTGGGAGTTGAGCATAGGTGTTAGTGATAAGGAGCATGCATCATAAGATCAGAACGAATGTATGTTGATGATTGTACAGTGCTCAGTACTGTTCAGGGCTTTCCAAATGCTGAACTAGACCCTGTCCACATGCAGCAATAGCTAAACAATGTTCAGGCTTGGGTTGGGAAGTGGCAAGTATTCTTCATGCCAAGAAATGTCCTTCTCTAACAAGAGAGAATCAAACCATCTGCCTATCACTGAATCCTCCCCCATCAACATCCTGGGGGCTAAACTGACTGAAACATAAATACTGTGGCGACAAGACCAAGTCAGAAACTGGAAATTCTGTGAGCTTTACACATCCTGCCTCCCCAAAGCCGGTCCACCATTTCCAAGGTACACGTCAACAGTATGACGGGATACTCTCCACTTGCCAAGATGAGGACAATTCCAACAATGTTCAAGAAGCTCAACGAAGGATCCAGACCCGAAATGTCAACTTTCCTGCTCCTCTGATGCTGCCTGGCCTGCTATGTTCGTCCAGCTCCACAGTATACAATCTACAGCAGCTACCACAGTAACTCACTAGCCCTCCATTGCTACTGCCTGACAAACTTCTGACCTCTATCATTAAGGCCAGGACAGCAGATACATGGCATCTGCACCACCTGCAGGTTCTCATTCAAGACACACACCATACTGATTTGGAATTATATCACCATTCCTTGACTAGTCATTTGGTCGAAAACAAAAACTGCAGTTCCTTTCCTAACAACGCTGTGGTCCAAGGACATAGCTTACCAAGGACAATTAGCAATGGGTAACAAATATTGGACATGTCAGTAATGTTCACATCTTTGAAAATCATTTTTAAATATGACTGCAGTTAACACGATAGGAACTGCTGTCTGAAGTATGAGTTTCAAAGGCCATATTGTCTGACCATTGCCTTAAGAACATGTTCACATGACTGGGTGAAACTTGAATTAGGAGGGTGAAGATATCCTTGTTGCGATCAGGCGATTACTAATGAGATGGGTAGGATTAAGTGTGAAGAGATTCATTTTTGGAGAAAAAACAAGGAGAGACAATATAAAATAAGGGCCATAATTCTAAAGGGCACACAGAAGTAGAGGGACTTCTAGAGAACCTGCACACGCATCATGGAAGGTAGCAAGGCAGATTAAACGGTGAATAAAGTATATAGGTTCCTGTGATTTATAAGTAGCAGAACAGAGAACAAAAGCAAAGGAGTTATGATGAACCTTTAAAAGCGCTGTTCCAGTCTCAACACAGGTCCAAGTCATGTTGTCACAGTTAAGAGAGAATTTGAGTGTGCTAAAGATAGTGCAAAAAAGAATGGTTTGAAGGTTTGATTAACTTCAGCCATGTGTTAAATGTTGAGCTCTTCTTTGGTAATGAGAAGATTGTAAATAGATTTGATGGAGGTTTTTTAAATTTCAGAGGGATCTGGAAAGGGTAGATAGCCAGAAACGGTTTCCATTGATGTAGGGGTTGAGAACCAGAGGTCACTAACATAAGATAATTGGCAAAAGAACCAATGGGAGACATGATGAAAAGCTTGCAGGCAATATGATTAGAATCTGGAATATTCTGCCTAAGAGTATGGAAGACGCCAATTCAGTCAAGGACTTGAAAAGATAATTAAATAATTACCCGAAACAAGAAGAAAATGTAGGGCTCTACGGAAAAGATAGGAGCATGAATTTACACAAAATTGCTCTCCTACAGCTGGAATGGAATCGATGGACAAGAACAGTCTGCAACTGTGACATTCTACGCTTTGATGAGAACAGCAATGTTTTTTTTCTGAGAGACAATAGCCTATGGGACAAAGTTTCAAAATGAAATGAAGAGAAATGTAATCTGTAGGGAGTCATGAATATTTGGGATTATGAACACAGTCCGCCGATTCCTCAGCAATAAACACAAACAAACAGACAAAACGGGCTCAGAAACCATAACCATTCTCCCCTACATCAAAGACATTTCCAAAATGACTGCCAGACTACTCAGACCTCTTGGCATCAGGGTAGCCCACAAACCCACCAACACACTAAAACAGCAGCTAATGAACTTAAAAGACCCTATACAGACAACAAATAAAACGAACGTCACCTATAAAATACCTTGCAAGAACTGTGACAAACACTACATTGGACAAACTGGCAGAAAGCTAGCCACCAGGATACATGAACATCAACTAGCCACAAAACGACATGACCCACTATCACTGGTATCCTTACAGATGAGGAAGGACACCACTTTGATTGGGACAACACATCCATCCTAGGACAAGCCAAACAGAGACTCGCACGAGAATTCCTAGAAGCATGGCATTCCAACCGGAACTCCATCAACAAACACATTGATTTGGAGGCAATCTACCATCCCCTGAGAAAAAGAACAAGAAATGACATCACCAACGCAGGAAATGACATCACCAATCCAAGGAACCCTAACCAGATAAATAGAAAGCGGGACATAACACCAGCACTTCGTCAGAGGTTCGCTGATGATGTTACCTAGTATGGTGACGAAATGTCTGAAAACGAACCTTCCAGCTCAGCAAGCAAACACATCCAGAACCTCAACCTGAGCTACAAATCTTCTCAAAACTCGATATTTGGGATTCTCAACTGAGGAGAGCTGTGAAGGTTAAGGCACTGAATATATTCAGAGCTGAGACACATAAATCCTTGAACGATAGAGGAATCAAGAATTATGGGAAATAGTAGGAAAGTGGAGGCTAAATTAAATCAACCATGTTCTTATTGAATGGCAGAACAGACTCATGAGGGAATGACTTACCCTTACTATTATTTCTCACATTATTTGTTCTTTGGCTTTTGATCCCATATGAAATCAAATTCTTTTAAATTGATTAGTAGCTTTCATTACTTTTTCCATCTAAAATCCACCTGTAGGAATGATTTCTTATTGTTTCTCTTTCTGCCATCTCCCTTATTATGACAAGCCCACTTATTGTTTATTTATCGACTTCAAGTTTATTCGCTTCCTTCTTCACAGTGATCATACATTTTTTTTTGTTTCTCCTATGCTAATTAATCAATCCAAACATTTCTGCCTTTTAAAGTAAATTACATCACCCATTTCTGCAAACCATTGATACAATAATGTGATACCAATTTTTTTTTATTGTTAGAACATGTACTCAAACTTTATATAGGTCAAAATGTGATATCTTGTACACATGCTTCCCAAATAGGCCAACTGATGTTGTGATTAGTGAAATGGTCAAACAATAAACTGACACTGTTATAGTTTTCATGTTACATAAGAGAACAATGGATTATGTCCATTTAGGACCTGTCTTAGCCTCAGGAACTTATCCCCAGAAAAGTGTTTTGCAGCCAGTGAAATATAGTAAGGGTAGGCTCCATTGTATTATGTAGGATCACATAACAACAAGATCCCATAAATAGCTGGGAGATAATAACTGGATAATCTGTTTGTGACATTAAGAACAAAGTAAATGGGAACAAAGACACTGCGAGAACCTCCCAGCTTTCCTTCAAATAATGCATCAGAGTGTCAGTCACCTGGACAGCTGATTTCCAAAGTAAAGAGACGCTGACAGCATGGATTCAATACCCACAGCAGCTGAAGTAACCATGAAGGACTCTCCTTTCCCCTGCCTGAGGTGTGGTGACCCTCAGGTCAAACCACGAGCCATCTCTCTCTCTGTTGAGAGCAGTTCTTGTAGAGGTTATAGCAACTGTACCTTCTTAAATATTCACCTGAGTAGAAAACCGATGCCCTGATTGAATTTTCCTTCCATTAAACTTCTCTTGACAGTGCACCATTTCCTCACTATGCACTCTCAGTAGCCTCTGTTTTCATTACAATAGGAGGTGTTGGCAGTCTGAGATCTGATTGTAGGCTATCAGAAAGAAGCACTTTATAATGATCCAGTAAAACTCCTGCAGACTGTTGGCCTTCCCACCATTTTCAAAGTCTCTTTTAACCTAATGCATTTTGTTTTTTTTCACAGCAGTCAATATAAGGAGGGAATAAAAAAGAATTATCTCAGACTAACTTTAGAGCAAATTTACACTGTAAACTTGTCTCATACTAGTATTATTACCTTGTTATAAAACATTTTGCTCCATCCTGACTTTACATTTGCTAATAAGATGCTGAGATCTCTAGCTTTGTTCAGTTCTGTTGAGAGGTCACCAACATAAAACAAGAAGTTAGTATGTACCTCCTTCTGTCTGCTTTTCCTTGCCTCTGCATCCAAGCACTGATCACTTTCCAGCTCCTTTGCTTGTAGCTGTCATTTGTGACTGCCAGCCAGAAAGCTTCTTTGCTTAATGTCTGTTTTCTAGGTTGAGGAGGGTAGGTCACATGGACCAGTTTTTATCATTATCCAAGAAAATTATATCTGATACACATTCTTAAGAATTATTTTCAGACATTGCTAAAAATGATTCCAAATTCCGGAGAGCTTTCAAACACAATAAAAGCTTTCCTTACCACCTTACTCCAGTTTTAGCATTTTTAATTCAGCTATGTCAGTTTGCCTTCACTGGCAACTATGGTTTATCAGTTCAAAAAGCTGACTGTTGTCTCATAATTTGTACAATTTTGTAGTATCATTGATGAAGCGGTGGTGAGTCTAGGTATTTTTGTCAAGGGCCATTAACATTCCTGCAATTTTGGAATCTCATTATATATAATCCAAATAGAAATGAAATTTTTTTGTCAGAACTCTTCTTGTGGCTTTTGTATGAGCTTTGTGTTTTTTAAACGCTTGTTACATTATTAACAGGGTGTTGCCACGTCAACACGGTAGTCAAACCACCTTTATGTTGTACTTTGGGGTTTTAACTGTTCTTTGATGGCTGTTGGCCCTTTGATGTCGAAGTTTATATAAAATGTCTCAGCCAGGTAAACAGTAGAATTAAATATGGGAAAAACTAATGTTTGAAATTGAATATTTGAATGGGATATGACGCAAGCTACAAAGTTTAAAGAGAGTGGCAGTTACAGCATTGGTTCATTGCAGCAGCTCAGATCCCAGAGCAGGACGGTCAGCTGGCCCAGAGCAGAGTGGATGGCCAATGGTTGATTGGCTGGAGAGCAGCGGGACTGGAGTGGAGCAGAGCAGGATGGTCACCTGTTGGCATGTTGATCTGGAGTGGGACAGGCAACAACGGGCAGGCCGAGTGTGGAGCGGAGCAGGATGGTCAGCTGTTGGCACGCCAATCTGGAGTGGCTCAGGCAGCGACGGGCAGGCTCAGTGCAGGGCAGAGCAGGATGACCAGCTGTTGGCACGCCGATCTGGAGTGGGACAGGCAACAACGGGCAGGCTCAGTGTGGGGCAGAGCAGGATGACCAGCTGTTGGCACGCCGATCTGCAGTAGGACAGGCAACAACGGGCAGGCCCAGTGTGGAGCAGAGCAGGATGACCAGCTGTTGGCACGCCGATCTGCAGTAGGACAGGCAACAACGGGCAGGCCCAGTGTGGAGCAGAGCAGGATGGCCCGCTTTGGCGTGCCGATCTGGAGTGGGACAGGCAGCGACGGGCAGGCCCAGTGCAGAGCAGAGCAGGATGGCCTGCTTTGGTGCGCCGATCTGGAGTGGGACTGGCAGTGATGGGCAGGCCTAGTGTGGAGCAGGGACAGCCAGCAGGCTGGGAGCCTAGACTAGGGCAGCCTGTCACAGATGGTAGTCAACAGTCTGCAAGCCTGGTTAGAGTCGGCCCAGCTTGTAGAGAGCCCCAATGTGGAGTGACTGCAGGCTATAGAAGGACTGTAATGTTTACCTTTAAACTTTATTTTTCTATTTTTGTACTGAATCTATTTTAATACCTCAGATTTGTAACTAGGTACATTGTACCTGAGATAGTGCCATGTGTGGCTGCATTGTACATGTTTCACTGTACTTTTGTACTGGTGTACAAGTGGCAATAAAACCCAAATTCTAATTCTCTTTCTGTTTAAATGCTCTCCTTCACTATGTTAAAAGCTCATTTAGATTATGTTGGCAATCAGTCAAAAAGATCTACTGAATAAAATCCAGTAGAACTGTTGATGCTGTAAATCAGGAACAAAGACAGAAGTTGCTGGCAGCATCTGTGAAGAAAAAATCAGAGTTAATGTCTTAGCTCGGGTGACCCTTCCTCCGAACTGATGGTAGCTGGGAAAATGTCAGTTTCTATGCAGAAAATAGGGAGGGGGAGGGGGTAAGGAGTAAATGATAGGTGGAGATTGAGCCCGAAGCGAGAGAAGAGCAGTTGGATAGACAAAGGGGTTCATGACGATCTGGCTGGGAGGGTGAATAGTTGTTAATGGAGACTGTTAGGGACTAACAATAGGTCGTCTATAGTGGCAGGCTATGTGATAACAAGGCCTTGCATGTGGGGTAGGGGACTAGGACGTAGGAGAGTTTAGGCCCTAAAATTATTGAACATGATATTGAGTCTGGATAGCTGCAGGATCCCTAAGAGGAAAATGAGGTTTTGTTCTTCAAGCTTGCATTCAGCCTGAGACAGGAACGTTGGCCAAGGAACAAGGTGGTGTGTTAAAGTGGCAGGCAACTGGAAGCTCAGTGTCGTTACTGCTAACAGAATATAGATGTTCTGCGATATGGTCACCCAATCTATGCTTTCCCCAATATAGAGGAGACCACAGAGCAGCAGACCAAATTTTGGCAAGTGCAGGTGAAGTGTTGCTATGTTTGGGCTCTTGTATCTGACTCTCACAGCTGAGTGGACGATACATCTTCACACCCTGCTTCCTGTAAAGACTCCATTCCATTCGCCCAGTTCCTTCGTCTCTGTCGCATATGTTCAGATCAGGTCAACATTGACAAGGGAGCCTCCAAAATGTCCACCCTCTTCCTCAACTGAGGATTCCCCAGCATTATTGTCGACGGGACCCTCAACTGAGTCCAATCCACCTCTCTCACTCTGCCCTCATCTCATCTTGTCCCTCCCACAACAGTGATAGAGTTCCCTTGTCCTTATCTACCATCCCACCAGCATCCACATTCCGAAGATCATCAGCTGCCATTTCTGCCATTCCCAGCAAGATGCCACTACAAGATACATATTCCCCTCCCCTCCCTCGTCCACCTTCCATAGGGACCATTTCCTCTGGGACACCCTGGTCCACATTTCTTTATTCCCAACTACCCCCACAAACCCATAGCACTTTCCCCTGTATCCAGTGAAGGTGCAACACCTGCCCAATTACCTCCTCCCTCCCCAGTATCCAAGGGCCCAAACATACCTTCCAGGTGAAGCAACACTTCACCTGCACTTCCCTGAATCTAGTCTACTGCATTCACAATGTGGTCTCCTCTACATTGAGGAAACGAAGCATGGATTGGGTGACCGTTTCACAGAACATCCACGTTCTGCTCACAAAAAAGACCCACAGCTTCCAGTTGCCTGCCACTTTAACACAACACCCATTCCCAGGCCACCATCTCTGTCTCAGGCTTGCTGCAGTGTTCCAGTGGAGCTCAACGCAAGCTGGAAGAACAACACCTCATTTTCCCACTTTTCAATATTGAGTTCAATAACTTTAGGGCCTAAACTCTCCCATGTCCTAACCTTCAACCGCACACCAGGCCATATTAACCACATAACCTGCCATTACATGCTACCGATTGTTAGTCACTAACAGTCCCCATTAACAGCTATTCACCCTCCTAGCCAGATCTTTATCGACTCCTTTGTCTACTTTGTCAACTCCAAATAGGGGTTCAGGGCAAGGGCAGGGAAACATGAACATGCTTTGGAAATTCAGTTCTCAGGTATGAGTTTCTAAAATTTAACAAAAGGAAGGATGAAGATTGAAGAGAATGAGTCTGACATGTTTAGTCTGTCTTCTTTGATAGAAATGTGACAAGTGGATTTGGAAATGAAAGCATTATACTGAAGATCCTACTGAAAAATTGCATCAGAAATGACACCTGAGTGTTATTGTTTGAAAACCAAAGTGGTGATAAAGAAATGAAGACTACCTCAAATGCCAACCAGTGACAAATGGTCCATCATGTGACAGTTCCACCTTGGTATTATAATGAAATGTCATGAGTGACTCACAAAGTGCTAATGTCCTAGCTGTCAAGAAAAAATGGGCTAAAATTTTCAAATGCTTTTATTGGTTAGGACTACATAAAGAACCCGGGCGATCCCAACTGTCAATTAAAACTGTGTCTTTAATTCTAACATCAGCTTTTGAAGAACTATGTTGCATGGTCTCAGTAGACTATTTTATACCTCCACCTAAAACTGGGAATCAGAAGCAGTATTTTTTGATTATTATAGATGTTTCCACAAAATTTTGTGAAACATTGCCTTTTGGGAAAAATACTGCAAAAATGATAGTGGAAAAGTTCATTCAAATTTGTACAAGATATGATTACCCAAAGAAATGCAATCACAGCAAGGATCAAATTATATGTCACAAATATTCAAAGAAATTGCGACTAGTTTGGGAATTAAACAATTTACCATCCTCTGCTTGTCACCCACAATGTTTAGGTACATTTGAAAGATGACATCAAAGGTTTTAGACCATGACTATTGCTTATTGTCAAATATATGCTGATGACTGAAATAAAGGAATTCTTGTATTTTCATTAGGGATGGTTTTAATGAGGATGTATTCCTTTTGAATTAGCATGTTGACATGAGGTGCAAAGACCTCTTAAATTTATTAAGGAAAACTTGATAAACCAAAGCTCAGTAATGATTTTTAAATCTATTTTTCAAATTTCAAAACTGGCAAAAGCATGTGAATTGTCTGGAAATAATTTGGAGAATTCCGAACAAAAAAAAAATTTAAAAGTTTAAACTGATTAAAAAGTTGAAATTCCAGGAGATAAGGTATTAGTATTGCCACCTGTCTCTGGGGAACCATAAAAATATTTGACCTTGTCAAATGTCAAACCAGAATGAAACTCAATGATGTAAATTGTTTAGTGAGCACTCCAGATGGGGGAAGGAATCAGCAAGTGTGTCATGTTAATGTGTTGAAGATATATTATGACAGGGACGAGAAGACAAAAGTGAACAAAGTAGGGAGTGAAACAGAATCATAACAGCAGCTGGAAAATGAATACAAAATGGAACATTCAAAACTTAATCTTCAAATATCAAATTGGAATATATGGAAGTAATTAAAAGGTTAGAGAGCATCATGTTTTATCGTCCAGAAAAGTAAAGACGTGACTTCCAAAGGCTACTACCAATTTGTGGGAACAAGCCAGGAAAAACAGTTTTGGCTGTTCATGGTGTGAATGTGTTGCCTATAAGATAGTGCCTATAAGTAGTCAATGCAGAGAAATTAACTCAAATAAGGGAAACGGTTAAGTTAATGATCAATAATGATATTATTCAAACAAGTCATAGTAGTTGGAGTTTACCAATTGTGACAGTGTCAAAACTGAACGGGTCACAGAGATTCTGTATTTATTATCACAAACTCAACACGGTAATGAAGACTCATCTTATACCTAGACTGAGGGACTGTGTTAATCGAATTGGACAGGCATGATTTGTCGTAAAAATTGATTTCCTATAGGAATATTGGCAAATGTCATTAACTGATAGAACTAAAGAAATATCAACTTTTGCAACACCACGTAGACCTCAAAACATGCAGTATAAAATGAAAATTGTACGAACAACATTTCAATGATTAATCAATGAAGTAATAAAAGATTATGGAACTGCGTCACTTTAAGCTAAACCTAGCCAGAAAACTTGTGTCATTGACAGAACAATTTGATCAACTACAAACAGTCAATTTGGTATCAGTTTGGCTAAGAGTGAAGTTGTCAGGTCACATTATGGGACAAGGCCAAATAACACCTAGAAAAGTGAAAGTACTGACCATTTTTGATTTTCCTATTCTTAGAACAAAATGGGAAATTTGACATTACTTTGATAGAGTGAACTGGATTACAGGTTTGTTCCAAATTTCAGTACTGTCATTGCACATTTAACAACCCTGCTTAAAAAAGACAGAAAATCTGAATGAATACAAGATGGTCAGAAGTGGTTTTAAAATTTGAATGTTGTGCTGACATCTGCACTGATTTTAGCCGTATTTAAATATGGGAAACTAGATAGCAACATTGGTGTGGGGGCTGTTTTACTGCAGGATGACGAGATGGTGAGTGAACAATTATTTTTCAAAGAAACAGATTGCACATCCAAAAAAAAACTGTTAAGAAAGAGACATTGGACTGAATTTTAATGCTAAGTGAGAATTATGTTGTGTGTTTTGGAAGATTTCAAATCACATGCTTAGTGATTTTTTTTTACCCTGTCTAATCAAACATACCTCATTAATTATCTACCACACCTCTTTGGGATCCACCTTATTGAAACACATAAGATTCTTAGAGATCTTGATGGGGTAGATATGGAAAGGTCACTTCCCTTTGTGACAGAGTCTTGAACCATCAGGAATAACTTCAGAATTAATGGTTGCCCACTAAAATAGAGGTAAAGAGAAATTTCTTCTCTTCTTTACCACAAAGGGCTTTTGAGTCTGAGTCATTCGTATATTCATTGCTTAGGCAGATTTTACAATCAGTAAGAGAATCAATGATTGTGAAGAAAGGGCAAGAAAGTGGGATTGAGGATTATTAGATCAACCATGATCTCTTGGAATGACACAGCCGACGTGATGGGCTGATTGGCCCACTTCTGCTCTTATTACCTTGTGGCCTTATCACGTCTGCCCATGGATCTTGCTAATAGCGGGAGTGTGAATAATGACGTGTACCGGAAAAGAAGCCCAAATCATGACATATTGGCTTTGTTGCTCAATGTTCTTAATGCACTATTATGCATGATTGACGTTAATTCTAAAAATATATTTTCACTTCTGCGAAAGGATGGTCAATTCCTGCATTGATACATATCAACTTACAGTTATTTGCTATTCTTCAATCCATCTGTTGATTAGATCCCAATCCCTGAAAATGTTCGCAACTTGCCCTAGACTCATAACCTGATTTTAATCAATCATAATTTGACATCAGCAGAAAGTATTATCAAGTCATTTGCAAGTATTGCCAGCAAGTGGTTTACGAATATTGGAAAAGCCCATCAGCCTTGAAAAATTCCAACGCAGACTTTAACCTATTGCCTTTGTGTATTCAAACCATATTTTACAGTCAAATAATAGCATACTCACGAAGAATCTAGTAGACTTTGTAACAACTGAAACACTAAGCGCTGATCCTCTAATTGGTCCACACTATTACTTCTGAACTCTAGTGAGTACAGCCAAACCAACTCAACTTGTTCCCATAAGACAGTCCCCCCTTCACCCAGGATTGGTCTTGTGATCCTTACCTATACTACCCCCAATGCCACTATATCTTTCCTCAGATAAGGGGCCCAGAACTGTTCACAGTATTCCAGTAGTGGTCTGATAAGTGCTTTGTATACTTTTAGCAAATTCTACCCACTTCTATACTCCAGTCTCATTGAGCCAAAGGCAAATATTTAAATTGCTTTTCATGTTATTTGCTAAATTTGGATGCTAGCTTTTTGTGATTTAGTCATGAGGACTCTCAAATCCCTTATTCCGTAGGTTTCTGCTGTCTTTCTCCATTTAAGTAATATTTTCTTCCTCTATTCTTCCTGCCAAAGTGCGTAATCTCACATTTTCCCATACTGTTTTCCATCTGTCAGGTTTTGGCCCACTCTTATGACCTGTCAAAAACTCGTTGCAGATACTTTGTGTCTTTCTCACCAGTTGCATTCTCACTTATCATCCACAAGTTTAGCTATACCAGATTCATTTTCCTCACACAACTCAGTAATATATATTGTAAATAATTGTTTTCCAGCATGGCTCCCGAAGGATCTCCTTCACTTATTGGCTGTCATCTTGATAATACCCCTCTTATCCCAACTCTGTGTCCTCTATTCGTTAACTAATCCTCGATGCATGTCAATATAATACGTCTGTCACCATGGACACTTACCTTATTAAGTTGCCTAAAATGTGGTAATTTATCAAACGCCTTCTGAAAATCAAAATATATAACATCCACTGTTTCCCCTTTATCCATTCTGCTTGTTACACTCTTGAAGAATTCGAGCAAATATGTCAGGTATGACTTCCCGTTGTGAAGTCATGCTAGCATTGTGTGATCACAAGTGCTTGTAAATGCTTACTCCTTGCAACATAAACCTTGTACTTGAAATCACTGAGATCACGATGCCAAAGACTTAGTACTTCATTGGATACCACTCAGTAGTGTGGGACGCATACTGCTATGCAGGGGAAAATAAGCTGTTGATTGACAATTTCTTCATCCTCAATGTTGAAATGGATTGATTCCATCCCCAGGAATTGACATATTTTGTGAATTTTTGAGTTTTTAAGAATCTCACTTGTTTTCTATAAAAATGACTTCCATAAATAAATTCCATGTTACTGGATTGTTCTGTAGCAAAAACTATTTTGTTAAAAAAAAACTGTGCTTTTCATTCTATTTATTATCTATCCGCAGTTGGAGTGTTAGGAACATTTTCGACTGTTGTGTTTAATATATGCAGCTCTTCTCATTTCTAGATTCCCTTTCTCTTTGTTATCGCTTTTTCTTATGTGCTTCTTGAGTGGTCTTTTCTTTTTTTCAGCTTCTGCACCAACATCAGTACCTTGCAATTTTAAAGCTCAGTTCCTTGTATACTGTCCTAAAAACTGATCTTCAAGTGTTGCAAAAGTTAGATGAAAAGTAAATTGGCTTCTACATTGTTTATTTAAGTGCCCTTAAGTCAAATAAAACTGGTTAATTACACGCAAAAGCTCCTCCTTGACCCAAACTAGCGTTAAATCTTTGTTATATCAGCATGACGTTTCCAGTTCTCAGACGTCTATGATACTGAACTGCTTACATTAGTGCTGAACTTTATACAGTTTGGGAATTGGGCTATACCAACTCTTAACTTTTCTTCGGAGTGGCACGGTGTCTCATTGGTTAATGCTGCTGCCTCACAGCGCCGGGACCCGGGTTCGATTCCACCCTCAGTTAACTGTCTATGTGGAGTCTACAATTCTCCCCGTGTCTGTGTGGGTTTCCTGCGGGTGCACTGGTTTCCTCCCACAGTCCAAAGATGTATGTGTTGGGTGGATTGGCCGTGCTAAATTGTCTGTAGTGTTCAGGGCTGTGTAAGTCAGGTGAGTTATAGGGGGATAGGGTCTGGGTGGAATGCTCCTAGGGCCAGTATGGACTTGCTGGGATGAAGGGCCTGTTTCCACACTGTGTAGGGATTCTGTGATCTAGGATCTATGATCAAGCTTAAGTGGAAGCAGGAATTGTTCAACATGGGATGGGTTGTGAATTCTGATGCGATCCCTTCCAGTCCTAGGGAATTCCAACTCCTGAAAACTGATTGGAAAGAGCCATATGAAATGTGAATATTTAAAAAAACAACAAATTATCAGCTCGCCTTGAGCTCATTATCAAAAACATGTTTTTTGTACACAAGATAGTGAACTTCTTTTTGTGAATCAGGGCGAGCAACAAAAAAGATGTGGCTTAGTGATGTTGAACCTGATTATATTAACTGTGACAAAATACATGTCTTTGAATTTTGTGAATTTTAAATAAACTTCTAGTTTTAGTAGAAACTGGATGGGGTGGGAAGCCAATTCATTCCGTATGGATGAATGCCTTGTACTTAAGTTGCTATCCTGTCAAAGATGCTGGTTGACAGTGACTTCTGAACACTTGGAATCATAGAGTCATGCAGCATAGAAACAGACCCCTCGGTCCAACGAGTCCACGCTGACCATGTTCCCAAACTACCCTAGGACATGAGCCAAACATGGACCCCACCCAGACCTTTCCTAGTCAAGAACTTATACAAATGTCTTTTAAAAATTGTAACTGTACCTGCACCCACCACATCCTCTAGCAGTTCATGCCACTCTTGAACCACCTTCTGTGTAAAAACGTTGCCCCTGGTGTTCTTTTAGAATCTTTCTCCTCTAACCTTAAAAATATGCTGCCTGGTTTTGAAATCCCTGCACCTTAGGGAAAATACCTTTGCTATTCACCTTATCTATGCCCCTCATGATTTTATATAACCCTATAAGGTTACCCCTCAACCTGCTACACTCCGGTGAAAAAAAGTCTCAGCCTGTTTTTACAGCTGCATTCCCGGCAGCATCCTGGTAAATCTTTTCTGAGCTCTCTCCAGTTTAATAATATCCTTCCTTGGAAAAAGTAAAGTGAAGTTATCCAACCTCCAAATTTAATCCTGGCTGACTGGGTTATCTGGACCTTACAAATCCTGGCAGCTAACGGGAAGTGAGGATAGTTAAATGGGAAGAGGTTATCCTGAGCTGCTGGTGGGCCAGGAGAAACAGCTGTGATCCTCTACACCCTCTAAACTGAGCTTTTTGCCTTGCCACGTTTATAATGTCCACAACTTCCCTATCAAGCCTGGAACTTTTATTTGTAGTATAGTCGTACTATGTTTAGCGTAGTTTTGTTATCATCTCATTCGATTGATGTGCCAGAATATTTCAGGAGAAATTGAGAGATTTCATAACCTTCAAAGAAAAGATTTTGTTTCAAACATTTCCCCCCTCTCCAGGGAGCTAGAGGATTTGAAAAAGGTTTCACTTTAAATAAGTATTCAGCATACAACTTATTCTTTAAAACACGGTTGACCGATGAAATCTATTTTGAAATCTGGAAATGTATTTTACTGTGTAAAGAATTAATCTCAATGTTTTACATGTTAAGCATGCTTGAGCAATACTAGCCAGCTGTCAAAATGGTACAGAAAAAGACTTTTGCAGTGTGGGTTTCCTTAACATAGAAGTAGGAACTGTTTGTTTGAATGGCCTAAAAAATGCACAGTTGGGTTTTTTAATAACATTACTGGTTTTTGTTTAATTGTGTGGAAGTGATAATGATGCACATTTTTGAACAGCTGGGCACTTTTGAATAATTTAATCATTTAGGAAACATGGATATCAGTATACAGGATAGTGCAAATATTCTGTGAGTGAATAATAACTCTCTAATGGTTGTTCAGTTTCTAATCCTCTAAAACATTTATGAAACATAGAATAGAGGTGGGTGGCAAACATCAATCTGATGTTAATGTCTACTATTTACTGCAGAGCCTTTTATTATCCATGCTTAGCACCAGCTTGCATTTATATGGCAGCAGTAATGAAGTACAGCATCCCATGGCGCCATTAGTTTTTGCCTTACCTATTATATATCAACATGTTTCAAGGAGAAAGCCTTGTATAAAATATTATTGTATTGCAAAGCTTTTTAACATCTCTTCCTGTTTGGAATTAATACAATAGATCATGAGGGAGTTGGAATCAATTTACGCTGTTTGTAGTGCTTTGTCTTTGTTCTGTGCTTGTGCTATTGTACTATAATTACAAAGCAAAGATTTCAAGAGTCCTAATTATTAGCAATTTATCCATTGGATGATGGGAGGCCCCTGCTATTGTAATTGATAATGAGGATTTTGGTACCCAGTTAAATTAGAACGTAATACAGTCCCACTGCTTCTTTAATGTGACAGCATGACTCCAGGAGCAGTCTTCCTTCTGCAGGACACTTACTTCTGTGGTTTCAGGATCTGCTGCAGATTGAGTACTTAATTATGGCTGACATTCTAGTGCAATAGTGATGCGCTTTGTTGGAGGTGTTAATTTGCAGCTTTAGCTGGCTGTTCAAACAACTGTAAACAATGTGGAATTTGTTTGAGCCGAACTGGACTCCACATTAGCATTCCGGGTTTGGGAAAGGCCATTGCTAACTAAATTGGAGTGGGCAGGGAATCTTTTCTGGAATCTTGGAATCTTTACTAGATACTGGAATCTTTACCTGAATCTTTATTGGATACACTGGAATCTTTTCTGGTGAGGGATATTGAGTAGGCCTGTTTAAAAGCCACAACAATTATCCCTGAGCTCACTGGAATTCACTGGTGATTTTGGGATTAAACAGATTTGCCTGGTGCTCCCGTAGCTCCCAAGGGCTATCCTTCCTCTGATAAACCTCTGTGCGTGACTCCTAAGTCCCTCCACTCACTTGGGCTCAGTGATCTAGGCTGTGCCAAAGAATGTTACCAGCAGCAGCCATGCCTCTTGTTCATACTTAGACTGTGGAGAGGTATTGGTCCTCAATTGGCTCAGGTAATCCAAATTCTCACTGGAGGCTCTCCAGCCAAGTGGGAGAATGGTAGACCCCAACAAAGGGACTAAATCATAGCCTTCTATTTGAAAACAAAATAACAAGGAGGTCACCTGAGATATTGACCAATACGACTGAAATCGACAAGTCAACCAGTCATCAAGATATTTATTTATTAAGCATATGCGTAGTTAGAGCCGAGTAATTGCCTGATCTATGGTTAGATGGATTTCTTTAAGGCTACCTGCTCTTTTTGTCAGTGGATGCTGCTTGGTAGTGTAAGTCATTGTTTGGTCTGCACTTCACCTATAACCTGGGTGTTCTTGGTGAACACACTGATGTTGGCAGATCACATAGGGATCTTGACTGGCCCAGAAATGGTTTAAGAGTCACCAAAGGAGATCAAAGGTATTTGTGTCACAAAACGTTAGTCTGCATGTGCAGTATGCCACCAGGAAAGTGAATGGAGTGCTATCCTTTATTATGAGGGGTATTGATTATAAAAGTGAGAATGTTTTGCTTCATTTACTCAGAGAGAACACAAATCAAGTATTGTTTGTAGTTTAGGTTTTACTGTTGAAATAAAATTATTAATGCATTCAAGGCAGGCCAGCTGAGGTTTACTGTATCGATACCTGGAGTGAATGGATTGTCTTCAGCGGACAGGATTGGACAGGCTGTGCGTGTTTCCGCTGAAGTTTAGAAGAATGAGAAATTACGTGATCGATCCCAAATGGTCTTGACAAGCAGGACATGGAAAGAATGTTTCCTTTTGTGCTTCATCCCAGAATTCAGAAGAGCAGTTTTAAAATGAGAGGTCTCCCATTTAGGGTAGAGATGAGGAATTTCATTTTTCTGAGAGTTGTGCAATGTTGGAATTCTCTACCTCAGGAGATGGGGTCATTGAATACTTTTCTGGCCGAGATAGATGGATTCTCTTTTGGCAACAGAACCAAAGATTATTTGGGTAGATTGGAGTGTGGGATTCAAAAGTAAAACAGACGCTTCAAGATCTTATTGAAGGCAAATAGGCTCAAAGACTAAATAGTCTCCTTCTCCTAATTTTTATGCTGTATGTATGTAAAGCCAGGTGGGCAAGTGATGGGGTCTTCGATCAGAGAATGGTTTCTGGTTGATCTTTTCTCCTGCCAGTTTTCCTATCATGGTTCCTTGGTGGGGTGGGTTGAAATCATGTCAAGTGGTTTGAGAGAAGACATACTGCTGGTGGATTGCGGATGCTGTTGAATAAGGGAAGGTATGGGTCAGCATAGACTTTCTGTAGTAGCTTGCCTGTTGCAATTATCCTTCTGACCTGGGTAGGGAGAGTGGCAATTTGCTCTGGACTGGGAATTAGGGAAGGTGAGTCATCAAAACAATACCTGTGATGATGAACATTATTGCGTTGAGCTGCACATTGTTAACTTCTGTGTAAGCAGATTGGCATGGCACTGGATCTCTGAATTCTGTAGGTGAGTATGTGATGGAAAAAAGCTGAGATCCTTAGGTTCATAACCTGTGATCTCCATATGGTAGTGGGCAGTTCAGTGAGGAGGTTGTTATGGGTTTTCACTTCTGAAATCTCTGAGATCTTCTTCTCCAGAGGTTCTGTTAAGGGTAATGCCAAAATAAACTGGGAGGGGAATCCATGATGATGTCTGGCTTCATCTTAATGTTTGCATCGTGTAAGTGGAATCTGCTGGATTCTGTTTTTGCTGGTTGTCTTGTGGCAGTTGGCTGGCTTATCTGACAACTCAAGGAGAGTTTGCATCATTATGCCATAGTGGGCATCCTCTGCATAGCTAAACTTACACAACCAGTTTGGCAAGATTTCTTCACAGAACTTATGTAACGAATTGGGCCCCTTGGTTGATGAAGGTCCAGTCTGGAATTGTGCTGTCCATGGAAGGATTGCCAGCTCAGTCTGGATTTGCATCTACTTCATCTAATTTTCCAGCAGTGCTTTTCCCATGCAAAGGAGATGGCACTCTACCTGATTGGTATTTGATGGTTGCTGGGCTGCTGTAAGGTGGCGTAGGTCAACATTTCCAACTTGTCTATGTGAAATGTAGGTTCTTTGTCTTCATCGAGTGCAACCCTGGCATTCAATCAAGTGATATGCCCTCTTATTATGTGGCAGTTGGGTAATGCTTTTTCTTAGCTAAGTGAATTGAATACTTTTCCATTTCTTAATGAACGAATAAGCATCTGACCTATGTTGAGAGAGTATAATTTCTTGTCTCACACGTTCTGTTTCAGCTAGAAGAGACATTCATACATTTATGTCATTAGGCGGTCTAATCATTGTGTCTAATGGTGTTGAAGCTTTTGAGCCAGCTCTGGTTCACTCTTCCTGAAAGGCTTTAAGGTTAACTGACACTAATTGACTAAAAGATGCTTTGGTGAAAGCAGAAGCAATATTTTCACATTATATAACTAAATTACATTTTCTCATAATAAAAAATCAATTAATCAGATGATGTCTGTATGCCGAAGCTGCCTTTAAGGAGAAGCCAACTTTTGGAATAAAACTGACAGAGCTCCGGGAGTAGCCTTGAATATGTTTCAAAAGCTTAAATGTATAAATTGATTACTGATGAGCTCAGGAAGATCTTGCAGTATTTTGGGTCAGGTCCCAAAAGCATGGTGCCTTGAGGATATTATGAGATATTCTTTTTAGATTTTATAGGTAGTATAGCGTACAGCACAATCCATTTTATTCATCTCTGTATTGGGAGAGCTACATCTTATGTTGATACTAAGTAGCCTGTGCTAAAATGTTTGCTGCTTTCCCTCGTTGTTCAGAAATGCACTGAGGACTGATGTAGCAATCTTTGGAATTTTTTTATATCTCTTGTGATAGCCTGTTTCAAGATTTTGCATCTGAAAAGCTGTTTTTAAAATAGAATTATACCTGATCAGGTGCTATTCATAGCAGAACTGATTTACCAGACAACATAATAGTTTAGTAAGTTGCAACCATGACCTTTCAATATTTCTTTTCAACAATTTATAATTGTAATGATGGCTTACAATCAGATGTTATTATATTTGCTTATGACTTGTGAATGTCACTGGCTACGCCAGAATTTATTGTCAAATTCCTAATTGCTTTTGAGACAGTAATGAGGTAAGCTGCTTTCTTGAACTGCTGCAGTCCATGTGTACACCTACTTTTCAGTTAGCAAGCAAGTTGCAAGATATTGGTGGCATCGTGGCTCATTGCTGCCTCACATCGCCAGGACCTGGGTTCAATTCCAGCCTTGGGTGACTGTCTTTGTGGAGTTTGTACATTCTCCCTGTGTCTGTGTGGGTTTCCTCCGGGTGTTCCGGTTCCTTCCCACAGTCCAAAGACGTGCAAATCAGATGGATTGGCCTTGCTAAATTGTCCCATAATGTCTAGGGATGTGTAGATTAGGTGGATTAGTCATCGGAACTGCAGGGTTACGGGAATAGGGTGGAGGTGTTTGAATCTGGGTGGGATGCTTTTCAGAGAAACAGTGTGGACGTTTTGGGCTGAATGGCGTACTTCCACACTGTAGGGATTCAGTGATTCTGTGATGTTGACTGAATGGTGGTAAAGTAATGCTAAGTCAAGAAGGCTTGGAGGGAAACTTGCAGATGCTGGTTCCACGATGGATGTGCTGCCTTCCTCTTTCTAAGTGCTAGTGGTTGTAGGTTTAGAAGGTGCTACTGAAGAAGCTTTGGCAAGTTCTTGTAGCGTATTTTGAGGTGGGTAGACACTGCTACCCCTGTTGACTGAACAGTATTAGAATTAATTGAATGTAACTATATACTTTAGATCATAAGGGAGGACACCTTACTTAGAGGCTTACACACTAAGGTTCTGATTTCATGTCACCTGACCACACCATGACCTATCTTCTCCCACACATGCTGAACAGACATTGAATCATAGAGATGTATAGCACAAAACAGACCCTTCGGTCCAACTTGCCCATGCCAACCGGATTTCGTGTATAAATCTCATCCCATTTGCCAGCATTTGGCCCATATCTGTCCAAACACTTCCTATTCATATGCCCATCCAGATGCCTTTAAAATGTCATAATTGTACCAGCCTCCACCAGCTCCTGTGGCAACTCATTCCATACATGCACCACCCTCTGCGTGAAAAAGTTGCCCCTTGGTTCCCTTTTATACCTTTCCCCGCTCATCTTAAACCTGTGCCGTCTCGTTTTGGACTCCACCACACTGGAGAAAAGCTGTTCCTATTTACCCTGCCCATGCCCCTCGTGATTTTATAAACTTCTATAAGGCCACCCCTCAGCCTCCAATGCTCCACGGAAAATAACCCCAGCCTATTCAGCTTCTCTCTATAGGTCAAACCCTGCAACCTTGGCAACACCCTTGTAAATCTTTTCTGAACCCTTTCTATTTCGCATCATCCTTCTGATGGGACGGAGACCGGAATTGCATTCAGTACTCCAAAAGTGGCCGAACCAATGTCCCGCACAGCCTCAACATGATCTCCCGACTCCTATACTCAATGTACTAACTGATAAAGGCAAGCATACCAAATACCTTCTTCACTTTTCTGTCTATCTGTGACTCAACTTCCAAGGAACTATGAAACTGCTCTCCAAGGTCTCTTTGTTCATCACACACTCCCAAGACGTTACCACTAATTGTATAATCATGCCCTGATTTACCCTTCTAAAATGCAGCACCTCACATTTGTCTAAATTAACCTCCTTCTGCCACCCCTCGGCCCGTTGGCCCATCTTACCAAGATCCTGTTGTACTCTAACGTAACCTTTGCTGTCCACTACACTTCCAATTTTAGTGTAATCTGCAGACTTACTAACTATACCTCCTAAGTTCCCATCCGGTACAATTCCCTTTCCTCTTGGTTGGGTCCAGCACGCTACCCGCAAGGAACTTGTGCAGTGTTGGGAATGAGATATTTGACGTGCACCAGCTGCTATCAGTCTCCCTTGTGCTAAAACAGATTTCCACCAGTGGAGAATTTTCTCCCAAGTTCCTATTGACCCCAGTTTTGCTTTGAGCTCCTTGAGGCCACACATTGCTTTGATGTCAATGGCAGTACCTCATGTGTTTGGATCAAGAATTTAATAAACTAAGGTGCTGATGGAAACCAAACTGAATGTCAAAGAGCAGGTATTCCTTTGCCAGTGCTGTTTGATAGCACTGTTGCAACTCCTTCCCTCCCTTTGAGAGTGATTGAGATTAGACTGAAGGAATGGTAATTGACTGGGTTGGATATGAACTTGCTTTCTCGCCACAGGTCATTGCTGAGCAATAATCCACATTGCTGTTTAGATGCCACTTTAGTAACTGTTCTAAAACAGCTCGGCCAAGGGTATACTAGTTCTGGAGCAATAGCACATATCATCACTTTGATGTTCCAACAGGATAGATTGAAGATCCAGAGGATATTTGCTATGATAATATGTTCCTGATATGTCTGGGATCTACTATTCAGCTTTTAGAATTCAATATCAAACAATTAACCCTATTTAATGACGGAAAGGTGGGTAGGAAATGGTTGTACACACCCAGTGTATGGAGACTGTGCTATATTGATAGTATTAATATCAGTTATTCATTACAAAATGGAGAACAATTCTCTTAAAAGAAAACATTTAATCCTTGTTTGCTTTGAAGCCCTATAATCAAAAGTATGATCATCATGATAAATGGGGAATGTGAAATGGTGGAATTGTAGAATAAAACTTTATTTACCAGATGCCTCCAAGCATTTCACAGCCAGTGAAGTATCTTTTGAAGGTAGTCACTGTGATACTGTGGGGGGAAAAAGAAAAAAATAATTAACTTCTGACAGGAATAACTTCTGTCCTGCGTTATTTTCGGATTCTGAAAGCAGCAAATTTTGATGTATTCACTTAGAATTCTTGGAATCCATTAATTTCTTTATCATTAAAACACTTGCATCTATATGACACCTTTTTTGTGACCGTCAAGCACAATTTATTTATTATCTGTTCAATTGGGGTAAAGGAATAATGTTTTACAACAGCCTAAAAGGAGTTACTGTTAGTGAAAATTGAGCCCTTTGAAATTGTTTAGACACATAGAAACCAAAGTCTTTACGAGCAGAAGACTACTTGATCCATCAAACTTGCTCTACTGTTAAAATACTGGTGTAGCTAAGGTCTCCACTCCATCTTCCTGTCTGCCTCCGATAAATCTCTACTCTGTTGATGAAATATAAACAAAAATATCTATCTTAGCCTTGAATAAATTCAATGGCCCAGCCTTCATTGTTTTCTCGCGAAGAGAATTTCACATATTAACATCCCTCTTAAAAAAAATAGGTCCAACATGTTCAATCTTTCTTCACAGAATAAACCCTTCATCCCTAGAATTAATTGAATGAACCTTCTCTTAACTGCTTCAAATGTGATTATATATTTTTTCAAATAAAACTAGAACTGTGTACTGTGGTCTCCCATGGTCTTGTACAGGTGCAGTAAAACTTCTCTACCCTTTTATTCCTTTCCCCGTGGCAACATTCCATTTATAATCCTAATCATTTGCTGTATCTCTCTCTGTTAGTAGTGATGGCGCAGACAAGGGATGTGTCTTTGAACTTGGCTTCAATGTAGATGTGCAGAACTTAGAGTTGCTAGCGTGTAC
Source organism: Stegostoma tigrinum (assembly GCF_030684315.1). Classification (NCBI taxonomy): domain Eukaryota; kingdom Metazoa; phylum Chordata; class Chondrichthyes; order Orectolobiformes; family Stegostomatidae; genus Stegostoma; species Stegostoma tigrinum. The sequence continues at coordinate 26,919,598 of NC_081360.1, forward strand.
GTGTTCAAGTACCATATGTAGGTTTGTACTTGGAGCAGTATAAGTCTTGATTAGGTTCCGTTTCAATAACATTATGCAAAATGAAGTAGCTTGCACTGAGTACCATATTTCAGAAAAGAGCGTTTCACTTTTGTACCGATCCCCTTTCACCTTCGGCTCTGTGTTTATCAGGCTGTTACCACTGATGTCAATTCAGTCCTCAGTAGTGATACAAGATGAGGCAGCATGAGTAGTAGTTCTCCTGGAGTGATAAATCAAAACTACAAAACATGAAAAATAATCTCCACAGAGAAAGATAATGTGAAAACACTTTGTCAACATCAGGAGAAGGCAGCTGTGTTTTAAAACAAATATTCACGATATGTGGCCATTAGTGGTTAGTCAGCATTTATTGTGCATCTCTAATTTGCCTGGAGTTCCTTTGTTTTGAGGCGCTGGGATATTCGAGGATTTGGGATGCCTCCAGTGTGGCTGTGAAAGGAGTTCTAATGTTTTGACCCAGTTATAGTGAATGAATGGTGATATTGTTCCAAGTGAGGATAGTGTGTGGCTCTGACCCCAATAGGTTGAACTGCTTTAAAAGAATTTTTGCTAAGTATTTTGCTAAGGTGAGTAATTAACAACTAATAAGACTGTTTCTCTTCAGTTTAACAAATAGAGAGGTTAGTTTACGGTACTTAAATCAATCTAAGCAAAATAGTAAGATATGCACTGATTTTCACATACACACACACTCTGTCTCCAGGTTCACGTGCACACAAATACAGATTACAAAATGGAGAAGGAAAAGTTGACCAAACAGCATATGAAGCCCAAGTCGTAAATTATGTTGAGAGAGAAAAAGAAGCTGGTGGAACCCCACTTAGCTTGTTGGCTGTTTATATCCTTCTCGTTGGGAAGCAGGTGTTTAAAGATACAAAGGACTTTGGCTTACCATGCAACCCCCTCACTAACTGCCAGTACTTTAAGCATAATTGTACATTTCTTTTGTAAGTCTTAGTTGTAATAATTGTCCAATCATTAAGCTTTTAATGGTACTTCAACAGTTACTTTCAGTAGATGTTTTGTTAATAAGGCAGGGTTGGAAGGTTTTTCAGGCCCTTAGGAGATTCAGTGCATTTTTTGGGTTTGCAGCCTTGTTGTTTTCATTCCAGTCGCGTTGAAGTATGGAATGTATATTGTTGCAAATTAAGGGTAGTCATCTTAAGATATTCAGTCACTTCTAATCTGTGTTTTTAAATATTTAATGTTTCAAAGTGCAATTTCATGTTTCCAAGGTTTGGAGCAGAAGGCATGCCATAATCTTTGTGATCATTTGACTATATAGATGGATCAGAACAGCTATGACTAGAAACATCCGTGATGAGATTTGGTAGAAGTATTCAAAATCATAAGTGGTCTGGATTGTTTCTATTGATGGCAGAATCAAGTACAAGGAGGCAGACATTTAAGGTCATTAGCTAAAGAGGCAGCAGGAAAATAAGGGAAAACGTTTTCAAGTAGAGTGTTTATGATCTGGAATGCATTTTTGGGGATGGAGTTAGATTTAAACTTTGCTGTCAAAAAGGTATTGGATGGTTAGTTAAATATGAAATAGTTGCAGGGCAGCATGGTGACTGAGTGAATTGCTGTTGCGGAGACACAGCATGGACTGAATTGGCTGAATGGACTCTCTCTGTGCTGGAAGCACTCTGATTCAAACTGTCTCATGCTGTAATTCACTCCTTCAATCTCCCAGAAATTGTGATCAGTGCGATTGAAAGACCACACAGTAAATTGTACATTCTCAGCTGTAGTTTAATATTAACATCTTAATCAGTAACCGCTGGGAAACGGCATCTGCATCCAGCTGCCAGAGCTTGGATGACATTTTGTGGGCGGTCAACTGCTGTCCACAGCGAGCCATCGACTTGAGTGCATTGTGAAGTGTGAGTCAGCAGTTGAAAACCCAACTGTTTCTTCCTGGCCCCACTGAAGTGTCTGAATATCTGTACTGATGCACGTGGTAGTTGTCCTGTAATTGTGTACCCTTGGACTGATTGAATCCCTCGAAGGGATTATTGTCTGTGACCTCCGTCAGCTGCTTTTGCTTGCATGAAGGTTCAGTTAAGATAAAAGGATTTGGCTATCTTTCTATCTGGAGCGTGAAATGGGTTTTCTGAATGTAAGACAAGGGAAGCAGTTCATTAAAGCCAACTTTATAATTGCAGAATTCAAGAAGTCAGGTAGCCTGCAGGAAATAGAAATAAATGCAAATGGTTCTGTTTCAAAGAACATTTCCCACCACACAGTTCACATTTTAATACTAACAACAGTGGTTGGTGGAAGATGATTGAGCTGGAATATTGGCTTATCTGGCTGGTATCAAATCTATGAAAATGTATACGCTGCTGTCAGAGGAGTAGTGTTGTTGACCTTTGGAGGATAAAATGAAAAACTCAAAATATTATTTTGCAGAATGTCACCTGAGGTTATAATGCCTAGAATATGCTTTATTAAAGCTTTCAAAAGCAGCACTGCACTTTGCAAACCCAGGACCTTTGCTAGCCTGTACGGGTAGCAGTCAGGATTACTGCCAATATCAGAGGGAAAAGAACTGAAGTATGGATGTAGCTAGGGAATGACCCTGAGATCAAACCAACAGAACCTTTTACGTGGTCCAGACCACGTAAAGAATGTCCCCAGGATTTTCCAGTTTTATTCAATTGTCTTTAAAAATTTGCTTTGCTAATATTAAAATCCATGATGGTAGTTGATAAAGGGCACGGTTTAAAAATAAGGATTCTCCCATTTCAGATTAAAATGGGGAAGAATTTCTTCCAAAGACCATTTGTGTATGGCATTCTCTATCTCAGGAAGCTACGGATTCTGGGTTGTTGAGAGTGCTAGGGCTGGATTAGAAAGATTTTTGATCAATAAGGGAGCTGAGTGTGATGGAGGTGGTAGTAATTGGGGGCACAGTGTGGTGTGACGTTGTTTTCCGGTAATAAAGTGAAATGAAGACCACAATCAAAGCAGCCATGATCTTATTAAATGGAAGTGTGGACCTGTTTCTTCTGATCTTGATTAACCATTTTGTTAGGATTTTCTTCATTCCTTGAACCTTTCTTTTCTTCAAGTTATGCTTCTCAAAGTAGTAGTTTCTGCGTTTATGTTGAGTAATAGCTTGGCAAATTTATCCAGCCAATACATTAGATATTGAGACCAAGTGTTAATCTTTAGAAAAGGATTTTCCTTAGGGTTTTGGTATTCTGTTAAACACCCCTTGGACGAACATGTGCGCTTGAGATCCTTTCTGAGATTGCCACTTTTGGGAATGTAGGCATGTAGGAGTTGTGTGAGATCCAGGTTTCTGTGGTCACATGTTCTCCAGTTTTCTGAAATGATGTCCCTGCTGGGACAGATTTCAGCCTCAAGCTGTGGGTGCTGAGTCCGCAAGAACATTTAAGTCTGAGCTTATTAGTTATTTGTTCGAATGATAGCAAGACATTTGGAGCAAAGGTCTGCATCCAGGACATTGCCTCAATGACTGCTCCAATTGTGCAGATCACAGCATGCCAGGAAGATGTGGAACACTTTGTCTACATGATCCCGGAACCCTTCATCCTCCCTGCAAAAGACTGATTCAAGCATTGGAACCATATCATCAGCAGCCCTATTGTCTGCTCCACTACAGCCCTGGTTGAGGCATTTTATTTCAATTCATTCAAAGGATTTGTGTAACTTGGCATTGACTTCTTCACCGCTTCTATTATTGACCCCCGCAGCCCCAATACATCCTCTTGAAATGTGACTTCAGGACTCTGAGAATAGCATTTGTTTCAGACCTCTGATCAACTTTGATGAACAGATCCTAGAAATAGAGTCATACAGACAGCATTTGGCTCATATCCCTCTAAGCCCTTCCTATTCATATACCCATCCAAGCTTGAGAGATGGTGCAGAGGAAATTTACCAGGATGCTTCCTGGACTGGTGGGCAGGTCTTATGAAGAAAGATTGAAGGAACTAGGGCTTTTTTCATTGGAACAAAGAAGGATGAGAGGTGACTTGATAGAAGAGTATAAGATGACGAGAGGCAAAGGTAGAGTGGATAGTCAGAGACTTTTTCCCAGGGCGGAAATTACTATTATGAGGCGGCATAATTTTAAGGTGTTTGGAGGAAGGTGTGGGGAGATGTCAGGTAGGTTCTTTACACAGAGTGTGGTGGGCATGTGGAATGCACTGCTGGCAGTTCTAGTCGAGTCAGATACTTTAGAAACTTCTAAGCGACTCTTGGATAGGCACATGAACGATAGTAAAATGTAGGGTATTCAAGGTAGATTGATCTTAGTCGGATAATAGGTCAGTACAGCATCATGGGCCGAAGGGCCTGTTCTGTGCTGTACTGTTCTATGTTCTGTGTGTTCTTCAGCCTCTTCCCATAGCTTAAGCCCTTCAGTCCCAGCAACACTCTTGTAAATCCTTTCTGCACCTCCTCAAATTTCAGAACATCTTCTGAAGAGCAACCGTCCGTCCTCGAAAAGCGGCCTGGTCCAATCTGTGAGCTGGATCCTCGTCTCTACATGCAAAGTTTCCCTATTACAGACTTTTAATTCTAGTTGTTGGACAGCTCACAGTGCATGTCCATACCTTGTGAATGGGAAATCCCTGGATGGTCATAAGAGTTGGTGGATGCTGGAAGCCAATGCCAGTTGATTAAGGACGTGAGCAGCTAGTGCTCATGGAGTTTTTCCATTCTGCAACGTGGAGGTTGTTTAGAGCAAACTATGAGCTGACTCTAGCAGGTACAATGCTGTGGTTTCCTTGTTACATTTTCCTGACCATCTAGCTTGTTTGGTGAGTTTGGTAAGATGGGAGTCTGAATATTGTGGCATTAACAAGGTGGGTTAACATGCAATAATAAGTATCAATCGGTATCTACCTCCTTACCAGCAAGAATCTTGCCACACTGCTTGTATAAAGCATAAAAAATGGAGCAAGATGACCTCCACATTGTGACGGACCTCCTTGCACTTGGTTCCCTGACTCTATCGCACATTTCAACCTCGCCCACAGTTCTCTGATCCCTGTAAGAATTTGCCCTACATGCATTTTTTAATTCAATGCTTTTGCAAGAGAGGGAAGAGTATGCAGCAAAAGATTGAGAATACCATGGAATTTGAGCAGGAACAATAAACACGGGGAACTGATAAGCTGCATGTACTGTGCATTCGCAGTGATCCATTGAACTTCAAGGGATTTCAGTTTTGTTGAGAACTACGAAACACCACGTGTTTGGTTCAGCAAGAACTTGAATTTGACATTATATTTGAGGAATTACTTATTCCTATTTTTATATTGGATAAGAATACACTAGACTATTCTCTAGATGTGCTGTGGGCTTCTTCACAGAAATTACTTGGACAGAGTTGGGATAATAAGCACAATTCGTGGTTTTTCATTGGATCATCCTTCTAAACTTGTTTTTTTCCCCCAATTGTGGGTGGAATGGGCTTCTCATTGTGCTGCTATAACTTTAAAAATTACTTCCTGGTTTCCACTTCAAGACCATCATGTGTTACATTGATCAAAGTGACATTTCTGAGCCAGAACTGGCACAGATTTAGTTCCTTTATGTGTTTAAAAGCTGTTGCTTCTTGCAGATGGTGGCTAAATGAATACCTCCCTCGACTACACCATGCTGTGTTTCACTAGCTCCTGGGATGATCTAGCAAACAGAATCATTTGTGACATTTTAAATTTGCTTTCATGGCATTTTTAATCAAAACTGTACTTGAACCACCAAAGATCATGCCCTGATAATTCTGAAGATACTAAAATAGCATGAGGCTCCGCATATTAACTTGTATAAGACAAGTTCTAGATACAGAGATTGATAATTAAGGCAGCTCTCCAGACAGTTTCAAACAATGTCTGGAATTATTAGACCAGAACATTGCAAACATTTATCTAATTTATCCATTAATTCCTTGCTGCAAAGAAATATCAAAACCCACAGAGATCATACATGACACTTCAATAATACAACATTTATTTATTTTGGCACTGTCATTTTTCCTTTGAAAATTTATTTGCATTATGTTATTTTCATAATGCTGTGCTTTATGGCATTGTTGCTGCCGCTTTTGTAGTTCATTACCTTTTAATATAGTCTTGATTGCTGGATCTGTTGATGGAAAATGAATCAAGTAAATAAATCAAGTTGAGGGGCTGTCGAGACAATAGCAATCGCAACAAAATATGGTTTAAGATAATGACTGGTAGTTGCAAATGCTATCAGAGAATGATGTAATTAGTTGGAATCAAGTTAATTTTGAGGTAGTGAGAATGGAGCTAGGGAAGATAAACTGAATAAAGCTACTGACAAAAATAAGGCATTTGTGGGAACTATGTAAAAGAATAGGGAGGGGGGAAAATGTGGAGGGGGTGTAGCACTACTAATCAGAGAGGGTATCACAGCTATAGAAGCTTCCATTGTCGAGGAAGCTCTGCCTACTGAGTCAGTATGGGTGGAAATTAGGAACAGCAAGGGAGTAGTCACCTTGTTAGGGGTTTACTACAGGCCCCCCAATAGCAGCAGGGAGATTGAAGAAAGCATAGGTTGACAGATTTTGGAAAAGTGTGGACGCAGTAGGGTTGTTGTAATGGGTGACTTTAACTTTCCTAATATTGATTGGAACCTCCTTCGAGCAGAAGATTTGAATGGAGCTGTTTTTGTAAGGTGTGTTCAGGAGGGGTTTCCTAACGCAGTACGTTGACAGGCCGACGAGGGGAGAGGCCATTCTAGACTTGGTGCTCGGAAACGAGCCGGGGCAGGTACCAGATCTTGTGGTGGGAGAGCATTTTGGTGATAGTGACCATAACTGCCTCACATTCTACATAGCTATAGAGAAGGAGAGGATTAGGCAAAATGGGAGGATATTTAATTGGGGAAGAGGAAACTATGACGCGATTAGACATGAGTTAGGAAGCATGGATTGGGAGCAATTGTTCCATGGTAAAGGCACTATAGACATGTGGAGACTGTTTAAGGAACAGTTGTTGCGAGTGATGAGTAAGTATGTCTCTCTGAGACAGGCAAGGGGTAAGGTAAAGGAACCTTGGATGACGAGAGCGGTGGAGCGTCTTGTGAAAAGGAAGAAGGTAGCTTACATAAGGTGGAGGAAGCTAGGGTCAAGTTCAGCTAGAGAGGATTACACACAGGCAAGGAAGGATCTCAAAAATGGTCTGAGGAGAGCCAGGAGGGGGCACGAGAAAGGCTTGGCAGAACGAATTAGGGAAAACACAAAGGCATTTTACACTTACGTGAGGAATAAGAGAATGGTCAAAGAAAGAGTAGGGCCGACCAGGGATAGCATAGGGAACTTGTGTGTGGAGTCTGAGGAGGTAGGGAAAGCCCTAAATGAGTTTTTTGCTTCTGTCTTTATGAAAGAAACGAACTTTGTAGTGAATGAAACCTTTGAAGAGCAGGTGTGCATGCTGGAATGGATAGAGATAGAGGAAGCTGATGTGCTGAAAACTTTGTCAAACATTAAGATTGACAAGTCGTCAGGCCCGGACCAGATTTGTCCTCGGCTGCTTTGGGAAGCGAGAAATGCAATTGCTTCGCCACTTGCGAAGATCTTTGCATCCTCGCTCTCCACTGGAGTTGTATCTGAGGACTGGAGAGAGGCAAATATAATTCCTCTCTTCAAGAAAGGAAATAGGGAAATCCCCGGCAATTACAGACCAATAAGTCTCACGTCTGTCATCTGCAAGGCGTTAGAAAGGATTCTGAGGGATAGGATTTATGACCATCTGGAAGAGCATGGCTTGATCAAATGCAGTCAACACGGCTTTGTGAGGGGCAGGTCATGCCTGACAAACCTTATCGAGTTTTTTGAGGATGTGATAGAAAAGTTGATGAGGGTCGAGCTGTGGATGTGGTGTATATGGACTTCAGTAAGGCATTTGATAAGGTTCGCCATGGTAGGCTCATTCAGAAGGTCAGGAGGAATGGGGTACAAGGGAACTTAGCTGTCTGGATACAGAAATGGCTGGCCAACAGAAGGCAGCAAGTGGTAGTAGAAGGAAAATATTCTGCCTGGAAGTCAGTGGTGAGTGGTGTTCCACAGGGCTCTGTCCTTGGGCCTCTACTGTTTGTAATTTTTATTAATGACTTGGATGAGGGGATTGAAGGATGGGTCAGCAAGTTTGCAGACGACACAAAGGTCGGAGGTGTCGTTGACAGTATAGAGGGCTGTTGTAGGCTGCAGCGGGACATTGATAGGATGCAGAGATGGGCTGAGAGGTGGCAGATGGAGTTCAACCTGGATAAATGCGAGGTGATGCATTTTGGAAGGTCGAATTTGAAAGCTGAGTACAGGATTAAGGATAGGATTCTTGGCAGTGTGGAGGAACAGAGGGATCTTGGTGTGCAGATACATAGATCCCTTAAAATGGCCACCCAAGTGGACAGGGTTGTTAAGAAAGCATATGGTGTTTTGGCTTTCATTAGCAGGGGGATTGAGTTTAAGAGTCGTGAGATCTTGTTGCAGCTCTATAAAACTTTGGTTAGACCGCACTTGGAATACTGCGTCCAGTTCTGGTCGCCCTATTATAGGAAAGATGTGGATTCTTTGGAGAGGGTTCAGAGGAGGTTTACCAGGATGCTGCCTGGACTGGAGGGCTTATCTTATGAAGAGAGGTTGACTGAGCTTGGACTTTTTTCATTGGAGAAAAGGAGGAGGAGAGGGGACCTAATTGAGGTATACAAGATAATGAGAGGCATAGATAGAGTTGATAGCCAGAGACTATTTCCCAGGGCAGAAATGGCTAGCACGAGGGGTCATAGTTTTAAGCTGGTTGGAGGAAAGTATAGAGGGGATGTCAGAGGCGGGTTCTTTACACAGAGAGTTGTGAGAGCATGGAATGCGTTGCCAGCAGCAGTTGTGGAAGCAAGGTCATTGGGGTCATTTAAGAGACTGCTGGACATGCATATGGTCACAGAAATTTGAGGGTGCATACATGAGGATCAATGGTCGGCACAACATTGTGGGCTGAAGGGCCTGTTCTGTGCTGTACTGTTCCATGTCCATGTCCATATCCAATGCCTGCCCCATCTCAGCATGTGCTGTTCCTGAAACAACTCACGACTTGGTGGATATCATGGAATTGGCCAGTGCCCCTCACTCCTGTGCCATTTCTAAAAACCTGGTTGTTCACCTGTACAACAGTTGTCTGTACAGAGTTGCCCTGCATATTTTTAGTCATTTGACCTGGACATGATGGATAGGGAGAAATTGGTGCCCTCTTTCGAGGGCAGATTTCTGGAGGTCCAACTGAATGTAGTGCACAGGCAGGAATTCCTCTTTGCACACCTCCCTCAACACAGCAGTGAAGGCCATGATCCCAGTCCATGCCAGCCTATTCTAAGGCTTACACCTGGGTCAAAGCAGTCTCAGCCACCTAGAGGGACTGACCTATCCCTTCCCCACCTCCCCACCTATACTCTCCTCTCCTATCTTCTTTTCTCTCCATCTTCGGTCCGCCTCCCCCTCTCTCCCTATTTATTCCAGAACCCCCACCCCATCCCCCTCTCTGATGAAGGGTCTAGGCCCGAAACGTCAGCTTTTGTGCTCCTGAGATGCTGCTTGGCCTGCTGTGTTCATCCAGCCTCACATTTCATTATCTCAGCCACCTAGAGGAATGTATTTCACTGTAAGAAGAAAGTCTGTGTCCTTTTCCACTCCGTAGTGTTAGTGATGCAATCTACTATCTGCCACCCCACAGTTTCTCTAACTCTGCTGGACTCACATCCTCGTGTTCGTTCACTCACACTATTGCCTTGAAACATTTCCCTCAATCTGCCTCAGCCAGCCCAACATCACTAACCCTACGTATCCTCCGTGCTGTCTGCATCCTTGCTCAGGCACTAACCCAACAGCTCCAACAGTGTTAGCTGTGTCGCCTGGTTTTGTCTTCCATAATACCTCGCTGCCTCTCATTCAAGATTAAACTATACACAGTAAGGCACGAAAAGTCAAGACGGATGGTGCGTTTCCTGTCATTCAGCTTCTCACCCCTTATGTGGAGAGGATCCTAACCTTGACCACTTCGAGCAGGAATTGGACTGATATCGGAGGCTGTCCATGATTGACTTTGCCTTAGGGAACGCTATTCCTGTGTCTAGACTGAAGAGTGCTGACAACTACCGAACATCCTAGCTTTGTGACGGTATTAAGCGGCACAGCAGACAGCAGTCGTATAAGCTTCAAATCCCTGGTTGAGAAGGCAAAGTGCAAAAAGGCAAGGCAACCCAGGGCAGGGATTCTGTGAGCATCTTGATAGGGTCAGAGAGAATGAGTGCTATGAGAGCAAATTAAGGCCCCAGAGAAGCAGCCTGGTCACATCCATGAAGCTGGGTTCATGTTCCTTAAATCTCAGTGTCTGCGCAGCAGCCTGACAAAAAATAGCCTTCATTGCAGCCTGAGGTGCAGCATGGAAGTGCAGAAGCATCCTGTACCATGAGAGTTGTGTGGTTCTGAATTATAAGAGGAAGAAGAGTGTTAAAATGACACAGCAATACCAGTGTCTAGAGGCTGTGACCAATGCATGCATTTGTTGTAGTCAAGGAAGCAGTGACTCTTGAAACTGTTGCTGAAGCCCAAAAGAAAGTTTCCATTGTAGGCGTTCCTCAAACTTCAGAGTTTGCTCTATGAGAATTAATGCATTATTTTTAATCAAAAACCTATACAATATGTTCCAGGTATATGTATGAAACTTACAACCAAGCTCGTGATATATACTCATTTTGATATTGTCAGTGCTGTTATTTGAATCTTGGTTTGAATACTTACCTGATGTCTCCCAGTTCCAGGGGATGGTCGGAAATGCTGTCCTTGGAGAAAGTGCGCACCTTGCAGCATTTCACAAAAATATGCATAATTTGTTTCACACAATAACTGTGAAAGGTCACTCCTGATTTTTTTGTGGAAATTAGTTTTTATTTTATTTCATGTACAAATTTTCTGGGTTCCTACGAAGTACAACTAGCAACTTAATCCTTTATTGAACAGTCTCTGTGAGGGGTGGAAGAGCAACCAGTTCCAAATTTCATCCAAATATGCTCTGGCGCAAACAAAATGCAGCACAAAAGCATCTTATTGATAATTCTCTCTTAAGTCATCCCAATGTGCAGTGCAAATTCTCAATTCCCAACATGCAGTGAAGTCTCTCCACAGTTTTTTGTAAACAATTTAATTAAATAGTGATGAAAAACAGCTTAAGCTTGCATCAGCACTAGCATGGTGCCCTTATTGATTCTCAAAACATTCCACTATCATTAAGAGAAAGTAAGAACTGCCGATGTATAGAGCTGGATAAACACAGCAGGCCAGGCAGCATCGGGGAGCAGGAAAGCTGACATTTCGGGTCTGGACCCTTCTTCAGAAATGGGGGAGGGGAAGGGGGCTCTGAAATAAGTAGGGAGAGAGGGGGAGGTGGAAAGAAGACGGATAGAGGAGAAGATAGGTGGAGAGGAGACAGACAGGTCAAAGAGGCAGAGATGAAGCTAGTAAAGGTAAGTGTAGGTAGGGAGTTGGGATGGGTGTTGGTCAGTAAGGAGGAAGGTGTAGGTAGGTGGGAGGGAAGACGGACAAGACAAGGAGTCGGGGACAAAATGGGTGATCGTGGGATGATGTCGGGGGTAGGGAGTTTTTGAAGCTTGTGAAGTCCACATTGAGACCATTGGGCTGCAGAGTTCCCAAGCAGAATATGAGGTGCTGTTCCTCCAGCCTTTGGGTGGCATCATTGAGGCACAGGAGAAGGCCCAGGATGGACATGTTGTCCAAGGAGTGGGAGGGGGAGTTGAAGTGGTTCATGACTGGGAGGTGTTGTCGTTTGTCACGAACCAAGCGTAGGTGCTCCACAAAGCAGTCTCCAAGCCTCCGCTTGGTTTCCCTGATGTACAGGAGGCCACATCAGGAACAGTGGATACAATATACCACATTAGCAGATGTGCAGGTGAACATCTGTTTCATATGGAAGGTTTTCTTGAGGCCTGGGATGGAGTTAAGTGGGAGGGGTAGGGGCAGTGTAGCACTTCCTGTGGTTGCAGGAGGTGGTGGGACTGCAGGGGAGTGTGGAGTGGATGAGGGAGTCATGGAGAGAGTGGTCCCTCCAGAAGGCAGGTAAGTTGGGGAGGGAAATATATCCTTGGTAGTGCGGTCAGATTGCAGGTGGCAGAAGTGGTGGGGAATGATGTGTTGAATCCGGAGGTTGATGTGGTGATATGTGAGGACGAGGTGAATTCTGTTCTGGTTATTGCAGGGAGTGAGTGTGAAGGCTGAGGTGAGGAAAATACAAGGGATGCAACCGAGGGCATTCTCAACCACTGTGGAGGGGTAATTGCAGTCCTTGAAAAACAAGGACATCTGTGGATGTTTGGGAGTGGAATGCCTCATTTTGGGAGCAGATGTGGCAGAGGCAAAGGAATTAAGAATAGGGAATGGCATTTTTGCAGGAAGTTGGGTGAGAAGAGGTGTATTCTAGGTAGCTGTGGGAGTCGGTGGGCTTTGAATAGATATCAGTTTCCAGGTGGTCACCAGAGATGGAGACAGAGAGGTCCAGGGAGGAGACAGAGGTAGCAGAGATGATCCAGGTGAACTTAAGGGTGGGGTGGAAGGTGTTAGTTAAGTGGTTGAACTGTTTGAGCTCCTCGTGGGAGCACGAGGCTGCGCTGATACAGTTATTGATATAACGGAGAAAGAGTTGAGGGATAGTGCCAGTGCAGCTGTGGAAGAGGGACTGTTTCACATTTCTGATCCTGCCTGGCCTGCTGTGTTCATCTAGCTCTACACCACGCTATCATTAACGTTACTTTGGATGGTTGATATTATCCTTTGTGCTATCCTATTACTGTACCAGTAAAAACCTGAAATTCTTAATACGGTTAACACAGAATGTTTCAAAAAGCATTTCAGAAAAGATTCCCCACAAGCTAATGAACGATATATTAGGATGGGTAACTACAACTCAATAAGTAAGTAATTTTAAGAATGGCCTTAAAGGAGAGGACATCAAAATATGTTCAATGAGAGCTGGAAACACTGTTGACAATGATCGTTCTCTTCTGCCTCTGAACCAATTTTGACTTTGATTTGCCACTTTGCCTTTGATCCCATTGGCTTTTAGTTTCGCGATCAGTCCATCGTGTGGAGCCCCAGTGAAAGCTCTGCCAATATCCATGTAGACCACATCCAACACATTACCCATATTGATCTTCCTTGTTAGCTCCTCAAACAAAATTAAACTGTATTACCCTGACAAAGCTGTGGTTGGTCAAGTTTGGGTTTATCATTAATCTGAGTCTTTCAAAATGAGAACATGTCATGTCCTTTGAATTGTTCCAATAATTTTCCTACCATGAAAAGTTAGCTTGACTCAGTCTTTATCCCTTTTTGCTTTTCCTCAAAGAATCAGAAATAAATTCAATGGACCAGTGTGGCGTAGACGATATTTAGGATAAAAAAAACTGACAAAACTTAGCAGGTCTGGCTGATTGGTTGATTTATTGTCACATGTATCGGAATACTGTGAAAAACTTTGCTTACAAGTGGTACAGGCAGATCACAGTTCGCCTCTCCCAAGACAGCAATGGCAACTGGAGTACAGACACTGGAGGAACAGACCTGGACTCACTACATTGATGCTACCAGGCAGCAAAAGAATGGACAGTGAGACCAAAATACCCTTTAAGCTGAGAAGGTACTTCTAAAGAGGAATATCTTCGCGGCTTCAGGATGTCTGTGCAACATGATGAAAGCAAAGGAAAGCAATTGGACTTCAGTACAGACCATGTGGGAAATGCTGTGAGGTCATATGGCTCTGCTGGAAGGCTGAATGGTGGATTCAAACAATGTTGCTTTTCTGCTCCCATCTGCCTGTTGTACTGGTTTCTTACCCCAGGCTGTTCATCAGATTTCTCTAGCAGCAACAACTAGGCCAATTATGGAGGGGAATGAAGGGTATGTCAGCATTGGAGGAAGGGCTTACTGAAAGAGGGAAAGAGGTTTCAGATGTATGCCATGACAAAGGAGACAGGAGGGGCTAAGTGCTGTTTGTATAAGGTTGTGATAGAAAAGTGAGTGAATAATGTGTGGTCTAGTGATGTTGGTGGAACAGGGGCCCATTACTGTGTGCATAGGGGAGTGAAGAGGAGACAGGAGAAGGTTTGGTTACTGTGTATGTAGGGAAGTGAAGAGGAGACAGGAAAGGGGTCGGTTACTGTGTGTGTAGTGAAGTGAAGGTGAGACAGGAGAAGGGCTGATTACAATGTGTTTGGGGCTGGTTATTGTGTGTGGGGCGTGGGATGATCATGGTGGAACATAGACTGATTACTGTATGCGTGTGGGAAGAGAAGATCTTCACTGAATCTTCTGTCACTGGGTGATATGAAGATTAAGACTGAGGACGGGATAAGATTTTTTCTAATTCATTGACAGGATGAGAGCATCAGTGGCCAGGCATCATTTATTGCCCAAAGAGAAGCTACAAATCAACCCATAGCTATAGGTCTGGAGTTACATGTAGGCCAGTGCAGGTAAGGACAGCAGTTTCCTTCCATAAAGAACTTGAGTGAACCAGATGGATATTTTCCCGACTATCGACAATGGATTCATGGTCATCATTAGATTCTTAATTCAGGTATTTTAATCAATTCAAATTCCACCTTCTGCCACGGCAGGGTTCTTACCTGGGTCTGTAGAACATTATCTGGGTCTCTGGATTAACAGTCCACCGATAATACCTCTCGGCCGTTGCCTCCCCTAGGACATAAAATAATATTGTTACAAGTGCTTTAAAAATGCAAGTGTTTGTATTTATACAATAGAAATGTTGATCTATCAAATGTGAACTTTAATGATTATTTCTGAACGTTACCATGCTGCGTTTTTACTGGCCTCTTGGATCGTGCTAATTTCCGGCACTGATAAGATGGTGTCACGTTCCAAAATTATTTTGGGATGTGTTGCCATTGAGAATGGTTGCACTAGGGAGCGTTCTATCTTTTGAGAGAAAATTAGATAAATATTTAAATAGGGGATGGTTCAGGGCAGTGGAAAGAGAGCAGGGGAATGGGATTACTCCAGCAAAAATATCCATTCAGATACAATTGTCTAAAGGATGCTAAACCTTTTTGATTTGAAAATCCAAAGTGAACATGATGAGGGGCATTAAAACGTGACACACGAATACATACAAAAGCTTTTTCTTGTTATTTTTTATTTGGTTTGTAAAATGTTTTGAAAACATGCACAAAGCCAAAAGCTGAGTCAACCTTGTTAATGATATTATCTGCTGGCATTAATTCAACTCCCTGAGGCTGCAAATTCTCAAAGTCAGGGGTCTGGCAATGTCTTGAGGACTCATTCAAATGATATTTGGAAATATTTGATGAAACAGACGTGGAAAAAATCAATTAAAACCCATCTGCTTGTAGGCCATTTGAATGTTTAAAGAAGTTACTTCTGTGATAACATTTTATTTTCCATAAACTGCAATGAACTAGTGTCCGTTCAGTGTATATATAATCTCATCTCCACAAAGAGGAATGCAACCCAATTACAGTTGCCTATGAGCTCCTTCGGCTTTCAATTTCTTCACTAATATTGCCTGTTACTCTTAACTCCTGATGAGAAAGAACATACATAATAATGCTCACTACCACCGTGTGTAATTGTTATGTTTCGTTAATTGCAACAAAATGTTTAATATTGTACAAGGAGGCAAGATTATGGACAAGGAGAAAGGGAAGCATCAAAGTCAAAGTTTGGTTGCCATGTATTGGCAAGATTTTTTAGAAGTAATTTTCAGAGTACTTATTGCTTTAAATTTAAATATGGCTTCAAATCCATACATGTCTTAACATATTGAGGTTGGTTGGCTCGCCGAGCTGGTTTGTCGTTCCACAGGCATTTCGTTACGGTGCTCGTAACATCCTCAGTGCTGCCTCTGATGATGCGTCGGTGTATTTTCCCACCTGGCTTTCAAACTCTGGGGTCCGTTGCGATGGATTGCCTCATTTCCGGTTTTGCTCCATTGTGGAATGTGTATGGGGTTGAGTTCAATGTGTTTATTAATAGCCTGTTTCGTAGAGTGCCATGCTTCCTGGAATTCTCGTGCCTGTCTCTGCCTGGCCTGTCCCAGCATCTTGGTGTTGTCCCAGTTGAAGTCGTGGTTCTCCTTGTCCGTGTGGATTGAGATGAGTGAGTAATGGTCCTGTCTTTTTGTAGCCAGTTGGTGTTCATGTATTCTTGTTTGTTTCCTTCCTGTTTGTCCGATGTAGAGTTTCTCGCAGTCTCTGCAGGGAATCTTGCAGATGATATTGGTTCTGTCCATGGCAGGGAGTGGGTCCTTAGTTCGGGAGAGCAGTTGTCATTGATTTGACGTGGCTTTGTGTGTCATGCCGATGCCCAGCCATCGTAGGAGTCTTGTGGTGAGTTCTGACGTGTTCCTGATGTAGGGCAGTGTGATGAGTATGTCAGGGCATGTCAAATCTTTCTGATGCTGTTCGTGTAGGCATCTTCTGACCCAGTTCTTTGGATATCCATTATCCTTGAACACTTGGAAGAGGTATTCCTCCTCCTCTTGGCGTAGTTCCGTGTTGTTGTAGTATGTTGTTGCCCTTTTAAACAGTGTTTGCACGTAGCTATGTTTATGTGTGCTGCGATGGTGACTGTTGAAGTTCAATACCTGGTCTGTGTGTGTGGCTTTTCTGTGTACTTTCGTTTGCAGTTCCCCATTTGTCTTGTGCTCTACCATGACGTCCAGGAATGGGAGTTGTTTGTTCTTCGCTTCCTCTCTGGTGAATCTTATTCCAATGAGGGTGTTGTTTATAAGTTTGTGTGTCTGTTCTAATTTAGTCTGTTTAATGATGACAAAGATCTCGTCTAAGTAGCATATCCACAGTGTTGGTTGGATTTGTGGAAGGGCAGTCCTTTCCAATCTTTGCATCACTGCTTCTGCTATGAATCCGGAGAGAGGTGATCCCAAAGGTGTCCGATTGATTTGCCCATATGTTTGGCCTACGACAACTGCTCACCCAAACTAAAGACCCACTCCCCACCATGGACAGGACCAATGTCATCTACAAAATCCCTGCAGAGACTGTGAGAAACACCTCATCGGACAAACAGGAAGGAAGCTATCAACAAGAATACATGAACACCAACTGGCTACAAAAAGACATGACCAATACTCACTCATCTCAATCCACACGGACAAGGAGGACCACGACTTCAACTGGGACAGCACCAAGGTCCTGGGACAGGCTAGGCAGAGACAGGCACGAGAATTCCTGGAAGAATGGTACTCCATGAAGCATGCTATTAATAAACACATTGAACTCGATCCCACATACATTCCACTATGGAGGAAACCCGGAAGTGAGGCAATCCATCTCAACGGAATGCAGAGTTTAAAAACCAGGCAGGAAAACACACTGACATTTCATTGGAGGCTGCACTGAGGATGTTAGCCAGCAGGTAACAAAATGTCTGCGAAACAGCTAACCAGCTCAGCGAGACAACTAGCCTCAACACCCACAAACCGAGCTGCAGATCTACTCCAAAACCTCAGCGATGTCTTAATGTAATATTTCACTTCTCCTCCCCATCCACACAGCCCTCATCCCTCCCTCCCATTATCCCCATCACCTTTATCCCCTACATTCCACCTTTCACTCTTCCCCATTCCCTCACCTCTTTTCGACATTTCCCCACATTTGTCTTTACTTCCCCAGCTGCCTGCCCCATCCCCCATTCTTACTAACGACCTCACCAACTCACATCCCTCTTCAACCACACCCTATCCCATTCTCTCACTAACCCACACCCCCCACTCTATTCTCCCCACAACCCTACCCAACCTCTGATTTAATTACCAGTTCATTTTACTAACTAGCATGTAGACATATTGCACAGCAACATTTACATTTACATACATCTTTAGCACAAAAATTTCAAGCACATTTCTGTCACGTGTAAAAAGGCATAATTTGTCACTGAGCTAAAGAAGTGTAAATTATAATTGCAACTAAAATCTTGGTCAAATGGATAGGTTTTAAGGAGGGTCTTAACAAAATGAAGCTATGTGGCAGGAATATTCTAAAGCCTAATACCTAGACAACTATAAACATGGCTGCCAACAATGCAAAAAAAAGACTAGGAATACAAAGGTAAAGTTCCCACAGTCCTACTAGACCACAAAGCTGCTCTCTCCATAGGGAGAAATGACTTGTGGTCAGGTGAAGGGAGAGGTTGAGAAGGAAAGTTCCATGATAACCTCAGCTGATGTGGGAATAGAAACCCAAGATTACTTGAAATATAGGGAAAATTGGTGTATGATTGTAGGGTTGGAACTGATTACAGATATGTAAAGAACAAAGAACAACGCAGCACAAGAACAGACCCTTCAGCCCTCCAAACTGGTGCCAACACATTCTGCCCTTCAATATTAAAACTTTCTTCACTTAAAGGATTCCTACCCCTCAATTTCCTTCCGATTCATGTATTCGTCAAGGGACTTCCTGAATGCTGCTACTGTGTCTGCTTCCACCACCTCCTCTGGCAGGACTCACTACCCTTTGTATGAAAAACATGCCATGTGCATCTCCATTAAACTCTGCCCACCCCCACTCACACCTTGAACCCATGTCCCCTAGTAGTTGATGCCTCCACCCTGGGTAAAAGCTTCATATTTTCCTCTCTATCCATGTCATTCACAATCTTTTAAATTTCTATCCAGGTGTGAAGTATATCATGGAAATCCATCCCAGATGATAAGCAGAAGGAAGAGCATCCAACCAGAGAGTGTTGAGACATGGCTTATTTGCATTCTGGGAGTGGACTTTGCAATCAGTGTGGGTGTGAAGGGTGTCATGGAAGAACCTGCTGTTGAGGAATCCAGTTGGCTCCCCTTCCAACCCCACCTCCTCCCTTCCATTCCACTTTCTAACCCTTCCTTCCAATCACCAACTGGATGCATCCCTCCTGTCAACTAACCAGGTTGTAACTACTACCAGTGTCCACCTGTCACTACCATTCTGTCTCCACCCCTCCCCGCCTCTTTATCTGCAGCCCCTTCTACCCCCACATCCAGTCCTGAAGAGGGATAACACCCGAAAAATTGACTTCTCCTTTCCTCTAGATGCTGCCTGGCCTGCTGTGTTCTTCCAGCCTCCTGCATGTCTACCTGGATTTGAGCATCTGCAGTTTTATTTTGTCTCTATCCAAATTGTAGTCCGCTCCTCTTGCACAACGTGCGAAGCCAGGCACATTTCCAGTTCCCGGGACCTGCATGTGCGCAAGAAGTATCTCCAGCTTCAGCTCCTGGAAGCCCGAGGTTTGGAGGTGGAGCAGCGTCTGGGACACTGTGGAGCATTCACAAGGCAGAGAGTGTCATAAATAGTATGGAAAGAGAGATGGTCACACCACAGATTCAGGCTCCACAGGCAGGAAGGGTATGGGTGACCATCAGGCAGAGTAGGAGACCAAAGCAGACAGTGCACCAATCTCCTGTGGTTATTCCCCTGCAAAACAGGTATACCCGTTTTGGATACTGTTAAGAGGAATGGCCTCTCAGGAGATAACAGCAACAGCTAAATTCATGGTACCATGGTTAGGGGGAGGGCAAAATATACATTAGAAATGCTATAGGGGATTCAATCATAGGGGGAATAGATAGGCATTTCTATGGCTGCAAACACAAGTCCAGGATGGTGTGGTGCTGCGTCCTGGATGCCTCAGAGTGGTTGCAGGGCATTCTGTAGGGGGAGGGCAAACAGACAGTGGTCCTGATACATGGTTAAAAAAAAAGGAGATGAGGTCCTAAAAGCAGAATATAGAGAGCCAGGAAGAAAATTAAAATGTAGGTCCTCAAAGGCAGTTTTCTCAGGATCACTACCAGTGCCACGAGCTAGTCAGAGTAGAAATAGCAGGGTATATACGATAAACTCGTGGCTGAAAAGATGGTGTGAGGGGAAGGTTTTCAGATTCATTGGGCATTGGGACTGGTTCTGTGGGAGGTGGGATCTGTACAAACTGGATGGGTGACACCTGGGCAGGACCAGAACTGATTTCCTTGGGAGGGTACTTGGCAGAGTGGTTGGAGAGAGTTTAAACTAGTGTAACGGGGGGCTGGGAACCAGGAGAATGGGGCAGTAGGTGCAGAAATTGAGGGAAAGGTAGATACTAGGGCAAAGACGACTAAGAACAGGCGGGGAAATGTTGTTGAAAAGGGCAGGGGAGGTGATCTGAGATATGTGTGTTTCAATGCAGGAAGTATAATAAGCAAGGTAGATGAACCAGAGCATTGGTTTGTACTTGGATCTATGACTTTATTCTTTTTATAGGGACTTGGTTGAAAGAGTGACAGGATAGCAGCTGAATGTCTCAGGATTTAGATATTTTAGGTGTGATAGAAAGGGATGTAAAAGGTTTGGGGAGCTGCATTACTGGTAAACGAGTATCTCACGGCTGTACTGAGGGGGGACACATTAGAGGATTCATGCAGCAAGGCAGTATGGGTAGTGCTCAGGGATCGGAAAGGTGAATTCATAATACTGGGGGTATGCTGCAGGCTGCCAGCGGGAGAAAAAACAGAGAATAGGTAAGCAGATTTTAAAGAGATGTAATAACAGCAGGGTTATTATTGTGGATGATTTTAACTTCCTCTATGTTGACTGGGACTCACTTTGTGACAGGCGCTTGGATGGAGCAGAATTTGTACAGACCATTCAGGAAGGATTCTTGACACAGTATTTAATCAGCCCAATTGGGGAAAGGGTCATACTGGACCTAATGTTGGGAAATGGGGAGTGAAGTTTCAATGGGTGTGCACTTTGGGAGTAGTGACCACGAATTTTAAGTTACTCACAGATAGTGATAATAGCAGTTCTCAGGTGAAGGTGTTAAACTGGGGGAAGGGGAACTACAACAATATTAGGCAGGAACTGGAGAGTGTTGGTTGGAGGTGGCTATTTGAGGATAAAACCACATTGCTCATGTGGGAGTATTTCAAACAGCAGTTGATAAGAGTTCAGGAGCAGCACGTTCCTGTGAGAATGAAGGGCAGGTAAGGCAAGTTACGTCAACCTTGGATGACCAGGGATGTTATGACATTGGTCAGAAAGAGAAAAGAACCATATGTAAGGTCTAGGAGGATGGGAACTGAAAGCCTTTGAAGTATATAAGGAAAGCAGGAAAACACTTATGCGAGGAATTAGAAGGGCTAAATTGAGTCATGAAAAGTCATTAGCAAGCAGGATAAAGGACAATCCCAAGGCTTTTTATACAAATATGAAAAGCAAGAGGGTAGCCAGGGAAAGGGTTGGCCCACTCAAGAACACAGGAGGGAATGTATGTGTGGAGCCGGAAGAGGTAGGTGAAGTCTTAAATGAATACTTTGTATCGGTTTTCACCAAAGAGAAGGATTTACTGGAAGATGACCTCAAGGAAGGGAGTATCGAGTTTCTAAACTGACTTGCTATTAAAAAGGAAGAGGTGTTGTTATGTCTTAAAAAGTATTAGGATAGATAAGTCCCCAAGTCCTGATGGGATCTATTCCAGAATATTGAGGGAGGTAAGAGAACAAATTGCTGCAGCATTGACAGACATCTCTGTATCCTCTTTGGCCACAGGTGAGGTCCCAGAGGACTGGAGAATAGCTTATGTTGTCCCATTGTTTAAACAGGGTAACAGGGATAATCCAGGAAATTACAGGCCTGCGAGTCTCATGTCAGTGGTAGGGAAATTATTGGAAAAGATTCTTAAGGACAACTTCTGTAAGCATTTCAAAGCAAATGGACTGATTAGCAAGAAACAGCATGGTTTTGTGTGGGGGAGGTCATGCCTTACTAACATGATGGAGTTTTTTTAAGGAGGTGCGAAGATGATTGATGAGGGAAAAGTTGTTGATGTTTTCAACATGGGTGTCAGCAAAGCCTTTGACAAGGTCCCTCATGGCAGACTGGTACAAAAAATGAAGTCACGTAGTACCAGGAGTGGGCTGGCAAGATGGATACAGAACTGGCTTAGTCAGAGGAGACAGAGGGTAGTGGTGGAAGGATGCTTTTTTAAATGGAGTTATGACTAGTGGTGTTCCACGGCGATCAGTGCTGGGAACTCTGCTGTTTATAATCTACAAAAATGATTTTGAGGAAAATGTAGCTGGCCTACTTAATAAGTTTGCAGATGATACAAAGATTGGTGAAATTGCAGATTGCGAGGAGGATTGTCAGGGGATGCAGCAGAATGCAGGTACGTTGGAGGCACGAAGGTAGATGGAGTTTAAAGAAAAATGTGAGGTGACACATTCTGGAAGGTCAAGAACAGGTGAAAGTTACACAGAAAATGGAAGAACCCTTAGGAGTATTGATATACAAACGCATCTGTGTGTGCAGGTCCACAGATCACTGAAAGTGTCTGCACAGATAGATAAGTTAGTTAAAAGAAAAGGCTTATGGCATGCTTGCCTTCATTCGAAGGGGTATTGTGCATTAGGATAGACAAGTTGTGGTGCAGCTTGATAGAATTTTAGTTAGGCCACACTTGGAATATTGTGTACATATCTGATCATCCAACTACCTGAAGGATGTGGATGCTTCGGAGAGGGTACGGAAAAGGTTTACCAGGGTGTTGCCTGGTATGGGGGATTTTGGGTATGCAGAAAGGTTGGATAGACTGGGTTTGTTTTCACTGGAACAGACAGGATTAAGGCATTTCAGGGCTTTCAATTTAAAGTTATGAATTTTAAATATGTTTAAAATTATTAATTAGTTCAGTCATTAACTATATCTTTTATGTATTATGTTTTACCGCCAAAATCCTCAGTCTTCCAAAAAGGTGTTGATAACGTCACACTCATTTACAACAACGCTAACTATGTTTCAGAGTTCATTTCAGCAGCTGGGACCAATCCTTCTGGGAATAATCTAATATTAATCTTAATTTTTAAAACGGATTCTGTTCTTCTAAATCTTTAAACATGTCATTGTGGCAGGAGAGTTAGTCTAGGTGAAACTACTTACATTGGGAGCACCTCTGCTAACTCAGCATTATTAAAATTAATAGATCTACACAAATTAAACACAACTTTACACTCTCAAAGATGATTGTCAATTACCATTACCACCTGGCCTCATGAATGCTTTGAATTCCTGGAGAAGACCCCTTTGTTTTATTTTGTTGTTCTGACAGTTTTTCTTTATATTCACCTACTTTGGTCAAATGTAAGTTCATTTGACTACTGAGAACTGCTATTTAGTGTTAAAAGGGCTCATCAACTGGGTTCCTGCTCATAAGGAATCCAATTGATGTCATTCAGCTATTTTCTGCAGAGACCAAATAAATCATTTGAGGTTGAATAAGAAAAAGCTCCTTTGATATAGTGGCATTCATCACCTTAAACAACCAAAGAAACGCTTTTTGACATGAGTTAATGTCGGAATGTAAGAAATGTGCACGGTCAATTTACATGCAGCAAGCTCCCAGAATGGCAACTCAATAATGCCCAAATAACTTGTTTTGTGTGATAATTCTGATTCACGAGTGCCCATTGTTAACCATTTCATCACCTCCTATCATATTACTTGGGCCATCTTGAACATACCAAGATCATTTTGTGACTCAGAACAAAAACATCTGTGTCGAGTGTTTCTGACTTGAGTACCTTTAGTTCCAGTCTGTTGAGCTGGAGGTCAGGCTCCAGACATTGCATTGTATCAGGGAAGGGAAAAGTTAACTGGATAATTTGTTCCAGGATGCAGTCCCATCCCTCATGATAGAGTCTTCCAATATGGTCCGGGAAGGGTGGGTGTGACTGCAAGTAAGACAGGTAACGGGATCAAGAAGAGGAAAGTAGAGAATTCACAGATCTTACAATTGTCCAACAGTTTAGAGACCCTCGCAGCCCGGTGTGGACAAAACCAAAGGGAACAAGGTAGATGAGTGAGATAACAACGTGTGGAGCTGGATGAACACAGCAGGCCAAGCAGCATCTCAGGAGCACAAAAGCTGACGTCTCGGGCCTAGACCTTTCTGATGAAGGGCCCAGGCCCGAAACGTCAGCTTTTGTGCTCCTGAGATGCCGCTTGGCCTGCTGTGTTCATCCAGCTCCACACTTTGTTATCTCGGATTCTGCAGCATCTGCAGTTCCCATTGTTTCAGGTAGATGAGTGAATTGACCATGGGGCTGCAGTACAAGAAGCTACACAAAATTTTGAGTCGGGGAGGGGGTAAAAGTAAATAGTAGGATAGTAGTGATTGGGGAGAGTACTGTCACGAGGATAGACGACAGTTCACTGCAGTCAGAGTTAATCCAGATGATTATTTTGCACACCCAGTGCCAGAGTTCAGAACTTCTGCTCTTGGCTGCAGAGGAACTTGCAGCGGGAGGGGGTGGGCCCAGCTGTTATGATCCAGGTAGGTATCAACAACATAGGGAGGTCAATGTAAGAGGTTCAGCTAAGTATGTATGACCACTTGGGTGTTAGATTAAAAACTAAACCCCAGAGACAATCACCTCTGGTTTCAGTTACAAGGTTAAGTTAGAAAGTTTGGTATTGTTCTCCTGGGATCACAAGAAGTGAAATGGAAAATTGATAGCCAGAAAGAATATTATTATAGATTTAGGTAAAGTAGACAAGGAAAATCTGTTCACATTAGCTGATGATGCAAGTACAAGGGAACTCAAATGTAATATTTTGGTAAGAATGTGAGGAAAACCTTATCCACACAACAAGTAGTAATAACATAGAAGTTACTGCCCACGAGGTTTGCAGAGGCAGAAACGATTAATGACTTAAAATGGAAATTGGATGACACTTGGAGGAGATACATTTGCAGGATTGCATGGTTTTAACTGTAATGTAGAATTGAGATGCCTCTATCGGCGGGGGGTGAGAGGGTGTGGGGGGCAGGGGTTTAGCATGGAATCCAACAGCGGAACAAGGGAACCTAAAAATGAGGAGTAGGCATTCACCAAAGTCAGCCATGGCTGATTTTATTGTAACCTCAAATCCGCTTTCCTGCCTATCTCTGATAACCTTTCACCACCTTACTTACCAAGAATCTGTCTACTTCTCTCTTTAAAATATTCAAGTATTCCGATTTCAGTCCCTCTACAGGATGAGAGCTTCAAAAGTCACAATCCACTGAGGGAAAATAAATTGCCACATCTCTGCCTTTAAGGGCTGATTCCTGATTTTTAAACAGTGAATCCGGGTTCTAGGTCTCCCACTAAAGGAACCGTCCTCTCCACATCTGCAATGTCAAGAATCTTGAATGCCGAGATCTAGAATCTTGTATGCTTCAGCCAAGTTGCCTTTCTTTTCAAAACCCCAGTGGATACTAGCCTGGGGGGTGGGGAGTTGGTGGGTGTCTAACATTTCCTCATAAGACAACATGTCCATTCTAGGTATTAGTCTCATAAGCCTTCTCTGAAGTGCTTGCAACGTGTTTACATTATTCCTCTATTGGAGAGACCAGTATTGTAAACAATACTCCAGACGTGATCTCACCAGTGCCCTGTATAAGTGAAACATAACATCCTTACTTGTAATTTAAATTGATTGTATCATAATAAAGTATAGCATTCAATTAGACTTCTAAATTACTTGATGTACCATCATTCTGATGTTATGTGACTCATGCACAAGGACAATACTGTACCTTGGAATTCTGACGTCATTCTCTTTTCAGTAAACTCTGATTTTTTTAAATTCTTCTTACTTAGGTGAACAACTTTACACCAAAGTAACAAACTTCACATTTTCCCAGATTGTACTCCATCTGCCAGATTTTTGCCCACGCATTCACTCATCTATATCTGTCTGTAGGCAGATATCGTCTTCAGAACAGACTTTCCTACCTACCTTTGTGCCATCTGCAAATTTAGCTGCCGTATTTTTTCTTCCCTCATGGAAATAATTGATAAAATCTATAAAAAGTTAAGGTCCCAGCATCAAACCCTGCAAGATTCTGACAGTCACACGCTGCCAAATCAGAAAAAAAGACTCATTTGTGGGTACTGTCTGTTTCCTGCCAGTCAGTCAGCCAATTTTCTACATGTACTACTATATCACTCTTTATGCAACGAGATCCTACTTTGCATGATAGCCTTTTGTATGGAACCTTATTAAATGCCTTCTGTAAGTCCAAGTACAGTTCATATACAGGGTCATCTTTATTTGCAGTATATTTATCACTTACTCAAAGAATAATAATACACGATTTCCTTTCACAAAATCTATGCCAATTTTTGTTTCTTTAAGTATGCAACACAACAGGCAGATAGAGTAATGGTAAAGCGTAAGCTCTGTATGTTGGTATCTGCCCAGCCAGAAATGCATTCCTCTATTTACCACTGCATTAAGTTGTACCTCTGCATGGTCATGCTGCAGCCCATTAGCACTGCACACATAGCATTATTTGCTGCTCTGCCAACTGATGAAGCTGCGGTGCTATGACTGGCTGGAGTTCCAATGATAGCTGATCTCGCTCGATATATTGTATTACCACATAGCGTTGGCAGCATGCCTGATGATTGTGAGTGAAGAAAGAACACAGGGAGTGGGAATGTGTAGAGTAAAGTATTTTGAGAAGATTTTCTGACTTGCTGAAAGCTGGTGAGTCATTTTTAAGAAACTATGAGCTCAGTTGGTACAAGCTTTTATTTCTTAGTGAAATTTTGGGTTTGGGTTTGTCCTTGTAGAGTTGGGGATTTCTTATTGACTGGCAAGGATCTAATGTGGCCCAGCAGCACAGAGGACTTACTTGAAACAGTGGCTGGCGCTTCTACCCAGTAACCAAGGGGCACCATCTCAAGAGGGTTGGAATATAAAAGCAGCGATGTGCTTCTGAGGCTTTATAAGGCTCTAGTTAGGCTCCATTTAGAATACTGTGTCCAATTTTGGGCCCCACACCTCAGGAAGGACATACTAGCCCTGGAGCGTGTCCAGCGGAGATTCACACGGATGATCCCTGGAATGGTAGGTTTAACGTATGATGAACGGCTAAGGATCCTGGGATTGTACTCATTAGAGTTTAGAAGGTTGAGGGGAGATCTAATAGAAACTTACAAGATAAGGTATGGTTTAGAAGGGGTGGACGCTAGGAAGTTGCTTCCATTAGGCGGAGAGACTAGGACCCGTGGGTACAGCCTTAAAATTAGAGGGGGTAAATTTAAAACTGAAATGAGATGACATTTCTTCAGCCAGAGAGTGGTGGGCTTGTGGAATTCATTGCCGCAGAGTGCAGTGGAGGCCGGGACGTTGGATGCCTTCAAGGCAGAGTTCGACAAATTCTTGATCTCAAAAGGAATCAAGGGCTACGGGGAGAGCGCAGGGAAGTGGAGTTGAAATGTCCATCAGCCATGATTTAAATGGTGGAGTGGACTTGATGGGACGGATGGCCTTACTTCCACTCCTATGTCTTATGGTCTTATAAGTAGAAGAATGGAAGCCCCTTACCCAGATCATACCTCTCTTGTTCTTAGAAAAACCAATCACAGTGGGCTAGCAAAGTGTTACCTCTCCCCAATTTTGTGAATGGAGGAGGACTTTTATAAAACTCAGCACTCGTTAACTTTTCTGAATATAAATGAATGATTAGTTGACAGTTCGTTCTTAAAGCAGCACACATCATTTTCATTCTAACTCTTCCATATAAATGTGACCCTTTCCTTTTAGATAGACTGAGGTTCATATCATTAAAAAAAATGCTGCTGTTCTAAAGTCACATCATGTCATTTTCTGTCAACTCTTGTCAAACATGACTAACTTTTTCTCCCTTCTCAGCAGCTTCGGTCCCCTTCCCAGAGTGTCGGCAGTGGTGGGTTCCTTTGTGAGACGTTGGTGCCAGGACACGGTGGCTGCAGCAACATTAAGTCAGAGCGAGGCACTGGCTGCTTTGGTGTGGTGGGCCCAGTGTCAAGTTTGAGCCCAGATCGGGACCGGACAGCTTCAGCAGAGGCTGCATTGCCCAAAATCGGCCCAGCGCAGACTGACAGCGGCAATGATGTCAGTGGAGGCAAGATGGTGCCAAAGAGTGGTGACACGGTTCCAGTGGCAGCAGTTCAGCTCCGGGCCATGGCTGGGCCTGGGCACCTGATGGTGGAGGCATTGGCTTTCCAGCTGCAGTAGCTTGCGGGGTCTCGCAGCACCTGAGTGCTTGCAGACTGAGGAATAGACTTTGCGGCCTTGTTTTTACTGACCAGGAGGACTCATGGCGGAGGTGGGAGGGGGCGTGATCTGAATGTTTCCATTTCTTTGAGATGTTTCTTTTGTTGCGACTTCAGTTTGTAATCCTGTCTTTTGTACACTGGAGAGTGGTGACTTTGTACACTTTTCACTGCACTTCTGTATTCCTCTACTCGAATATACCTGGCAACAAAAAATCTAAATCTTAAAAAAAGTCTAAATCTGACAAAACAACTTATGAATTGTCTTTCAGAAGTAACACGTTTTCAGTTAAATCAGGGTGAATTGTCAGCTGGTGAGCTATTTAGAAGATTTGAATTCATTAATTTTACATGTATTTCCACTAGGGTAGGGAGATGTTAATGGTTTTAAAAAAGATGTATGAAGATTACTTGTGGCTATCCTTTTAACAGGCCGGAACAAATCAAACAACATCCACCAATGAAGGAAGAAATCCTAAAGGACATTCTGACTATGGTGAAAGGCCAGATGAAATAATAGAAGCAAACTTAACAATTTAGATTGAAGATTTATGCACAACTGAGAAAAATATTCTAAATCCATTGGGATGTGGGTTTGATCTATGCTGAAGCTAGAATACCCAACAGCCTCTCAATTGACCAAGAAAATTGAAAGGATGAAGCAAAGTGGCTGAACAGGCACTTAAAAATCAATGCCTGTATATATTCTGAGTGAACAGTACAAATGCACTCACTATATCTCTCCCATCCTTGGTCAACATTATCTTTTCAGTTCTAAGTAGGCTTCTTTAAGTACTGGGCATGTTATCGACAATTACATGTTACTTCCTGGTCATCTGGGTGATTTTTAGGTGGTACAGTTCATAGAATTTCATTGAACCTTTACATTGCAAATAGAGGCCATTCTGCATCGACCCTCAAAGAGTGTCCAAACCTGCCATCTCTGTAATCTCACATTTACCATGATTAATCACCTCGCCTGCACACCACTGAGCACTACAGATAATTGAGCATGACAAGCCACCTAACCTTCGCATCTTTGGACTGTGGGAGGAAACTGCAGCACCTGGCAGAAAAACGTGCATTCCCGAGGAATATGTGCAAACTCAGCACAGACAGTCACCCAAGACAGGAATCAAACCTGAGTCCCAGGTATGTGAGGCAGCATGTGCTAACCCTGAGACACAATGCCACTTGCTAGTTGGAGGGATAAACCTGATGGTCTGTGTCTTAACCCTTTCCACAGAATTTGGCAGGTTGCGGTCAGCAGAAACTGGGGTCTCTCTCCACATTTGGGACATATATCTTAAAATGTTTGATAGCCATGAATTAACCGAAAATTTCCTTCTCTACTGTGGAGGACCATTTCTGATGCTTGTTCAGTATTTGGAGAGGTGGCTGATTAGTCTCTCCATCCCAGATTCACTGTTCTGGAGGAGTGCAGCTACTACCCCGATGTTACTTGTACTGATGGCTACAATGAATCCTTGGTTAATGTTCAGATCTTTCAGCACAGGCTTGCTTGTTAAAATGGCCTTCAGCCTTTTGGAAGCTGTCTGGCATTTCTCAGTCCATGTTCCCTTTGCTTTTTGCCATTGTCGGTCTGTCAGCGGAAAGGTTGTTATGCTGAAGTTTAGGATGAACTTGTGCAGAGCTATCCATCCCCACGAACCTCATGATTACCTGTTTTGTGATGGGAATGGGGAATTGTGCTTCTACATTTGTGAACATGGACAATACGTGTCCTATATAGGTGATTTGAGCTTTGGTGAGCTTGCAGTTTGCAAGGTTAGCCTGATTAGTTTGAGTCAGCTGACGATGTTTTCTGAATGAGGTGTTCTTTTGCTCCTCTATTCGTGCTTCCCAGCTGTCATTATGTACTCGGGGGCTGTTTAGGTACACCGCATAATTAAACATGCTTGTCACTACTTGGCTGTTCAGATTTGTAAAATTGGTTGCGGCACTTTGGAGTCTAAATGACGTGACATGACACTGTAATAACTTGTGATAATGGGAACTGCAGATGCTGGAGAATCCAAGATAATAAAATGTGAGGCTGGATGAACACAGCAGGCCCAGCAGCATCTCAGGAGCACAAAAGCTGACGTTTCGGGCCTAGACCCTTCACCAGAGAGAGCGCTTGCCTGCGTTTACGAAGGTGGTGATTTCCTTCATGCATGCAATTAAGGTGCCAGTACCCCTTACGAAAATCTATCTTGCTAATGCAATCTCCCAGTTGGGGTATCAGGGAGAAGTTGGCTCTGGTCACTGTATAACTTAACAGTAGTTGATGCAGAGCCTTATTGAGCTATCCAGCTTTGGCAGGAGTGCAAATGGGAACTCCAGCTACTCCTGCTAGTCATTGATGTTCTAGCATGTAGCAAATCTCCTCCGAAACCTAAGACAGCTTTCTTTGTTGAGATAATTTCATTTTGGGAACTGTGTCTCCCATATTCACATCATGTAGAGCTAGCATGGTGCAGCCTGGTTTTCCAATGCATAAGTCTTCAATTTCAGTGAGTCACCTTGTCAAATCTGTTCACTTTTCAGCTCCTAAGTGAGTGAATAAGTAGTTTAGGTGTTTGAGTACTTTGCTATTGGTTAACTGGGTGTAAGGGGTTAAGTGTGGCTTTACCCACATCTTCCCACACTTTTTCCCCACAGACTACCCATGTAGGTCAGTAGCAATGGAATAAACCATTACCTGCTTGTCCCCTTCTTGTCATTGGTATTGCTTTATCATAACATGAAACAGCCTTTCAGAGATAGTGGGAACTGCTGATGCTGAAGAATCTGAGATAACAAGGCGTAGAGCTGGATGAACACAGCAGGCCAAGCAGCAAAGCTGATGTTTCGGGCCTAAACCCTTCTTCAGCAATAGGGGAGGGCAAGGGGATTCTAAAATAAATAGAGACAGAGGAGGAGGTGGATGGAAGATGGATAAAGGGGCAAGTAGGTGGAGAGGAGACACACAGGTCAAAGAGGCGGGGATTCAGTCAGTAAAGATGAGTCTAGGTGGGGAGTTAGGGAGGGGAGAGGTCAGTCCAGGGAGGACGGACAGGTCAAGGAAGCGGGATGAGGCTGGTAGGTAGGAGGTGGGCGTGGGACTTGAGGTGGGAGGAGTGGATAGGTGGGAGGAAGGATGGACATGTTAGAGAGGCGGGGATGAGCTGGGCTCATTTCGGGATGCAGCCGGGGGACGGGAGATTTTGAAACTTGTGAAGTCCACATTGATACCATTGGGCTGCAGCATTCCCAAGTGAAATGTAATGTGCTGTTCCTGCAATCATCGGGTCGCATCGTTGTGGCCCAGGGTGGACATGTCGTCTGAGGAGTGGGAGGGAGTGTTGAAATGATTAGCAACTGGGAGGTGCAGTCATTTTAGCGAACCGAGCATAGGTGCTCCACAAAGTGGTCTCCAAGCCTCCGTTTGGTTTCCCTGATGTAGAGGAGGCTACATCAGGAACAGCAGATGTATAGTATACCACATTAGCAGATGTGCAGGTGAACATCTGTTTGATATGGAAGGTCTTCTTGTTGCCTGGGATGGGCGTGAGGTGGGGTGTGTAGGGGCAGGTGAAGCACTTCCTGCAGTTGCAGGGAAAAGTGCCAGGTGTGGTGGGGCTGGTGGGGCATATGGAGCGGACAAGCGAGTCACGGAGAGAGTGGTCCCTCCGGATAGCAGATATGGGTGGGGAGGGAAAAATGTCTTTGGTGGTGGGGTCAGATTGCAGATGGTGGAAGTGCTGGAGGATGATGCTTTGGATCTGGAGGTTGGTGGGGTGCTATGTGAGGATGAGGGGGATTCTGTTTTGGTTGTTATTGCGGGGAGGGGGTGTGAGGGATGAGTTGTGGGAAATGCGAGAGACACGGTCGAGGGCATTTTCAACCACTATGGAGGGGAAATTGCGGTCCTTGAAAAACAAGGAGGTGTCAGAGAGCTGGCACTTGTCCGCTCCACATCTTCTCTGAACTGCTTCCAATGCATTTACAAGCTTCTTTGAAAGAAGAGAATAATACTGTACACAATTCTGCAGATATGGTTGCCCCAGTGCCCAGTATAACAGAAGCAAACTCTCCTTACTTCGGTACCCAATTCCCTTTGCAGTTAATGATAACAATCTATTAGCTTTCCTAATTATTTGCTGTGCCTGCTCACTGATCTTCTGTGATTCATACACGAGGATACTCAGATCCTCCTTCAGCTCAGAACTTGGTAATCTGTCAATAAAGTTTTGATAAGATACTTTAAGAAGAATTCCAGCCAAGGTTTCACATTTTCCTACATTATACTCCATTTGCTACATTAATGTCCATTCACTTCACATACAGTGGGTAAAGATGTGGCAACTGGAATGACAAATCTCTTTGCCTTTTCTCTCATTCACCAGTAGTTGTCTTGGATGTGCCCAACTGCTTTGCTGTTGAAATGCTGGGGTTTCTTGCCTCACATTTCATTGCAGCACCATCCCTTCTCTTCTGAAGAGGGTCACCATCATTTCCCTCTCCCCACGTATGTCACATTCCTTTCCAGCTCAACATCTTCATTCTTACTAGTTAGTTGTTGGTGAGTAGGGGAAGCTTTATTCCAGAAAAGGTGTTTATGGATCAGCTCATAGTCATCAAAAGTGTGTCTATCTGTCTGGCCCCTCATGTTGACATCTCATACGGTCTGAAGGAATACATCAGATATAACAGAATGAAGGAAGATGGATACTTCAACTGAGATTTAATTGGGTTTGAATTAGTTGTATAAATACAGGGCATCAGCAATCATTGAGGTTTGAGTTTTGTGGAGTGTAGTTAGCTGAAATAAAGGTCTTACATTAAAGTGTAGACTTGAGTTCTGTTTAAATATAGTTATATTTTAGAGTATAACATTGATATTAGAGAATGGATAAGTCAAACTATAAAGATTTGGAGTGTGATTACCCACTCATGTTCTGAAAGTGAGCCTTAATGAAATTATAATGTGGACCTGGGTTACTTCTTTACCAAAGAGGAAGCAAGGTTACTGTACAAAAACAAGCTGATGATTTGAATACATATGGTATGGATTGTAAGCTTTCATGGATAAAATTCATCCAAAAAATGATCTATTGACTGCTTATAAGAATGATCAGACTTTGACAAATTTACAAGGACTGAGGACAATACTATTGAAGAGTACATAATGGAATTCAGTAGGTTGTTTGCAAGACTGTAGATTTCATTGCAGGTGACATTTGGAAATTCACTAATCTGTGCTGAAATTTAAGTTACTTGACCATGCCAGAGTATCAACTATAGACATATTTCCAGTTCAAACTCAAGCCTGGGAAAGGGCTACAATTAGTTTTGCTTTTTTGGAGCATTTGAATGAATGGCATGCTGGCAGAAAGGCAAAATCTCAGAAAAAATTTGGTGGGCCTTAAGATCTGAGGTAAGGCCATCAAAAACCAATTTTAATTGGAAGATATAGTTTATTATAAGAAAAAAAAAGGCAAAAAGAATGGCGACGCCCAGGACAGGGTAGAGATGGAAAAATAATAATTGTGCAGCATGGGACTGTTCACGTACCCATTTTCAGATTGCTTTGCATGGATCACAGATTTGTAGAATCTGAAGGAGTTGTAGAAAAAGTGAAGAGCCAAGCACCATTTTAGCCAAATGTTGCACAGCTATGAGGATCATATTGCTGCATTTGACAGTTTGCTTGATGATGAACAGGTCAGTTCAGATGGCCACATGAGGCCACTATGCCAGGGGGTAACTGACAAAAGTGGGCAAGAAGGTCAAATATTTATTAGGAGGTGCTAGTCAATGAAGAAATGTGCCCACTATAAATAGAGGAGGGAAGGCCTTGGGAAAACAGGAAAGCTGAATGAATGTGCAGGATGAAGGGCAGGAGGTAGGAGATTAGGCCCATTAATTAGAAACATGAACTACAAAGATTGTACATGCAGTGTAAGCCCAAACAGTGAGCCTGGGAGTCAACATGTTCCTAGAAAGTGATCATGAACTGTTGGAAAAAAATATTATTAACAGAAGGGGGTGGGTGGAACTTTAGTAGTCCAGAAAGAGATAGACTGCAAGGTAGAGGGCACAGTTCAACAAGGTTGAGATGAATAGTACAAATCAATACTTGCAGCAAGAGACCATATATTTGGAATGTTTTAGTGGCCATGAACAGTATAGAAGACAATTTAATAGTAGATGTCTAAGAACAAGAACTACAAAGCTGGAGAGAATTTGGGATGTACATAGATGTGCCAAATAGGGGACATCCAGCCAAATCACATGTACCAAAAAATAGTCCCCTGAAGTTTCCGTCATCATGAGATGCCAAGAATTTGAAACTTCTTGTTTTCAGTGATGTCTCTTATGCAGACCTCTGTAACAGGTTCTCCAGTGCAGGAAGATGTATAATTGTTCTTATGGGGGAGGGAGGTAAATGTTTCCCTTTAGCTCAGGAAGCTAAAATGTTCAGAAGGTTTAATAAAGATTCCTTTACTCTTGTTCTTGGTGGGATGACAGATATGGTATTTTTCTAAGTGAAATTTTTAGAAGGAATTCTAAGAAGGGATTCAGCAGCAATATCCATTGAGTGCTACATCAATAAGTCATTACAGAATAATGCACTCAATGAAATGTGTGAATAAAAAAAGACTGAGGATGGATTTTCCAATTTTAATATAAGTGGTGGAAAATGGAGAGATCACTAAATGGATAACAGCAGTAGGCTGGGGTTAAAATAGTATCAGAGATAATGGGAACTGCAGATGCTGGAGAATTCCAAGATAATAAAATGTGAGGCTGGATGAACACAGCAGGCCGAGCAGCATCTCAGGAGCACAAAAGCTGACGTTTCAGGCCTAGACCCTTCATCAGAGAGGGGGATGGGGAGAGGGAACTGGAATAAATAGGGAGAGAGGGGGAGGCAGACCGAAGATGGAGAGTAAAGAAGATAGGTGGAGAGAGTATAGGTGGGGAGGTAGGGAGGGGATAGGTCAGTCCAGGGAAGACGGACAGGTCAAGGAGGTGGGATGAGGTTAGTAGGTAGCTGGGGATGCGGCTTGGGGTGGAAGGAAGGGATGGGTGAGAGGAAGAACCGGTTAGGGAGGCAGAGACAGGCTGGACTGGTTTTGGGATGCAGTGGGTGGGGGGGAAGAGCTGGGCTGGTTGTGTGGTGCAGTGGGGGGAAGGGATCCTCCGACACTTCCGCCATTTACAATCCGACCCCACCACCCAAGACATTTTTCCATCCCCACCCCTGTCTGCTTTCCGGAGAGACCACTCTCTCCGTGACTCCCTTGTTCGCTCCACACTGCCCTCCAACCCCACCACACCCGGCACCTTCCCCTGCAACCGCAGGAAATGCTACACTTGTCCCCACACCTCCTCCCTCACCCCTATCCCAGGCCCCAAGATGACATTCCACATTAAGCAGAGGTTCACCTGCACATCTGCCAATGTGGTATACCGCATCCACTGTACCCGGTGCAGCTTCATCTCCATTGGGGAAACCAAGCGAAGGCTTGGGGACCGCTTTGCAGAACACCTCTGCTCAGTTCGCAACAAACAACTGCACCTCCCAATCGCAAATGATTTCCACTCCCCCTCCCATTCTCTAGATGACATGTCCATCATGGGCCTCCTGCACTGCCACAATGATGCCACCCGAAGGTTGCAGGAACAGCAACTCATATTCCGCTTGGGAACCCTGCAGCCATATGGTATCAATGTGGACTTCACCAGTTTCAAAATCTCCCCTTCCCCTACTGCATCCCAAAACCAGCCCAGTTCGTCCCCTCCCCCCACTGCACCACACAACCAGCCCAGCTCTTCCCCCCCCACCCACTGCATCCCAAAACCAGTCCAGCCTGTCTCTGCCTCCCTAACCGGTTCTTCCTCTCACCCATCCCTTCCTCCCACCCCAAGCCGCACCCCCATCTACCTACTAACCTCATCCCACCTCCTTGACCTGTCCATCTTCCCTGGACTGACCTATCCCCTCCCTACCTCCCCACCTATACTCTCTCCACCTATCTTCTTTACTCTCCATCTTCGGTCCGCCTCCCCCTCTCTCCCTATTTATTCCAGTTCCCTCTCCCCATCCCCCTCTCTGATGAAGGGTCTAGGCCCGAAACGTCAGCTTTTGTGCTCCTGAGATGCTGCTAGGCCTGCTGTGTTCATCCAGCCTCACATTTTATTAACAGCAGTAGGCTATCTGGTTGTTTTATAAAAAGTACAACAAGGTCTAAGAAACTGTTGGAAGTACTGGAGAAAAGACAGTTGAAACTTTATTGTATGGATGAAAGATGATTAATGTATTCTTTAATTTTGTACCTGTGAGATAGATTAATCTGTAAAATAATCTCAGGGGACTCAGATTCAGGTTAACAATGGTTTATTTCACCAATGCATTGGAAGAGTAACAACTCGGAGAAACTTCAAATTTCTGCCCTCATAAGGAAATCTCAAATATTTAAACTCTGTTAGTCACAGAGACAGTACATTCACTCATATTCCAAAATGGCATATTTTAGACATGTACCAAACTAGGAGGGAATGCCTAACACCCGTAATCTTATCTACTCCCCCATCCTCCTAGAAGCTGTCCTATCTCCTTTCTAGAGTCCGTGCTATCCCCACAGCCTTGAGATCCCCGTGGCTTTGTCTGGTGGGACTTTTACTTGCTGTGGTGGGGAGTCATCAGTGTTTGAACTTCAGCAAAACTCACAGGTTATTACTAGTTCAGTCACATTGCCCTTTTGTGGGATTATGTGTATCTGCCACACCAGCATGTAGACCTTGCCTATGCAATTAACTTTGTTTTATAATAACACCATAATGTTTCTTAAACAGGAATAAATAAATTATGTTTATGAATCTTACTTGTTAAACTAACTAAAATTCCCTAATTCTTTCCATCGCAATTGATTAACCCAGTTTAAGATTTTACTAAAATTACCCAAACAGATGCCACACTGAATGTTTTCCCTTTCTAAAAGGAAATGTTATAGTTGCATCTAAAAAGAAAAACGGAATCTGTTGTCATCTAATATGGTCTGAAGAATGCCCAACACCTTGTGAATTGAGGGACCGGAGATTATATATCAGTTAAGAGTTAATTGGATTTGAAATTGTTGGATGGGAACTAATAATTGGAGAGTGGGTTTGTTTTATGCAGCATTGCTATCCGAAACAAAGCTCTCGCATAGAAGTGTTGGTGAATGTAATGTTTAAATGTATTTAACCTTTTGGAGATTAACATAAACTTTGGTCCTCCAGAGTGATCTTATTGCAACATATATGGAGTTTTCAATGGCACATTAACTATTGCAGTTTTTCATAAATGGCTTCTGTTTTAAGGACCCTCATCCACAGGTCAAAACCAAGTTTTTTAAGCCTTCCAATTTCCAGGCACCTCTGGTCAGATCATTTCCTGAGGGTCATTTTTTTGACAGTAGGCTTCCACAACTAACACATTCTCACTTAAAATAGCTCTTTCTACTGTCTCATTGTCAGTGGGACCTGCCTCAAGTAAGAGGAAATGTCATGAGCTTTCCCTGCAAGTTTACTCCGCAGTTATAAAAACCGGTATTAAACTGGTTACTTTAACTGCTGTGCGAACCATTCAAAGAGATAAAGAAGGCTCCCAACTCTGCATCATCACACTTAAGGATGAAATGAGTAAAACAAGTCTCATCTAGTGGCATAACAAGGTGTAGAGCTGGATGAGCACAGCAGACCAAGCAGCATCAGAGGAGCCGGAAGGCTGACGTTTCCGGCCTAGACCCTTCTTCAGAAATGAAATCTAGTGGAGTCCTCAAGGGAGACAGTCAATTTCCATCCCACAGTTTCTGTTGTTTTAGTTTAAGCTCCATATTCTTTGGTCCCTTAATAAATCTTCCTGTCAAAATCTAGGTTTAAATCCTGAGTGACCCACTTTTCTAAAAATCATTAAATTATTCTAACTTCCATTCTCTGTTAGACACTTTCTTCAAACTTTTCAATTTTTCTTTTAATTGCCTGAAATAAAGTTTGAGGCCTTTCTGATTTTACAGTTCTGGTGTAAATGGCTTAACTGGCCCTTGGAGCTATGTAGCATGGAGCTTGTTCATGATGGCAGCAATGTTTGTTTTCAGAGGCGAGAACTCCCATTTCTCACTCCCATGCATTTCCTGCCTGGTCTATATACCATTATTTTTTAAAAAAGCATCCTATTTCCTCTAATTTTACTTCTGGTACTTCCAATGTCACCGCGATGAATCTTATCTATGAGTAAATGAACAGAGAAAATAGCCCATTCAGCCCCTCAAACCTGCTCTGCCATTCAAT
Source organism: Stegostoma tigrinum (assembly GCF_030684315.1). Lineage (NCBI taxonomy): Eukaryota > Metazoa > Chordata > Chondrichthyes > Orectolobiformes > Stegostomatidae > Stegostoma > Stegostoma tigrinum. The sequence goes on from NC_081360.1 coordinate 26,958,141, forward strand.
AACATAAAGGTTGATATGGTTATAATCGCAAATTTGCATGGAGAGAACAATACAGTTCCGTATCTATACTTCAAATGTGTTGCACTTCGAATCACCTGGATGATGGGGTTGAAGCTAGGAGCCTGCCTTATCTGGAAAATTCTTAGTAGAATGCTTCAGGAGTATCACCAGCATCTCACTAACCCACTTCCTCATAGGGGAAATTATACACTGCACAATAGAGATAGAGAGCTTAAAACTGGGACCAAAACAAAACAATAGAAATGTTTAATTTTAGCAGTATACCCACAGCCATCAGGTGAGAAAGCACCCACAAGACCATAACCTGAATATAAAGGAGAAGTAGTAGGCCATTCAGCCCACAGAGTCTGCACCCCCATTCAAGGAGATCGGTGATCTGATACTCCTCAACTCCGCTTTCCTGCTTTTTCCCCATAACCCTCAATTCACTTATTGATCAACAATCTTTCTATCTCAGTCTTGAATATACTTAATGCTCCAGATTCTGCAGCTTTCTGTGGTAAAGAATTCCACAGATTCACTACCCTTTGAGAGAAGAAATTCCTCCTCATCTCTGTGTGTACAACCCCTTTTTCAGAGATTATGTCCCAGAAACTCCCACAAGGAGTAATAACCTTTCCTCATATATCCTGTCTAGTCCTATAAGAATTTTGTATGTTCCAGAGTGTGATAATAAGGCGAATGACACAGCATTTCTTCCTTGGCTCCATTTTCTGACTAAGACTCACATTGTCAGGATATTGATAAGATACTGTAAAAATACACACGTGCAAATTGCACCATCTAGTGGAATAAAAACAGCAGCGTGAAGCAAACAAAAACACCATCAGGAACACAACAGAAATTCAGAGATTGCTCTTGCGTCTACATGCCATAAGAAGTGATAAATTTTACAAAAATCACAGCTGTCACGAACATTCCCAAAGGACTACAAAAATATAACTTGAAGTAAGGGCTCAGTTTAACACACATCTTAAACAAAGGAGCCATGACTGGGAGATCTGAAGATTGCATTGTCTGCCCTCTCATGGCTGAAAATGAATTGGAAGGGCCAACTGGGGGTTAGAGTGGGAGCCTCACAGGACCCAACAACTATAGCAGTGATAGTAAGAACTGCCTATGCTGGCGTCTGAGATAACACAGTGAGAAGCTGGAGTAGCACGGCAGGCCAGGCATCATTAGAGGAGCAGGAAAGCTGACGTTTCAGAACAAGAGATGTTCTGCCGAGGGAAATTGAGGTGTTAGGTCCCAAAGTAAAATGCTGAACCTGAAAAATTATAGTCTCTGTCTTAGTTCCTAATTGCCAATTTGCAAAGGTTCAAGCAGATTAGAGAATCAAACTTGTGGCTCAAAGAATGATATGGAGAGAAGGGGTTTCTGTTTGTGGAGCATTGGCCCTGGCACCTGGAAAAGAGGAACCTGATGTATTAGAAAGGGCAGTTTAATAGAACTGCAATAAGAGTCTTGGAGAACTGTATGACTATGGCTCTATGTAGGGTTTTAAACTAAAAGTAGGGTGAGAGCAGGGAAGGATGAAGAGATTTTAAAATTTGGTAAGAAAAATTCCAAAACACCATGCAATGATTTGCATAAGGACAAGCAGACTGAAACAGAAAGGTACTGATAGTTTAATTACTTCCAAACTGTCACCAAACAACATTCATGTAATAATCATGGTAATAATAAACTAAAGACCTTTTATTCTTAATGCCCAAAGTGATCACAAAAACTATGGACAAATTTAAAGGTAAATGATTTATATCTAATTATTATTACAATGACATGTTTAGAAGGCGACCAAAGTTAGAGAATAAATGAAAAAAAAGAAAAAGAGGGAGCGGCCTGATAGTAAATGCTGGCATAAGACAGTAAGAAAGGAAGGTCCTCATCCAGAACATCAGGAATTAGAATCATTACTTAGTAATAGGTGGAACTTTGCAATAGCAAGAGTCATAAAATGCTGGTGAGAGGAGCTTATAGGCCTCATAACTGTCAATGTGCATCTGGAGAGAAAATGAAGCAAAAGGGAATGGAAAACAACAACATTTTTGAGCAAACCATTGGTTTACAAGCAGAATTTCACCCATTTAAATCACTTAAGGGATCTCTGCTTTTGGTTCCCAATGGGGCCTTCCTCTTTAAATGTTGTATCCTTTACAACCTCACAATTGTGAGTGCACTTGATTGGATCCTAGGGTCTGGAGTCCGTTTTAATAGGAGGAGGAGGAGCAAAAAGAGGAGACCATGTGCACAACATCCAACTCAGCTGAGTAAGAGGGGCTACATTGTGAATCATTGTTTAAATTAAAAGGAAATTTCACACCCCACTTAGAACCACCAGGCCTTTCTAACCATAAATTCCCTTTACCAATATCATTCAAGAAAAGCCAACAATGAAAAAGCTCCGTGCAACAAATTTTTTCCAACAATACATCAATGACATAAACAACTGAAGAGCTGTAGGCTTTTATTCCCCCTTTCCTCAGTTTGTCATATTTACTCTGGATACCAGTAACCCAAGGTAGTTCTAACAATAGAATATACCCAATGTTCTTTATTAAAGCAAAGTATACTATGGAAAATACTGCAAAAGTCTTACCCATACAACGCTTACAATCACAAGTGAACACTTTTACCTGGACTTGCCCAAAGATCAGATCAAATCATCAGTCTGTTGCAGCCATTGATCTGCTGACCTCCTCAGGTTGCTAACTGTGTTGTGAAGCAAGGGTTTTTACTACTTTTCCCATGAAAAAAAACTTTGTATTCAAATGTTTGACATGATCCAGCCTCCAACAAATGATCAGATTGACCACTGGCAAATGTCACCAATGCATTTCTCCCATGATCAGTTTAATCAATGCCCTCTTTAAAACTTGCTTGTGTCTCCTCGGAAAGAGGCTAATCTCTTGCTTTTATTGAAACCTGGCCTCGTCTTTAGTTTGCTTTTGCTTTAGGTTATCCAACCCAGTGTATGACATTTATGCAGGACAATTCTATGGTAATCACAAATTCAGCTGATAAATCATTGCATTATCATATCTGATTCACTGTGCCTGTTTTAAACAAAGCTTTTGCTTTTGCAGAGTTACTGTGACAGGTCAATCCCTTATTGCTTCAGTTGAAAAGTTTAACATAATTTAAAACCTTTCTCATCGTCAAGTCATTGTCAAATGTCATATACTTTCTCCTCATTTCATTATGAGGCTGAAAGTACCTAATGGGTTCTTCAAGGTCTGATCAAAATGATTACAATAAGACATGTGCAATTCAATATGTAGCTAACTTATCGGGTTAAAATACTTAATACATATATGAATTACTAATAATTGTTTATAGTACTGATATTTTTATTATAAAACTATATTATTTGGTTAAACAACTGAGATAAAGAAGTGAGCCTCACACTGCCCTTCTCTCTGTCAGGTCTTTGGTGATGTTGGCACTCGGAGCTCAATCTCAGATTCGATGGTGCCAGTCTTGAATCCCAGCCCGATGGTATGAAGTCCAAGGATCGGGGAAAAATCCTTGATATCATACTACTCTGAATCCAGGATTTTGTGCTGAATTCCCATTTCATAATAACTTTGGTACTTTTCCAGCCCTCAAAAAAACAGGTGGAAAATGAGTCAATGTGGCTCTACATAGACCTTACAAGCAGACAGTTCACACTGACACTCAAGGTCAGACAGACCTCCTCACTCACCCTAACTCCCCATATGAGGCCATTCAAATATTGTGGAACTAATACCATGTTCTTCATTGTTAAATGCTGGGCATTTCTTGTCCTCACCAGCTGCTCGCACTCCCTTCGTGGGATTATTCTGGAGAACAACGTTCCCCCTATCACCAGAAATATGACATCCTTCCTGCCCTGGAGCTCCCAGCACTGTTGGCAGAGCCTTGTAGAGGTTTCCAGTGTTTCAGCTTCTGGCTGGGCAGCTGGGTAGAATCTCTCCCTCGCAGTCTGTGATCCGTCATTTTAGGAAAGCAAGCTGGGTCTTGGCAGTCTTCCTCAAAGACAGCCAAAACATTGCCAACAGCAGGCACACCCCACTGCCCCCGAGGATCAACAGCCCCTTGAGCAGAGGACCCCACTCAGGGATAATCCTAATCCCCTAGCCAAACAGTTACTGGCAGAATTTTTGCACCTAGCAGCACCCACTGAGGGAGATGGCGCCTGCTGGCCACACCCACCTGAGGGCCTAGGATTGAGAGACCCCAGGGCGTGTGCAAGTGATGGTAGGAGGAGGGGTGGTAGCAAGGGCAGGATGCTGGCACTGACCTGACTGCCTTTGAAGAAGACTGCCACCCAACTGCTGGAACCTCTAAGCAAGTAGAACCAGCTTTTCTTTGTCTGGATCTTCAATGTGGCATGGTTTCCCATTTGCCCCTTGTGGCTCTTATGAATTACAGGCTTCAATTGACAGCTCAGAGGGAAGGCCACCCATGTGCCATTCCATCCATCCAAGACTAAATGCGAGTGGACGTGGGAAGGTAGTGGGGTCACCACACCAGCATCTCCCTCTCCACCAAACCCACCTACAGGGGAAGGTGCAGGATTTCACTCAGTGAGATGGGACGGGCAACACAAAATTTTAGAATCTCCTCCTTCTCTAGCGGTGCCCCTGCTTCTCCCACAAAGGCCAGAAGCGATTATCCCGCAAGCACTGGTGCATTGCCGCTACTTCCCTCTTTTACTTTTAAAATGGGACAGCTGCCACGCTTTCTAAACAGTTATGCAGAGGCACCTGCACTGAAATGGAGGCAGGAGGCATGGAGGCATATGGGAGCCTCTGCTGACCGTGCTACAGTCATGGAAATGTATTTTATACTCACCTACCTCAGGCCCAATCAGATGTGATTTACAGCTCCCGCTTCCTAATAATAAGGTGCATCAATTGTGCAATGTATTAGCTTAAATTGCTATTGGAACTCTGAGTGCCTTGCCAGAAAGGCCATCGCCCATATTGACCTGTTACTGACCAAGTAAGATTGCAGGTATTTTTAATCAATATATTCAGATGAATTATGAATCAAACAGATGGGACTTGAATCCAGGCCTCCTGGCCCAGAGGTGGGACACTACCACTGCACCACAAACGCCCCTAAGTGGGATTACAATCCTCAGATGCAGCACTGTAGTCATCTGTTTCAGTCTGATGATAATTTTGGAAAAGCAGTAATCTATAAATGGCACACAATTTACATTTGGTATTCTCACTCTGTCAAGTCATTGGATTGTAGGAAAAGAAAATTTGCTCAACATCCCATCTTTTCCCTTCAGTAGGAAGTTCCAACAGATGGAGCTCTGAGACTTTGCAACACATCATGTTGATCTGAAGAAACTGTTAAAAGTACCAGAAAAATTGCTGGATGAGCAAAGCGCAGGATTATAATTAATGGGGCTATGGCATTGCATTAATGGTGCTATCCTTCACCATAGCTGATAATATAGTGTACATAACATGCCACATGATATAAAATGGTGTAATATGTAGTCTATTATAAAACAATACAGCATTTTTGGCATCCTAATGGTCAGTAAGATATTTTTCAGTGAGGCGTACATGGCGGCCAATTTACACTCAAAAATAAAAGCCCAGAAAATTTGTAGATGTAGTAATTTTGGGCGAGGGATAAGATTTACTCAAGACACTGGAAAATCCTCTGTTTTTTTAAATTTTACCTGGATCTTTTACAGCTGCCTGAGAGACCTGACTTTGTTTTAATGCCTCATTTCAAAATTGATGCTTTGGAAAAAGCAGCACTCCCTCAGTACTATTGTGAAACGCCCGTTAAATCGCGCCTCAAAGTTTCCAGGAGCAGCTGACACCATCGTTTCCCTGATCCAACAGTCTGGGGTGGTAAGTGGGTACAATGCCAGCTGATATTCAAGATGGCACAGTGAAAGGTTGGGAAGCTGGTGAGGTGATAGGGTTGGTTGAGTTGGGAAGGGAAGTTGGGGAGGTCAGACCGCCAGTGGTTTGTAGCGTCAGGAGGAGGGGAGTGTCAGGAAGATGGTAATGTCAGGTAATGTCAGTGCGTCACTGGGGACTCAGTTGATGAGATGTCAAAGGTGTTTGGAGGGTCACAGAGTGGTTGGAGGGTTAGTAGGGGTTGGATGATCAGGCCAGCTAGTGGGTTGGAGAAGAAAATTGGAGGACCAGAGAGTGAGGGGGGATTGAAGATTTAGGGAGGTGCTTGTGCAGGAAGACTCAGGCAGAGATCAGGTGGCATCAGTTGTATATGCAGAAGTTAAAACGATGTTCAATAGTCTAACATTTTCTGGCTAACAACCCTGATAAATAAGCCAGAATGCTCCCAAGTCTCTGACTCTAACTCAGAGTTTGAGATACTCATGCCAAGTCTTGGGGAGCTGGGTAACTGCCCATTGGAATTTTAACCTACCAGGCAGTTCAGACAGAGTGAGGGCTTCAGGGCTTCTGAGAGGTTTTTTTGGGAATACATCCAGTTTCTGAACATATAAAGACTGGAAGGTGTCTCCAGGTTCATAGAATAGGGTTTGAACAATCCGTCTGTGAGTAAGAAGTGCCAACCCTGGGAAAGGAGTGATGTCATAAGATGGATTTTGTCTATTGTTTTCCCTCCTTATTTTCTATCCTTTTCTGATCTCAGACATGACTCATTATGAATTGGAGTCAAGTGTGTAAAATGCTTAGGAGTAATTTAAATTCAGAGTTTAACACCCACATCAGAAAAACCTTTCGTGACAAATGAATAAAATGAAATCCCAAGGGTGAATGGAATGTTCTGAACCTTCTCCTGTTTATTGTTGAATGGGCATCAGCTGTGTCATATTGACGTCTTAATAAAAAAATGACTTCTTAATAACTTCAAATAACTTCAAAAAAATTCAAATATTATTACTAACCAATTGCTAGAAAGTGCTGCGTTTGGGTAAGAACATCATTTGCAGCGGATTCTATCCTGTAGGACAGTTGGTTGAACATGTGCCATTGGGAAGTCGTGAGGCTCCATTATTCATGAAGTCATGATGTTTGGAAAGTCAAAATACAATCCATCAGTGTTGGCATAATTTTATGAAGTGCAAATCTTGTTGGAGTATCTTGCTTGAGTTCTTTCAAGACATAACAAGCAATGTGGCTAATGGGGAACCTGTCGTATATCTGGACTTCCAGAACGTATTTTTTAAGGTACTGCTCAAAGGCTTAGTACAAAAAGTAAGATCACATGGGGTTGGGGTAATTTAATCACTTGGATCAAGAATTGGCTAACAAACAGAAAGCAGAGAGTTGGGATTATTGGGTCTTTTCCTAGTTGGCAAGACATAACCGCAGGTGTTATAGGGTTCAGTCCTCAGGCTCCAACCAGTTGTAATCTGTATTAATGACTTGGATGTGGGAGTAGAATGTACTGTAGCCAAATTTGCCACAGTAAATAAGTGGGAAAGTAAGGTGCAATGAAGAAATATACAAATGGACACAGATGTGTTGGGTGAATGGGTCAAAATTTGGCAGATGAAGTTTAACATGGATAAAGGTGAGGTTATCCATTTTTGTTGGAGGAATTGGAAAGCAACTTTTTTATTGCAATGGAGGGAACATTTGGAGTGTCTTGGTACTAAAGGATTTCGGTGTCTAAATGCATAAATCACAGAAAACTAATATGTAGGTATAGCAGATAATACCCAAGGGACATGGAATGTTAGCATTTATTATTAAAGGAATAGAATTTAAAAGTAGGGAAGTGTTTTTGCGACTATAGAAGGCATTAGTGAGACGGCACCTAGAGTATGATGGTGCTATTGTTGTGCAATTTTGGTCCCCTTACTTGAGAAAGGATGAAGTTTTGTCAGAGGCAGTTCAGAGGAGGTTGATTCCAAGATTGATTCCAGAAATGAGAGTCTTGTCTTAAGAAGAGTGATGAAGCAGTTTAGGCTTATATTCTCTGGAGTGCAGAAGAATGATAGGAGATCTAATTGGATATGTAAGGTGCTAAAGGGGATTGACAAAGTTGATTCAGAAAGGGTGATTCTTCATGTGGGGAAATTTAGAATGAGAGGTTATAGTTTTAGGATCAGGGGAAGTAGATTAAAAACAAGAGGTGAGGAGGCGTTATGTCTTCACACTAATCATTCAACCAAATGGCTTGGCAAAAAAGCCCAAGGGGCCGTGACAACATACACTTTTACATGCCTGTTGTAGCAGGTAAATATGGATGATAATGGCCGAGTCCACAACATCACATGGCTGGCCAGGAATCTCTACCATTCTACCCACCTGCTATTGCTGCATGTTGAAAGACTTACAAGTTGATACCAACCTGTTTGACTGTATTATAAATGGACTTTCCATGGGCATCAGATTTTGGCATAGGACCCTGTTGCTGTGCTACAAAATTTCCTTATTACTAGTTATTGGAATTGAGTTAATCTGGGAAAACAATTTTCAACTTCCACAGTCTAAGCCCTTTAGAATCTCTGAACTATTGACCATTCAGAGCATTTTCAATCTTTGCTGAATGATTTCAAAGTGTATTGACCACTTCCTTCAGAGATAGTAAGACACTGGCCACTTCCATGCTGTTTGCAACTAGTGTTATTTGGCAGCCAATAATGAGGGCTAAACAGGATGATTATTTTCCTCATGGTTAGGCCCTACTTGGAATTGTGTCAGTTCCTTTTATAATTTTCAATCCAGCTCGTAGATTGTATCTCACAGCAGTTTTTACTAACTGACCTCAAGTCTCATGTTGAAGAATCTCCCTTTTTTCCGACATCTTCCAGAAACTTCTATGCTTGGGCAAGGCCATTTTAGAGTGTCAGTGCTTACCTGGGTGCACAGTGGCTTTTTAAAGATGGCACCAGTGCTAGAGGGCTGCTGGCAGTTGATATCCACTGAGTGGAGAATTGTTCTACAAATGACCTGTAGTAAGATGGGGTTGGATTCTGATGTGACAGACACTGTAGGGATGGCTAATGTAGTTAGTCAGCGATTTTGGTAAGATACGATGACAGAATTCACTAAAGCTTACAGTGCAAAACCTTCCAAAAACCTAACAAAACTTCCGCTGTGCCAAGCATAAGTAAGGTTCAGCTCTGGATCTTGTTGATTCCAAATGGCCTTTCTGAATTTACATTACCTATCAGGAGAGGGCAGTGTTGCTCTAGTTGGAGGTAACCAGCATTGACAAACAGTAGTACCATCCGCAGATGGGTGCAGAAAGCTGGTTGAAAGGAAGTGAAATTCTTTGTAAAGAAAATGACAGCACAGAAACAGCACCAAAGGCTGGGAAAACTTACATGAAAAGCTCTGAAAGAGGAAACTTTGTGGCTCAGAGTTCAGTAAAAGGTAAAAGAGATGGCGATGTAGAAGGTCTGATCCCGCAATCCTGTGGTTAAAGGCAGACATAGGGAGAATGGTTTGTTGCAGGTTCATGTGCATTATCAAATTGAAACCATTGCTGCTTTTCTTGGAAAGACTTGTGTAAGTATTTGCACGAATAAATAAGCTGTCTGAGTTTGCAAAATCCAAAGATACACATTAAAGGCATCGAATGAGCCATTAAGAATAGCCAGTTCATCAAACTTCACACTTTATCGCACCCTCTACATCTGACATGACATCTTGCCTGCCTTGTCTTCAAAAGGAAGGCTGCAGCTGGTAATGATGCTCAGGTTTTGAACCTAATAGGAATGAAAGGCAGCGCCATCTATGAGAAACTTGGAACTGCATGCAGGAGGAGAGCCTGGAAGAGAGGAAGAGGTACATAGAACAGTACAGCACAGTACAGGCCCTTCGGCCCTCGATGTTGTGCCGACCTGTCATACCGATCTCAAGCCCATCTAACTTACAGTATTCCATGTATGTCCATATGCTTATCCAATGAAGACTTAAATGTACCCAAAGTTGGCGAATCTACTACCGTTGCAGGCAAAGCGTTCCATTCCCTTACTACTCTCTGAGTAAAGAAACTACCTCTGACGTCTGTCCTATATCTTTCACCCCTCAATTTAAAGCTATGCCCCCTCGTGCTCGCCGTCACCATCCTTGGTAAAAGGTTCTCCCTATCCACCCTATCTAACCCTCTGATTATTTTAGATGTTTCAATTAAGTCACCTCTCAACCTTCTTCTCTCTAATGAAAACAGCCTCAAGTCCCTCAGCCTTTCCTCGTAAGACCTTCCCTCCATACCAGGCAACATCCTAGTAAATCTCCTCTGCACCCTTTCCAAAGCTTCCACATCCTTCTTATAATGCGGTGACCAGGATTGTACACAATACTCCAAGTGCGGCCGCACCAGAGTTTTGTACAGCTTCAAAATAACATCTTGGTTCCGGAACTCGATCCCTCTATTAATAAAAGCTAAAACACTGTATGCCTTCTTAACAGCCCTGTCAACCTGGGTGGCAACTTTCAAAGATCTGCGTACATGGACACCGAGATCTCTCTGCTCATCTACACTGCTAAGAATCTTACCATTAGCCCTGTACTTTGCCTGCCAGTTACTCCTACCAAAGTGCATCACCTCACACTTGTCTGCATTAAACTCCATTTGCCACCTCTCAACCCAGCTCTGCAGCTTATCTATGTCTCTCTGCAACCTACAGCATCCTTCGTCACTATCCACAACTCCACGACCTTAGTGTCGTCTGCAAATTTACTAACCCATCCTTCTACGCCCTCATCCAGGTCATTTATAAAAATGACAAACAGCAGTGGGCCCAACACCGACCCTTGCGGTACACCACTAGTAACTGGTCTCCAGGATGAACATTTCCCATCAACTACCACCCTCTGTCTTCTTTCAGCAAGCCAATTTCCGATCCAAACTGCTATATCTCCCACAATTCCATTCCTCCGCATTTTGTACAATAGCCTATTGTGGGGAACCTTATCGAATGCCTTGCTGAAATCCATATACACGACATCAACTGGTTTACTCTCATCTACCTGTTTGGTCACCTTCTCAAAGAACGCAATAAGGTTTGTGAGGCACGACCTTCCCTTCACAAAACCGTGCTGACTATCCCTAATCAATTTATTCTTTTCTAGATGATTATAAATCCTATCCCTTATAACCTTTTCCAACACTTTACCAACAACTGAGGTAAGGCTCAGTGGTCTATAATTACCAGGGTTGTCTCTACTCCCCTTCTTGATCAGGGGAACCACATTTGCTATCCTCCAGTCATCTGACACTATTCCTGTAGACAATGACGAGTTAAAGATCAATGCCAAAGGCTCGGCAATCTCCTCCCTGGCTTCCCAGAGGATCCGAGGATAAATCCCATCCGGCCTAGGGGACTTATCTATCTTCACCTTCTGAAGGATTTCTAATACCTCTTCCTTGTGAACCTCAATCCCACCTAGTCTAGTAGCCTGTATCTCAGTATTTTCCTCGACAACATTGGAATGTAGGAATACAACAGAGGTGACAGCCTCAATATTGGGTCAGCTGCCAAAGGCAGCAACCTGGTGATAAATGAGACCCAGTGTTGCAGGAAAAAATGATGTGCCATATGCTCCCAGACATGGGTGGCCTTATCATTATTGAAGCCACTGTGGCATTGAATTTCATTCCTTTCAAGCTTTCAAGAATGAGCTGCGGACCTTGACAGCAATATGTGGGCAGCAGCACAACACTATGTCTCCCCACTCAATGACACCCTCTTTCCTTGAGCTGGACATTACATTCATTTCACAACAGGCATACCCTTCCTGGATTGCATCCATCTAACCATCAAAGCACCCACTCCCTAATCAGTGAGATACATCGACAGAAAGAGCTTCCAGTCACTCAACATTCAATAGGTCTGTGAGCATGTTGATGTACGCACTTTTCTGCCAACTCCAGCAGTTCAGATTTCCTCAGAGCTTCACGCCAATTCATAAAATCCCTCAACAGATCTTAGTGGGCAAAGGCTATCCCTCAAAGAGACCCTCTATGAGAGCCTGAGACAGAAGCAAAGACACAGTGCAAAGAATGCCACCTGCTCATAGGGCAATACCCATTGAGAAAGTCAACAGGCTTCTCAAGATGTGATTGTTGGATCCGAGACCAATCGGGTGGCACCCTCCATACTCTTTTCCAGTGGTCTTAGTTATTGTGGTGGTTTGCTGCCTTTTTCATAAAATGGTCATTCTGAGAGCTAGGAACGATGAAGAGTGTGGGGTTCTGGAAGGAGGCAGCACATTGTGTAAGAGCAAGGAGTGAGTGTGGAGAATGTAAAGGTGTAGGAGCATAATAATGAACTGAGAGATGCTCCGCTTGTATAGAGACAGTTTGAGAGAAAACGGTTGCATGGTTTGGAGGCAATACTCAAAGACACTCAATGTTGCCACATTTACGAAATATATATGGTGCCATTTAATTTTAAAAAGCAATGCATTTAAAGGGTATCACATGGGCAAGAAATAGAACACGTGCCTTTTTTGGTGTACAATGTTAATCATTTAAATTCTATTAAAAGAAGGGTCTTTGAGCAATACGAATCAAAACAAGGATGCTTTGTGTGTCAGGGATTATCCTTTTAGGTGTCCATCATCAGTCTGTCTGAGCCAGGTTGAGGTATTTAATGGATGAAGGTGGAGTGAGAAGTGGGGGGAGTGTGCGCGATGGTGGTATGTAGTATTAAAGAGAGCGACAATGCACATGAATGCAAGATGCAGTCTGAAACTTCAAATCACTTACCTCCAATGTAGGAAACATAATTTCTAGGGTCTTTTCACTCAGTGTAATTTTCTCATAGTGTGTGTTATATAGAGTGCCCTGTCACTGCTGCAGAAATGAGCACCAGGCCTGTGGCTTAAAGGGGTAACATCTTTATAATGCACACAGTGGGAAAAGATATACTGGGGAAACATAAAGCAAAATACTGGGCACGCTGGATGTCTGAAATTAGCAATAGGGAATGCTGAAAAAGCTTAGCAGATCTGGTACCATTTGTGGAAAGAGAAACAGAATTAACATTTCATGTTGTGTCTGTCATTAAGGCTGGGCACAGTCAGAAATGTCACAGCTTGTATGTGGGTAAAATGAGGGGAGGATGGAAGAGGAAGAAATGTGATGGGGCAGAGGATGGGAGATATTAAATGACAAAAGAGTTGACCAGAACAAGAGAAACAAGTAATGTTTCCAGGTGCAGCTACTTGCACCTTTCAAATTAACATTTGCTTCTCCAACCATGCGAAATAGTTAATCTTTATGCAGAATGCCTCTACTAAGTCTGCTTGCACGACCCCGAGCTATAAGGACTGCATTTTATTTCTTTCTTTTGCTATCAGTCTATTGCACTGTTCCAGTGAAACGTGTATAAACTCATGGAACAACAGATCAAATTTGATCATGTTAGATTAGACAAGAGATTGATAACCAGGACTCCTAAAACAGGAACCTCAGGATTACTCCACATGATACAGGCTGATGAGTATAGAAATAGAGAGATTGAGCAAATAAATTTGAGGGTGAAAATAGTGCAGGAGGGACAGGTTTACATTTTTGGGCAATAGGATCTACTCTGGCACATTTCGGGCCCATACAAATAGGGCAGTTTACAAATATCCTCATGAAGAAATTTGCTAATGCTATAGGGGAGAGTTTTGTGTTAGCTCGCCAAAGTTCGATCCATGCCAATATGTTACCTCTACACTGTGAGCTTTTATTTTCCACAGTTAACTGGTTTGACAGCTTCTGTAAGTCCAAAGCACAATCTCTTTACCAGTTCCCCTTTAAATGCAATACTCCTTCAAAAATGTCAAATAAATTGGTTAAACACAATTTCTCTTTCATAAAACCGTGTTGATTCTGCCTGATTTCTTTGAATGTCTCTAAGTGCCCTGCTTTCACTACTTTAATCAAAGCTTCTCACATGTAGCCTCTGACAGATGCGAAACTAACTGGCTCACAGTTTCCTAATTTCTGTCTCTCTCCCTTTTTCAGTAGTTATAGTCACTATTTTCCATTCTAATGAAAACTTATAGGTAATTTTGGAATATTAACATCAGCTATCCCTCTAACTGCTTAGTTTGGGACATTAGGATGAAGTGCATGAGGGCCTGTGGATTTGTTAGCAAATCCTTTTAAAAGCTAATT